>NC_038048.1:38206415-38816223 GCF_002211085.1 Panicum hallii | reverse complement strand
TACAGTCTGAACAACTACAAAACCGTATTATCGAATCTTTCTAGCCTAGCTACACTAACCTGTAGAGATACTCCTGCAGAAGGAAAGATAGTTGAAATAGGTTGGTTATCACCAGTCACTGTCGCTGCTTCTTAACAAAGCTTAGAATGTTCTGTATGCTATGTTAAGCCAAGGCAAGTTTTTTTGAGTTATTAGTCCCCTGTTTCATCTTAGTTAGAAAATCCACTGTATTGGAATTGAATTCCGCAATCGAAACTAGTATCTCAATCATGCTATACAAGTCGGTCCCAATGGTCACTAGGTTTAACGTATACTGTGAAAACAATTGCTACAAATTGTCTTACTTTATTAGCTAGTCAAAGGAAATATTCAGCATCTGAAACATATGTTACTAGTTGTACCTAAAGCCTCATCTTTGGCAACATTAAGATCATTTGCACAATGCTTCAGGTCTACTGAAGCTTACACCAACCTCCGCAGTATATACCCAGAAGTCACATGTATCACCTAAAGTTGCCAAGTTATACTCACAAATCAAAAGGAGCATTCAACCTTGCTATATTCAGCATCTGAAACATATGTTACTAGTTGTACCTAAAGCCTCATCTTTGGCAACATTAAGATCATTTGCACAATGCTTCAAGTCTACTGAAGCTTACACCAACCTCCGCAGGATATACCCAGAAGTCACATGTATCACCTAAAGTTGCCAAGTTATACTCACAAATCAAAAGGAGCATTCAACCTTGCTAAGTAGCGTGCCTAACATTTCAAAGATAACTCATCATATCATTCTCAAAATAAAAAAGGAGCATCCAACCTAGCTAAGTAGCGTGCCTAACATTTCCAAGTTAATTGATCATGCTATTATCACAAACAAAAAGGAGCATTCAACCTTGTCTAGTAATGCTATATTCAATATTTCCATGCAAAATAACCATTCAGAGATGAATAATAATCTATATGCTTTCGTACAGTTCTAGTTGGGAAGTAGCATATAGAAAAGTCCCTTCAAATTTGCAGCTTTGGATGAGCCAGAAGCAAATTCCTGAATCTACATGATGGGAATTTAATCGATTTTGAGGGTGAAATTACCAGCTGTATGTTGATAAAATCCTCTGTATCATCAATATACTCCTTCAGCTGCAAAAATGTTCAAGTAGCAAAACTTTCAACCACTATAATTCTTATAACTGAAACAATGCTAACATATGAGGAATTCAGGATTTTATACCGAAGTTAACTTGCTGAGGGTGTAATCGATAACAACAAAGTAAGCTTCCAACAACATTTCCAGTTCTTCTATGTTGTACTGACTGCTATCTGAGCTCTTGAAGCTGCTGTGCCTGCTTCTGGCGAAACTGAATTCCTTCTCAAGCCTCCGAGATGCAGGGGGAGTCGAAACTGGTGAAACTGGAGCTGAGAGAGATGCACTGAACCCACTATGGTTATTGCCAATTCCATGAAGGTCCTCGTCATTTAACATTGATTCTTCCATCCTCACCTTCTTCTCGGTGAGATACATTTCAGCCATATCGCCATCATCGTCCATCAACTGCTCTATCTCATCTCTGACCTTAAGTGAAAAAAATGGATTGGAATATTGAAAAAAAGCTGTCAAGTGATCGCAGCAAGCAAAAGCATAATTATGACCATCCTTTTACCTTCTGGACTCTTCTTGTCAATGCAACCAGCTTGCTCTTTAGGCGCCGGACACGTTCCAAGTTAAGGGTGCTGATTTTTGTTGTCAGCTCATCTAATAATGGGTAAGCTTCAGCCTCTAATTCAATAGCCTGACAAAGTGTGCAATAGTTTTAATTTTTTCCATTGATATGCCAAGTAATTATCTGTAACAAGAGAAAAACTGCAAGACCACAAGTCGAAATTGAAGTATGGGATTTGCCAATTGATTGAAAAAATATGTGAAAATGGTTTCATTTCTTTTGAAATTTGGTGGTTGTAACTAGTAAGCACTCTCAATGGTTTCACTTCTTTTGAAATTTGGTGGTAGTAACTAGTAAGCAATCTCAGACACTGGTAATCAAACAAATGAACAATAAATCAAGAGATACTGAAACTAATTTCTGATAACTGAGTATCATACATGCTTTCTATTGAGCTTCAGACCTTCAATTACTTCATAAAAAAGAGAGGTTAATCATTACATTTTTGCCTATAGTAATATATATACCCTCATTTCATTCTAGGTAATTCACACAGCTATCATTCAGGGAAGTTATAATCAATTTCAGAGCTTAATAGACCATCCAATACCTTCCTGAGTACAATCCTCCACTTCATGGCAGCACCTAATACGCTAAAGCTGAAAGGGAATCCTATTTTCAACCAAACAACGTGGATGGGAAGAAAACTGGACAAAACAGCAAAATCATGGCACAGTGTTTTGCCAAATGCAAGGGTCCAAGTGGGCAAAAGACCCGTCATCAGTTCACTCCTAGTATACACTGAGAGGCCAAAATCAGAAAAGCTCACCGTGCAATGTGCACATACCATTAGACGAACTAATTCCATAAGCAGAGACACGAAGGAAGAAACGCCAATGAAAGTTCTCCACTAGGTGGAAAAAAAAACTAATCTATGAACTCCCTAAGAGTGGTACCTGCGAGTCCAGGAAGGAGCAAGCGGCCTCGAGCGCTACCTCCAGAGCGATGAACTCGAACGGCAGGTCGTCGGCGCGGTCCACGAGGCGTCGCTGCAGCTCGTCGACGTACCTCCTCACGGCCTCTTCCGCGTCCTGCTCGCGCAGGACGAGCGCCTCGTCGGCGGTGATGATGCAGCGCACCCGCTCCAGGTTGCAGACGACGGCGCGCTCGCGGCCGAGGATGGCGGACGGGTACACGAAGAGCGGGTCGAGGAGGCGGAGGTCGCGCGCGGGCAGGTCCAGGCGCCGCATCAGCGCCGGCTTGGCGACCTCGACCGCCTCCGCGGCGCCGGTCGCCGCGTCGACGCGCACCCACGAGCGCCGCCCGCCGCCGCGCCGCTTCAGGCCGTTCACGTCGATGGACACGCCGCCCGCCCCGGCCCCCGCGCCGCCGGCGGCCGCGGGCGGGGCGCGGCGGTGGTGGGGCCCGTTCGCGGAAGCGGCGGTGGCTGCTGCGGCGCGGGAGGACGGGAGGAGGAGGCGGTCCTTGAGGTGGTCGTGGTCCATGGCCGGGGGCGGCGTCCGCGGCGGTCGGGCAGGGGTGGTGCTAGTGACGTGTCAAGGGAGGAGGCAGCTGCGTGACTGCATTGGGAAGGGATCGGAAGGGGATCTCCCCGTACACCGGAGATTGGAGTGGGGGGAGTCCGGTTGATATTGCTTTAGCTGTAGCGCCGCATTATTGGTTCTGTCATGGTGGGGTCAGGTTGGCCCGGATGCGACGCGATGCATCTTTTGCCGTCCGATTCGGCACGTGGCCCGACCTCCAACCCTAGTTTAATTTTACTTTTCCGTACGCTAACCTTTTATTTTCTCCAAAAAATAAATAAATAACCAGCCTTTCAAAAAGAAGTGGAGGCCCGAGTTGAGTCTGACCCAGCCCAGCATATCTGTGGCGAAAGCCCAAATGGAAGTGCTTCCCTTTTGTTTTGCAAGAACGCATCGAATCATTTGTAACTGGAAATACAGTTAAAAACGGAATACATGTAAAATCAGTAGAGGCAGTGCAGATTTTTTGCGATTTCCAAATACAGTGAAAACTGAAATGCATGTAAAATTAGCAGAGGCAGTACAGATTATGTGCTCGTGGTCGTGGGCATCAGAGGGTCAAAACGGATTCGGACTCGGCGTCTCCGTGTCTTGATCTGACAAGGAAACACTAGGCACATGTATGTATGTCTTGCAAATCCTTCACGGGACAAATCTTTTTCACCTTGCGCTATGCTCCATCGGCACAGCCAAAGAAGCTCTAGGCTCTCGACGATGGAGCACATACAGGACCTGGTCGTCCGCCACGACGCCGGGGACAGCTTCGCCTTAGCGGCCTCCGCTTGCGACGGCGCCATCCGCCTGCGCGCCTCGGGGCGGCGCACACTGATCGCGGACCACCACGAGCACCAGCTGCACATCCACCTCGTCGTGGTCCTCGGGCACGAGGCCCGTCGCGAGCTCAGGGCCAACAAGTCCGGGAGCGTCGCGGAGTTCCTGGCCATGGGACCGGGCAGGCGGGCCAGCGCGGTGGGGCGCGTCGTGGGGAGGGCGCGGTTCCCGCCGGGATGCGCGGGCGGCGTGGCGCGGTTCTGCGAGCTAGCGGGGCGCGCGGCGCACGGGAGGAGGTGCGACGACGTGCTGGTGACCGTGGACTGGACGCCGGCGTTAGCACGGGCGTGGCGCGAGTGCGGAGAGGTGGCGGGTGAGGGCGCCGGAGCCGGTCGGTTGCAGTTTGCGCGGGGGTTGTGCAAGTATGCCCTCGTCCACTTTGGATTGCTTGATTGAGGTGACCTCGCTAAGCCTCTCAACAAGTGGTGATTGATGCGTTTACACAAAATTAAGCTACTTTTTTTTAAAAAAAACAGGGAAGCTACTGACAACAAGAAAAACTAAGCAGCGATGGCCTATTTGGCATTAGCTCACAGCCTCACATCATACAGAACATTCTAGTTCCAGAAACAGATGAGGCATTATAAGAAGTGGTGATTGATGCGATGCTACAATTACAACCGGTTGAATCCACCAGTCATGATCAGAGGCGCAGAGCAAGGCATATCGCAACTTGCAACAACATATCAAATGACAGAAAACTACTACTGGTGTAAGAAAATCTTAACGTATTGCTAATAAAGTAATTGATAGTATAAGCAAGTGCAAAGCTCAAATTAGCTCAACTGGTCACTTGGACGGTACCAAATTCATGAGTGTGCATCAAGACATGGTAATGGAGCCCCTGCGGCCCTAGATAAGGAATAGCTACAAAACTCTCGTTTCACATAGAACTAGGACACAGATGCCTAACAAAGTAGCCTGTAACTTAGATGATGCCGATTTTGTTGGCCACATCAAGAGCATCGTAGTCAGGTGTCAGCTTCACATATGCCTTCTTCTTACCATCGGGCCTACACCGACACATGTTTGATCGCTTAGTAACATAACATCAACAATGCAGAACTGAATAACACTGGAGCAAAGCACTAACCTGATCAGGGTGTTGACCTTCTTTGCCTGAATGTCATACATCTTCTTGACAGCAGCCTTGATCTTCTTCTTGTCCGCCTTGAGGTCGACGATGAAGACCAGAGTGTTGTTATCTTCGATCTTCTTCATTGCTGATTCCGTGGTGAGGGGATACTTGAGGATTTGGTACTGATCAAGCTTGTTCCTTCCAGGAGCGCTGACTCTTGGGTACTTCGGGTCCCTAGCCTTCTTCAGGGTCTTGGGGCGGTGAAATGTCACCGACGTGCGGATCTTCTTGGTCTTCTTCTTGACTGCCCCAGATTTCACAGCCTTGGCAACCTTCAAGGCCTGGGTCTTGGCATCCTTCTTCGCAGGAGCAGCTAATCAAGTCACACAATTACATAAAATAATTAGCTCATGGATAGTGAAGTAAGCCTATCAAATAGAAACAGCTAATGCATAGAAGCGTGGTGATCAAGCATAACAGACAGGTAGGAAACAACAATATCCTACCAATATATGGATATCATAGCATTAGAGATCCCATTTATTTGCAAAAGACAATGAAGTAATTAGAGTCCACTAATTTTATACGGTCCCTTTTGAGATGATTTGCATGTTTCTAGTTAAGGCATGAACAAACAGGTAGTGGTTAGACCAGAGTGGTCAATCTACAAACACCAACTAAGACCTTATGCAATTCAACAGTGGAGACACATGCAAGGAAACAAGAACAGAACAGCACCAAACTTATAGCAACTCAAAGGTTATCAGATGACTTTCCTTGATGAAAATGAATCACATATAAATATTCATATCAGTTGTGTACCTTTAGGAGCCATTTTGTGCTTCTCAGAACTCCCTCCTGGACTGCACATAGAGAAAGATTATTATGTCAGGTGGGTGCGTAGCAAAGGATTACGGACTGAAACCATAGAAAAAACATGTTCTATTAGGCTATTACATGAAAACTACTCCATTAGCCCAGGATAGCACCAACAACTGCAGCCTAAGTACTACAATCTCAACCCAGTCGCAGTTCGTCACTAAGTGTAATTATAAAGCCACAATACCTAGACAAGAACAGATTAGACCTTAATGCATCCAAAACGGCCATTGATAGGCAATCATATAGTGCCCAAACAACCATGGCAAGCATACTGGAAACATAAACATCACCCCTACGTATCATTACTACACGAGACGACAAGAGTACTAAGGTCAAGGACTCCCCAAAGAAGCTTTCTCATGATTAACCACAAAAGGTGTTGCCACGAACGGACACAAGAAACCAACAAGGCTAAAGAGATCCTTAATCGCGGGCTACACCTTGCGAATCAGGCCAATAATCCGCACAATAACAGGCGCGTAACAAAACAGATCCTGCTTCTTCACAGAAGCCAGACCGAGTCGGCTAGGCGGCTACCCAACAAAGAAACGCACCCGATTCCGAAGGCAAAGGAGTAAGGGAGCACGTCGGGCGGACAGGGGAGAGATGGGGATGGAGGAGGGCAGCGGCGGCGGGTAGCTCACCTTACCTCTCCTGGCGGCGGGCTGCGGCGGACGCGAAGCGATGACGGCTGGGAGGAAACCCTAGCCTCGCGGGCGGAGGTTTTATAGAATGGACCCGAGTGATTCGCTCCCATGGGACAGGTGGGCCTAGTTGGGCTGGGCAGGATAACCTGTGCCGTTTTTGTTGTATGGGCTGCATATGTGCTGGCCCACGTAGATTTGAAACGGGCTAACTTTTCGGTTTCGCGCCCATGGGCACTTTGAGCACAGCCAAGGGCGTACCGTCGATCTTGTTGTCAGATTTCCATTGCATTGTGTTCTGGTGAGTAGGTTTCAGCTCAATGCTTGGCAGCTTGAAGACCCTGGCAAAATATGGAGTACCGGCGGCTTTAGTTGGCTTTGTGATTCGGACGTGTCCCCGCCGTCGCCGGTCGGCGCTCGGCACCTCGCTGTCAACGACACCCCCCGGAGCCTGGGTTGCAATGTGGGGAGTGACCGTGCGGGTTCAGCTTTGACCCGTGAATCTCAATGCCAAGGCAGCCATTTTCAGAATCCCACCCTACTTCAATTCGTGCTGACTTGATGTAACAATCCTATCAACTATTCAACTTCATGGCAGACCGGATCAGAAAGTTTTCTTGCGCAATCTTTGCACAGTGCAGCGATCCATAAAGCATTTGAAATCTAGAATACCCACCGCACAGGCTATAACCAGCTCAGACTCACTCTAGAGTCAGAGGGAGCGAGGGAGAGGGGGGGGGAGCGAGCGAGAGAGAGAGAGAGAGAGAGAGAGAGAGAGAGAGAGAGAGAGAGAGAGAGAGAGAGAGAGAGTTTGTTTGTGGACTCGCTCTAAAGCCTCGCAAAAAAAGACTCACTCTAAAAGCATTAGAACTGGCAGCTCCAACCTAGCTTTCAAAAACTAAACTTGAAGCAATATGCAGTGAGCACATATGTAAGACATACGTAACCTGGTGTTTGTGGAACGTAAACATTCTTAAGGCAGTGACTGGCAAATACATGTGCAAGCTTAAATCCAGGAATGCGAGAATCTATACAGAAATGCACATAGAAGTTCTGACAGCAATAGCCATTTAGAAAAGTAATAGGCATTAAGCATCCTCCAGACCGTACACGGTGTGTTAACCCAAACACATGGCTCGCAGGCCAAAACCTCCGTCGTCAGTACCTAGTACGACAAGCTACTCTCATAGGAAATCATACTATAGCAGACAAAAATCAAGTCCATCTTGACCTGATAAAACGACTCCAAAACTCTGTCTGGGATAAGATGCACCACATGAACGAACCAGGGTAAGCAAGCTCATCTTTTCCTGACAAAACGAACTCAAAGCTCTGAGCTCTAGGAGTGCGAGCACGAAGCAACTTCGGCTGTGGTAGCAGCTGGCGGCGCCTCATCACTATGGCCACCGGCAGGTGGGATGTTTGGAGGTGGCGATGGCGGAGGTAGGGTGGTCTTGAACCGAACCAGCATGACAGTCATGTTGTCCCTCCCTCTAGGGGTTGCTAGGCAGTGTGTAAGCATGGCCTCACAGATGGCCGCCAGGCTTACGTTCTGGACAACAACAAATGTTAGGGCAACAGCGACAAAACATGAACAAGATGCAAAGCATGCTATACTATTTGAGTGTAGACTGTAGATGCCAATAAATCAGGTACTCCCTCCATTCCAAATTGTAAATCGTTTTAGCAAATCTACATACATAGTTTTCGCTATATATCTAGACATAGCATATATCTAGGTGCATAGCAAATGGTACATATCTAGAAAAGCTAAAACTATCTATAATTTGATCGGAGGGAGTAGTAGCTAAGATAAGAAGAGCAAGTACACTGCTATCCATGTAAAGAAAAAAAATGATTGATACACAGTTCGGATAATATTTTGCACGTACTATATATGTTCTCAGTAAATAAGCACACCGTGCACGCAAACCTTGTTTAGAATCTAATAACAAAATGTCCCCTTATCTTTATGCATCATTGTCAAAACAAGCAAACATGTGGAGAGAGAAGAATACTCACAGACTCTAAGTATATCCTTACAAAATCAATTGCTTGCCGGTTTGTCATGCAATCCCTACAAAGGACATGAAGAGACGTACGAATTTAGAGCAAACAACATAAAGAAAGTTAAGTACATCAGTGAATACTACTCAGGTTGGCCGGAAGCCAAAACTTAACCAGTATGTTTCATTAAGTACCGATGTTACTTCAAGTAAAGCAGTTTCATGCTCTTCAAGTAAGTTCTTCCATAATAAATCAAATAAATATGATGACCATTTTCAGCAAATTAACTTGCAAAGTTATCTGGACTCAAGAGCTGAGAAACATAAGCACATAGGATTCGCTGATTTCACCCTGCTGTAACTCGGGCCCCTGTGGGCCCATCACATCGAATCTGGAAAGGAACTCTGCAACAGTTTGAGAAACCATATAAAATTATGCATGGTGGTGCAGTGCCCCAGTCCAAAGCAATCCAAATTTAACTGAATCAAAATCTACAAATCCTTTGGACAATTTGAATAATATTCTATATATGAACTTTGAAGAAACAAGTGTGTGGAAGATAACGGTCATTTTGACTTTATGTATTCTGCATGGAATCATGGACATTGAAGCAAACCATAATAGAACAATGCACCTGTGTATTTTAGCTGAAAACTTACCAGATTCCATCACATGCTATAATAAGAAACTGGGAATCATGAGTTATATCTTCCTATAACAAACAAAGGGCAATTTTCCATTAGATGATACCTAGCTGGATAAAATCATATTTTACTGACACAAGTTAGTAACACTTACAGTGCGAACTTCAGGAAGGGCAGTCATTGGTTGTTGTAGGGGAGATAAACCTTCGATATCCTTGTACGTCATGTCACCTGAAATGTAATGAAGTAAAGCAGTGATTACAATACACTCGATTGTATATTCCCACAACAGACCCAAAAAGGTAGGCAGAATCAGAACTATACCAAGTGATCTTGAGATCGCAATTCCTTCATCAATACGAGGGATATTTCCTCTTGCTTCAGTTACAGTTACAGTACGTCCCGCATTTTCTATTCTTATTCTTTCGCTTGGAACGTTTGGTTTAAAATCGGTGGATAACGCCATTGGCTGTGTAAACAATGGAAATAAATAGAGTATTTAGGCACCATTAGACATGTACTATTAAAAAATGACATGCTGATTCTGTATCAGATAAATGCAAGCAGATCAGTCACCTCACCTGACTATTCCTTGAGAGTACACAACGAGAATCACCAGCATTTGCTACAATGATTTGGTTGCCTCTAATGAGAACCACACATGCGGTACATCCATCTGAAGTTGGCCCATCATAGGGAGGCTTCTGAAAAACATCGAAGATGGAGTAAGCATTACATGTTTCCATATCAGATTTTATAAACAAAATAGTTGAGTTAGCACCTCCCCACAGATAGGTAGAAAACGACTGCTGTGTATAGCCTTTTTATAGTTCTCCCAATATTCATTACCACCATATTCACATAATTCCTTTGCTGCCTTCCTGGTTTTCATCTTCTCATCCATCCTGCAACAGTTAAGTAGGAACAACGATTACGTATATCAACTGTGAACAAAGAATGTGGCAATATCGGTCCTTTTCCATCCACTATAGTAACAAAGGGAGCTATGTTATGTGATCTCAAAATATAGGATGCGTTAATTTAGAGAGCTACAGAATTCTTCAAACCTTAAGAACGTTCTCTCAAGTGCAGCAATGGGATCACGACCAAAGTCTGCATGTTTGCGAAGCTCATTGTGTAAGTGTTTTGCGCAATACTTTGAAACAGCAGGTCCTGAAACAGAACATCAAATAACTCATGTATCATGGTAAAGGGTGTATGTTGCTAAAATCAAAATAAAGAGTCAACAGTAATCATGAATGCACAAAGGATTATATATCAAAAGAACTCAGATTGCTAAACATCTGGCCTGTCTGCTGGCCTCATGCATTTAAAACTTATTCAAGGAGATTATGTTGAAGATCAAACCTCCATGGCCATCATAAACACCAAAGAATGATGTGGCAGTTGCAGCATCAAGATCTAAAACAACTCTGTGCTGCAGAATATAAGAAGGCTACACATAAGTCTTCATTGTTTAGCAGCAACTAATAGCGAGTCAATCATGTATATTTCATATAACTATGCTCCCGATAATCCTACAAAAGGCTGGTAGGTTACTCACAGCATCTTCCATAGTGTCACGGTATCCTTGCATAGCTGACACGGCATAACAAAGTCTTCCATTCTCACCACTCTCAGTAGCCATTGCTGTCACAGGCACACTACGTGCCATAGTGGAGCTTGATATCCTGTGGCACAGTAGTGTAGTAGTGTGAGTACAATATCCTAAAAATCCACATGAAGAAAATTGGAAATGACATCAGATGCAGAATTGCGGATAAAAAAAAGTACTAGAAAGCATTGATGGGATATAAACAGAAACATTCATTAGCAATGTCATTCTCTAGTATGCAAAATTAGGATTTCATGGAGAAAGAAACCACAGATACACATATGCCATTGCTTTGCAGTGCTCTATGCAGAACTCGTCTTCTCTTGCCCCCATATTTACATAGAACAAGGAAAAACAGAGACAATCTTGGATGGTAGGATGTATTGGAGGTTTGGGAACAGGGCCCTTGGGTGCATTCCGCTACAATTGTATAACACTAAGTGGCAGTTTTCAAGGATGGATTAACAAAAGTTCTGCACCTAAGATCTATCTAAAAAAATTAACCCGCAAGTTAACTGAGATTTTGCGACAACAACATGCAAAGTTTCACAAATCCAAATCACAATAGCAAGTTTTCAATGTGGTTGAAGATGTTCAACTTGCGTGAATACAGGCAACAGGCATAGCCTTGCAAACATTTCTAACAGGAAGGAGCTAAATAGTGATGTGCCACTGCACAACACCCTTGGCAAGAAATTATAGTAATAGACAAGAACACACACCAGTCTTGCAAGCATGATCTATTCATTCAATAAGTAAACCACGTCAAGAAATACCAACCCTTGAACATATAAAAACCAAAGGCGGCAAGAGGAAACAGGCAGTTTGCAGCGCATGCTAGCACCCAACAACAAAAACGATCGGACATCGTTGAGCAAAGCAAAATCGAAAGACGGAGATCTAACAGATCTAGCACAGGGAACAAACCAAGGAAACAGGTAAAGGAGACGGGCAGAGACCATCTCTGCCGCACGCACAGTAGTGCTGAGAAGATCAACAGAAAAAAGCGATAAGAAAAAGGGTTGTTCAACTCCACATTTTTCTAAAACCCTAAAACCGTATGAAGAAACAGTGATCTCTCATGCATACGGCAGATAGATTAGATACCAAAACAACAACAAAAAACAAGAGAGATCACGAGCAGATTTGTCCACGAGCTTTAAGTTTATTTGACGCGCATAAGCAGTAGAAAGATGGACAAGCTAAGAGGAATTAAGAAACGGGTGACGAGATCGAGGAAGACAGTATAATTTTCGAGGAAATGCGAACGTAGAGATCACCATGGAGCCACAGTGCTCACCTTCTCTCTGAATAAACCACTGCGAAATGCAACAGCAAAACGAACACGGAACGCAACGACACAAGCGAAACCCGAAGTACGAACTGCTCAACCGCGCAAAAAGTTTTGGATATCCAAGGGCCTCACGGAGAATGAAGAACTCCCAAACGAAAGTGCTCACGAATACTGCACGATTCCCATATTATGAGCGCAGAAAAACAACAAGGGGAGCCGTCAAGAGATCGACGGTGAGACAAACCAGAAGAATCAGGACACCAAAGTTCCAAGGAAGGAGGCGAGCGAAGATCACCATGGAGCCGCTGGTGTCCCCGCTAGCTCCATCAACCTCCTTCACGGCTTCACCCCCACGAAACCACCGCGACAGCAAAACCAGCAACGGAGAAGCACCAAAAACACGGAGGACCAACCCACAACATGACCAAAATCCCCAGGCCAAAACCTCTCAATGTTTCGCAAACCGAGAAGCACCAGCACATCGAGAACGGAATCCGCTCCACCACCAGGAGAAGCAGCAGCAACATTTGAAAAGCACCGCCGCGAACATGCACGGGAGCGAGACAAAATCGCATCGCGAGAGCAGGAGAAGAAATCTTACGGGCTTCGGAAGGAGTAGCAGGAGGATGGGGGGTGAGGCAGAGATGAACAGAGAAACGCGAGGGGAAGAGAGAAGTGGGGGAAGGAGTAGAGATCGATCTCACCTTCCCTGGTGGTCCTCGCAGGAGAGAGAGGAGAGAGGGAGGGAGAGAATGCGGTCGGCGTCCATGCAAGGGAAGAGAGGGGGCACTTTATACCCAGCGCCACCCACTCCACGCCTCCGGCCCCCGCTTGCTTGCTTGAGTTGCTTCGTCCGGTGGCTCGGCTCGCCTGGCTCGGCCTCGGCTCCGGCTCGGCTCGGGGTCGCCACGGCCGGACCAGTTCACGCCGCGCGCGTGGTGATTTCTGATTTGCCTTTCACCGCCTTGTCCAGACCTGCCCAATCAGGAAGGCGGTTAGAAACTAAAACCAGATTCCAGTGCCATCAATAGCAAGCCGTGCAATACAGAAAATGTGGTTCAGTAATTAATCGTGTTCGGTAATACTCTAAGCAATTAATCTGTGATCAGGTGTATTAAACCCTGGTGAATTCCAGATTTCGAACGGAGCAACACGGGTGCCGTATCACGCTGGCGTCACGCGGTCACGCTTCTTTCTTGGAGGCCACTTCTCTCATCTCTCTACTCTGATCTTTTTACAACGGCCTGCTTTTTGACCGAGACAGCTGTAGGCCTGTAGCACATTCCCCTCCCCCATTTATTTTCTTCTGGTTTATTTTTCCGGGCGGAATATTCTAGAACCAGGGGAAAATATCTGTGGCCCAAAAGAGGTTTGCAAGGTCGATATCTGATCCGATACGGATCCAACTTGGTAGCACCAAATTGTTATGAAAAACTTCAATCAATCAACCAATGCCATTGCTTCTGAAGAACAGTGTCCAGATTAGCAAATTGGCATGGCTCTAGTGAAATCAGGGCGTGGCTTAATGATGGGCAATTTTGCAGCGATAACAAGCGGGAACGTTCTTCCAAAAGAAAAGAAAAGAAAAGATAAGATAACAAGCGTAGACGGAAAGTGAGCATGAGGAAAGCTACGAGACGCCAACGAATGACGTGCGGGGATTCGTATCTAAGAGCTAGCTAGCATAATCAGCGACAGAAATTCGAAATTCGAATTCTCTCGAGGTGATATGGGTTTGGTGCAGGAGTAGATACCTGCTTGGGCGGTTCCCGATTCCGCACGTGCGGCGCGCATGCGGCGTGCACGAGGCGAGACGCAGCGGTGCCGCGGGCTGGGCGCCAAGGCGGATGGCTGGCTGCCACTCGGCGCGCCCCGCGGCGAGCGACCAGCGCGCGCACGGGGGTGCCCACCCAGCACTGGCGGCGCCAGCTCGACGGCCGTGCACGGGCGGGCGGTGCTGCACGGGTCGTCGCGGCGCCGGCATCCGGGACACAGCCCAGACGCCCGGGTAGCGGCAGCAGCTGTGGGAATCCGGCGAGACGGAGGGCCGGCGGCGGCGGGTGCCCGGCCAGCGCTCGCTCGCGGCGTGGCGGACCACGGACAGCAGCCGCGACGCAATGGCGGTCCTCCGGAGCGCCCGGACCACGCCGGAGCCCAGCAGCCAGCCCGCGTTGCGGCGGCGGCCCAGCATTCCGGCGCCGCGGAGCTCTCGCGGCGCGCCGGCACTCGGCCGAACGCTCGCCCGCGGCACCGCTGCGTCATCGATCGCGGAACGACGGGAGGCGACTAGCCCTAGCCGGACGGCGGCGCCGCCTCATCGCGGAGGGAACGAGACGGGAGGCGCCGCGGGGCAAGAAAAGGCGAGTGGGCGGAGGCGGCGAGGTTGGAGTGGGAGTGTGGTACGCACCCCGGCACGTGGCTTCGGCCCTCGGGCTGCCTATGAAACTTTGAGGTTTCGAACGGTGGGGCTCCCCGAGCGTATCAGCCTCGGGCGTCGGTCGCGTCCCACACGTCGGCCGCGGACCACAGCCCCCCTCCAACGGGGACATCCGCGAACGGCAGCCGGCAGTTTCAGGACACGCGTCCTCCCGGCACGCCGGCGCTTTTCTGCGCCCGTGCGTGCGGCCGCGGGGAACGAGGCCAATCGGCAGGCCGCAGGCCAGGCCCCAATAAAATCCAAGGCCAAAATCCGAACGGCCATTCTGTTCATCAGGAGCTTCCCCAGATCATCTGTCCAGCTTCTTCAGTCTGGGGGAACTTCCTTCAGGTTATGGCTGTTCAGTCAGTCTGAAAAAAAATAGTGAAGATTTGCGCATGTTACGGGCCACAATATTTCAACTTAACCATGAAGGAAGATCAGGAATGTAGATCTGCCATAGAAGAAGACTTTCTGCCAACCTGATGTGTTGTACAGTATTCACTTGCAGCTCAATCCAGGTCCAGCTAGAGCAGGACAGTATTCCACACTGAAGGAAGCACTGATCCAACCTGGCTGCCATGTTTCATAAAGTTTCTTTACAACAAGTTTTTATCCCCTTCCCCAAAAGAACTCATTACTGGTAACTTGCACAATCCAATGTTTCAAAATATCGCCAGACCGAGGACATAAAATGGCCAATTATGAATACACTCTACAAAACCTGGAGACCAACAGCAACTGGATTCGCTCTGAAGATACAGCCATTTCACCAGAAAGAACCTGGGTACAGCCTGAAGCTTCTTGCCCTAAATCCTCCTTCAACAAGTAAAGCCTTCTGTTTAAAACTCGAAGATCAGCTTTCCGAACTTCTCCATGTGCTCAGCCTGCAAAGATATCACGATAGACAAGCTGCCATCACCATTTGCACTTGGAAGGACAAAACCCAGACCCTCGCATGTAATTGGGCCCATGAACACAGGCCTCCCCCATCCAAAATCAGCATCATGGACAGGCAGCCGTGTCCAGCTGGTGAGCCCCAGGTTCGGACACCGGAAAATGTTCCCCAGGTAACATTGCCGATAAATCTGGTTGCATCCCCAGGTAATTCAGCACCGAGCGACAATAGTCGCTGTCCATCCTATCCAGTGCTCCCTGGATGACTGCTGCCCCATCTGCCAGCCCACTGGTCACTTTGCCTGCCTCCGCAAGTGGTGTGGCAGTGAAGATGACATTGCCAAAGTAACCATCTGGAAGTGGAGGTTGCAGCCGTTGGCGCCCATCAGTTGCACAAAATAACTTGGTGGGCTGTTCAGGAGGCAGGCTGTATGCAAGGGAGACACATCGCCAGACATGCGCAGCTAGTATTACATAAGTGCTCAACCGCGGTGCACCTTCACCTGAAGGAAGCTGTGAGCGCAGCCTAGTAAGGTCTGCGAGAGTGAGCTTGAAAATGCCCACAGCAGTGGAAAGTGGCACTGACTTGGAAACAAGGGCCTGAGGCGTGGAGGACAACATGGGGGGGAGGTTAATACTCAACATGCTGGAAAGATGGAGTCGAGGGATAACAGGAACGTAGAAGAGTGTGGTCAATGAAGGGCATCACAGAAATTTGAGTTCCACGGCAGAGACCAGACCATGAGTTAATGAAGTGCAAGCTGGACATGCCATCTGCCACGTTGTGATAGATGCCAACACCAAGTGAGACACCTCCACACTTGAAGTAAGTCGCCTGAAGCAAAAATAGAGGACAATCAACATTCATTAATGTCTATTCCTAAGAAAAATGTAATTGCATATTGCAATCTGTAGCTACATGAAACAGGGAGAGGGGGGATGCTTAAACATAAAAGACGGTTATCAAGAAAGAATGCATTTACAGAAAATTATCACATGGGAATGCTCCAGTTAGACTATAATTTTCATACCAACAAATTCGAAGCCCACATCACAAGAAAGAGTGTCAGCATGTGGTTGCCAACATAATAGTGAGCGAAGAAATCGTAAGCTCAGCACCCAAGACATAGTAAAATCGGTATATTTCAGGTATTGTGGAAATTCTCAATAGCAAGGTGAATTGCATGCGCCATAGTAATAATGATAATCAACTATCAGGGTAAATCTTAAGCTCCCATGTGACTACTCCAATTAATTTGAAAAGCACCATTTTCATAATACATTGTACTGTACGGCATTAGTAGTGCTTCGAGGTTGAGTGGGATCTAACAGTGGTGATCCCGCCTACCCAATCTTCTATTCCAGAACATGAGAAACTCAGATCAGCTTCTTATATAATAAAGCAGAACTGAAAGTGGTCCACCTGAATGGAGTATCTGTCAGCACAAAGCAACGGATGAATAGGTTACAAGGTTCCACATGGCACATTATCCTATTCAGAGATAGGCAGAATGAAGTTATTGAACTAAAGTCAATATCATTATCAATTATGCTTATGCCACGCATGTCCAGATCACTGAATAAATGCTGGCATTTTGGAGCTAAGAACTTGATCAGTCAACCCGAATAGAATGATGTGTAATGACCAAACTGTCCCTATGCATATTGTGCCAGTTGTTGCTGGCGTAAAAGGGTATAAAAGTTAATGAGTTAAAGTGATACATATTAATGTCACTAGAACAGGTCAACACATGCTAGTTTTCTATTGTTGGCATGGATTCGAATAAGATTACTATAGGGTATAACACAGGCGCGTACAATAAAGCAGCTGGGTGGGGCCACACTTCTAGATTATAAATGTTAAAAGGTCACCATGCCAGAAACCTCAATTCAGAACCACATTAGCAAACAATAAAAATGAACATATTGAATTATGTGTAATTACTAATTAGAAAGCACTCATGTTTGGGGCGACTATACTTTCATTGATGACCTCATTGGCAAACATTGCGCGCTTTAACAGAACCAAGCATACAGTACCATTAATTTTACACAGTGTAACCCTCAGCACCAAGAAAAGGAAAAACACAGTATAAGATAAAGTAGACAAATGGTGGATTTAAAATGCATAAAACATGACTGCGTGACAACAAATCAGTTTATTAACAATACATTTCAACCTGGTCATGGTGAAGCGAGAGTATATTTCCATGAACTGACCAATATGAATGATGATGTCACCAACGCTTAACCAATCTTAACTAAATCCTCAGATCAAGTGTACCTGTCCAGGTGACCGGCCAAAAATTGTACCACCACCCACCAGGGCAAGACATCAACTAGCCGGGTATGACCACAAAAGTGGAGTTCACCACTATGCTAAGCACTAGGAACTCTCAGGGGGCCAAATCCGCAGTCAGACAAGGGACACTCCCAGGGGACCAAATCCGCAGTCAGACAAGGGACACTCTCAGGGGATCAAATCCACAGTCAGACAAGGGACCCAGCCATGCAAAATCAGGTAGTACCAAACAGCCCAAATTAGATGCAGCGTGTAGCTTGTAAATTATTATGGCAATACTTCTTTCGAAAGATATCGACAGAAGCTGTTGTCCTGAGAACTTAGCTCACCTGGAGCACGACGAACGGGAAGGACGAGATATCGCCGGTGTAGTCGACGGCCGGGATGAGGCGGTTGAACTCCACGGTGGGCGCGAAGTCGCCGTAGTCGTCGACGGCGGTGTCTGGCGCGTCGGCCTCGACGAAGAGCACCCCCTCCCCGTTGCAGTCAATCTCGAGCCTCCCGTCCTCATCCCGGGCGAGGCGCCCCGCCATCGGGTAGAACGGCACGAGCGCCTCCGCCAGCGCGCGCCGCATCCGCTCGCCGTCGAAGAACCCCTCCGGCTCCGGCGCGGGCCCCTCGGGGCGACGGTAGGAGTAGACGCTGGGCGTGTGGATCCGCGGCATCACGAGGTCGAGGTCGGAGAGCCACAGCCGCCGCCGCGGCGCCTCCCGCGCCGGGCGCACGATCGTCGTCCCCCGTGACACATTCCACCGAACAGCTAGCTAGCTCAGTAAGCAAACCCCCAAATGCCCGAAAATAACAGCAAATCTAGTATGATCCAGAGGAAGCAGAACGGGGGCCAACCTCAAGGGAACGCGGCGGGATCGGCAAAGATCAGTAGTCCAGGAAATGGCTAGGTGAAAGCAGCAGCTTTTGCCGGAGATCAGCCTGCAGCCTGTATGCGAGAGAGTGAGGTTGGTGCGGCATTGTACGCTTTGTACGCGGGAGTGGTGCGCGTGCGTCTGAGCAAGGCGACGAGACGAGTCCAGTGCGCGGTGGCGGATGAGGCTCCCACCGAGGCGGTAGGCCGGTAGCGGTAGAGAGAGTACAGAGGACGGAGGGGAGGGGAGGGGCCGAGATGGGAAGGGAAAGGGTGGAACGGAGAATACATCTACCATCATCTTAGATGTTACCATATTATCAAATTTAATAGTATTTATATTAGTGCATCAAAAATTTATCTACATTTGTATTGATGCTATTAACTTTACATGATGGTAGATGTTTGTGTGCTCTATCCATTTATATGTTTGGATGAATTTTAATGTACTAATATAGATGCTACTAAATTTGGTAACACAGGAGCTGGAATTGTTTAACAACACACTGGGTCGCGCGACTCGCACTGACCCGCGCTGTGCATCACATTATCAGTGCTTTAGAGTTTAGTAGATGTAATAGGAAGAGCATCAGTGCATCACTTTCGCACGCCATACTCGTGCCCATGCGCACCTTACGAAATTCGGGGGATTAGCCAACGTAAAGAAGTTCTTTTCACAAATTCGCATGTGAACGGTGCATCAGATTAAAATCTATGTTTCGACTCCTTTCTCGCAATTTTGAACTTACCTTAGTGGAGTTTTATTCCATCGGGACGAGAAGAAAGGGCAGCCCAATGACGCATGATCAAACGTTTCAGCCGCCCTCCCTCTTCCTGGAGCCCTGGAGGTTCCTTCAGTTAGGGCTCTTTTTTGAAGTTTGAGAAAAAAGGCCAACCTGGTATGAGCCACACCTGGATGAAAGATCAAGATTTGCCATTGGCGAAACTTCAGCCAACCAGACCGACCGTCACCAGTTGGAGCTCAGTCACAGGTAGGAATTGCGGATTGCCAAATGCAATGATGCTCAACCTTAGATTATTCCATGCTGAAGTAAGTAAACCCATCTTGTCTGTTATTGGAGTGTGTTTCACTTGGTTACAATGACTTCACCATGTTTCTTCAGGAAAATGTCTAGCCTCTCTATTATATTGATCTTACACAACAAAACTCATTATTGGTAACACATACAATTAGAAGTTTTCCAAAACATCCTCCAACCGAGGGTATAGAAAGAAGTGGTCATGAATTTACACCACAGATCTTGAAAAGTGAAAGGGCAGCAATTGGTTCGCCTGAAACTTGAGGCATTTTGTATACGAACTGGAGGAACTGGATACAGCACCTTTAGACTTTAGCCCTATACGCCTATTACATCCTTCTTCAAAAGGTATAATGTGTTCCATTTATACCTCATAGATTAGCTTCCTGAACTTCTCCATGTGCTCAGCCTGCAACGAGATGGCAATGGACAAGCTACCGTCACCATTTGCGCTTGGGAGGACGAATGCCAGACCCTCATATGCAATGCCGCCTGGCCCCATGAACACAGGCCGACCCCAACCGAAGTCGGCATCATGGATTGGAAGGCGCACCCAGCTGGTGAGCCCTAGGTTTGGGCACCGGAAGGTGTGTGCTCCACGCACCAGTGCTGACAAATCTGGCTGCAGCTCCAGGTAGTCCAGCGCCGAGCGGCAGTAGTCGTTGTCCATCCTATCTAGTGCTCCTTGGATGACTGCTGCTCCTTCGGCCAGCCCACTGGTCACCTTGCCTGCCTCAGCAAGTGGTGTTGCGGTGAAGATGACGTTGCCGAAGTAACCATCTGGAAGTGGGGGTTGGAGCCGTTGTCGCCCATCAGTGGCACAATACAACTTGGTGGGCTGTTCAGGAGGCAGGCTGCGTGCAAGGGAGACACATTTCCAGACATGCGCAGCTAACACTGCATATGTGCTGAACCGTGGTGCACCTTCACCTGTGGGAAGCTGTGAGCGCAGACGGCCAAGGTCTGAGCGAGTGAGCTTGAAAATGTCTACAGCGGTGGTTGGTGGCTTTGACTTGGAAGTGAGGGACTGAGGTGTGGAGGACAACATAGCTGGGGCAGGCTGGTACTCAATATGTTGGAAACATGGAGTCGGTGGATCACGAGCGCGAAGGAGAGTGCGGTCAATGAAGGGCATGGCAGAAATTTGAGCTCCACGGCAGAGGTCAGACCATGAGTTAATAAAGTGCAAGCCGGACATGCCATCCGCTACATGGTGTTGCATGCCAACACCAAGGGAGACGCCTCCACATTTGAAGTAAGTCACCTGGAGCAAAAGAGTTTAAGGAGAATCTTTAAATATTTCATAGCTAATAGCTTCCTGTCTTAGAACAAAATGCATATTTCCAGCTAAAGCTACCAAATAACAGATTTGAATAATCTGTTCTTAAAAAACATATGTGATGGAGCATGGATGAATCAGAAAATTGCTTTTGACCAGTAGGCACAAATAACCAAATTTGAAATTGACCATCAAAAAAGTTGTTAGCCATTTTTTTCTAAATAAAAGATCCCAGAAGGTATCGATGTATATCTGAACTGAAATCCAATTGCATACCATCATTAAGTAGGTAGAAAGTAGAATTGAAACTATGGTGGAGTTACAACTCTTATAGTAGCCATAAGCCCATGAACTCTAAATTGTCAAGCACTACCATTCTCAACTCCAAAATAATTCATGAGGTAAATGAGGCATAGGGATAACTAAATATCTAATGAAGCAGGATAAATAATTTCTTTGCATCGCATGTATTATGTTATGGGCACACATGTGGCTTCCAAGATGGATAAGTTTATCCATTGGCTTACTGTTTCACTGAGCCTAAAGAAGAACTAGCACATCTTGAGGTCATGTAAAGGTAATAAATTGTGGATTTTGCATCAAAACAAACGATTTGTGAACCAGAAATGTAGAGTTGGTATGGGTTTGTCCAATAAAATCAGCTATCCAGTGAGCTCACAAAGAGAAAACAGTCACACCTGACAACCAATGCAACTCAAAACACTAAAACCGGAATGGTGGCATGAGATGGCAGAGCATTCTAATACGGAAACAATGTGTATGACATAGCTCATTGCATGGTTGCATGGTTTTGAACTTGTAAGTATCAGATTCACACTAATAATGGGTTATCTATAAATGATGAAGTCTGGCAAGCAATTCCAGAGTACCTGGAACGTATTTGTGAGGCACTGTACAGCCAATTACCAAAGAAGCAACTGTGTATAGCTTGTCTGCCCCAGGATGTAATACTGCTCACCCAGCACAGGGTCAACCCTCATGACAGAGTTTGGCAAGAAGCCCATGTACACAAAATATAGTGTAATTTGGTAAAAAGGGGTGTCATGCCAAACTCTGCCATGCTAGCTTCAGGTGAAACACAGTTCTGAACACAAAAAAACTCATGCCTATTTACAGCTTTCTCCCTACCCACTGGTAAGATCTGTTATACTAAATAATTGTAGTTTAACTGATTATTATGTATCCATCTCAACAACCTAGTCGTAGCATAACTTCCATAAACGATAACTTGTGCATAACTTCCACAGATTAACTTCTGCAAAGGCAGCATGAGGTAGGCAAGATAATAAAATCATGCAACAAGTTCCAAACATCATGTCAAAGAACAATACAAGGTTTTATCTCTAGACTCTAGTGAGACAAGCAGAGTACTGTGATAACTCGAAGCCTTTATTTTTGTAAAGTTGGAAGTCAGCCAACTGAACCAACTAGGACTATAGGAAAGTACTCTCTCCATTCCAAATTGTAGGTCGTTTTGGCAAATCTAGATACATAGCTTTTGTTATTCACCTAGATAAATGTTATGTCTAGATACATAGCAAAAACTACGTATCTAAATTTGCCAAAACGACCTACAATTTGGAAGGGAGTATAATATTAGATGAAGCTTAGCAGAAAATTATCACATCGACATGCCCCAGTTAGACCATCGCTTTTGTACCAACCAACATGCAGTGTAGATCCCATGCAAGATTATTCAGCATGAGGTTATCGACACGCCAGTGAATAAAGGAATTGCAGAATCCACACAAAACTAGGGCTAATTGACTAGTAAATTTCAATTCAGTTAGTTTAATATCCCAGAAGGCGCCATGTGATAAATTTTAGTTGCAAAAATTGTCAGTATAAGCCGAAGTTATAAGGATAGTAAATTCATGCACTGATAGTTCAAAAACCGCAAAGCAGAACATTTTAGACTTCTCTCGTGACTGCCCAGCTTGAAATGTGCGCAATGAAATGATGCAACCAAACGAATGTAGGCATTCATTTTATGCAGTACAAGGTAATGTACAGAAATAACGGGAAACTTGAATAAAATACAGTTACTTGATGACAAATCAATTTGTTAAGAGTTGGCTTCGTGCTTGTGCAGCTGAAGCAAGAGTTTGTTTCAATCATTCAATGTGCAATCACGACGCAGATGATGATACCGAATATTCTTAACTATTTCTAACTGAAGCTTCAGACTACGTGTACTAATCCAGCCAAAACAGAGGCCCCACAAAACTAGGCAAGTGGTACAGGCGTAGTACAGCTGAAGCACTATGAACTCTCAGAGGATTAAATCAAGAGACAAAAAGGGGACCAGCTGCCCGATCATGTACTTACAATACCAAATAGGAGTACTACAGATAAGCCAAATTAATTGCCGTGCGCGGGTTGTATAGCATTATGGTACGCTACTTCCAACAGGGTGTCTTTTGTTTCTGTCCTAGTCTGCTTGTAACAGTGGATGCTGAGAACTGAACTCACCTGGAGCACGAGGAGCGGGAAGGCCGAGATGTCATCGGTGTAATCGACCGCCGGGATTAGGCGCTTGAGCTCCATGGTGGGCGCGAAGTCGCCGTAGTCGTCGACGGCGGCGTTGGGCGCGTCGGCCTCGACGAAGAGCACCCCTTCGCCGTTGCAGTCGATCTCGACCCTGCCGTCCTCGTCCCGCGCGAGGCGCCCCGCCATCGGGTAGAACGGCACGAGCGCCTCTGCCAGCGCGCGCCGCATCCGCTCGCCGTCGAAGAACCCCTCCACCTCGGGGCCGCCGCCGCAGCGGTAGAAGTAGACGCTGGGCGTGTGGAAGCGCGGCACCACGAGGTCGAGGTTGGAGTTCCACAGCCGCTGCCGCGGCGTCTCCCGCGCCGGGCGCACCATCGTCGATCGCCTCACCGTGATCGCCATCTGCATTCCGACCCGCCGAACAGCTCGTAAAAACACCCCCCTCAAATTCCCCCACCAACAAAATTCGAAATCGAAGCTGGAAAAAAAAATACTCCTAGGAGCTAGAGGAAGCCGGAAAGAGACCAACCTCAACGGGAACGCGGCGCCTCGGAGTAGATCTGGGTCCGCGAAACGGGCAAAGCTCTGGACGAATCCGGCGGCCGGTTTGGTGGTAGCAGCAGCTCTTGGTGGAGAGCAGCTGGTGGGCTAGTGGGGGGTGGGGCGGCTTTTATAGGCGGAGATCTCGGAGCCAGGGAGGCGCGGGGATCCTCTGACTTGCTCGGTTTGCCTTCTGCCTCTTCCATTATTCATTTCCCCTCGTCCTACCCGGCAGTTCGGCGCTGTGCGTTCGGAGGTGGTGGTGGTGACGACGAGTGGGGCGGGGGGTTGGTGGGACGGGGACGGGAGGCGATAGGGACGGAGAAGGAAGGACATGGAGGTGTTTGGTGGGTGGACGTGGTCCATCCCCCCTGATCCTGGACTCTGTGGGGCCTTCTGGACAGTTGCCGGTGCATCAGATTATCGTTGGTCTCTTCAGGCAAAAGCTCTCCTTTTTGGCTCCCTGCACAAGCATCAAGCCATCAACTACCCACTGGCAGCGACTTTGTGGCGGTTGCTGCTTTTGACCGCCACTGCCGCGCCACCGTCACGCTGTCATTTTCTCGCGGCGCCAAATCATTCAGCCACAGAGCAGGTTAATTTCATCCAAGAGAGATCTTTTGGTGCGTGGCCGGTAAGGAGAGGGGGAAAAAGTTGAAGCGGACGGAATGTTCTTATGTGTACCTCGTCCCGACCGGCAATCATGTAATCATCGATTTTTTTTTCCCAAACGGATGTAATCATCGAATTTTACCCTTCATCCGCCATCACGTACATGGAGAGAGAGGGGGTGAAAAAAAATATGAAGCTTCGAGTTACCTACCCCCGTGATAGAAGCAATTCCCGCGCCAGCATTTTGTTGTTAAACTTGCCTATCAACCTTACGCTGCAAAGATATTGGAAACCGCATCTTTTCTCTCCCTTTGGAGCTGTCGTGTAATCAAATCGCACTTTGTGAGGTCCTGGAGGTGCAAGTCATCAACTCACCGTGATCATGGTGGGTGATGAACACTGACAAGTGTGGATCCCTTGTCGCATAGCAAAGGAGCTTTGGAAAGAGAGAGAGTCACATAGAGGTCGATGGAAGCTCTTCCCGATTAGTTAGCTAGCTAATTGATAGTAGTTTATATTAGCTAGCTAAATATTAGTTAGTTAATTATTAGCTGGATGTATTTGGATCCATCAGCTAACTTTTAATTGTTAACATGGATGAACAATGTCGTCCTTCTTTATTCTGGCGCCGGAAGTGTAGGCTGTGGAAATTTGATAGAAGGACTAAGGATAATACTTTTCACGTTTTCAGCTGGGATTAGCTGGATTTAACTAGTTAATAGGATTACATAGTTTCAATTAGTTCATCTGTTTGGATTAGCTAGACGATCCAAATAGAACCTAATATTCTTCGACTAGAATGCCCATGCCTTCTCCGTCCAAGCAATCCGTTCCGGGTTGTTCTTTTTCTTTTCTTTATGGTCTGATCGTGTTGCAAGTTGCTGCATTCTGAACAGGCGATCATGTTCACGTCCTCTGTGTCACCGCTGCCCCTAGTACTTCTATGCAATCCCATGTGGCGAATGAGTAAATAATTAGGCCATCCCAGGCTCCCAGTCCCAGCGATTGTAATTTGGCGATCATTGGCAAATAATTGCTCCGATTGTCTGGCACACGTCACTCTCCAAGACAGTCCCGATACTCGCGACAAGCAAGAGGGAGCCTTTCACTTCAAGCGGGGCATGCCTGGCTCTCCAAGGATCAGCTCCGACTGCTGATGTGGCTCGGATTTGGGCGATCAAGCCACCCACCAAAATCGAGTTCTCGCGTGGCTGCTCTATCATGACAGGCTGAACACCCGTACACATCTTTATCATAGGAATATCAAGCCTCTGGATGAGTCATGGTGTGAGCGCTGCCATGGAGTGCTCGAAACTGGTGAGCATATCTTCAACGGATATAGCACTGCCTTGGGTATCTGGGGGCATCTTCACTTCTCCATCCACGGTGACGCTTTCAGACGGCCTTGGGAAATTGAGATGGCAGCCACTCTTCCAGGGGATGTCAACGTTGGCATGCTCCTTCTGATTCTCTGGCACATCTAGAAAACCCACAATAGTATGGTATTCGAGCATCAAGATTCTTCTCCGGTGGACCTCCTACCCAAGATTCTCAAAGATACTGACGCTTGGAGTTGCCGTCACAAGAAGCTACCAGTGGAGGTGCAAGGCTGGCGTTAGTGGCTTACGCCAATCTCAATACGAGTGTCGTAGAAATATTATGAGCATAGAAATATTATGAGCATTAAATGGCTATGTTAAGTTATATCAGCAAATTTACTGATATAGCAAGGTATTTATAGCATTAAATATTACACCACATCAGCAAATTTGCTGACATAGCAGGGTTATTTATGAGAAGAGAGCAGGGAGAGTTTCACACAATATGAGAGGAGCGACACTCCTCCGGCTGGGTTACTTAGTTCACAATTTTGGTAACTGTGCGATGACAGTGAGATGACACTCCCCACTAATACTGGCTTTAGATTCTTTATCATCAAACTTTTAGGGCAGTCCCAACCCTCCATCTCAGCTTAGTTTCCATAACATTTAATAGAGGAATGTGTTAGAAAAAATCTGATGCCGCAGCAGAGTTAATAAGGAGAGAGAGGAAAAACACTAGACACAGTTTCTACATCAAGAAACCGGGTCGGCTCGACGACCAACATGCGAAGACACGACTGGTTGCGCGTTGGGACGCTTCAGCGCTTCGTCCAACGCCTTTTTGCAGGACCCACTATCGGGAAGGGAAGCCCCGCCGGCGCCCGCGCGGCCGCGCCGGAGTGCTTGGCACCTGCGCGTCCTATGGCGGAGGTCGTCGCCGGCCTATTACCCACGCCGGAGTTCCCCCGCCATTGCCGGCTCAGCTCGAGCTCGCCCGAGCGAGGCTACCCGTGCTCGGTCTGCAGCCGACGCGCGCACTCGCCATCGCAATCCTGTGCGAGCTCCCCGCCGCTGAAGCCCCTTAGCGCGCTCCGGGTCCGCCGCCCAGCTCGCTGCCACAGCCTGCCGTTGCGCTTGCCTACAAGTATCGCCTGGCTCGCCGCCGCCGTTGCGCAGAATCCTTCTCTACTAAAACAGTAGTACCACTAGTATAGCTTGATTTCTAGCAGCATCTATAAAACGATAGGAACTATCAAAGGACCTCACGCTGAACAGATCAACTCAATTTCAACCTGAAGGAGTTGACGCCAAAATTAGGATAAATCATTCGGCCGCAAAATCAGATTCAGCACCACGAATTAGAATGGGAACTTCAGAAGGAACTCAAGACTGAGATCAATCTTCTGATCAAATTCTTCTCGAGAGCCACTACCGTTGCCGTGCAGGCTGGACCGGGGAGGGAGAGCGTGAGAAAGAAGAGAATGGAGAGAGCAGAGCAAGACGAAGACAGAATTAACCGTGGACACCTTTTCAGAAAAAAGAATTTGATCAGAAACTATGGGGCCCACTTAAGAAACTATGCGTTTCAGATGGCGTGTCTTACTGATTTGGCACTATAGACACTACTTGTAAAGTAGACACTGTTGGTTGGAACTGCCCTTACGTAATCTCTCTCTCTCGGAATGGCGAGGCAATGATTATACCAAATTTTAATGAATAGTAGATGGGGATCCGTTCAAAAGAAATTGGCAGGCAATTGCGGCTCCCTTCGGCGACAAGGCGACAGCTGACAGCATCACAGCAGTAGCAGAAATCGGTAATACGGTTGCTGTTGAGGTGGACACGTGGCGCACCGGTAGCATCTACGGCGCGCGCGCGCGCATACACACGGGATAGAAGGGCACGGAGAAGACGGCGTTGCGTCCCGTTGGGCTGCGTGCGGCCGTGGTCAACGGGGAACTGCCGGCCGGACCAAACAGTCTGGACGCCCCGCGATTATTGGTCGCGATAGGCGAGCTGGTGACCTGGTGTGGTGGCGTGGTCTGTGGTGGCGGGCACGTGCGACGCCGCGGTGTGCCTGTGTGCATGTGCAGTTCTAGGCCAGTATCCGATCCGGCGGCCAGTATTAGCAGGCAGTCGATCGTGTGGGCCGGCATGTTCTGGCAGCTGTATCCTGATTTGGCTTCAAATAAACCCGACGGATGAGAGGGAGCTTCCTTGTGCTAACGTTTTTTGTGAAAAGTTTACCCACGCACAAAAAAAAGGCTCTTACTGCTATATAAAACGATGGCATCTTGTTTTTCGTCGAAAGTCGAAATATAAAACTAGAATGAGCTGAACGGCGACCGAAGCATATCGGGCTCTTGCTTCTGGCAACGGCATCGATCAAATTAGCCTCAAGATCAGCTGAGACCAGCTCAGCTTCGCAGGTTCGCATTTAGTTCCTTTAGGAGACTGGAAACGAGAGTCCAAGATGTGCGGTCACATGAGCGTCACCATGACCAACGGGCCACGCCCCTTGCCCTATCCATTCCAGAGCGCGTAGATATAGTGGACTCTACCCAGCACGCAGCTGCTTGGTACAGTCCACAATTCGCACTGCCATTTTCAAACTGTTCGACGCAGTCTGGTGGAGACGGTATGTCTGTCGGTATCCGCGCTGCACGGTCAGCCCATTTCGGTCAAGCCTGTGCCTGTCGATCCTCCGCGCGTCCCGGACACAGTCTCAAGTTTCAACGAGCCCAGCGTCACCGGCCCCGGGGCCGCAACGGCGACGACGTTCCGAGCCGCGATGAGCAGGAATTCGTGCACGCGCGCGCAGGCTGCGACGACGCGGCCCACGTGTCGGGCGACTTCTCTGTACTGCTTCGTCGACCGGTGTCTTGTCTGGCTGTCCGTCAGCAGCTGCGACCAGTCTTGCTGCGTGCTCAGTAGTCAGTAGGGACACCAGAGGCTCTCTGAACGGAAACGGACGAAGTGCACCCCCGGCGGGGGACGCTGGGTGGCAGACGTGGACGGCTGGGAAGAGCTGCGCGGATGCATGTTTACCAACTGGTGTGGCATGGTCGCCACGCGCCAGCGACGAGCGAGGCTCGCTCGCGACGAGCAGATCGACGCAGGCGACCTGAGACGACGGCCAGTCGGCCACCGCAGGCAGCATCACACGGGCCAAGGGTGCACACTTGAATTGGCAATGAACAACACACGGGTTACGTACGGACATTCCAGCCGTCAGAACGTACCTGTATATATTAGCATGTATTCGTCCCCAAAACGGAAACCGACCGGATACATGATCAATGCAATGCCGCCGCCACCGGAGAGAGCAGCCGGGCATCTAGGTAATAAATTAGCTGCACATACAACCGGCCGCCGGCCGGCCAGCAAGGTATAGGCGGTGGTAGGCGCTCGATCGGTCGAGCTGGCACGACGTGGCGCGCACCCGATCAGCACTTGAGCCCGAAGGAGCCCTCGGGGCACAGCTGGGAGAAGAGCCCCGGCCGCAGCCTGCCGCGGACGATGATCTCGAAGAACATGGCGCTGGCGCACCCGTTCTCGGCGTCGTTGATCACGTCGCTGTAGGGGCACGCGTAGGTCTTGAACGCCCCGCAGCAACGCGGCGCCGACGGCACCCCGCGGCAGCTGCTGACCACCGCGTCCATGCTGGGCGAGGGGTCGAACCGCACCGGGCACCCCCCTGCACCAGCCGCGCCACACGCGCGGCGCGCCAAAGAGAAACAGAACAAGCCGGTCAGGGATCGATCACGGCGCCCGCCCGCCCGCCCGTTCAAGCTAGGTTTACGTAGAGCACTGTACGAATCGTTTACCTTGTCCCAGCTTGCGCGATGTGGATGGGGTTTCCGTTATGTTGTTGGAGCAATCAAGGGCGTCCACTGGGAAATGAAAAAAAAGACACGCAGAGGTTAGCTTATAATGCCTTTCGGAAAAAGGATTCGCAAGTTTCTTTTAACCAGGGGGCATTCATCTATGTATTGAATACACTATAGGTATTGATATACACTTGCGATCAGTATGTATTCTTTTTTTAAGGGCGAATTATAATATGATGTTAGTTCTGTAGCAATATAGTTGATAATATTTCGTACGAGAAATTAATGGCCGGATCATATATTTAAGACATTCTACAATTTTACTGCACAATATAAAAGGAAAAATGAGAGAGTACTTGAGATGAATTTGGTTTTCTCCTCAGGGACGGCAAATCCGACGGCAACCATGGACAATGCGACGCAGCAGAAGAGCATCGCGGCAGTGCTGGTGGAACCCATCTCGCTCGGATACCCTCTTGTCTCTCACAAACCACGAGGGTTAAATTGGAGTGGTGGTGGATGGCGAGACACCGACCACCGGTCTGCGAATTTGTGGAGGAGTTTGGTTCTCGTCGAAGGCATCCTTTTATAGCAAGCTGACGATGTTGAGCTGGTTATTGTACGTGTGTTTTGAGCTTGTGTGGACCCCCTGGTTTGGAGAGCAAAAGGCAGTGATGAGCAAATGGTTGTGGTGGTGTTTGAAAGAGACGACCGGGTCAACTAGCTATAATTGACGGTCCTCAACGGCTTCTAATGTAGGAGATTGCCTAATAAGTTAGCGGTAGCTCTAACTATTAGCAAAACTGGCGTGGTTCCAGGGACCAGCGATGTGCCCATCAAGGAACAAGTTGGAGTGCATGAAAAGGAAACGAAATGTACTAGAACTGCCGCCGTCATGTATAGCCGAGTTCAACGAATACTAGATCATACATCTTGTACAAGAAGATGTGCAGAATCCAGAAAGATAAAAGGCGTTAAGACCAACCACCGTGCTAGATATGCATGCACCAAACTTCATATACATTGAGCTATTTACTTGCTTTGATTTTTTTTTTGAATGAGGCAACGTGCCCGATAAGGAAGAACAGCATTTCTCGGACTAATTTGTCACTTACCCGCACATTGCGTCAAGTCCATCTATACGTTCTTCCTTCCCTCGAGCTAATCTTGCTCTACCATGAATAAGGGTCATTTTCGGGTACCCACAAAAAAAGGGTCATTTTCAGGTACCCGCAAAAAAGGTCACTTTTGGGGAAATATGAAAACAGGTCATTTTTCGTATTTCCCATTTTTGATTGGGATATCACTTTTTATTGCCTTGTTAGCTTCCTTAATCCGTTTTATATGAAGGTGAGGTGAAGACCGTTACCTACTAAACTTGAGTGTGTGTGCTTGTTTGTGTTGTGTGTAATTGTTTACGACAAACATGTGGCTTACTTGCAAGTTGTGAATCGTGGCTATCATTATGATACTTGGTATTATATATTATGTTGATCAGTTGGGTTGTCACAGGAGGTTAGGATTCTTGATTCTATCCTTTTTGTCTTTTGGTTTGTGATTGCTACCGACGTGCTTCCATTAGTATTATTGTGTTTTTATATTCCTGTTTCAGTCATTTTGTTTTCATTTCTTTTTTGATTGATATAAAAATTGGGAAACTCAAAATGGAAATAATTTTTTTTCTAATCGGTCACGTTTTCTAAGCAGAGCTGGTTAGAGTGCTTAGGTCCTGAATTCGACTTTCCGTATGACCGAATTTCAGACTGAAGTTAAAATAATCTCCTGCTCTCGACTAGAAAGCTGATTGTTTCCTCTTAATAAAAACGGTTGAAGCCGTCATACCTACCGGTCGAGTTTTTTTTCTAAGCGGAAATAGAAGTGTGACTGCACTGCCCCCGGTACGACCTGAGCCGAGCCGACACGCACGGCTCAGTACCCTGCTCCCTCGCGGAAGCCGAGCCACGAGCTTCCCTTTTTTTTCTTTTTTCTTTTTTTTTTAAAAAGGGCCACCAGCTTCCTGGTCCGGCTCAACCAGGCCCAACCCACTTGGGGTCCAACCAACACCAACCAGACTCCAGACACGGCATACGTGGATACAAACCCTAAACCCCTTTGCTCCCAAAGTCCGAAATCCCAGCCTCCTGCGCCGCCGCCAACAATGGCAACGGCATCCACTCCCTCCACCCCCACCAGCCGCCTCCGCCGCGAGGACGCGGTCCGCGCGGTGGCTGTGCTCCTCCGATGGCTCCAGAAGCACCCGACCCCGGCGCCGGAGCCCATCTATCTCATCGTCGCCCTCAAGCGCGCCCCCGTCCGGCGCTTCGAGCACCAGCTCCGCCTCCCGCACTCTCCGTTACCCTCCATCTCCCTCGTCTCGGACCGCCTCCCCTCCGATCTCCCCGACGACGTCGAACCGCTCCCTTCCTCCGCGCTCCGGTCCCTCCCCGCCGCCGCGCGGCGCGGCCTGGTCCTCGTCGACCGCCGCCTCAGGATCCCCGGCGGCGGGGGCAAGGCGGTGGGCGCGAAGCGCGGCGTGACCGTGCCTGTGGACCTATCCGACCCTGCGTGGGCGGAGTCCGCGAGGGAGGCGGCGCGCTGCGTGGAGCTGCGGGTGGAGAGCGGGACGTGCCGCGCCGTGCGCGTGGGCCACGGCGCGATGTCGCGAGAGGAGGCCGTGGAGAACTTGGTGGCCGCGGTGGAGGCTGCCGCCGCGTGCGTGCCGAGGAAATGGAAGAACGTGCGGGCGCTGCATGTGAAGTCCCCTGAGTCGGTCGCGCTGCCGCTCTACTCGGCGCCCGGTACAAGCAGCGACCAGGACGGCGACGACAATCCGGAGGCTGCGAAGCGGGAATGCGCAGCAGCGGTGGAGGAGCAGGGGAGGGTGAAGAGGAGGAAGAAGAGTGGCATGGGTTGTAATTAGTCAATTGCCCTGTTCCCAATTGTGTCTTGTCTTTGCTCATGTAAGGAATAACTTTGAATCAGGGGATTCACCGAGTCCTAAAATCAGCTACGTTCAGTTAGTTGATGTGGACTTTGATGGCATAATTTCTAGTAGTCTTGATTGATGTCCAACAGAATTTTGATATGAACAACGTCCCCTAACTTGTAGTCTTGTACTATGCATTTTCTGGATATTCATTTTGCTTAGATCATGTACTACATAGTACCAGTGAATGACAATTTGGCATCTTCTATTCCGGGAGAAGAAAAAAGTTATACAGTTCAGCTTGCCGCTATCTGGACTCTTTCAACAAACTCTGAGCAGTTGCAGGAGCTCAACACGCTGAGCTGAAGTTGTTTTCCAAGCTGGAAATGCATTGACAATAAGTTCTTGTATTTTGTTCCAATTGCAATCAAGGTCCACTGCTCATGACTACTACAAAGGCCTTGGATCAGTTGAGTAGGAAGAATTACTAGTCCCCTAGCAGTAACTTAGCAGTACAAATTGACATCATTATCTGAATTCCATGTATCAGATCACAAAAATAGGGGGAGACGTCATTCACCAAGGACATAAGCAAAAAAATTGCACAAGCATTAAACTGAAAATACATTTCGATTGGAGCAGATCAAATAGACACCAGATGACCAGAACATGAAAAAACACCAAAAAATTATGTGGTATAATCCATGCTAATTATCTGTACAAATTTACACGCAAACTTCTGGATGTTTAGATAACCACTTCCGATGTTTCATCACGTTGCTGTCATTTTTCTTTTTGAAAAAGTGGTAGGAGCACTACCATGCCATTTAAAGAGAAGAAGCAAAGTCATGTTATCAATAGAACTAAGTTGCGTTGCATCCATCAAAGAACAGAAAGCAAAACTCATGAACTGGAACCATCAACTATGCATCATGCCTGCATCAAAGAACCAACTCTCTGCTCAAACTCCCACAACCTGAGATACTAGCAGCTTTTCGAGCAATCACTCTTGTCACTTTCTGCACTTGCAACTATTTTCTCAGTCCCAAATTATAATTCTTTTTAACTTTTCTACGTATATAAATTTTGCTATACACCTGGATGTATCTAAATACATATATCAAAGCCAAAACGAATTGTAAATTAGGACGGAGGGAGTACGAGCCAACTCCAACGCACATGCAAATAACATGACCTACACCTGTATAGAAAAGCAGAATCAGATAACATCTGTGGACAAACCCAGATCAAGAGCAACAACCAAGAACTACTCCACCCACATTCCAGGGAATACAAGGAAAACACGTATCGATACATCACCACAGGAAAACATCAATCTAACCCACCACACGAAAGCATGTGTCAAACCATCAACTCAGCAGGAACAACAGAAAGCATCGTGCAAGATAACCACTCAGTATTTCAGATCCGAGTTTCTTCGTACTCGTTCAGAAACAAGGAAATCAGATCAAGATAACGCTAGCTACAAGACATCTACTTGGCCGATCAATGCCTTGATTCATCGCCATCAGAACTTCCATTTCGAGATATGCAACCACATTCTTCATGGAAAAAGTCACACACGCCGACTACACTGCCGCGTCTCCTCCCGCCTCCCCCCACCGGGTTCCTTGCTGATGCCTCCTTCACTAAGAGAAAACGTAATTTGGTCATATAAACTTTACATCGCAATTTAAGAACTTCCGCATATGGTTCCTGGAAGTGCGAGCAGTCCGGGAGAATGCAGGAAGGCCGCACCCGCATCGAAGCTCCGGGGCCTGCGTTGCGTGCCGTCGCCTTGACCATTCCATGCTCGCCCAAGAACATCGCCGGAGACGAAGATTCAACAGAAAACGAGGGGTGCTGCACTGCCAGAGGCGAAGATTTAGCAGAAGACGCCGCGTACATGGAGGACAAATGCAAATAGTCAGCAGAAGACGAGAGGCGCGCCGCCAGAGACGAAGACGAAGACGGCGGCGCAGAAGACGAGGGGCGCCCCGCCGGAGACGAAGAATGCGGCGCGAGTCCGGTGCACCCACGCCAGATCGAATGAATCGGTGCAAAGTGTCACGACCCAAAAATTAAAAGCACGGGATTAAAAATTAAGCAACATCCTCATGAGCATCACCCTAGCATTATGGAGCATCATATGCACTTAATCACATGTGACCATCCATTTTCTTGTGTGAATTATGTATAAGTTGTGAAGTAAGTTTAAATTTTGCTATGTGATTGTGCCCCCAAATATTTTATTCAAATACTAGATTTCAAATGGTGATTTGTGGATATTTTTGTGCAATTTTTGAATGCCTAACCCGAGCCATAAAATTCTTGGAAAGTTTGAAAACTGCAATGTTGTTTGAATTTTTGTGAACAATCCATCACAGATTTTTGAGCTCTTGTTGTTGCATTGTGTTCTTGATGATTTGATCTAGCTTCCATAAAAATTTGGTGATTTTTGGAGCCCGGGAAGTGCACGTTTTTGAATGTGTAAGTTGAACCGTTGCTTTGTTCTTTCTCCCTTTCCTCCCGGCCCCACCGGTCAGCCTCCTCCTCCTCTCCTCCGCGCGCCCGGGCCCGCGCGTCAGCCACCCCCTCCGCGCTGCCCGAGCCTCTGCGCCCGCCCGTTGGGCGTCCGCGCGGCGCGGCACGCCGGCGGCCGCTGGGCCGTCCAGCGTGGCCGCCGCCCCCTCGTGTCCCGCGCGCCGCGCCCCTTCTCCTCCCTGCGCTCGCCGTTTCCTCTTCCTCCTTCCCCATTCAAACCGCACGCCCCGCCCGTTCCTCTCCCTCCGCTCCGAGCCGCCGCCGCCGCCGCAATCCCCCGCCGCCGCTTCGTCTCCGCCCATTTCCGCGCGGCCTCACCACCCCCTCACCTTCCTCGCCCCGCTCCGCCCCGATTGCCCGCGCCCACACCTTCTCCTCCTCCCCCTTGTCCGATTCCGGCCGCCCGCCGCCTCTCTCTCCGGCCGTAGCTTTCCCCCGGCGCTCGCCCCCTCCCGCCGCCGCTGCCCTCCGCCGCGCCGTCGCCTGCCGCCCCGCCCCGCTCGTCCGTGCCGTGGCCGAGCGTCCCTGCCGTGCCGCGCGGCTGGCGCGCGCGCCGCCCTGCCCCGTTCGCCCCCCTGCCGCTCGTCCCCTTTGCCGGCCGCCGCCGCGTCGCGCCGCGCGCGCGCGGGCGCGCCCCGGCCGCGCCGTGGCGAGTCAAGGCCGCCCCCCTGGCCTTGACTCCGCCTGGGCCGCGCGCTGGCCGCCTGGGCCCACCTGTCGGTGCCCAGGGGTGCTAGATCCGGGTGGATCTAGCGCCGGCCGCCTCGTTTCCCCGTTTATCATTTCATGTGATCTTGTTAATTGCATAGGAAATGTTGTAGGCCTCCAAAAATTGCGAAGTTTGTTTTGTTTGAATCCTCTATAGTAGATCAGCTTAGATAAATTAAGTTCATGCATGTTAGAGTTCTGTATTTTAAGTTATAAATTATTCTTGTTAAACCAAGTTAATCCTTAATCTTATCTTGTGGAGCTCTAAAAATGTCAAACTAAAGTTTGTTATATTCCCTGTAAAGTGCTTTTTCTCATAGTGCTAGTTGTGTAATTGTTCCAGTACTGTTTGATAGGTTTTTAATGTGTTTTTAGTTTTGCTGCCTGCAATCTTATAAAATGAATATCTTTTGATAGAAAATTGATAAAATGGTAAAACCACTTCTGTTATCCTTTTTATCATGTCTTGTACCTCTGGTAATTTTATTAGGATTTTTGAAAATGTTTTGCATGGCTTGTAAGATTTATCTTGAGTTTAGCTGCTGAAAATTGTAAATATCATAAGTAATTCTACAAATAAGTTTTTGATGCAAACTCAACTCTCATGAGTTTATTTTGATATCCTCTGGGTGCAGAAATTAAATCATGATTTGTTCTTGTTAATTTGTTGCATGAGCGAGTTTGCCTTCGGGCTTAGAATTTAAATTAGTAATCGAGCTTGTAGTGCCATGATGGTATTGCCTTCGCGTTGATGTGACTTTTCTCTTCTATTGTTATATCATTGCATATCATCTCATTTTCACATCATTGGCATCATCCTAATGCATACATTTCATTCATGCATTTTAGTGACCGAGACGCCGGAGGACGTACCCGTTGAGCCCGCCGAGTTCGTTGAGACCGAGCCGGGAGCCGAGTGTGTGGTCGAGCAAGAAGAGAACCAAGGCAAGCAGCTAAGCATGATTCCTTGACCTATTTAACTTGCTTAAATTTAGTTATTTCACTTGGGTGTCTATGCTTATGATAAATACTTATCTATTGCATCGTTGGTCCTATTTTCATGCAATGTCCTCCCTTGATTTGTATATCCATGTCCTTGGCACACGTAGCTAGTTGCAACTTAATTAACTAAATGCTTAGTTGTGCTTAGAGTTGGTATATATCTTGTAGGGAAAGTTGGAATAGGATCACTTGTTTCACCACCTATGATTATCTTGAGCATATTATCCGGTGTCAGGTTGTTGGTTGGATCGGTCTAGTTGGAAGTGTGTTTTTGGGGTTTGAGCGGAAGGTAGGGCCTAGAGAAAGGAGTCTCGGAGGCTTAGTCCGCTTAAACCGATTAAGGACCGTCCGTGGATGACCTTGGAAATTGAGCACTTATCGTACTACCACATATCCATTCATGGGGTGGATAAACCAAATACCCTCTAGTTTTAATCGTTGATGCACGGTCCTAGATGCGTGGCCGTGGGGCTTTGTAGAGAGCCTTAGGGGTGTCCCCGGTGGACCTAGGTAACTCTCCGCGCAAGTTAGGCGTGATGTTCAACGGTTAGAACTTGTCGGGAAAGGTTGACGCGAGTACCCCCTCACCCCACGTGATCGGTTGGGTGAGTCGCATGGTCCTTGTGTCGTGTGGGTAAAGTTGTACACCCTTGCAAGGTTAATAAATCAATTCGAATTGCCGCGCTCTCGGTTATGAGCAAGCTCAAGTTTCGACGAATTCTTCGTAGTTGTATCGATCTTGGTCGTATGTGGTTTATGATGCTTATGTCACCTCTTATGGTTGGTCAATGTTTAACTAAAATTTTATGGTGGGTTGGGCAAGATAATAAAAATGCTAGGATTGCTAGAATAGGTTTTGGTTAGGAAGTTCATGCTTATGCTATCAACTTAACCCTAAAGCTTTCTTGTGAGCCCTCATTTGCATACTCCTTGTTTATTTATTCGCGTAAGTCTTGCGAGTACCTTTGTACTCATGTTGCTATATTTCTTAACTAAGTTGCAGGTGAGCCGGAAATTGTTTTTGGCCACTTCTACCCCGCCGATCCCGGCGCGGGCGAGGAATAGGTCAATATGGTCAATGGCGTCCTTGAGCAAGACGCCATTAATATTATTATTTATCGTTATCTTTCCGCTGCGTATCGTATTTGGGATATCATGTTGGACATTAAACTTTATGGTTTTTATATCTTCTATGTTATTTGTGAGCCCGAGGCTTGTATCCCTCTTTCGCACCTTAATAGACTTGGAACCTTTCTTTATGTTAAATTTGTAATGATTAATGGCTTAACCTTGTATTAAAATTGCTCTTTGTGGATCAATGGTGATGTACGAGCTTGTGACGGTATGTGCATATGCGTGATTCTGGGCATATGTTGGAGCGCATACCGGGACTACCGGGTTTAATGTTATTTTCGGCGAAAGGCTAAGTTGGTCCTTGGTAGTTCAGATGTGGGTTAACCCGTAGCGCGCCATTGGTGCGAGTGCGTGTTAGCTCTCATCTTTACGATAAAGACCGACGGTTTCGCTTAAAATGATATTAAATTGGGCGGTTCTCACAGCGGGTATCAGAGCCGAGGTTCCACAAAGTGAACTTAAAAGTTTGCTAAAAAGGGGTTGAGAGCGAAATAAAATTGAATACTTGCATTAATATTTATTTTTCTAAAATTTGAACTTAAGGATTGATTGCTAACTTTCTCCCTTTGTCTTAGAGCTATTATTCTCTCTAATGCTTCACCTGTCAATTAAATATGCTTAATTTCTTATGTTTTATTGAATAGATGGCCACTTTGATCATGGCGACTCGCGCTCCGGACACGATCGGGTTCCCGGCGATCCTCAACGAGATGTTGAGGAGCTCGCACTACTTTTTCCAGCCCGAGTATGAGGTCTATGCTCGCGGCTGTGGTGTTGGTTTGGTGGACTACATGGCGAGCCTCCACCTTGAGCCAAGGTGGATGGTGGGAGCTGTGAGGTACAACTTCCGCGCCTGTGGTACCTCCGTGCAAATGGTGATTCAAGAGGTAGCACGTGAAGCCATCGCCCGTCTTCGCCACGAGCACCGTGAGCTTTGGGAGGCTCCGTTCACCTACCTTCCGGTGAGGGGACCGGAGGATCCCATTGCTCATGTTGTCTCACCTCCGATGGGACCGTACACTCTGGAGACGTGCATGGCGGACACCATTTCCGCCTACGAGATGGCGCACCGGAGTTTGGTATGGGAGTTGGAGGAGACAAGGAGTCGTCTCGTCCGTCTCCAATACCAAGTGGAGCCTTACCTTCGTTCGATGAAGTTACCAAGGAAGATCATGGATGATTGGGCACGGAACACTCCGCATGAGGAGGCGCCTCCGTCGCACCGCTTTCCGCATGTGGTGGGTACTTGGGCCGAGGCGCGGGGACCGTATAATCCCATTTCGATGGGGTTGCCCGTGCGTCGGTTCCGCATGGTGCCCGCCACCCGCGCTAGTCTTTTGGGGTTCCCGGAGCCCTTTTGATCCATGTTTCGCTTATCGTTTAGTGAGAGGGAAAGTCACACATTGGTCCAAGTGCTAGTAGGAGGGTCGTGGCACTTGGGGTAATGTGGATGTAAGGTGGAATTAAGCGCTAAGGATGTTAAAACGCGCTCATTTTGTGATGGTTAAACTCTTTTGGATGCTTGTGAGTTAAGGACAAGTTAATTGCATGATTATGGTTATGCCTCGATGTGTTATTGGTATTTTAATTATGTGAGTTATTTGAATGTTTCATACGTGTTTCCTTAAGAGTTATATATGAGCCCTATATTGTCATGTGGAAACGATGTGAGGTGACGACATATTGCACTCATATGTTGCATGCATGCACGCATACTCATATAACAATTATAAATCATATGGGTGACCGTTTTCCGTCTTTCTTGCTCCCTAAATCTGCCCTAGTGACTCGAATGGTGATGATCAAATCTTTGTCACTCGGCACATTATTATATTTTCTTTGATAAGTTACCGTTCGAATCTCGATCTTAAGTCAAGTCATTACCTACGCCTTATCATTCCATCGTTCTCCTTAAGATTATCATTTCTTCCTCGGTCGCTAACTTATCTTAAATTCTTGCTAGGATGAATTTGCGTTCGGGAACCGGCGCGAACCGCGGGAACGGTTCGGGTGGGAATAACAATAACAACAACAACAACAACAACAACAACAACAACAACAACAACGATCTTCCCGGACCTCCCGTCCACCCCACTTTCGCGGATGTGCTTGCCCAACAAACTCAACTACTTGGGCAATTGGTCAATCACATCGGCAACTTGGGTAACATTGGAGTTCAAGCTCCTAGGGAGGAGCCGCAAGTAAACAAGTTTGGGGATTTCTTCCGCACCAACCCACCAATCTTCCGTGGCTCCAAGGACCCTCTTGACGCGGATTTTTGGCTTCACGTCATTGAAGAGAAGCTTAATCTCATCCAATGTGATGAGCATGACAAGGTCTTATTCGCCGCTCACCAACTCCATGATGCCCCGGGGGCTTGGTGGCGGAATTGGAAGGCTTCTCAACCCGCCAATCACCGTTTCACGTGGGAAGGATTCCGGACGGCTTTTCGCTCCTTCCATATTCCTAAAGGTATCATCGACATCAAGAAAAAGGAATTCCTCAACCTCACCCAAGGCCATCGGGATGTAATGGCCTATGTCAATGCCTTCAACACTCTATCACAATATGCACCCGATGAAGTGTCCTCCGATGCCAAGAAGCGGGAGAGGTTCTATGACGGCCTCTCGGAAGAGCTACAAGACAAGCTATCCACCACCAAGTTTGATGATTTCAATGACTTGGTGAATATTGCTATCCGTGCCGAGCACAAGATGAAGAGACTCGAAGCTAAGCACAAGCGTCCCGCTCCTACCCCGGCGGGTGGTAGCTCATCTCGCCCACGTGTGGGGCCACCTCCCCCACCGCGCGCGCCGGGTGCGCAACCACCGCGCCCGATGTGGGTGGTACGTCATCCTCAACCACCTCAAGGACAATCCCCAAGGCCGGCTAATGCCTTTTGGAACAACCCAAGCGGCGCTCCAAGGGGTCCGTGCTACAATTGTGGTGGCACGGGTCACATCTCCAAATATTGTCCTTCACCAAGGCAAGGCGGCCCCTCCAATGCACCAAGACCGAACAACCCTCCACCGCAAGCCCCACGCCAAGGAGCCAAGCCATCGCAAGCTCCTAAGCGTGGCCGTCTCAACTACACCACCGCGGAAGAGGTTCCGGACGATGCCGAAGTGCTCATGGGTACGCTTCTTATAAACTCCCATTCCGCCCTCGTTCTTTTCGATTCCGGAGCAACCCTTTCCTTCATTAACAAGAAATTCATGATGCATAGCAAACTCCAAATGCAAACCCTACCACAACCTTACCACATAGAATCACCGGGTGGGGAAATCATCTCTAAGCACTTTGTAGATAAAGTCCCGATTCTTATTGAGGGAGCCACTTTTCGAGCAAATCTTCTCATCCTAGATAAGCTAGGCTTAGATGTAATTCTTGGGATGAATTGGTTGGGAAAACATGATGGGGTTATCAAATGTGGGCCACGCACCATCGATCTCTTGCACCCCTCCGGGGATAGGGTTCTTCTCTCTCTCGCCACAAAGAAAGCTTGTCTCTATTCCTTGGCGGGTACCGAAACCACGGCGTTGGAAGATATTCCCGTGGTTTGCGAGTATCCGGATGTCTTTCCGGAAGAATTACCGGGCATGCCTCCCGATCGTGAGGTGGAGTTCGTTATTGAATTAATGCCCGGGACGGCCCCCATTTCCAAGCGTCCCTACCGTATGCCTCCTAATGAGCTAAGAGAATTGAAGGAGCAACTCAAGGTCCTTTTGGATAAGGGTTTTATTCGTCCGAGCTCCTCTCCTTGGGGATGCCCGGCTCTCTTTGTGAAGAAGAAGGATGATAGTCTACGGATGTGCGTTGACTACCGTCCGTTGAATGAGGTCACCGTCAAGAATAAGTACCCCCTCCCTCGAATTGATATCTTGTTTGACCAATTATCGGGAGCTTGCTATTTCTCCAAGATTGATCTAAGGTTGGGGTATCATCAAATCAAAATTCGTCAAGAAGATATTCCAAAAACGGCTTTCTCTACTAGATATGGTCTCTATGAATACACCGTCATGTCCTTTGGCCTCACCAACGCCCCGGCGTATTTCATGTACTTAATGAATAGTATCTTCATGGAGGAACTCGATATCTTCGTGGTTATCTTTATTGATGATATTCTTATCTACTCGAAGACTCGGGATGATCATGCTCACCATATCCATGTTGTGTTACAAAAACTTCGGAAGCATCGTCTTTATGCTAAGTTTAGCAAGTGCGAGTTTTGGCTCGAGAAAGTATCCTTCCTTGGTCACATTCTTTCCAAGGATGGCGTCGCCGTCGATCCGAGCAAGGTGCAAGATGTTCTTGATTGGAAGCAACCTCGAAGCATCACCGATATTCGGAGTTTTCTTGGGCTTGCGGGATATTATCGCCGGTTCATAGAAAACTTCTCAAAAATTGCCAAGCCTATGACCGAATTGTTGAAAAATGGGGTCAAGTTTGAATGGTCTCAAGCTTGCGAAGAAGCCTTTCAAACTCTTAAAGATCGTCTTACTACCGCTCCCGTTCTAGCTCAACCAAATATTCACAAGAACTTCGATGTCTATTGTGACGCCTCTCGCGTCGGTCTTGGTTGTGTTCTTATGCAAGAAGGCCAAGTGGTGGCTTATGCCTCTCGTCAACTCAAGCGTCATGAAGAGAACTATCCAACCCATGATTTGGAGCTTGCGGCCGTGGTCCATGCTCTAAAGATTTGGCGTCACTATCTTCTTGGAAATCATTGCAATATATACACCGATCACAAGAGCCTTAAATATATCTTCACCCAATCCGATCTCAACATGAGGCAACGTCGATGGCTTGAGTTAATCAAAGATTATGATCTTGAAGTTCACTATCATCCCGGCAAGGCGAATGTCGTTGCCGATGCACTAAGCCGCAAGGCTCAATGCAATTGTTTGACCATGGGACCTCCTCTTCATACTCTTTGTGATGAATTCCGGAAACTTGAATTAGGAATGGTCAAGGAAGGTCATCTCGGTGCTCTTAGATCAAGTCCAATCTCTATGATCAAATTAAGGAAGCTCAAAGAAATAACAAAGGTATGGCCCGAATTCGTACACTCATGAAGGAGGGTAAAGCTCAATGTTTTTCTTATGATGATCAAGGGGTCCTATTCTTTGGGAAACGTATTGTCGTGCCTAAGGATCACAACTTGAGGCGCTTAATTCTTGACGAGGCTCATAATTCTCAATTCTCGATTCACCCGGGTAGCACAAAATGTTTCAAGATCTTAAGCAAAGGTTTGGTGGACTCGCATGAAGCGGGAAATCGCTCGATATGTCGCCGAGTGCGATGTTTGCCAAAGGGTTAAAGCCGTGCATCTCAAACCGGCCGGTACCCTTCAACCCTTGCCTATTCCATCTTGGAAGTGGGAAAATATTGGAATGGACTTTATCACCGGGTTGCCGAAGACTATTCACGGGTATGATTCTATTTGGGTAATTGTTGACCGCTTAACCAATCGGCCTTCATTTTCTTCCGGTCAAGACTACCCTACCGAGCCAAGCATATGCGGAATTGTATCTTACTCGCATTGTATGTCTCCATGGTGGTTCCTAAAACAATTGTCTCCGATCGTGGTCCGCAATTTGGTTGCCCACTTTGGAGAAGTCTTCATGAAGCCATGGGAACCGACCTCACCTATAGTACCGCTTACCACCCTCAAACCGATGGCCAAACCGAGAGGGTGAATCAAATCCTTGAAGATATGTTACGGGCTTGTGTTTCTAGTATATGAGAAGAAGTGGGCCACTTGTTTGCCATTTGCGGAATTCTCTTATAATAATAGCTATCAAGCAAGTATCAAGATGTCCCCCTTTGAAGCTCTTTATGGACGACGTTGTAGAACGCCCATCAATTGGTCCGAATCCGGGGAGAGACCTTTCTTTGGCCCGGATTTGGTGAAAGATGCCGAAGACCAAGTTAAGATCATTCGCGAAAATCTTCGCATTGCCCAATCCCGTCAAAAGCTATATGCGATCGTCGCCGCCGTGAACTCCATTTCAAAGTCGGTGATTATGTCTATCTTAAGGTCTCTCCTTTCAAGGGTACTCGTCGCTTCCGGGTCCAAGGGTAAATTGGCACCTCGTTTCGTCGGACCGTTCCAAGTCACTAAAAGGATTGGAATGGTGGCTTATCAATTGGATCTTCCCCAATCACTTTCCCCCGTTCACAACGTGTTCCACATATCTCAATTGAAGAAATGCCTTCGTGTTCCTACCGACGCCATCGACCTTGAATCACTCAATCTCCAAGCGGGTCTTACCTACGAGGAGCATCCTATTGCCATCCTAGATCATGTGGAAAGGAAAGTAAAGCGAAGCATGGTGAAGTTTGTGAAAGTTCAATGGAGCAACCACTCCGAAGACGAAGCCACATGGGAACGCGAGGATCGTTTGCGTCAAGACTACCCCGACTTCTTCTTCCAATGAGTGAGTCCTCAAGCTTCTCCCACCGCACCCAACCTTCTTTAAGAAGTTCATCCTTCTAGATATCTTATATGTGTACACAATCACAATCGAAGAGAAATTAAGGTGTCCTACCGTTCCACACTACCCATGCCTTGCACATCCCTTCTTCGATGTTACTTGTCTAGGTGAATATGGCCTTAATACACCCGAAGCTCTATCGTCTTTTGTCTACCAAATCTCGGGACGAGATTTTCTTAAGGGGGGGAGAATTGTCACGACCCAAAATTAAAAGCACGGGATTAAAAATTAAGCAACATCCTCATGAGCATCACCCTAGCATTATGGAGCATCATATGCACTTAATCACATGTGACCATCCATTTTCTTGTGTGAATTATGTATAAGTTGTGAAGTAAGTTTAAATTTTGCTATGTGACTGTGCCCCCAATATTTTATTCAAATACTAGATTTCAAATGGTGATTTGTGGATATTTTTGTGCAATTTTTGAATGCCTAACCCGAGCCATAAAATTCTTGGAAAGTTTGAAAACTGCAATGTTGTTTGAATTTTTTGTGAACAATCCATCACAGATTTTTGAGCTCTTGTTGTTGCATTGTGTTCTTGATGATTTGATCTAGCTTCCATAAAAATTTGGTGATTTTTGGAGCCCGGGAAGTGCACGTTTTTGAATGTGTAAGTTGAACCGTTGCTTTGTTCTTTCTCCCTTTCCTCCCGGCCCCACCGGTCAGCCTCCTCCTCCTCTCCTCCGCGCGCCCGGGCCCGGCGTCAGCCACCCCTCCGCGCCGCCCGCGCCTCTGCGCCCGCCCGTTGGGCGTCCGCGCGGCGCGGCACGCCGGCGGCCGCTGGGCCGTCCAGCGTGGCCGCCGCCCCCTCGTGTCCCGCGCGCCGCGCCCCTTCTCCTCCCCGCGCTCGCCGTTTCCTCTTCCTCCTTCCCCATTCAAACCGCACGCCCCGCCCGTTCCTCTCCCTCCGCTCCGAGCCGCCGCCGCCGCCGCAATCCCCCGCCGCCGCTTCGTCTCCGCCATTTCCGCGCGGCCTCACACCCCCTCACCTTCCTCGCCCCGCTCCGCCCCGATTGCCCGCGCCCACCTTCTCCTCCTCCCCCTTGTCCGATTCCGGCCGCCCGCCGCCTCTCTCTCCGGCCGTAGCTTTCCCCCGGCGCTCGCCCCTCCCGCCGCCGCTGCCCTCCGCCGCGCCGTCGCCTGCCGCCCCGCCCCGCTCGTCCGTGCCGTGGCCGAGCGTCCCTGCCGTGCCGCGCGGCTGGCGCGCGCGCCGCCCTGCCCCGTTCGCCCCCCTGCCGCTCGTCCCTTTGCCGGCCGCCGCCGCGTCGCGCCGCGCGCGCGCGGGCGCGCCCCGGCCGCGCCGTGGCGAGTCAAGGCCGCCCCCCCTGGCCTTGACTCCGCCTGGGCCGCGCGCTGGCCGCCTGGGCCCACCTGTCGGTGCCCAGGGGTGCTAGATCCGGGTGGATCTAGCGCCGGCCGCCTCGTTTCCCCGTTTATCATTTCATGTGATCTTGTTAATTGCATAGGAAATGTTGTAGGCCTCCAAAATTGCGAAGTTTGTTTTGTTTGAATCCTCTATAGTAGATCAGCTTAGATAAATTAAGTTCATGCATGTTAGAGTTCTGTATTTTAAGTTATAAATTATTCTTGTTAAACCAAGTTAATCCTTAATCTTATCTTGTGGAGCTCTAAAAATGTCAAACTAAAGTTTGTTATATTCCCTGTAAAGTGCTTTTTCTCATATGCTAGTTGTGTAATTGTTCCAGTACTGTTTGATAGGTTTTTAATGTGTTTTTTAGTTTTGCTGCCTGCAATCTTATAAAATGAATATCTTTTGATAGAAAATTGATAAAATGGTAAAACCACTTCTGTTATCCTTTTTATCATGTCTTGTACCTCTGGTAATTTTATTAGGATTTTTGAAAATGTTTTGCATGGCTTGTAAGATTTATCTTGAGTTTAGCTGCTGAAAATTGTAAATATCATAAGTAATTCTACAAATAAGTTTTTGATGCAAACTCAACTCTCATGAGTTTATTTTGATATCCTCTGGGTGCAGAAATTAAATCATGATTTGTTCTTGTTAATTTGTTGCATGAGCGAGTTTGCCTTCGGGTTTAGAATTTAAATTAGTAATCGAGCTTGTAGTGCCACGATGGTATTGCCTTCGCGTTGATGTGACTTTTCTCTTCTATTGTTATATCATTGCATATCATCTCATTTTCACATCATTGGCATCATCCTAATGCATACATTTCATTCATGCATTTTAGTGACCGAGACGCCGGAGGACGTACCCGTTGAGCCCGCCGAGTTCGTTGAGACCGAGCCGGGAGCCGAGTGTGTGGTCGAGCAAGAAGAGAACCAAGGCAAGCAGCTAAGCATGATTCCTTGACCTATTTAACTTGCTTAAATTTAGTTATTTCACTTGGGTGTCTATGCTTATGATAAATACTTATCTATTGCATCGTTGGTCCTATTTTCATGCAATGTCCTCCCTTGATTTGTATATCCATGTCCTTGGCACACGTAGCTAGTTGCAACTTAATTAACTAAATGCTTAGTTGTGCTTAGAGTTGGTATATATCTTGTAGGGAAAGTTGGAATAGGATCACTTGTTTCACCACCTATGATTATCTTGAGCATATTATCCGGTGTCGGGTTGTTGGTTGGATCGGTCTAGTTGGAAGTGTGTTTTTGGGGTTTGAGCGGAAGGTAGGGCCTAGAGAAAGGAGTCTCGGAGGCTTAGTCCGCTTAAACCGATTAAGGACCGTCCGTGGATGACCTTGGAAATTGAGCACTTATCGTACTACCACATATCCATTCATGGGGTGGATAAACCAAATACCCTCTATTTTAATCGTTGATGCACGGTCCTAGATGCGTGGCCGTGGGGCTTTGTAGAGAGCCTTAGGGGTGTCCCCGGTGGACCTAGGTAACTCTCCGCGCAAGTTAGGCGTGATGTTCAACGGTTAGAACTTGTCGAGAAAGGTTGACGCGAGTACCCCCTCACCCCACGTGATCGGTTGGGTGAGTCGCATGGTCCTTGTGTCGTGTGGGTAAAGTTGTACACCCTTGCAAGGTTAATAAATCAATTCGAATTGCCGCGCTCTCGGTTATGAGCAAGCTCAAGTTTCGACGAATTCTTCGTAGTTGTATCGATCTTGGTCGTATGTGGTTTATGATGCTTATGTCACCTCTTATGGTTGGTCAATGTTTAACTAAAATTTTATGGTGGGTTGGGCAAGATAATAAAAATGCTAGGATTGCTAGAATAGGTTTTGGTTAGGAAGTTCATGCTTATGCTATCAACTTAACCCTAAAGCTTTCTTGTGAGCCCTCATTTGCATACTCCTTGTTTATTTATTCGCGTAAGTCTTGCGAGTACCTTTGTACTCATGTTGCTATATTTCTTAACTAAGTTGCAGGTGAGCCGGAAATTGTTTTTGGCCACTTCTACCCCGCCGATCCCGGCGCGGGCGAGGAATAGGTCAATATGGTCAATGGCGTCCTTGAGCAAGACGCCATTAATATTATTATTTATCGTTATCTTTCCGCTGCGTATCGTATTTGGGATATCATGTTGGACATTAAACTTTATGGTTTTTATATCTTCTATGTTATTTGTGAGCCCGAGGCTTGTATCCCTCTTTCGCACCTTAATAGACTTGGAACCTTTCTTTATGTTAAATTTGTAATGATTAATGGCTTAACCTTGTATTAAAATTGCTCTTTGTGGATCAATGGTGATGTACGAGCTTGTGACGGTATGTGCATATGCGTGATTCTGGGCATATGTTGGAGCGCATACCGGGACTACCGGGTTTAATGTTATTTTCGGCGAAAGGCTAAGTTGGTCCTTGGTAGTTCAGATGTGGGTTAACCCGTAGCGCGCCATTGGTGCGAGTGCGTGTTAGCTCTCATCTTTACGATAAAGACCGACGGTTTCGCTTAAAATAATATTAAATTGGGCGGTTCTCACACAAAGCACCGGTTCTGATGCCGCACCCTCGCCGGCGTCGGCGGTAGCCCGGTGCCGGTGAGAGCCTCGTCGCCGGGAACCAAGACGGTCTCTCGGATGCACACTGGTGGATAGAGAAATATCCCGAAACACGACCTCCCACCCCGTCTGAGCAAATGCACGTGATAGTGTGGGCCTCCCAAAAAATATACAATACATCCCGCTACAAAAATCAGAATACACGGGGAATACACAGGGTTGGAGTGCCTGGCGCCCATCCCCAAACCAAAACTGGGCGGTGCAGATAAGCCCCGCTGAGCATGCACATGCTGCGTGGTATTTCCGTTTTGCTTGGGTGTTCTCGCGACGGTGGACGGTCGTGCCGTGCTGGCACCTCTGGCAGACTGGCAGGCTGGCACACGCGAGAGAAGGCACATCCTAATCTCTATCTGAGCAATGGTGCTATGTGCAAACGCGAAGCTCTCAGGAAATAACAATGCCAGGCTATACGTATGCATCTACTGATCTACAGCAGGGCAGCAGGGATTCTGCTCGCTGCTGGACATTGCTAGGAGCAACCGAAGAGTAACACCGATGTGACGCGCGCGTGTGTTTTTCCCCTTTCAAGCCGGTTCGTCTTATTTTAACTTGCATTCACCATTGGTTTCATTTTGAAACGAAATTCACCACCATTGGTTTCTATTTATTTTGAAGAAGTGTTAGACTGAATCGCATGTTGTTGTTTGCTACTGAATTCAAGCAATGTATACGTAGGAGTGGTAATTAAAGGGTTTTAAATTTTAATCTAGATAATCTAAGGGTCGGGCTCTAAAAGGGCCGGCTATAATTTTATTTAATTTTAAGCTAAAAATATATAAGGATTAAGTTGGATTATAAAGAGACCACTGGAGCCATGATCCGTTACCACCGGATACGATACATGGTGCTCTCTCATATAACAAGTTTGTTGATAAAATGCTCTACTGTCTCAGCCATTATTTGTACGTCTCAGTTGTCCTTGCTATTGTTGACAATGCAATGAGGAGATAGAGATGTTAGTTTGATCTCAATCCGGATCGGTCCAACGACCGATCCGGAATTGGTTACGCGCCCCGATCGGGGGCGCACCGCCAACCCAATGGCGGGTGGGCCCCCGTCGCGCAGCGCCACAATAAAAGAAAGGGTGGGGGCCGGGGCACGGACGATGAAGTTCGCCGTTTGCCTACGAACCCACCTAAAAAAACCCTAACTGATCCGATCGCAAAGGGTGGGCGCTGAAGCAACGGGAAGCACCATCGCCGCCGCCTCTGCACCCACGCCGGCTCCTCTGCATCATCACCGCCGGCACGGCTCGACCTCACCGCCCCTCGTCCGCCCTTGTCCACGACTCCGGCACGACTTCCTCAACCCCATGGCCAACACCAGCGAAGCCGGTTCGTCCACGGGGGGTACGACATTCTCTCTCTCTCTCGATTTCTATCTAGATCAGTCAAACATTGTTGCCTAGTTAGTTAATTACCGAGCTAATTAACGGTTAGGGGATCCTAAATTCTTTCAATGGTATCAGTTTAGCCTATCTAATCGTTGTTAGTCTCGGGCAAGGACCGATCCAAAGCAATTAGAAGGAGATGAGCAACATTACTCGAGAAAGAAATTGCAAAACAAGAACGCAAGGAAGAATCAAACCCTTCGGGGTGCAAGAACACCCGCACCCGAGCCCAAACCCGATCCCCAACCCTAACCCTAACCCTAACTTTTTGACCCGGCCAAGAAAGAAGATCTTACCTCCCACCGGGAGCTCCACACTCCACGGGTCAGCCCCAAACCGGCTCAGGTGCTCCGGCGCCCCACCGCCGTCGATGAGCCGAGCCATCCCGAGCGCGCTGTCGCTCGAGGATCTCACCGTGCCTCGCGCGCGGGCAAGAACAGCCACCTAGGGCCCACTCGACGGCGGCGCGCTCACACACAGGCGAGCGCGCTCGCCGGCGAGGAGGCCCGCGGCGGCGCCGTCGCCTCGGTCGCCGTCGCGAGGAGGAGGAAAGGGGAGCGGCCGGGGAGGCACGGGCGAGGGAGAAGGAGAAATGGGCTAGGGTTTTGCGGGGAGCGGCTGCGACGCGGGGTTTTGACCCGCCCGCAACGGCCGGACGGCCGTCGGATCTGATCCGACGGCCATAGGGAGGTCACGCGCGCGCGGGCTGAATACGGCCCAGGCGGGGCGCTGCTTTGCCGGCCCAGGCCCAGGTTGCGGCCTGGTGCGCGGCCAGCAGCCCCGCGCGCGCGGTTGCCGCGTTGGGCCGGGCCAATATGGGCCGTTTTGGGCTCGATTTTGGGCTGGTGCACAGTCAGATTTTGTTATTTTCTCAGAAACTCTTTTAACCACTTAATGATTGATTTAATCTCTATTTTAATTTCACCAACGTGATAATTTCTATAGAGAGAAAGAAGTAAGAATGTTTCTGAAAGTTAGAACTATTTATTTATTTTTTTTTCCGCTGCCAATTTAATTAAGTTATATCCTTTAATTATTTTAGACCCAACGAGATATTATAATTAAAGGAGTACAGTTTCCAGTTTTTTCTTCAGTTACTATATTGTTATTTTCTGACCAACGTTGATAATAGCAATATTACAATTTTTCAAGTTAGTTTTCAGTTTTCTATAGTTATAATATTGTTATTTTCTGACCAACGTTGATAATAGCAGTATTATAATTTTTTAAGTAAGTTTTCCATGCATTTGCTCTAATTCTGCCCAACGGTGTTTTAGAATTAATGCAGCTAGTTAATTGTATATCTTAATATTGACCAACGTTAAAGTGAGATATGCAATTATTGTTTTATAAAAGCAGTTCTCACCTTTCTTGATTTAAATTTCAGGATCTAATGCCATGACATTCATTAATGCTATACCGCCGTTGGATGGTTCCAACTATGGGGTATGGGCACAGAAGCTAGAAGTGGCACTCGCACTGTCAGATATCGATTTCGCTATCACCTCACCGTTTCCAGTTTGTCCTGAGGAACTGGTGAGGGATCCGGAAGAGACCTCTGCCGCTTGGCAAGCTCGTCAGAGAGAACATGCAAATGTTCAAATGAAGTTTGATCTTGAGAAAGCAAAATGGATCTCTTCCAACAGAAAGTGTTTGATGGTTATCAAAAGTTCCATCATAGACAGTATCAGGGGAGCAATCCCAGATTGCCCCACCGCAGTTGAGTACTTAAAGAAAGTGGAGAGTCAATTTGTTGGCTCTTCAAAAGCTTATGCTCAGACTCTGATTCAGAGGTTAGTCAATGATAAGTACACTGGCGGTGGTGTGAGAGAGCACATACTGAAAATGAGCAATATGACATCTAAGCTAAAACCTATGGACATGGAGCTTCCTCATGCTTTTGTTGTCCATTTGGTTCTGGCTTCTCTGCCGAAAGAGTTTGAGACATTTGTTGTTAACTACAACATCAGCCCAGAGATATGGGACTTAGAGAAGCTCATTGCGATGTGTGTGCAAGAAGAGGAAAGACTCAAAGCCTCGCATGGTGACACGCTCAACTATGTTAGGCATAACAAAAGAAACAACTCTTCAGATAAATATACGAGGCCACAAGGGAAACCTCAGTTCAAACGAGGTCCCTCTTCTTCTTCTTCTTCGACTCACCCAGGCAAGGGTGGAAAGAAAGATCAACCACACATTGAAAAGGATCAATGCATGTGGTGTCACAAGACGGGACACTACAAGAAAGATTGCCCAGATTTTCTACGGCATTTAATTAAGAAAGGTGAGGATGTTATCACTTTTATCGATGAGACCCTGTACGTAAGTTATTCTAAATCTACTTGGTGGATTGACTCAGGTGCAACTGTTCATGTTGCTAATTCTTTGCAGGGTATAAGTACAAAGACGATGCTACAAAGAGGGGATAGATGGCTGAAAGTCGCCAATGGAGTTAGAGCCGACGTTGAAGCAGTTTGTCAACTCACGTTAGAGTTAGAGAATGGCTTTAAACTCCAGTTACATAATGTTCTTTATGTACCCTCTTTGTCTAGAAATTTAATTTCAGTATCATGTTTGGCAGATGATGGTTATAAGTGCCATTTTGGCGAAGAACAATGTGAGATTTTATCTGAAAGTCAGTGTGTTGGTCTTGCCATCCGACAAGACAAACTTTATATGTTGCCTATGCATGAGACTGTAAATTCTGTTAGCAATACTACGAGTATTGAACGTACGACTAACGACGCAAGTCATAAGCGCAAACGATGCGACGATGAAAATTCCGCGAAATTATGGCACTGTCGTTTGGGCCATATTTCGAGGGGGAGAATTGAGAGATTAATTAAAGAAAATATTCTCCATCCGTTAGATTTTTCTAACGAAGAATATTGCGTCGATTGCGTTAAAGGAAAGTACGTTAAGAAAATAAAGAAAGGAGCCAAACGCAGTTCAGGGGTTTTGGAGATAGTGCACACAGATATCTGTGGTCCATTCCCCATAAAGTCTGTAGACGCTTATGATTCGTTCATAACGTTTACGAATGACTATTCGCGTTATGGATATATTTATCCAATCAAAGAAAGATCAGAAGCGTTAGATAAATTTAAGATTTTTAAGGCTGAAGTAGAGAATCAGCAAAATCTTAAAATAAAAATAGTAAGATCTGATCGTGGAGGTGAGTACTACGGTCGTCACACCCCGTATGGCCAAGTTTCTGGACCTTTTGCAAGGTTTCTACAGGAAAATGGAATAGTAGCCCAGTACTCTACACCGGGCGAGCCTCAGCAAAATGGAGTCGCTGAAAGACGTAACCGTACCCTAATGGATATGGTGAGAAGTATGCTAAGCTACTCCACGTTACCGATTAATTTGTGGATGGAGGCGTTAAAAACCGCTATTCACATTATTAATCGCGTACCGAGTAAGTCGGTGCCTAAAACACCGTACGAGTTATGGACAGGGAGAAAACCTACACTAAACTATTTACATGTGTGGGGCTGTCCAGCTGAGGCGAAAATTTTTAATCCAAATATCGGAAAGTTAGACTCTAAGACAGTAAGTTGTCATTTTATTGGCTATCCAGAAAAGTCAAAAGGTTATCGTTTCTACTGTCCTAACGGATATACAAAGTTCGTAGAAACGAGACACGCTGTCTTTTTGGAGGATCAGATGATGAGGGGGAGCACGGTAGCTCGGAAGATTGATCTTGAGGAGAAGCGGGTTTTTGTACCTACTCCGATGATCCAAGATCCATTTTTCGTGTTGCTTGTTGCTGCTTCACCTACGGTGTCAGCACCTGTTGCTAGCTTTTCACCAGTTGCTGCGTCACCTATGGTGCCAGCACCTGCTGCTAGTTCTCCAGCTGCGGCGACGAGTCAGAACCAGGAACCTGTCCTTCAGGATCCGACAGAACCGATAGCCGCGCATCAGGGGGAGCAACAGCAGCCCCAAGTGGAAGAAGTGCCGATAGCTGAGGCACCGAGAAGATCTCAAAGAATAAGAAAGCCCGCTATTTCGAGTGATTATCAAATCTATAATAGCGAGGAAATTCAGATGGAGGGTGACCCCACTTCGTTTGAAGAAGCCATGAGAAGCGCTCATTCGTCTGAGTGGTTGGAAGGCATGAAAGACGAAATGAAATCGATGAGTACCAACGATATTTGGGATTTAGAAGAAATTTCTAAAGGAGCCAAAACAGTAGGCTGCAAATGGGTCTACAAGACAAAATGTGACTCCAAAGGGAATATAGAAAGATATAAAGCGCGACTTGTGGCGAAAGGTTTCACGCAAAGAGAAGGGATAGATTATAATGAAACATTTTCTCCTGTTTCATGCAAGGATTCCTTCAGGATTATAATGGCGTTAGTGGCACATTATAATTTAGAATTACATCAGATGGATGTAAAGACGGCGTTCCTCAACGGGGATCTTTATAAGAACGTTTACATGGCACAGCCGAAAGGTTTTGTCGTGGAAGAAAAAGAAAAGATGGGATGTCGTCTAAAGAAATCCATTTATGGGTTAAAACAAGCCTCCAGACAGTGGTATTTAAAATTCGATGAAACCGTAAGAAAATTTGGTTTCAAAGAAAATGAGGAGGACAACTGCATTTATGCGAAATTTAAGAATGGAAAATTTGTTTTCCTCATTTTATATGTGGATGATATCCTGCTTGCTAGCAGCGATATTGATCTGCTATCAGAGACAAAGAAATTTTTGTCCTCAAAGTTTGATATGAAAGATTTAGGTGAAACCTCATTCGTTTTAGGAATTGAGATTCACCGAGACAGAAACAAGGGGGTTTTAGAATTATCGCAGAAAACATACCTAGAAAAGGTACTAAAGAAGTACGGTATGCATGCGAGTAAGCCAACACCTGCTCCTATAGTCAAGGGCGATAGTTATGGGAAATTTCAGTGTCCCAGAAATCAGTACGAAATCGATCAGATGAAAGCGGTACCATATGCTTCAGCTGTCGGAAGCCTACAGTATGCTCAAGTATGTACGCGCCCTGACTTAGCTTTTGTCACCGGGATACTTGGCAGATTCCAGAGCAATCCAGGAACAGAACACTGGAAAATGGTTAAGAAAGTCTTGCGTTACGTGCAAGGAACGAAAGACCTCATGCTAACATACAGGAGATCTGAATCTAGGTTATTCAGACTCAGACTTTGCGGGAGATAAGGATGATAGAAAATCCACGTCAGGCTATGTGTTTACTCTCGCAGGTGGAGCTATATCGTGGAAAAGCTCCAAACAGACAGTAACTGCATCATCTACGATGTATGCAGAATTTATAGCTTGTTATGAGGCATCGGGGCAGGTTAAATGGCTAAAGAAATTTATACCCAGATTAAGAGTGGTTGACAGCATAGAAAAACCACTAAAGATGTACTGCGACAATGAGCCCGCAGTATTTTACGCTCACAACAACAAGTCGAGTGGAGCTGCCAAACACATCGACATAAAGTTTTATGTTGTTAAAGAGCAAATCCAGGATCATACAATCAGTCTTGAGTATTTGAGCATAAAGAAAATGTTAGCGGATCCGCTCACAAAAGGCTTACCGCCCAATGTGTTCAGAGAACACTTAGCCGGCATGGGTTTACGGGAAAGCCTATGATTTCTGGACAGTAAGGGCCCAAAAGTACGGTTCTATTTCAAACAGAAAAGTGTGTTGTGGCTGTTAATCCAGCGGTAATAACTGTTGAGACGAGGCATGCTCGATGCACTGATCTGAATGAAATCGAACGTAAGAAGTGAGTGAGTAAGTTGAGATCAAAGGGGAGAATGTTAGTTTGATCTCAATCCGGATCAGTCGAACGACCGATCCGGAATTGGTTACGCGCCCCGATCGGGGGCGCACCGCCAACCCAATGGCGGGTGGGCCCCCGTCGCACAGCGCCACAATAAAAGAAAGGGTGGGGGCTGGGGCACGGACGACGAAGTTCGCCGTTTGCCTACGAACCCACCTAAAAACCCTAACTGATCCGATCGCAAAGGGTGGGCGCTGAAGCGACGGGAAGCACCATCGCCGCCGCCTCTGCACCCACGCCGGCTCCTCTGCATCATCACCGCCGGCACGGCTCGACCTCACCGCCCCTCGTCCGCCCTCGTCCACGACTCCGGCACGACTTCCTCAACCCCATGGCCAACACCAGCGAAGCCGGTTCGTCCACGGGGGGTACGTCATTCTCTCTCTCTCTCGATTCCTATCTAGATCAGTCAAACATTGTTGCCTAGTTAGTTAATTACCGAGCTAATTGACGGTTAGGGGATCCTAAATTCTTTCAAGAGATATATGAAAGATGCTAAGATAAGATTGTTCACTAGTTCTACTTTGATTGCCTTGAGCTATTTACGTCTCAACAGCATGAAGATCCAGAAGTACTATCATCGGTACCATCACAACAGATGATGGTAGCTAGTCGATACTAGTCTCTGAAAACGATCAACTATTTAATTATTTGGAGGGAAAGGTTTTGCACATATATTGAATTATATAGACGGAGGACCTTGATGACTACAATAGAGTTTTGATCTATAAAGTATAGATTAGGATCTTGAGTGCACTAGAGAGTTTTGTTCTACAGTGGTATTATAGTCACTCATGTCGTCGTAGACTAGGAAAACTGGCGCGGCGCTTGCCGCGCCTTGCTTGGAGCGAGGCAGTCCAGCATACGTATATTGTAGGCCAGCGAATGAATCTCATTTTGTTGTGCTAGATCTTTTATTCTGTAGCTCAGCAATGTTACCTTACAATAGCGCACATTTACAGCACCGCAGCGTGTTTGTTTAATACATAGGAATATAGGATGGAGGTGGGATAAATATAACTTATGTAGCAGATAAGATCACAATTCTGGTAAAAGAGATGTCTATGCAAACTTTACAGCTACATCTTGGCAATTACCAAAATTTAGAGATGCTGTAGGAAAAAGACGTTACTGGTTTGAACAGAAAATTACTCGATTAAGTACTGTGGGGTACAAGGCAGTGGAGTTTGTAGTAAAGGCACAATTTTTTTACAAATCAGAAACATATTAGAAGATAAGTAATAATAATTTCAACAAGTATGTAGTAAAGTGAAGTGTAGCTGTTATAATATTCTAGAATTGTAGGAGTACCTTATGCTCTGTAAGCATTAGGACAAAATGACATATGTACTTTAAGACAGATAGTTGTGTAGTAGCAGCCAACTTTGGCTATCATCAAACTTGGATGACACCTGAATGGATTTTTGAAATGGAAAAAAATAAGAATCCAGGAGAAGAATTTCCATGTAGCTTTAGGTATTACCCTGAACATTACATACTATTCTTTCTTCCTGATTGGGTTCTCAATATAAAATTTTGTACTTGTCGTAAGGAACATCACAAGCATGTCCCTACCAGCAGATGCTGCAAATGCCATTTAAAATGCAGCTACAGGCAGCAATTTATGTAGACTATGCTCTTGTCTTGTCCTGTTTATGCAACTATAGCACAGGCTTAGCTGCCTTCAAAACTTTGGTCTAAGGAGCCATCCCTGATGCAAGATCCAACTAGGAGGAGTCGAAAATTCAAATTATAATATTTTTTTCTAAAAAGCAGAATTTATCAGAATTATTTCTCTCCTACAAGGTGTGATACAAAAGGTTAGTGCTCAAGTTACAGAGCTCAAGGTGAATACAGTATACTTGAACTAAACTAAATCTTAGTGAATTGCACTGACTATTTTGCTTAGTTGAATAAACTGGCCAGAGAGGAAGTTGAGGAAGTTCAAGACTACAGTACCATATATTCCTATTTGGATACTACAACTTAAAACAATTCGAATTCAAGCTATGCTCATTGTGCTTTAAGAAAGTTTCTTGGGCATGATTTTCTATAACGGTTGCAGTCAGATGGAGAAGGGCTAGGAAAACAAGTAATAATTTGTTTGTACTTACCATTATGCATAGCTTGTATGTTGCGTTCATCAGCCATATCTATGACTATGAGTATGCTGGTCCAAGCTTGTGCATTTCATCAAATACATGTAAAGCATATCTCAGGCTCTCAGCTTTGCCTAAGTTGTGCAAGCAAGATGTCTTTGATGGGGGCAAGAGCTTGCAAAATAAGAGACTGCAGTAGCTGTTGCGCCTATAGATCCACGAGCACAAACGACGAGGATGAGCCACAGCTTCCTGGTGAGGTCTAGCCACTGATGGTGGCATCACGCATTCACGCTGTACCCAACCATCATGCTCTATGTATAGCCAGCTTCTCCATCGCGCGTGCCCACACATGCATATGCACATATGAACAGCCTGCACGCAACTGCATATCAGATCTTAGACAACAAAAAACTAAATTTATCAAATGACATACTACCTTGTTCATCGAATGCAAGTAAGACGTGGCCGAGGACTTTGTTGCCACCTTGTTCCTAGGCAGAGGACCTCTGGATTCAGCGTTGGTTCAGTGAGTAGCTTGCCTTGGAGGCATTTTGTCGAGCAGCTATCGGGCATCTCCCAATGACCGTTCCACCTGCCAGGGCGCTTCCTGGCGCGCTCGGCGGAGCGGGAGCGCGAACAGGGGCGCGGGGAGCTGCGAAGGGTTGGCGCTGCTTGCCTGCTTCATCATGTGTGCATTCAAATGGCGCCAGCGTGGACACTGCTGCTCCTTCACGAGCGGCGACCGGCGGATACCAGTCGCAGGCAACAAGGGAAGGGGGGTGCAGAGGTCAGCGACGAGGAGGGTAAGCGCCCTTCCTTTGGCCACGTCCGCGCTCTCTCGGGCCTCCGGACCGAGCGGGCGCCAGGTGCCTCGTGCCCTGGTCGTGTGCCTCCGGCTTCGCTGCGGGTCGCGCACCTCTCGTTCTCGAAGCGCACGACGGACGTGGGGCTGCTGCTACTGCGAGGCGGGGAAGCAACAACCAGTCGAGCGAGGCGGCACTCGGGAAGGTTCTAGAAACACTATGTGCAATGCTCGCTTTTGGATGGTTCGATCAAAATCCAACGACGGGAAATAAACATGCGACGTGACCAATAAGATGCTTGGGCCTGGTCTAGGATTTGTTATATAGAGATAGAGATATGAGAGGTCTATGGTGGAGTTTATATATACTCCATCTAATATATCACATCTGAGTCTCATCATCTTGATGATTGAGTATATATTTATTTTCACACTTTGGATAAAAAAAGAGAAGTAACAGTAACTTGCACAAATTCATACCCGCTTCCGGTTACGTGATTCGGTCAATCAAACAAAATAAATCACTGGTACTCCTATTCCTATATGACTAGACATATTATTTTCAAAGAAGAACTATCAAACAAGCTAATGCTGTCACTGCAAAAAGACCAAGCACATGTCTGATGCCACACAATCTCAGTGTTCCAACAATGACGGATTCCTTCGCAGGTGTAGGGACGACGGTGCTTATTATCTCCTGATTGTTTCTCCTCATCTTTCGCTCTTCCTTTTTCTTTCTCCACAGCTCTTCCAGAAAATCACTGTTATTGTCCAGATGAGTGCGGACCGTGAGACCCCGGGAGCCGATCATCCTCGGCGCCAGGTAAAACAGACCTATCTCGATCCGGCGGCCGTTGTACCTCCTGAGTATGCCGTTCAGCCTGGACGTCAAGCTGCCCAGCGCAGGGATGGCCTGCCTGTAAGCGGCCCAGCTCCCCATCACCCCCCCGTAGCGGCGGAGGAAGGCCGTGATCTGCCTCCCGCTCGTGCGGAGCTCGATCTCGCGCTGCAGCGGCGTCGGCCTGAGCGTGACGCCCGGGTCGTCCAGCGCCCTCGTGCCGTACACGTCGCGGACGCACAGCCTGAACGCCTTCCGTGGGATCCTGAACCCGACTCCCCGTTGCCGTTTCCTACGCAAACACAGATGCATGGGGCTCGCCCAATTTGTTTCTGGTGTCGGCGAGATGACCATCTACGAGACGACAACCATGCATAAGCCGGCGTACCTGCCGCCGCTTGCAGCCCTCATCTTCACATGAGCCGACGAATCTGGGTTGATCGGAGAAGTCCGCATGGATTTTCTCTCGCGTGGATTACGATCTTGATGCATCAGGTGGTGGTAGTAGTAAAAGAGAGGTAGGCTACATGTAAGAACATCTTCAAAAGCCTAGCCAAATTCCACTCTCTATTCTCTATATTGCCATTTAGGTATCTATTTAGCTGGCCTTCACTCTCCATATATCTATACTATCCAACAGACTAGCCATTTTAGCCATTTTAAACTCTTTTCTTCTTTCCCGTCCCCGCCGCCATCATCATCCATCCCCAAGCGGAAGAAGCAAGGACCGGAGAAGTAGGACGCCAGCTGCGGTGGGTGCACCATCAAGGGAAGCACGCGCGACTCTCCCGCCCGAGATCCAAGAACCGCGAGATCCGCCGTACCCTTCGCTTGCTGCCATCGCCGACGAAATCCTTTTCCTTGATGCGGCCGGAGCGCTGCCTCGCGAGTGCTTGAACTCCAAAGATCACCGTGTCCATGGCGCGCTTCTTGGGTGTCGGGGAGGAGCAAGAGTTCTTTGACTCGAGAGAGGTCCTATTGCCGACGTCCATCTCGTCACCGGTGAGTTCCGGCCGCCACGACGATGGGTGGCTCCTTGATGAGTCGCTGCTCGAGGTCTGGGTCAGGGACCCGTGCAGCATCCAGGAGCGCCGCCAGAGGTTCCTCAAGTCCCTAGACCTTTTGGATTCAAAATCCAACGAGCCGTGCTTGAAGCCTGAGGCCACAGCAAGCTCCACCGGGGACGGGCGGGCGGGCGGGTGCCCTGGAGGCGCGAGCTCCACCGGCGCCTGCGAGTGGGAGCCACGAGCTCCGTGTTGGCGCGACGGAGCTGTGCAACGGGCGGCGCCGGCGTGAGCGGGACCGACGAGAGGGGGCAGCACCGGCGCAAGGGCGGGACACAAGGGGAGGGGGCGGATCGGATTTTGATGCGGGAACAAGCCCCCGCGCGCGGAGGACGATGATGATGAGGGGATCTGTTTGGTAAAAAAGGCTAGCGGAAGGGAGGGGATGGAGAGCGGGATAGCGAGGGGAGCGAGATGAAGATGAAGAGACTATTCGAAGGAGTTTTTAGACCAACTAATCCAAATTTATCTAGCTAAATAGATTTAGGTAGGCTGTTGGAGTTGCTCTAAGGTAATCCAGGAAGTTCAGCCCAAGCACGCTTACTACTGATAACTTAATAATTAACAGCCGTAAATAATTAGTTAACAAGGTAGAGTTTTTTTTTTGTGAAAGCTACAAGGTAGAGTTCTAGTCTGCTCGGGCTGCTCCGAACCGACGGAGCCGGGCTCCTGTATCCGTACGTGGCATGCCGTTGCGTTGCGTCGTTGCGCGCATACGAGGCCCGAGAGTGCGAAGCCGCCAACGCCGCCTCCGCCTCCGCCTCCGTGTAACTAACGTGTTCAACCGGCAGGTCAGGTGCAGCTGGGCCTGCCAATTGTTGTCGCTGAACAGGTGGGTCCAGCGCAGCAGGCCACGTGATAACTGATAAATGATGTAACCACTCGAATCTTCTGGCCTGACAAAAGTCACCAGATAGGGGTTGGGCCAGTGGGTGGGTTACTGCCAGTGTACGTGTACTAGCCTGCTCCCGCGACACGAGTGCGTGGCTCACGTGAACCGGTGTGAACTGAGTTTCAAACGGGCTGTTTTAGCATCAGAGACTCGGCCTGTAGGTGCCAAAGCTCAGCCCAGTTGAACAATACATGGCGCATTGAAAACAGGGCTTCGCATGTGTGAAACGTGGCCCATCGAACCCTGATGTCCATCCGCGTGCTTTCTCCTGCCCAGCTGCCTCCGAGCTTTCGGTACGACTATACATGGCGCGCGTGATGGAAATTCTTTTATCACCTGCACGGGATGGGGAAGCGTGCGCAGTACGCGTGGGCCGTGGCCTGTGGGGAAGAGCGTGGCCCAATTACTATCGAGGTTGCCGCACCCTCTTCTGCTACGTACGTATGTACCGAGGACAATATGTGGAGGCTGGGGAGGCGTGCAAATCAGCACAGCAGGAAGCGTGGCGAGCCTGACGGATCGAGGGGAAAGACTCTGGGGTTTTTTCTTTATTTTTTTGTCCGTTTCTTTTTTTTCTTCATTGGTTTCTTTCTCCGTTTCTACTTCTATTTTTCAAACTTTTACTTTCCTTTCTTTTTCTCTATTTATTTGTGTATATTTATGTATTTATTTCTATCTTCTCTCCTTATTTGTTTTTCCTTTCTAATTCTTTATTTGGATTGTAATTAGTTCTTTTTTCATAGTTCGCATCATCCATCTTATTCCTTATATAATTGAATGTATTTCTATACCAAAATAATTTTTTTGGTAATTGAAGGATGAATCGTACATAGTGTGTTAATTTATTCGCATTATAGACTTATTGATTGGTGAGGTAAAGTGATCTATTCTATTTATAAACTATATTTCTCCATGCAGGCATATTGTGTTCTCCTAGAAGATAGTTTGTTTGCAATGTTTACATATTTGTTCTTCATGTAGGATATTTTGTTCGCATATGGAGGCATTATACTCATCTTGTAGATTAATCTGTTCACGGTGTTAAATTATTTGTTCACCTCGTGGACCTATTTTGTTCGTCGGTAAGAATAATTTGTTCATGAAGTGAATGTATTTGTTCTTTATATAAAACAATTTGTTCACGCGTGGAGCCATATTATTTGGGCAATCTAAGTTTTTTGGTTGCACTGTCATTAGTCTATATGACCCCATATGTTAGTGATAGGATGAATTGCCACCTGTAAAAGTGGAAAAAATAAATATCTTATTTTATTCACTTATAGACTAAATTAGTCATGATGTTAAAATATTTATTCATTTTGAATAAATTGTTTAACGTTGTAGACTTTATTTGTTCATGAGTTAACTCCATTCTTCACTTTGAATAATAATTAGTTCACCGATAATCTATTGTTAATTTTTTTAGCCAACTTATTGTTACATACTCCCTCCATCCAAAAAACAAGTCATTCTAGGATTTAAAATTTTTCCAAAAAGCAAATCATCTTACCCTATTTAGAAAGTGCATGTGCATGCAAGAATCAATTCGTGCCAAATATGGGTAATAAATAGAGGGCAAATATGGTCATTTTGCCCTTTGTAAATTTATCCTAGAATTCGTAGGATGATTTGTCTTTTAGGGCGGAGGGGGGTAATATCTTATGGATTGTTAGCACTGGTAGTTTTTTTTTCCACATTGTATTTTATACCTTGGATTAATACTCTTGTTACTACTAGATCATGTTTTGTCCTTGTGTCCATTGATTTTGTGGTTTTCACATTTCTTTCTTCACAAAATCAACTCCAGCTAGCGATGCCCCGATTCCAGTCCAGATAATTAGTACAGTTATATGTTACGGAAACAGATAAAATCAACTCCAGCTAGACCTCATGCGCTGCCGCTGATTCCGATCAAAATAGTCAGTATTGTTGGGGAAACAGCGGAAGGGGCGGGGTACATTTCGTGCTGGTGATAGAATCCATTTTAAGTGGGCTTAGAGGGTCGATTCCTACCCAAGTAACAACCGGTAAGCTGCAGGTGATATGAATATCTTTTGTCGTTTTAGGTGACGCATAATCCCTCCCTCCAGCTCTAGTAATGTAATCGCCGTAACGGACTGCCGCGTTTACTAAGCGATCGACATGGCGTGCTGTCGAGCCGTTTGATCTCGATTCTCCCTCTTACTAAGCAGGACAACCAGGAATTTTTACTGGGGAGGTGGTAGCTTACATTACAGGTATAGTTGGTCATCCGGCCCGAGGTCCGTGGGTCGGCTATTTGGCTCGGGACGGCAGGAAGTTAATTGGATCCGGATCAGCCCAGTACGGTTAATTAACCGGTCCGAAAGAGCCCATAATTTCGGCCCACCAATAAAACTCTACCGCCAGTTCACATATATAATATTTTCATCCTCAAAATCCTAACTCCCACCTCACCTGCTCCCCTCCACCCCACCGTGGCACAGCTCGACCTGCTCTCCACCTTGTGTGGCGGCGGCCCACATCTCCTCCCCTCCCCATGACCTGCTCTCCCCACGGCGGTGTGGCCTGCACCAGACCTCCTCCCCTCCCCGCATGGTGGCATCTCCTCCCCTCCTTCCCGCAGCAGCACGAACTGCTCTCCTGCGGCGGCACGGCTTGCACCAGCACCTCCTCCCCTTCCCGCCAACGGCGCGGTCGGCAGCACCTCCTCCCCTCCCCTCGTGGGCTAATTGGGCCGTCGGGCCGGCCCAGCACGGCTAAAAAATCCCTCGTGCCGTGCCTGTGCTGAGGCCTCGGCACGTGGGCTGGCCCAGATCAATATAAATAATCGGGCCAATTATGCCAAGCCTAATTGGGCTCGGGCCATGCCGTGCCGGACGGCTCGAATGACCAACTATACTTACAAGCGAACTACACAAACGTTTCAGCTTAGTCAGATCATTTCCAGCCGCCCGATCTACATGGAATGGATATGATATTTTTGTCTACTCTTCCTCAATTGTTTGGTGCTTGTGCACCATTCTTCTTATCCGTGTCGCGCTGCACTCCCCTCCCGGCGGAGGCCTCCGCCATTGCTCTTAAGCTTGTGCGGCGCTGACGGCTAAAATCTGGTGTCGCTGGCTACTGACCACCAATAGCGTGGTCTCCTACTCTCCTTCCCGGCCTTCTCTCTGACCTTCTCTAACCTTTCCCGAGCTTCTTCCAGGCACAGATGGCAATGCAACTGTATTTCCAAACACGTTGCTTGAAATCTCACCTGATTTTCAGGAGACTGACGTGTATGTTTTACTAAACAAGAATAAAAATACTCTAAGCATTCACGAACCATTATACAACGGCTACGTGAGCAAAATGTTATACAAGAACTTGCTTAATAAGCTAGAAGATACGTAGATTATTACAAATGCGACAAACGGTAAACTATTGTTACATGGATGCAACTACTCATAATGCTGTACCTACAGTTTTGCATCCATGCGGCGCCATTTGTTGGACTCTTGGATGCAAGAATGGTGCTACTGCTACACATGTAGTAGTTTGGGAACTAAGAGGAGCTTCTCCTTCCGGTGCACCACCAGCCCGAACTCCTCGGACATGTCAATGTCGCGCGCCTCCTTCCCCGCCTGCATCTCCCAGTCGAAGCGGTGCACGAGGTTCGCCAGCATCACCTCGACGGCGGCCATCCCGAAGTTCATCCCGGGGCACTGCCTGCGCCCGGCGCTGAAGGGCAGGAACTGGAAGTCGTTCCCCTTGAAGCCGACGCCCGCCGCGCTGCCGCCGTCGAGGAACCTCTCGGGGACGAACTCCTCGGCGTCCTCGCCCCAGTAGCGTGGGTCCCTGCCGATGGCCCAGGCGTTGACCAGGACGCGCACCCCGGCGGGTACCACCACACCGTCGACGCTGCAGCTTGCCATGGAGAAGTGCGGCGCGAGGAGCGGCGTCACGGTGCGCAGCCGGAGCGACTCCTTGATGACGGCTCTCAGGTAGGCCATGCCGTTCAGGTCGGCCTCGCCGACGATTTCTTGTCCCTTGGGCACGATGCTCCTCACCTCGGCTTGGAGTTTCTTCATCACGCGTGGCTTCTTCATGAGCTCAACGACGGTGTTCTCAAGTACCGCAGCTGCTGTGTCTATTCCCCCGAAGAACACGTCCTGCATGACCATAACTCCTTTGCAATCAGTAATTCAGGCAAGAAGGAATTCAAGCTGTAGTTTCAATCACGAGGTGCATGCAAACTTACAAGAAGGATAGCTTTCATGTGCTCTCTGGTAAGGCCGTACTCCTGCCGCACATAGAGCAAGATGTGTATGAAGTCGTCATCCTCGTCCTTCTGATCACTCGCCGCCGCCGCCGCCATCGTCGGCTTGTACTTGCTTTCATGGTCATCGATCAGCCTGTCCAGCAGCTCGTCCCACCTCCTCCTCAATCTCTCGGACTTTGCGCGAACCACCCTACTGAGCACGCCGAAGCGAGCGAGGAACGGGAAGAACTCCTCGACGTGGAAGCCTCCCAGAAGCGGGGACGTGTCGACGACGAGCTGCCGGAACAGCTTGCTCCGGTCATCGTTCCGGGATGATGACTTGCCCATAACGGCGCGGCAGGCCAGGTCGTTCGTGAACGAGCCGAGCAGATCGCCCACGTCCACCGCGGCGCCGGCGCCGGCCGCCTCCCCGATCTGAGCCATCACCGTGCTCACCTACCCAAGCACGCGTCAACTGATAAGACTTGCTGACTTTTCGAAGGCATTATCGTCGCTTGTAAAGAAAATAGAAAAGGTGGGTATAGTAGAGCCTCAGCAATCTAATCTTACTTCTTCCTCGCGGGCGTGGCGTAACGACTGCACCCTCTTGACGGTGAGCAGGTGCGTGGTGACGAGCTTCCTCGCCCTCCGCCAGTAGTCCCCGTACGGCGCGCAGCCGATGTCGGAGGTGCCGTACATGACGACGTCGGCGACCAGAGAGAGCGGCCGGGAAGCGAACACGTGGTCGTGCGTGCGCAGCACCGCCTCGGCGGCGGCCGGCGACGACACGACAACGACCGGCATGGCACCGAGGCGGAGGAGCATGAGGTCGTAGCCATGCTTCCGGGCAAGGCTCCGGAGGGAGACGTGCGGGAGCGAGCCGACGAGGTGGAGGTGCCCGAGGACGGGCAGCGCCGGAGGGGAAGGCGGTAGGTGGTCGTCCTGCTGCTGCCTGATCTCCCTCGCTCTCTTGGCACGGAACCAGCAGCGTACAAGCAGGAGGAAGAGAGGGAGGAGTAGCAGCATCCATGCCCGTGGAGCCGTCAGCTCAAGCATGAACTGCTGTGCTATGTTAGCCATGGCAAATGGCTAACATAGCACAGCAGTACAAGGCTACGATCACGAGCAGCACGCGCGCAGAAGAGTCATGGATGTCAACGTCCCATCGCAGGGGTGTTTGGTTTGCTGTAACTTATTAGAAACCCATAAGCTCCTCACATGGAGGGGATTATTACGAGTCTAAAATAATATTTGGTTGTAGCGGCTTATAAAAAGTCACTGTAGTTGTTAGTAGTTGTTAGTGATCTTTCTACCCCTCACTAATGCCTTTATAGATGAGAGAAATAAGGGTAGTAGAAGAAAATAGTGGATGTTTTGGTAGGACCCACAGAAAATAAGCCTCATAATCATTCCTTGGAAGGGCTTATGGGCATAAGTCTTACCTATAAACCTTTATTTTTGGATAAAAAGAGACTTATTAGAGGTCTATTGGTGGAATTTATAATAAGCTCTTCAAACCAAACACCCGTTAAACAATATTATCATCGTAATGGACTGCCGAATTTTTTTGAATTAAGTGATATGGTGCGCTGTCATATCCTTGAATGAGGCGTTCTTCCTCTGACTACTATTAATGGTATTTAACTACGACCAATAATTTGACCAAGGGAGCTGCTAGCTTAGCGATTGAAGAAATGATTCAGTTTAGTCAGATCATTTCCGGCCGCCCGATCTGCATGCAATGGATATGATTCTTTCTATTGTTCGGAGGTCTTTTGTGCACGTTTCCTGTCCGTTTCGCAGGAGTTATGCGCGGGCCTTTCTAATCAGCGAGCGCGCGCCAGGAGTGCCGCTGGTGCGAGATCCCTGACAGCCCTTTTTTGAAAATTTTTCTCCTCCACAACTTTCCGAGAATAATTTCAATAAGCTCGACATAACTAGAAAAAAATTCTTTTGGCAAGGTGGACACACCAAGAAAAAATACCACCTAGTGAAGTGGTGCAAAATTATCATTCTTATCAAAAAACGAGGTCTGGGGGTTAAAGATTTAAGAAAGATGAACTTGAGTCTACTCTGCAAATGGTGGTGGAAAATTGAAACTGGGCAAGATCTTTGGCAAGAAATTGTGCAAAAGAAATACATTGGCACCAAAACTCTGTGGCAATTGAGAAAAAGCCAATGAACTCTTCAGTTTGGAATGACCTTATCAAGGTTAGGGATCTGTATGTGAAACGTAGAGTGATGTTGATTGGTGATGGAAAAAAACTGATTACTGGAACGATGCCTGGTGTAGCAATGTCTCTCTCAGAGAGAAATTTCCTGAACTATTCAACATATGCAATGAACAATCAGCTGCAATAGCACAGAAGAATTGCAGATTGTCATTCAGGGGATGGTTGAACGAAGGAAATCAAAATCAGCTGAGGAGACTATATATATGATCTAACCTCATGTGTGGCTATCACTTCTGATTGTGATAAGCCAAAGTGGATTTGGAGAGGAAAAAACACTTCACTGTTAAGACTATGTACAACCATTTATGTGGCTCCAGACTATGTACAACCATTTATGTGGCTCCTATGGTACTGGTGCTAATAAGAGATTGTGGAAGGCTAAAATGCCACTGAAAATCAAGATATTCATGTAGTTAGTGCAGCAAAATGCTATCTTGACTAAAGATAATTTGCTTAAACGAAAATGGTAGGGGGAGGGGAAATGTGCCTTCTGCATAGAGAATGAAACCGTGCAACACATATTCTTTGAATGCCCAATGACCAAGTTTGTGTGGAGCTTGGTGGCTATGGTGGTAGGGGCTCAGTACGGACCGACAACCATGGAGCAGTTTTGGCTATTGGTCAATAGAGCCATGCCAGGTGGCAACAAATTTCACATGGTAGGCTTGGCGGCCATATGCTGGAGTTTCTGGAGAAGCCGGAATAACATATTTTTTGAGAAAAAAACTTGTTAGATACCCAACTGAGATTATTTGCTTGGCTTTCTCTTTCATTTCCTTCTAGGCAGAATTACAAAAAGTTGAACACAAGAAGTTCCTAGTGGAGGCGTTGGATACTCTTGAGAAGACAGCGCTGGCTTTCCATCCCCGGTGGGCATCGGCGGAGGATACAGGAATGGTTCTTCTTCGCTGAACAATGGCGGCTTCTACACAATTAAGATGCAGTCCCAATATCATGCCCGTCGTGAGCTGGGAAAGCTTGAGGAGTTTTATTTGTTCGGGTGTCTAACACCACCTACCACCTAAGAAACCTATGGTTATTCCCCTTGGTGAGTTGCAGCCCTGCTGGAAGGGGGGGGGGGATACTGCATGATGCAACACAAAACTGAACCAAAAATGCTGTAATTTCGTTGCTTCTCAGTAATGAAATTCGGGCAACGGCCCAGGTTGGAAAAAAGCATAATTTCAATAAAACATAACATAATAGAAGGTAAAAATATTGAAAAAGGAAAAAAAGATAACACTTGGTTTAACAGAATTTAAAGGAACACATTAGAAAGGAAAAGAAAAAAAGAATGTAACCAATCTTGTGCCCATCACTGTGCGTGTGCGCTAATGAAGTAAATCGTAATAGATGAGGATAGACTTCAATACATACATGTATGCCTGTGTATGCCTGAGATCCTCACGTACTCGTATGCAAATTGCCATACGGACAGCTTGCGCAGAGCGCAGACAGCTTGCGTCGATGTCTCGTTGCGCGCGCCAGGAAGCTTTGCTAACGCGCGCCGGTGGAATTGGATTTGCGGTTCTGCGTTCCCCTTCCTCCCGCCCTCCTCCTCTTTATACCCGTCGCGGCACCGCTCTAAGCCCGTGGTCGAAACGAAAACTATCCTTTTCTATTTTGTTATTGTTATAGCAGTGTAAAGAGGCATGAAAACTAGTAATGGAAGTTGATGGAGGGAATTAGCATGAGAATTTGATTTTTAGTCTCAATTGCTTCTTTGGTTCATGGAAGGAATTGATAAAGAATTCACAATCTATATTTGGTGTGTGGGTTTTGATATGAGGAATTATGTCATGAGTCATTACGACCGGTGGAGATCATTCATCATCAATTTAAAGCATAACTCCCATCCAATTCACACCCTCCCCTTGGTGAGAGATTGTTGGTAGTTGACCCTCTAAACTCCCATTCCCCACCTCACCAAAACTCCCACTTGCACCAAACAAGGAAGAGAACTCTAAACTCCTAAACTCTTTTTCTCTAACACTAATTACGCCCAACCAAACATACCATAGAGCTTCTTACAGAAAACAATGGCTGCACAACTGCGTTTTCACACACATTTCCTAAAATCTTGCTAATTCTAGAAAACTGAACTATAGGCTGTGATATACAAAGTATTCCATCTGTTCAACAATGTAGCTATATTTAGTATCATTGACATGGACCGCTTGGATGCAGCGTATGGAGCTACACGCGTAGTTTGGGAACTAAGAGGAGCTTCTCCTTCCGGTGCACCACCAGCCCAAACTCCTCGGACATGTCTATGTCGCGCGCCTCCTTCCCGGCCGGCATCTCCCAGTCGAAGCGGTGCACGAGGGTCGCCAGCATCACCTCGACGGCGGCCATCCCGAAGTTCATCCCGGGGCACTGCCTGCGCCCGGTGCCGAAGGGCAGGAACTGGAAGTCGTTCCCCTTGAAGCCGACGCCCGCCGCGCTGCCGCCGTCGAGGAACCTCTCGGGGACGAACTCCTCGGCGTCCTCGCCCCAGTAGCGTGGGTCCCTGCCGATGGCCCAGGCGTTGACCAGGACGCGCACCCCGGCGGGTACCACCACACCGTCGACGCTGCAGCTTGCCATGGAGAAGTGCGGCGCGAGGAGCGGCGTCACGGTGCGCAGCCGGAGCGACTCCTTGATGACGGCTCTCAGGTAGGCCATGCCGTTCAGGTCGGCCTCGCCGACGATTTCTTGTCCCTTGGGCACGATGCTCCTCACCTCGGCTTGGAGTTTCTTCATCACGCGTGGCTTCTTCATGAGCTCAACGACGGTGTTCTCAAGTACCGCAGCTGCTGTGTCTATTCCCCCGAAGAACACGTCCTGCATGACCATAACTCCTTTGCAATCAGTAATTCAGGCAAGAACTATACACCTAGGAATTCAAGCTGTAGTTTCAATCACGAGGTGCATGCAAACTTACAAGAAGGATAGCTTTCATGTGCTCTCTGGTAAGGCCGTACTCCTGCCGCACATAGAGCAAGATGTGTATGAAGTCGTCATCCTCGTCCTTCTGATCACTCGCCGACGCCGCCGCCATCGTCGGCTTGTACTTGCTTTCATGGTCATCGATCAGCCTGTCCAGCAGCTCGTCCCACCTCCTCCTCAATCTCTCGGACTTTGCGCGAACCACCCTACTGAGCACGCCGAAGCGAGCGAGGAACGGGAAGAACTCCTCGACGTGGAAGCCTCCCAGAAGCGGGGACGTGTCGACGACGAGCTGCCGGAACAGCTTGCTTCGGTCATCGTTCCGGGATGATGACTTGCCCATAACGGCGCGGCAGGCCAGGTCGTTCGTGAACGAGCCGAGCAGATCGCCCACGTCCACCGCGGCGCCGGTGCCGGCCGCCTCGCCGATCTTGGCCATCACCATGCTCACCTACCCAAGCACAAGTCAAACGTCAGGTATTTAATTTACAGCGTCAACTAATAAGAGTTGTTCCGAACTTTTTGAAGGTATCTTACTTCTTCCTCGCGAGCGTGGCGTAACAGCTGCACCCTCTTGACGGTGAGCAGGTGCGTGGTGACGAGCTTCCTCGCCTGCCGCCAGTACTCCCCGTGCGGCGCGAAGCCGACGTCGGACGGGCCGTAGAGGACGATCTCAGCGACCAGAGAGTGCGGCCGGGACGCGAACACGTGGTCGTGCGTGCGCAGCACCGCCTGCGCGGCGCGCGGCGACGACACGACGACGACCGACATGGCGCCGAGGCGGAGCAGCATGAGGTCGTGGCCGTGCTTCCTGGCGAGGCTCCGGAGGGAGACGTGCGGGAGCGAGCCCACGAGGTGGAGGTGCCCGAGGCCCGGGAGCGCCGGAGGCGAAGTAGGTAGGTGGTCGTCTTGCTGCTGCCTCATCTTCCTCGCCCTCTTCGCACGGAACGAGTAGCGTGCGAGCAAGAGGAAGACAGGGAGGAGCAGCAGCAACCATGCTCGTGGAGCTGTCAGCTCAAGCATGAACTGCTGTGCTATGTTTGCCATGGCAATGGATCGCTCGATCAACCAGCGACGACGGAATGCTGCTGCTGCATAACATTTCGATTGCTATTATAGCTTCTGACTTTTGTCGTTTTCCACACACGTGCACCTACAAATGTCAATGATGTAAATGACGGATTTTTTTATCTTTTCTGAGTTTAGATAGCCCGTGAAGTATAAACACCACATCTCGATCAACACACTAGTTAACAAGCTAGCATTGACATTGTAGTAAGTGCTGGAATAAAAACTCTTTATCGAATTGTATGGGTCCAGGAAAAGTACATGACAGCTGTAAAATTGTCACCAAAAAGTTTTATTATTCAGCGGTCTTGATTCCTGACGCATTTTGTTGCTTGTAGTAGAGTGTAAACCTCTTTCTTTGCAGACCTTTGCTAGTAAATACTCCATCCATCTCGAATTATTTTTCTTTAACTTTTCTGATATATAAATTTTGCTATGCATCTAGACATAATATATCACTACTAGAATATCCTCTGTACGCACGCTTGATTGGAAGGTAGATACGCTTTATTTCATCTCTATACCAACGTAGGAACACTTTCATAAAGCGTATTAGGAGCGTCTTCATGTTCACCGTGTCAGGCTTCGTAGAAACGAATTCTTTAATCGTGGATATGAAAGTAAAAGACACTTTGTAGACACATTAGAGATATATGAACACACGTTGACATATTTTTTTAGACACATCTATATAACGTGTCTATTGATTTAGTTGCACAATATAGTAACGCTTCATCCCGTGTTAATTAAGGTAGAGACAATCTTGTAAATACATTTGAATTACATGTCTATTAATATAGTCACATTTTGAAGTGACGCCTTTTACATGCTGGAAAATGTGGGAGGTGAGGTGTCAGGTAACATGGCGGATGAGATGGCAGATGACGTGGCATGTGACACATGGCAGGTGATGTGGCAGATCGTGTGGCATGTGATGTGGCGGACACGTATTATAGTAACGCATTACTTCGTGTTAACAAATGTAGAAACAATATTATAAGCACATTCTTTTTTGTGTGTACCAATATAGACACGTTATACAGCAATGATTCATTGCATCACATCACATATATAGATGCTTTCATTCATACATTTATATCGTGCATTGACCCGTTAATAGAATCATTCAATATAAAGTAATTATTTATTTTTATTTTATTTTATGCTTCTAATCTATAAGGTTAATAATAAAAAGTATATCATCCATGACATTGAATTTGTAAAATCATATAATAAACTGACCAACAGGTCCGATAGGTCCATTAATTCAAGTACACTCAACAAGACAATTGTGTTCATAAAGAAACATAGACAAAGTGGCATTATCATACACATATTTCTAAAAAAATCTAAGAACTTTCTTTCTTTGCCCCTTCTTTCCCTTTCCCTTCTTCCCACTCAGTGCTTGGTTCTTCTCAAACATTTCCTAAAATTAGAAAAGCTAGAGTTTGAATCAAGTAGTAAGTATGGTTTTGAAGCCAACCAAACTAACAATTCTATTTTCTTCCAAGCTTTAATTTCAGCATCACAGCAAGTAAGCAAGAATTGCTAAGCCAAAATACTAATCTGATTATGCCATCAAATGTGCACATATCCTTGAACACATAATTGAAGTACACCTTAAACTAGTAAAATATATCATAGGCCAACTTATGCATGGAGCCGATCATGGAGGAATACTATGGAGGAATATTCTGATCAGTCAAAGAACAGTAAAAGGGGGCAGGTATTATTTTTTTATGTTACCACTCAAGTTTGGTATATCTTTTCTAAATTTAAGTTAATCTAAAAGTGTGCATTACATCAAACAAGTTCAGAAGGAAAGAGGTTAGTTGGAGGACACGAATGTTGACAGAAATATCAAATAAGTGAAAAATAAAACATACCAAGTTGTTTTAGGTTTGAATTGAACTTATTGCTTTGTTCACCTGCAATGGGGCATGGAGTTGGATTAATAACACAATTTGAAGATTTTACAAGATCTAGTATTCTTTCAACAGAAAAATAAAACTTACATGTGACTGAGGCCAAGCAATAACAAAGCCAACAGCTTCTACTAGTGTACTCAACAGAAAAATCAAACCTTCGTAGCTGCAATTTTTTTATACCATTTTTACATCATTTTACATTGTTATTTTGAATGAACGTATCATTTTGGTATTTTATTTGCCTATTTTAAAAATCATGTTTTGTTGCCTATGGACGGTCATTTGCTATGCTTGATAACTGTATCTACATGTTATTCACAGTTGAAAGCATGTCTAATTTTGTATCATTAAAATACGTCTTTAAAATCGTGTCAAAAGATATATTTATGTGCGTGTAGACAATTGTCAAATACGCTTAACAATGTATCTAGATGATAGTGACGCTTAAAAGCATATCAAAATCTGTATTAATTTTATAGTTTTTCAATAGCGTGTTAAAAGATATCTTTATAAGACAAACAACACTATAAATGCATCTAATATCGTAACACTTTGAAAATAGCGTGTTAAAAGATATCTTTATAAGACAAACAACACTATAAATGCATCTAATATCGTAACACTTTGACACGTTATTAAATCGTGTTAAAAAGCATATTTACATGGTGACATAGAGACGCTTTCAGCTTGCATTTCTAATACAGCGTATCTAAGGGAGGTTTTTCTAGTAGTGTATATCTAGATGAATAGCAAAAACTATGCACCTAGAAAAGCTAAAATGACTAATAATTTAAGACGGAGGAAGTACATTAGATTAGGCAAGTCGGGGCTCACTCGATTATGAGGTTGATTGGGCTTAGCTTCTAGTGGGCTTGTGCTAGTAGGCAGCTTCCAAATGGGCTTTGAGAAGCCGGCCTAAGCAAGAATTTGCGATACGATGGCTCGCTCAGCGATCTATTTCTTGCGGCACAACCGTCCTTGAACACGCCACTCGCATCCGACGAATTATTAGCAGACGAAAGGGGGTTACACAATCTAAATCCTGTGCTGCATTTGTTTGGTATATATGTTCATAAAAAACTTTCATTATCTTGCACTTGGACTTGGGTCTGATCAGGAGTGGTTCTTGATAACATAGGTACACATCTCTACTAAGTGAGCGCTGTCGGTGTGGCTGCCCACCGAGAGATATACCCAAGGTGGTAAGTTTTGGGTGAGTAGACGCCGATATCAGGAACTCGAAGGTGCAAGGAACACAAAGCTTAGACAGGTTCGGACCGCAAGATGCATAATACCCTACGTCCTGTATGGTAGTTTGTATTGCCTTTGGTGTAAAATGACCTAGAGATCATGTTTTGAGTGGGGTCCCTGACCTCCCTTATATATCCGAGAGGTCAGAGTTACAAAGATGCTAACCAACACCCGCTGAGCGATCGTACCATAACATATCTCGAGTAGATCCCCTCCGTATCGGTTAGCTCTATCTATTATTTAAACGGGATAAATAAGAGATAAACGAGATAAATAAGAGATAAGGCAAACTTAATCTCTTAAACCTCTTTAAACTACGTTATGTACCCAGCCCCGTGGCCCCAGGTCTGACGAGCCCCCGAGCTCTTCGTAGCTGAGTACTGCAGGCTTATCGAGTACTTTCGAAGCAGTCTTCAACTTCTTCTGAAGCTTCGCCTTGAAGTCATCGGGAAGTAGACGACTTTGGTGATATTTGAACCCCCTGCGACCTCAATGGCCGTGGAGTAGCAACGGAGCCACTGCTGAGGAGCTTGCTTGCCGTCGTACTTGGTGATGCCGATCGGTTTTGAAGCCCTCTGGATACTTGTAGCTGCTGAAACGAGCAGAAAAAGCAGGGTATCGGTCGCTACAATCAGTACCTTCAGTTTCGACTTCTTCGCGGACCTTGCGCCTGGAGCAGATCACGGTCCGCGCGTCGCTACCTTCATTGATGTGCTGGCGCAGGTCCTCTGGAGAAGGTCGATGATTGGCCTGTCGTGGATGACCCCCTTGCGGTTGCTGCTGCCTCCCGCCAGGGGCCTGGCTGCCGCGAGCGTTGTCGTTGCTGAGCTGGTGTCGAGGATGGCCACCAGCCATTCGGCTATGAGCCTGACTTCGACTCTCACCCACGTGCTCCTCCCTGATGGTGGATGCCGGGTTGTGTTGATCCAACTGGATCCAAGCCCTCTGCGCATAAAGGAGTGCTTGACGCACTTCCGGATCGTGGCTGCGCTCGAGGATGGCCGTTACCTTGGCGATGTTGGCCACCGGAGTCCTGAAATCCCGCTCGCTTACGGCGGCAAATTCAGGGTCAAGCTCGCGATGCATAGATCGCCTACGCTCGTTGGCCCTCCTCCGCCGGATCGGCGTCGTTCTCATCGCCGGCGTTGGCCGTGATCTCATCTTCGGAGACCGCTTCAAAGTTGACGATGGAAAGATCCCCATCGTCCTCGCCTTCTTCAGCCATCAGCACCTGGCGGGAGGAAAACTTATGCGAGCTTTCGTCGACTAGTTCAGTCGACTCGTCCGCCGCGGTAGCCAATGGCCTGCCCTCTTGAAAGGGCAAGGGCTCGAGGTGAGCCACAAGTCGACCCTCAGCCTCAAGTAGATCGGAGAGCATCATGCCCCTCCAATGCACAATGCGCCCCTCCGGCAAGGAGGTGATCACCAGATCACCGGTACCAGAACAACCCGAAGCCTCCCGACACGCGGTGGCTTCAGGCTTTCCGTCCTGGAGCAGAAAGTTCAGCTCCTCCTCCAACATGGAGAGGGACCTAGAGATATTGGCCTCCTGAAGATCAGTGGCCGATTTGCATGAGCCGAGTTGAGATCGGCTATGCAGATCCCTAGATTAGAACAAGTCCAAACCAGGGGAAGTTGTCGCAACACCAGAAGAAGTCGAGCCTGGAGCAAACTCCATCTCGATCGTTGCTGCGGAGGCATGGAGCGGCAAGTTGTCGAGCTCGTCAATGAACTTGTCGAGGTTGCTGCGAGGATCCACAGCGAAAGTCTTCGGCCTCATGTCGACGAGGAATCGCCGAAAGTTGCCCACACCATCTGCGATGCAGACCCACGAGCCAAAAACGAATATCGTACCCTGAAAGGGAACTGACCTGATAAAATTGAAAGATGCCATCGAGCTCGCCGGTGGATCTTCGACGCGCTCTCCTACCTGGCGCGCCAGCTGTCGGTGTTTAACCGGCTGCCCACCGAGGGATATACCCAAGGTGGTAAGTTTTGGGTGAGGAGACGCCGATATCAGGAACTCAAAGGTGCAAGGAACACAAAGCTTAGATAGGTTCGGGCCGCAAGATGCATAATACCCTACGTCCTGTATGGTGGTTTGTATTGCCTTTGGTGTAAAATGACCTAGAGATCATGTTTTGAGTGGGGTCCCTGACCTCCCTTATATATCCGAGAGGTCAGAGTTACAAAGATGCTAACCAACACCCGCTGAGCGATCGTACCAGAACATATCTCGAGTAGATCCCCTCCGTATCGGTTAGCTCTATCTCTTATTTAAACGGGATAAATAAGAGATAAACAAGATAAATAAGAGATAAGGCAAACTTAATCTCTTAAACCTCTTTAAACTACGTTATGTATCCAGCCCCGTGGCCCCGGGTCTGACAAGCGCTCCTCCCCTCGAAAAAAAGAAAAAAGAAGAAGAAGAGCAATGGTCCAACAGGGGGGTGTCAGACTCGGGTACATGGTAGGCATACTTTTCCTAGGGTAAGGGTTGGGATATGGTTCACGTCCTACATCTGTGTAACTAATCGTAGCCTAGTATAACTGCTCCTACAGTAGTCAAACTAATCGGATACACTAGGAAACTACCAGAAAACCACTCGAGGTAGGACTCTAGGGTACGTATCCGACTAGGACTTCCATGTAAACTTGTCCCTTCGGACTATATAAGGGCAGATAGGACCCCCTCCAGGGGAACTGACCAGATCATCCAAGAAATCACTTAGGAGATCACCCAATCATCATCAAAGGTAATACAAACCACACAGAACGTACGGTATTACGCTCCCGGCGGTCCGAACCTATCTAAAAACTTGCGTTCCTTTCCACCTCCAAGTTCCTAATCTCGGTGACACCCTACCTACAAACTTACCACCTCGGGGGTACCCCTCGGTGGGCGTGGCGGTAAAACACCGATAGCTGGTGTGCCAGGTAGGGGAGTTCATCTAGCATCCACTGGAGAACTCGATGGCATCTCTCAGCTTCACCAGCAACGTGCTCGACGAAGGCACAACCTTCGTATTCGGTTCCTGGATCTGTGTCGCCAACGATTTGGGTAGCTTCAACAGCCACCTGACTAACTCCAGAAATCCGGAGGCCTCTGCAACAACTCGACGCAGCAACCTCGACTCCTTCATCGACGATCTCGACGAGTTGCTGCTCCCAGATCTGCCCAGGCAGATCGAAAACACGTCCGTTTTCAACGCGACTCCAAGTCGTGCTGCACCAGGACTCGGATCAGATCCAAACCGATCCGAGGAAGCCTCGCGATCCAAGTTCCTCCCCAACTCGGAGGAGGACTTGGATAACCTCTTCAAGACCCGAGATGGGGGATCCACCGCGCTTTAGGTCCCCCCTTCCCCCACTCTGATTCAGATTCAATTAAATAGTACCCGTCAACTACAATTCCAGACCAAGGAGGACTCGAGGACGGGGGAGGTACCGCTTGTCGGGAGGCCCCAGTTCTCGTTATCCACTCACAACCCGATGACTACTCCGAGTCGTTTTCGGGTAGTCATCCGGGTTCAACTATAACTTCCACACCGCAAGGTTGCTTCTGGTACCGGAGGGGTCTAGAGCCCTCTGAGGTACTCGAATCCGACTCCCACCTTGTGGCACAATCCACCCCTCGGCGAATCAACCCCAGGGAGCCGGAAATTTTTGACTATTCCGCTCAACATCGACGCGCTGCCGCGACAACCTCAACTACTCGACTCGTGCTGCAGCCACAACTGCCTCGACAACTCGGGAGCGCTAACGACAACTTTGACAACCTATCTCGACTAGAAACCAGTCGGGACCGAGCCGCAAACTACTCAGCAAATAGCTTTGCTCGGTCAACAACTAGTCAAAATCAACTCCGACTAGTTGGCTCCATTAACAAATTGCTCACGGATCAAGATCGGGTTGAGACGGTTCAACCCAGTACCCTCTCCGCGTCGGAGGAGGATTTTGATCATCCTCCACCACTCGGAGAAGGAGAAGCCACCGCTTGTCAGGGGGCTATGGTTTCCAACAACCACTCGGATCCATCTACTCATGTGATCCAGAGTCTGGTAAGGGGATTAGATTGGTCAGGCAGGTTTGGGCAGCGGAAGGGCAAGAAACCCTCCAGGTCCCTCAAATTAAGTCCACCACAATTCATTGTCACACCCGGGGGACTCCCCTTTCAAGAGGGCAGACCCCTCCCCCCATCTGACGTCGAAGATGATGGCCAAGTGGTGCATCGTGCCAAATACTTCAATCAAGAAGTACTCATGATTCACGCCGACGAGGATTGTGAAGGCTTAGAGCGGGTCCAGCTAGACAACTGCTACGACTACCTCCTTGATCCACTTGACGACAACGTGGATGAAACAATGGATAGGGAATCCTCATCAAACATCAAGGTGGAAGTCGTGGATAAGATTAAGAAGGAACGTTGCAGGCTCATCAATGCGAAGCGCGCCCAACGCCGGCAATACGCCGTCAAGACGAACCAGCAGGGAAACCGTAACATCCACGACTTCTCCACGGGTGACCTTCGAGCCATCATCAACGCTGGCTGGGACGCCTGCAATATCATCATTGACAGGCAACAGGAGCGCGAAGAGGTGGAAGCCTACAGCACCACCCGCAACCACCACCCTCTCGAGTACTTGGAGACTACTCGGAAGCGCAAGCCAGAAGCTGTGGAACAATCCACCAGATGGAAAAAGACTCCCAGTTCAACGAAATGACTCGAGGGAGTCCTCCACGGGCAATGCCTGTACCACCTGAAGAGCAAGCATTCTACTTTTGAATGTCAAGCCCTTCAGAGGGTCCTTGGAGCTCTGTCAAGTCCACGACGAAAGGCGACGGGACTACCCGACTAATGATTTACTATTAAATTAGGTACCCAGCTTAAGGAGATTTTCTGAGAGTCTTTTTGGTGTTTCATTTGTTTCAACCATTATTTTGGGATCATATCTCGAAACAAGAGGTTCCGTATACCCAAAAGCACCCCTTTTTTACCACTTAGTCAGGATCGCTATTTATGTTCATCTACTCGAGTTAATCACGACTCTCTTGCTAAAGTCAGGGAACCCTGGCACAGCCAAACCATGCGACTGCAAAGAGTGGTTGCCTCGTTTGGCAATGACTAGTGGAACCCGTCAATTAATCAAATATAGCACTTACGTGATTATCTATCAAACACTTCCACTAATGCACAGATTACTAGTTCCCAACTAGTTTGCAGTGTTACTGAAGAGGCTTTGCTCCCAAATTTCCAGTAACACTCTCTTTACTAGTTTCAACTAGTATTATGCGTAGTTTACTGAAGGGGCCTTGCTCTTGCGCAACTTTGTCAACGTTGTCAATGGAATTCAGTTTTTTCTGACTAGAAGCAGCATGAAGCAACCATACCACCCGCATGGAAATCAACTGTGCAAATCGACAACTCGATCGACGACTCGAAACCCCTAGAACCGAATGCCCCTCGATCGGAGGTCCTCTACCACAAGTCAGAGAAGGATTTGGATCGTCTACGATAAGTTGGAGGAGGATTTGGATGGCCTACAACAAGTCGGAGGAGCACTTGGATCGCATACTACAAGTTGGAGGAGGGTTGGATCGTCTACTTCAAGTCGAAGAAGGACCAGCCAGCATTTATTGAATGGCTCCCATCCCCGCCGACTACTTGAAATTCCTCAACAACACCATACCTTTACCAAACGGCCACCACAGCCTGATGGCGCCTCAATATTGGTAGGGCGAGCCAGGGCATTGGAAGGGCATGAGTCCTCCAAACTACCCGGCTTAGCCCACCTTTTTGCGCCTCCATCTTGGTAGGACAAGCCACGACATTGGAAGGATATGAGTCCTCCAACCTACCCGGCTCAGTCCACCTTTTTTGCGTTTCAATCTTGGTAGGGCGGGCCAAAGCATTGGAAGGGCACAAGTCCTCCAAACTACCCGGCTCAGCCTACCCTTTTTCCGTCTCCACCTGGGTCGGGCGGGCCAGGGCACAAGAAGGGCACGAGCCCTCCAAGTTATCCGGCTTAGCCCACCTTTCTTAGACTACACAACTAGCCAGAAGCAGGACTCACACAACCAGCTTCATCAACAAGTGACACGACTTCGTCGCCAATCACCCACGAGAAGACTGAGACCGTACTCAAGGAGGTTTTATGGAGATGTTTAGGGATTTTGTCTAACCATTGTCTCGAGTTCCATCACAACATAAGGGGTTTTTTCAAAGAATTTGTTTCAACCACTCGGTTAGGGGAACAAGGAGTTTACCCCAATCAGGGTGTACTCATTCATCCTTACTTCAGAGTCATGTGACTTGTTTTGGCCTGCCCAAGGTACTCCTTTGGGCTAACCAAGACATTTTCACATGGCAACTCACGACTTGTCTTGGCCCGCCCAAGGGACTCCCTTTGGGCTAGCCGAGATATTCTTGCTCAACGCCTACTTTTGTACCAATGCAAGTGCAGGATTGCGTTGTTCCTTCCTTTAGGCTAACCGAGACTTGTCCTGGCCCGCCCAAGGAACTTATTGCCTCACGTGAAAGATCTCGTCATCAATCCTCTTAGGGCCAACCGTGATGTTTTCACAAGTCAACATGTGCATCCTCATGGTCCGCCCAAGGATGTGACTGACACTACCACCGAGATTTATTTCTCCCTCATTGACTTTTAGTCACCTTCCCATACTTTCTAGACCATTGACCTGCACCCCAACAGAGCCATTATGTAGACCAATGACCTGCACCCCAACAGAGCCATTATGTAGGATTTTCCAAATCCAATTTAGCCATTTTTCACCAAAACCTCTTTTAGCCAGTATTTCCATCAGAAACTCCCAATTGACCCTATCATAAGCCTTTTCATAGTCCAACTTTAAAACTATACCCTGCTCTTTCTTCTAGTTCACACTATGAATTACTTCATGAGATGTCACCACATTCTCCAAAATGTATCTCCCCTTAATGAAAGTTGTTTGATTACTGCTAATCAACCTGCCAGCTACAACATTGATCCTATTTGTCAGCACTTTAGTGAAAATTTTGTAACTGCAATTCAGGAGGCTGATTGGCCTGAATTTGTTCTTAGTGCAGGCATTAGTTCTTTTGGAATCAAGTAATGGCCGCAAAGTTGATCCTAAAAATATCCAAGTCCCCACTGTGGAAATCTTTGAACATTTCCATCAAATCTGTCTTCACCACTCCCCAAAAGTGATGATATAACAAAAAAGAAAGCCCATCAAGCCCAGAAGCACACTCAGGGTAGGACTCAAAAACAGCTTTTTTTGAGTTCTTCTTCAGTGAAAGGGGCCTCCAGTTTACATCTTTCACTTTTAGTAATTTTGTCTCTTTCCATGAAATTTTTTTCATCAAGTGCACAATATGGTCTAGGTTCAAATTTAAAAAGATTTTTGTAATAACCCCTTGTCAGATCCGGAGCCACGGAACTACGCACATGGCGTACATATTCTAGGATAAGGTGTGGGACATGACCCGCACACTACACCAATTGTAACTAATTGTACCGTAGTAGACCTAGTCAGAATAGAAGGAAACTACCCGAAAAGTACTTGGGTATACTCCTGAGCTCGAATCCGGCTAGGATTTTCATGTAACTCTGTCCCCTCAAACTATATAAGGGTAGGCAAGGACCCCCTCCAAACAGATCAACACTTAAGGCAATATAAACTACCATATAGGATGTAGGGTATTATGATCTCGGCAGCCCAAACCTGTCTAAACTTTATGTTCCTTGCACCTTCAAGTTTCTGATCTCGGTGACACCCCACCTACAACTCACCACCTCGGGGGTATCACTCGATGGGCTTGGCTGTAAAATGCCAACACCCGTGGCTACTTTTTGCATATCTTTAGAGCTGTAGACAATCCCATCAGGTCCATCTATAGCCTGGATCATAGTTTTTCTCCTCCTCTGATTAGCCACCATGTGTGGAAATAACTAGTATTTCTATCCCCCTCTTTTATCTCCCTATCTCTCAACCTTTGTCTTGCCTTAATTTCTTCAATTGCCCAAAGGCTATTGAACTCAAGCATAATCTCATTCATCCTATTCAGAGAAGTCTGATCAGCCCCAGACTCTCACAGAAAACATCTAGGCAGTCATATTCTCTTATTAACTCAGCATTTTTCTTTCTATTAGCTGCCTCTACATTTATACTCCGACCTCTCGCTTTTTTCCTAAACTCCCTCACTTTTCTTTGCCAGATTTCAATGCTTGATCCCTCACCAACACTTTTAGACCACAACTCATTAACCATTTCTTTGAAAGTTTCGTGCTGCAGCCACCATTTTTCAAATTTAAACCTAGGTTTGGGGAGCTGCAAACCTTCTCCAGATTCCTAAAGGATAGGGGTGTGATCACTAGGAGCTTTGGGTAAAACAGTACAGGTAGCTAGGGGGAACTTCAAATCAAAATCAGTAGTACAAAGAACCCTATCTATCTTGGACATCACCAAATTCTCTTGATTGTTGGCCCAGGTGTATTTCCTCCCTAATAGATGTAAATCCAACAGATTGCATCTATTAATCCCGTTGTTAAATTTATCACACCAGTTCAGATCAACCTAGCCATTATTTTTATCTTCTGGGCCTCTAACCATATTAAAGTCCCCACCTATAATATGGAGACTATCCCAGTTATCACACAGATCATGTAATTCAGATAGGAAATCATCTATTTTGTCGACATAGGCAGGCCCATAGACAGTAGTAATTCTAGTCACACAGTTATCTTTTCTGAATTTGACCACAACACTAATACAAAAAGTCTTAACCTGCCACTCAACCAGATCAAAAGCATCTTGATTAAAGCCAAAAAGAATGCCCCAGCCGAGCCTACTGAGGGAAGCCAATTCCAGCAGAAGGTCTTTCCTGCAGTAAGGCTGGCCAGGTAGTTATCAGTAAAGGTGGATCCCTATAAAATCCAAATTATATTATCTATAGATCTCAATAATCCTAGTTTTCCTCAATCCAAGTAATGTTGGAAGGCCAGGTAGTTATCAGAGGCTCTAATGTTCCAAAAGATACCCCTCATTTAATCACTTTTTTTCAGGGTGCTTACCCTGTCCGTTTTCAGTGGTGTGACCCCCCAACAGGGAAACATCAAAATCAAAGAGACTACTATTCATAGGAGCTTCCTGAGCAACATTACTTCTTGCTGAGTAAAGTTCTTTCTCACTGCTATCTAGTTTGGAATCATCTAAATTTTCAATCTCAATATCAATATTTTTAGCAAAGGGATCACAAATAACACCAGAAGCAACAGAGCATGGTTTTTGTTTCTTACCTTTTTAGGGATAGTTGTCCTCCAACTTCTTCGTCATTTTGATATCTTTTGCTTTTTCACCAGCAGTCATGTTATCCCTCAGCAGCCTAAAACTTCTCCTCTCAGCAACCACCAGCTTTTATTTTTTGGTATTCTTCCTCTTTACTTCCTCAGTCACATATTCATTACCATTCCCATCTTTGTCTTATTTTGGTTCTTCCTCAGAAGCTGCCACTCCAGTTCCCTCTTTTGCATCAGACTCAAGACCTGCTCCTCCAAAGCATACAATCATACCAGGAGCTGTGTTATCTTGGAAACTTAGGAGTATGTCCTCAGTGAGATCACACTCTCCATTATCTGTAGGTTCTTGCAGTGGGGAAACCTCTTCCAGTATTTCCTCATCCTGGCCTTCCAACATTCCATTATTTGCAGAAACATCTTCAAGTTCAGTTTGCAGTGGGGAAACTCCTCCAGCATATCCTCTTCGTGGTCTTCCAGCCATGTAAAGTCGCCATCCTCATCCACAATCTCCATTTCTCTTAGCAACTGGTAGATCTGGTCTTCAGATAATCCTTCTTCTTGGATGGATTTTATAACCTCCTCAAGAATGTTACACTGGCTCTTAGTTTAAGTAGAGCTTTTCGGGTCAGATATGTTGTCTTTCCTTATTTCTTTACCAGAGCTCCCTCCATTTTCAGATTGAGTATTGTCACCACCAGTATCATCCTTATCTTCATCAATATCCTTTTTTTTGTCATCATCATCATCTCCACCTTCATCATTACTTCCAGGTTAGTTGCACCGACTTTTTCAGGTGGTGGTTCAGCTATTATAACAATATTGAATACTTTACCCTTCATACAAAAGAGCCTCTGTTTAGAAATCATGGTGATATCTCCGCACTTGATTTTGAGTCTTGCAACCTCATAGAAACTCTGAAAAAGGCCTTGCCAATCAACTTCCTATAATAGTCCAAAGCTTGAAGCAATCTGATAAAAAACACCCCAGGAACACCATTTTGGCGGCGCTCCTCTAACATGTTAACTTTTCTCTCATCTTTCTTTTGATCATAGTTGTTCCCTATAAGCTACTGCTACTAAGTTGTGCTTCTCCATGGTCATTCCAATTATTTTTTTATGGTTGTTGTCTTGCTGCATGATCTATTTGGTAAGGTTTCGGCTCCTTCTAAAAATATTTTACCATTGATTTCATTGGTGAAACCATTCCTTTTGACCGAAGCTATTTTTTTAAAAAAATTGGTAAAGCACCTTCTTAATGACAATTTTGGCAATTCTCAGAATATTTGAGATTCTGAGGAGGGAGGAGAAGCAGGTGAAACCACTATTTTGGCTCGTCCTCTCTATTTCTAACAATATGATGAAGGGCATGTCAAGACTCGATGAATGTTATAGTCAAACCACTACTTAGCTATGGATCCATGAGGGATGTATAATGTTTAATGTTTGTTTGTCGTAGCTTAACCAGAAGGACAACCGTGTATCTTTCTAGCGATTTCCAAATTAAAATTGTAGTAAATCTAAAAGGCTAGAAGGTAGCAATTGACGTGACGTAGTTGGTGTACTCGGCATTGCTGGGCAACTGCTCTAGCAAGCCGTACACATATGCAATCAAGGTAATAGTTAACTCGTTATAAAAGCAACACAACAAGCTGTACCAATAGTGGCACTAATATAAAAAATTTAGATACCTTTATTCTTTATTTCAATAATTTGCTTCCAAATATGCATGAAAACTTAAATACCATTTTCATTACCTTTCTTGTAATTTAGTGTTTGTACACATGCTAATTTATGGGCTTTTTATTTTTATTTCCTTCCAAATTCACACAAAATAATACAAATTTTGTATTATTATAATTTCAAGCTATAATATATATTGATTATATTTATCAAACTCTTAGAATTAAACTAAACCATTAGATTATTATTAAAATCAATTTTGTATATATTTTTGTATTAGCGTGGGGATTCAAGCCACACTTTTAAAAATAGCTTGAATAAATTTATTTTACATAGACTATTTACATATGTAATTTGCTTGCCAACTCAATAGAAATCAACCTATCTATTTTCATTATTTTATTTTCAAATTTAGTTCTTTATTAATTATATTTGACACATACTTTCTACTTATTTAGCTATTTTCCTTCCTAATTTGCTTCTTTGTTCTTAAATTTTCAATTTATCTATTTATTGGTCATATCACAATAAGAACACTTTGGTTAATTGCTAATTTCTTTAATTTTTAATTTAGAATTAAGATATTACGAAATTGTATTTAACATGTACTCTCTTATCAAGTGCTAATTTTCTTATTTTTTAAATTCTAAATTTAGCTATTGACTAATCTTATTTGACATGTAGTCTTTGGTTAAGTTCTACTTTTAAATTTTGAATTTAGATATTTATTTATCGTATTTGGCATGGACTCTTTAGTCATATCCTAATTTTTCTAATTTTTAATTTCAAATTAGCTATTTATTAATCATATTTGGTATAGACTCTTGAGCTAGCTTGGACCGTTAGATCTTCATCAAATCTAATGATGCAAATCCTTACTGCTAGGTGCTTGGCTTAGGATAGATGCAGATATGTGCAACGTCCTCACGAAACTCGCGTGCTCGACTTTTTGGAATTGATATAGGAGGATCAAAGATTTATAGCAGCCAGTTTAATTTTGTAGTCGTTGCCATGATCCCGGTAGCAGCCTTACCAGGCAGCAGGTCCACACACCGAGCAACTAAATTTTACCCATACATGCCAGCGGCCAAGGATGCAGCACGAACGTACACCGGTGGAAAACGCAGTCGACATGATGTCATGGCCTAACAGAGCCACAATCGGATAAGCTGCCTTTTTATTTTGATTTTAGCTATTTACTAATCATTTTTGACATGGACTCTTTAGTTAAGTCCTATTTTTCATTTCGAATTTAGCTATTTACTAATCGTATTCGGCATGGACTCTTTGGTCATATCCTTATTTGTGTAATTTCTTAGTTCCAAAATTAACTATTTACTAATTGTATTTGATATGAACTCTTGAGTTAGTTAAGACCGTTAGATCTTTATAAAATTCAATGGTGCAGATCCTTCTCTTTTTTTTAGATTAACGTGGAAATTTCTAGATCCTCTCGATGAACGTGGTGACTTCTTTTAACGCTCTCTTGTTAATATAATAGATAGATTTCTATTTGTGTACCATGATTAAAAAGACAGCAGTTTTCTTTTCGGATCCTTAAACTAATCATGTTTTCATGATCCCATCACTAACCTGCTACGGAATAGATATCCAACTACATACGTTTCTGCAAACCTGCTAGCACGCGAGCGCCTCTGCTTGGAACGGAATGGGCTATGCCAAGTGCGAACCCCTCACCTGTAACTGTATGTTCCCAGCTCGTGCCGCAACCACAGCTTTGCTTTCAGTGTCCAACTACGACCTCACAGTTCTCTCGTCCAGTTAAATCGAAGGCCCGCGAGCACGAGCACCACGGGAAAGTAAGATCCACCGAAATATTCTGGATGTCGACTTGTTGGGGTCTTAACGTATCCTGTCGTACGTTGTGCCATCATTGTGCTTAATTAAGCATTATAGGCCGTGGCGTTTCCACATTGCAGCCTACTTCTACCATCTAACGTTATTTAATTTGAGTTCTTTTACTTTGACAGTTACTACCTTTTAAAATAACTTTGTATAGAACAGTTTGAAAATCAGGATATTTCAAGTATACTTCATTTGTAGGGGATCTAAGCCAGAGACGATGCGTGCTTGCGAGAGAATGGGGACAAGCTCGCTAGTCCCTACACTCAGTTTTTTTAATCAAGAATGTGACAAAGAGCATCGACACAACAGTGCATGCTGACTGTCCAAAAAAAAGAGAGAGCGAGAGAGTGCATGTTGACTTAGTGTAGCCGCTCCCCTTCCCTTGTTTCTTCATTCTCCCGTCTTTCTTTTGCTACTCCGGCAAGCCCCATCCGGCGCCATATCTCTCTTGCGCCGCCTCCCTCTCCACCGCTCTAACTCGGCTTCACTGTTGGTTCTTGGCGTGACGTCCCTGCCACCTTCGCCGCCGTCCAGCAGTCCTCTACCGTCTGCAACCAGCAGCGCAACACTGCCGCCTTGCCATCCCACCCACATGACCGGCGGCCACCTCCAGAGAGTTGCCACCCCTATCTATGAGCTCTCCCCAAGCTCACAAGCCCTCGCATCGCAAGGGAACTCCCCTCAACAAAGAGAAACTTGGACACATATTTGAGGATGGCTTGTGCACTTTACTATTGGACAACAAGCTCACAAGCCCTCGCATCGCAAGAGAACTTCCCTTGGACAACAAGATGACATATAATACAAGTATACAACCAATCATCATACAAATTCTACTATATGCAGAATATAATACATTTGAGGATGGCTGGTGCACTTTTCTATGTAGAATATAATACAAGTATACAACCAATCATATATCATATAAATTCTATTATATGAATTCCACCGCCATGCAACATTTATTTTAGTGCTTATATGCAACATACAGTATGAATCTATACACGCAACTTTGGAGCTAAGAGAAGCTTCTCTTTTCGCTTCACTACTAGCCCAAACACTTCAGACATGTCGATGTCACCTCCCTTCTTCCCCTCCGGCAACTCCCAGTCGAAACGATGCACAAGGTTCGCCAGTATCAGCTCCACGCAGGCTATCCCGAAGTTCACCCCAGCGCACATCCTCCGTCCAGAGCCGAAAGGCAAGAACTGGAAATCGCTCCCCTTGAAGTTAACGTGCGCAGCACCGCCGTCACCGATAAACCTCCCGGGGATGAACTCCTCGGCATGCTCCCAGTAGCGTGCGTCCCTGCCGATCGCCCAGGAGTTGACCAGGACCTGTAACCCAGCAGGGACCGTGTGACCGTCGATGCTGCAGCTGGCGATGGAGAAGTGCGGAAGGAGAGGCTCCACGGGGTGGAGCCGGAGCGACTCCTTTATGACGGCCCTCAGGTAGGTCATGTCGGTTAGGTCTGCTTCTCTGACAAGTTCATCTGCTCCCTCGGGGACGCTGCTGTTCACCTCAGCTTGAAGCTTCTCCATCAGGTGCGGCCTCCGCATGAGCTCGGCCATGGTGAAGTCGAGCATCGAGGACGCTGTCCCTATTCCTGCAAAGAAGACGTCCTGCGCATGCACACCCAAAGGTTGAGAAAGATCAGATCGATGGCAAAATGGCAGGACATGATATCTCAGTACTTCTCGCTAGACCGAAGAATTATTCACTGGGGAGTTAGAAGGATTTGTACTCACAAGCAGGATAGCTTTCATCTGCTCTCTGGTGAGGCCGTACTCCTGTCGAACGGACAGCACGACATGGATCAAGTCATCGTCATCTTCCGACGAATCACTCGCCCCCACGGCCACATACTTCCTCTGATGGCCCTCGATCAGGCTGTCAAGCAGCTCGTCCCACCTCCTCCTCAACCTCTCGGATTTGACACGGACCACCTTGCTGAGCACCCCGAAGCGAGCCAGCAACGGGAAGCACTCCTCGACGTTGAAACCGGCCAGCAGCGGCGAGGTGTCCTCGATGAGCTCCCGTAACAGCTTGTTCCGGCCCTGGCTCCTGAAGGACTTGCCCATCACGGCGCGGCAGACCAGGTCGTTGATGAACGAGCCGAGCAGGTCGCTCATGTCCACCGCCGCACCGGCGGCGGCCGCTTCGCCGATCTGAGCCATCACCGTGCTCACCTGCCCAAGCACTACACGTCACGCATTGTTTTACAGCGTCAACTGAATACTGATAAGAGTTGCTGACTTTTTCGATGGCATTATCGTTCGCTTGTGAAGCAAAAGGTGGGTAGAGCCGCACTAATCGAATCTTACTTCTTCCTCGCGGGCGTGGCGTAACGACTGCACCCTCTTGACGGTGAGCATGTGCGTGGTGACGAGCTTCCTCGCCTGCCGCCAGTACTCGCCGTACGGCGCGAAGCCGATGTCGGACGGGCCGTAGAGGACGATCTCGGCGACCAGAGAGGGCGGCCGGGACGCGAACACGAGGTCGTGCGTGCGCAGCACCGCCTCGGCGGCCCTCGGCGACGACACGACGAGGACCGGCATGGCGCCGAGGCGGAGCAGCATGAGGTCGTCATAGCCGTGCTTCCTGGCGAGGTTCCTGAGGGAGACGTGCGGGAGCGAGCCGACGAGGTGGAGGTGCCCGAGGATGGGCAGCGCCGGAGGGGAAGGCGGTAGGCGGTTATCTGATGCCTGCTGCCTCGGCCTCCCTCCCTTGGCACTGAACGTGGACAGCGAGTAACGTACGAGCAAGAGGAAGAGAGGAACAAGTAGCAGAAGCCATGCTCGTGGAGCCTTCAGCTCAAGCATGAACTGCTGTGCCAAGCTTACCATGGCAATGGACATGGTGGCCGTGCTCTCGCAGTTTGAGGAGCTCGAACCGAGAGTGAATGGTAACCTGGCATTTGATGGTTAATATAGCTTCCAACGTTTGCAGTCTGATTGCTTGGTTGAGTACCAAAATCTGCCCAGTTAATAAAATATGGGTAAGTCTATAAATTCTGTCACTCATTTGGAATCCAAAAGTTAGCCTGCCTAACTAAGTGTTATTCTAAAATTGCTAAGATTTTAGTAAAAGAGATTAGCATGCCCATATTTTAGTATGTCTATATTTTAGTATCCAATCAAGCAGACCCATAATTTCCACACATATACGTCACTGGCGTATGATAGGTCAAATATTTCTGAGTTTAGATAACTAGAAATGAGCATAACTCTCAAAGTAGTAGTGGTGTATATCTCATTTTAAGTACTTCTGACGCTTCTTGTTTAGCGGGACACGCATTTGTTTCTTGATTGAGTAGGCTTTTAGAACTAACAAGCTGTTTAAGCCACCAAGCTTAGCTTTTAGTGGGGTTTGGGCCACCATCAATTTTGTCTTATTATGTGGAGAAAAGAAGAGCTTCTTCTTTTAATAAACAAATCTGATTAAATATAGTCTTAAAATTTGGCTTATAAGGCGCATTTGCTTCGTGAAACAAAGATCCCTCTTCAGTTTTCTTGCCTGCCTTCCTCTCCTCCGTATCATAAAAATTTATACATGATATGGTGTGAGATGACCTATGAGAAAACTAGCGTGTACTAATGCATATAATATTTAACATCTTTGGACCCACTATAGTCCTTGGTGATCAAGGAGTGAATGAAATTTCTCGCAAATGAGTTATAAATTATGGACCACTTTAATAGATTATTCTGGACCAAGAAGGCCCAGCGTAGCAACAAAAGGTTTATGCTACGGCAGAGACCACTCCGGACAATTGAAGTCAACATAATGTGTGCGTACTGTTTTCAATAGGAAGTTTGACTTTTATATTTATGGGTGGTAACGGATCATGATTCTAGTGATTTTTTCACAATCCAACTTGGTTCTTATATATTTTTAGCTTAAAATTGTATAAGATTAGAGCCCGATCCTTTTAAGCACGGCTTTTAAATTATTTAGACTAAATTTTAAGAAACTTTACCGCCCCCTATGCATTGAACCAGCATGCCTCATGACCATTTCAGATTTTAGGACTCGTAGCATTGATTTGATTCAACTAGATTTGAAGTAATCAGGCATGGTGGTGACACCAGCTACCAGCTGAGCAAACAGTGTCCCAGTCCTAGACTAATGCAATAATGCATGCAAACCTGTGGGGACACCCTCTTCCAATTTTTTTTTTTAAAGAACAGAAATGGGAATGGTCCAGGCTAGCATCAAAGTTACAAAAGTCTATGCACAATAACCATACCACTATCGCCAACAGCTTTCTCTCCTGTTTGACTATAATAATACTGATATAAGCCGGTCTCCGTGACCACAAGCCGAGTAGCGCGCGAGCAAGAGGACGAGAGGGAGGAGCAGCACAGGAGCCATGCTTGGGGAGCCGTCACCTCACGCCTGAAACGCATGCGGAAAGGGATCGGATCGAGGTGGATTTATGCCCGACTCTTGCCGCTTTCGAACAGGGAGGAGGACAAGATCGATCACATCTCACACGTCACTGACAGTGCATTGCCCTGCGTGTACCTTCACCATGGCGCATGCATGGCGGATTGAGCTGCTGACCTTGGCTGCGCTCAGCAAGACGTGGCATGGCTTTGCGGCGTGCGGGCGAGGGGCGCGAGGAAGCATCGACTTGGGGTGGCAAAGCTTCGGCAGCAATCGGGGCGCGAGCGGCGGGTGTGAACGAACGCGGCGAGGTGAACCCCGGCGGCGCGGCAGCACGTCGGCGGTAGGCTGTTCTCGCGCGGCCTTGGACGCATGGAACGCTCTGGCATAGCGAGAGCTTGGCGACCTCGGACGCGCCGTGGCCCGCGGGCGTGGTGATCTGGCCATCTGGGATGGCGCGTGGGCGCATGGCACGACTCAGGAACCACGAGCGAAGCCAGCAGCTGGCCAGCCTGTTTGCTTGGGCGCGGGCCTGGAAATGCGGACGTCTGCTGGGCCGATAGTATATGTTTTTTGGGCTCGATGGGGATAAGGTTGAAGCGGGCCGGGTGGGGTGGCCCGGGATAGGGTGAAAAAGGTCGAGCGAGCGACAAGAAAAACTTGGGTCATGTCTGTCCATTTCAGCAGGCAAAATTCTTGTATGGGTGCGTGGTGCCATGGAGATTCTGTGTTAGTCCTCTTTCCAGCCTTCTTCTGTGTAGGTACATGTTTGCTCATCTAAAAGTTCAAGAATTTGTATACAAAATAGCTTGTACTAACATTGAAGGTTCAACCGAGTTCTCGTCTATCGGCAGTTCGGCACCCTTGCAAATTTCACAGCCAGGTTCATTTTTTGTCAGAATCCATAGGTGAGAGAATTACCATTTTTTCGAACCCTATGGGAATTGAAAACCGATCAATGTGAAATTTCTACAAAATTCACATGTCGCGAGAGGAGCTTTTAGATTTGTGCAAATTGTCTAAACTCGATATATTGCCAGATAAAGAAAGAAGGAACTTATTATTGCATGCTATATTCTGCTGTATTTTATTTTACAGTACGAGGATGTTACCGGACTCGACTTGCGTCCACTGTTGGAGTCTGACGAGACAGCATCACTGTGCAGCTGAAAGCGGGCACACAGCTGTAAATACCCCAACGTTACCCGCCTAGAACCGTCATTACCCACCACCGCCAGAACTAGCGCCACCCGACAGGCGGGGCCCAAGCGCCACCCTTCCTGCAAAAACCTTGCACGCAATCACGAAATTACCCTCGCCATCCCGCAGGAAACTACGATACAGCCCCACAGCCCTAGCTCCCCAGATAAAACCCCACCTCCTCCCGTCGCCCACGCCTCCCCTTCTCCTCCTCTCTTCCCCGAAAGAGAGGTCGCAGACGGAACCCTCCCACCCTCTCCCCACAACCTTCGATTCCTCCGCGATTTCCCCCGGCGCGCTCGCCGATTCCTCGATCGAACCCGCGCGATTCGCTTCCTGGTCGGATTCTCTCCCCCGAAGCATGCAGCCGGATCAGCCTGTGATCAGCTTGCGCCCCGGCGGCGGCGGCGGCGGCCCGCGCGCCGGCCGTCTCTTCTCCCCCGCCTTCGCCGCCGCCACCTCCGGCTCCAGCGACTTCCTCCGCCCGCACGGCGGGGGCGCCTCCGGCATCTCCAAGGTGAGGGGGGCTCGATCTGGGGGGACGTGTCTGCTGTCCGTAGCGGGTCTGATTGGTCTGCGCCAGCGGAGATCCGGGGGAAATGATCGGATCTCGTTATGAGGGGACGGCGTTTATTGTAGAGGGGCGTCCCTTGGTGCTGCGTGCTGTTTCGTTGTCAGATATGGAGAGATTTAGTAGCCGTCACGCCATTGAATGAGGTTTTATGAGGTGCTGATGCGTTAGCAAAGGATTGATACTCGTTGCTGGCAGGCGATTTGGTAGATTCTGACGCATGGATGCTCGTGCTCATGGGTTTCCACCTTCAGGGCTTCACCTGCCCTTGTATGTGGTTTGTGTGGGCAAGATATTATGTGGCTAAGTTGTTAGCTGAACCTGGCTTTGCGTGCCTGTCTATTTCGTATGGACCTATACTTAGCAGGACGCAAGGCTTGTTCGCATTGTTTGCTTGTTTTACTTTTTGGCTTGAGTTCTCAAATTTGTAGCACGAATTATAGTCTGCTGTTAAGTTCAATTTGCAAACTTGTCAGTGTTACCCTGACACTAAATTTGTGGTGCAGATTGGTGATTCACATTTTGAGCCGCGAGAGCGTGTTCGCTATACAAGAGATCAACTTCTTGAGCTCCGTGAGGTACTTGTTACTTACTGTCAATGCTTCAAATAGAGTCAGTTTCTGGATTGAGGATTTGCTATGAGTGTCTCATTGGATGTGTCATTTGTGGTTTTAATGAGAAGTGCCTGTAATGCACCTTGGCATATCTGAAAAATAGCAGAAATTCTTGTAGAATATTCTTACAGTAGTGTTATGGCGAAAAGAGCATATATGCATGGAAAATACTACTTCCTTTTGCATACCACTGTGAGTATATGTGCATTCAAATGGCAACTTCAGCAGAGAACGGAAGTCTCTAGATTGAATGCCAGAAAATGGTTTCAATAACCATTCCATTAGAAGTGCACTTTCCTATTGTTATTAGATTTTGTTGAGCATATCAAATGGAAAATTTTATTTCTCTGAAAGTTGTATACATCTTGAAGACAGTGCTGTATCCAAAGTAACATACATTTCTCAACTGAGAGTAAAACTCAGGATGGAGGTAGAGTCATTCACAGTACTTGAGGGTGAAGTTGCACATGTTGATGTTAAAAAGTTGTGGAAGGACACCTTTTAGCTGATCAAACTTCTTTCTGATCATTAGTTTCTATTAGGTAGCTTCTTGTAATTTGAATTTTTTAGGCCTTAGTTTTCTTCCCCATACGGGTAGTTTTAATTTGAAAGGATGACAACTGAAAAGGCTGGATGAGTCTAGTTATTGATGTGCTTTCTTTCCCTTTAGAGATAAGCATGCAACAGCTCTGCCAAATTCAGTGACTTGTTAATACTTCTTTGGATTTGGAAAACATTTCATATGACACTTGATAGCTTCATGATTATAAATAACTGTGAGGCTGTCATCGAATGTACCATGCAGTATGTTTAGTTGATCTACCGCTCTTCTTGATATTTTATACGCTTTGTCAAATTTGCACACACTGATTGCAGTTCTTCCGCTTGACAGATTGCTGATGTGCCTGAGGGCATTTTAAGAATCAAGCAAGAGATTGATACCGAGCTTCATGGTGGTGAAGATCAGAGCTGGGTTCGCAATGATTCAATTGTGAGCTCCTCATTATCTTTTATTTACTATTTTATCATCTACTTTGCTCGGATGTTCCTTGACCTTGCTAGATAGATAGTTGACAAGATGTTGTTTTGCTTAAACCATAAAATATTTCACTTCTGCACATTTTTCTTGAGTCATGCTTAAAGTAGTTCTTTGTTATTCAGGTTCAAGTGCAAGCCCAAGCCCCAGCCCAAACACAAGCACACAATCGGTATGCTGAGACAGATAACCGTGATTGGCGTGCACGCTCAGTACAACCACCTCCGGCTAATGAAGAGAAATCTTGGGACAATATTCGTGAGGCTAAAGAAGCATATGCTTCTGGTGGTAGGCAGCAAGAGCAAGTTAACAGGCAAGATCAATTAAGCTCCCAGTTTGCTTCAAAAGCTCAGGTACCTTCAAGATAATAAGTACAAAAGCCCTGGCTACCTTTTGCTGTTCCAGTTTGCTATTCCATTATTTGTTGTTTTCCTTGCATTTTGAATATGCTCCTGTGTTAATCGTGTTCACCGTTTATATTTGGCATATTTCTTTTTTGCTTTGGATTGAAACTGATTTGGTTACTACCCATATATGCAGTTACTCGGTGCTTATTGGATGCAACTGCTTTCATCAATTTTATGTAGAACAACTTAATTCTGCTGAAAATTATGTCAATGTTGGGGTCATTTGATTTATCTCAATAGTTGACAGAAATGTTTCATTTGTCTATTTGATTATGGGTATATCTTAGTCATGAACGTTGGGCTTGTAAATGACACGAATTTGTGCTGCAAACAAATTGGAACCAAAGCAACACGGCACGAAGTCAAGTAAACCGGAAGCCCTTAGTCGTATGTAGGGCCTTCAACACCGCATACTGTATTTTTTTTATTATACTAAATTAGCTTGCGTGTACGTGGAGCGGGCTAGCCTTTTGGCACATCTGTCTGTTATTTACATTCACTTCAGATCATCACTTTTCTGTTATTTTTATCAAATTGCAGGTTGGCCCTACCCCTGCTCTTATTAAGGCTGAAGTACCTTGGTCAGCCCGAAGAGGCAATCTCTCAGAGAAAGAAAGAGTCTTGAAAACTGTTAAAGGGTAGGCTATGCCTTTTTGATTGGTTATTTAAGTGTGATGTTTATTGGTCTTATTTACAGAATAAAACTCTCCCAGTTCTAGTTTATCCATTCTTTGCTGTTTAATTGCTCTTAATTGTGCAGTATACTGAACAAACTTACACCGGAGAAATTCGATCTACTCAAGGGTCAGCTAATGGAAGCTGGAATCACTACTGCTGATATTTTGAAGGTTTGTTTCATTCTGCCTAGAAATTCACTTACCTTGTGTGGGAACTTTCATCGCCGAGTATGCCCTTATCTTTTTGTTGCCTTCTGTTTTCTTACATTTTGATATCTTGTGCTTTTGATTCAGGATGTTATTTCTCTCATATTTGAGAAGGCAGTTTTTGAGCCCACCTTCTGTCCGATGTATGCTCAACTTTGTTCTGATCTCAACGAGAAGCTCCCATCATTCCCTCCTGAAGAACAGGGTGGTAAAGAGATCACATTCAAACGTGTGCTATTGAACAATTGTCAGGAAGCCTTTGAAGGCGCCAGCAGCCTAAGAGCTGAGATTGCAAAATTAACTGGTCCTGACCAAGAGATGGAGAGAAGGGACAAAGAACGGTTGGTCAAACTTAGAACACTTGGAAATATTCGGCTAATTGGTGAGCTACTCAAACAAAAAATGGTTCCTGAGAAAATAGTTCATCACATTGTTATGGTACGTATCAGGAACCAACAACAGTACCTTCATTATTTAGTGAACTCTTCTAATCCATTTTGCGTGTACAGGAGTTGTTGGGGTCTGGGCCTGATAAAAAACCATGCCCTGAAGAGGAGGATGTTGAGGCTATCTGTCATTTCTTCAATACAATTGGTAAACAGCTTGATGAGAATCCAAAGTCTCGGCGAATCAATGATACTTACTTCATCCAGATGAAGGAGCTAACAACAAATCCCCAGCTTGCACCTCGATTGAGGTTCATGGTTCGCAATGTGATTGATCTCCGGTCGAATAACTGGGTGCCTCGTCGGGAGGAGGTAAAAAAAAACACTGAACTATGATTCAGCTATTAATTGGATTTGCAATGACGTTAATGCCTTGACCACAAGCATGCTTAGGTTCTGTAATCTTTATATGCCACTTAGATTGTACTGAAGCTAATGCTTGATACTGGATTTTCAGTGCTTACAATGTTATGTCATATTGACATATCATTTTACTGAACATTCTTGATACCATATGTTGTAGAATGGTCAAAAAAAATAGCAATGGTATTCTATTCCACTGTCAGTTCCCTTGTAAAATTATTCTAAGATCTATGTGTTTATGACTTTCAGATTAAGGCCAAGACAATCAGTGAAATTCACTCTGAGGCTGAAAAGAATCTTGGTTTGCGACCTGGATCAGCAGCAGTCATTAGGAATGGCCGTAGTTCACCAGGAGGACCCCTTTCACCTGGAGGTTTTTCAATGAATCGGCCAGGAACTGGAGGTATGATGCCAGGGATGCCTGGGTCAAGAAAGATGCCTGGAATGCCTGGGTTAGATAATGATAACTGGGAAGTTCCGCGTTCTAGATCAATGCCAAGAGGCGACCCACTTCGCAACCAGACCCCGTTGCTTAATAAGCCATCAACAGTTCACAAGACATCATCTATTAATTCCAGGCTTCTTCCTCAAGGCAGTGGAGCAGCACTAATTGGCAAGAGTGCACTTTTGGGAACTGGTGTTCCAGCATCTCGTCCTTCCAGCTTTGCTGCTGGTCCAACACCAGCTCAAACCACACCATCTCCAAAACCGTTAAGTGCAGCTCCAGCCGTTGCCCCTGTCCCTGATAAACCAGCCAGTGCTCCCAAGGGGAATTCTGCCGAGCTTCAAAAGAAAACAGTGTCTCTTCTTGAGGAGTATTTTGGCATACGTATTTTGGATGAAGCACAACAATGTATTGAGGAGTTGCAGACTCCTGGTTACTACCCTGAAATTGTTAAGGAAGCTATCAATCTCGCCCTAGATAAAGGTACCAATTTTGTGGATCCTCTTGTTAGGCTACTGGAGCATCTGTACACAAAGAAAATCTTCAAGACTGAAGACCTGGAAGCTGGATGCTTGCTGTACAGTGCTCTGCTGGATGACATTGGTATTGACCTTCCTAAAGCTCCAACACAATTTGGTGAAATTATTGCTCGTCTGAGTTTGTCAGGTGGCTTGAGATTTGAAGCTGTGGAGGAGATTTTAAAGAAAATGGAGGATACCTTCTACCGTAAGGCAGTTTTCAATGCCATCATGAAAACCATGGAAACAAACCCATCAGGTCAGGATATCTTGGGTTCACATGCTGCTGTAATTGACGCATGCAAAAGCCTTTTGGAATAATGGTTCTCAGCATTTTATGGCCTATATCAACTTTCCTGGATGCTGCATCTAGTGCTGAGGCAGCATCGTGTATTCTCTTAATAGTTTAGGTGTCCGAGGAACTCGTACCAAAGATGTGAGGAACAGCTAGTTTTGAGCTGTATAATTTTGCGAGATCAGATGAGTGTTGATTATTGTTTCGACGACAATGAAGGGAAAGAAAGAAGCCATGGATTTTGCTCTGGGGCGGCCAGCTTAATTAGCTGGAGCCTGAGATGAACAAGGCTGAATGTGATGTTTTTGTGTCCACCTCTTAATGTTGTTAGTTCTTTTTCTGTGACTACACATTTTGTAACAATGTACTATGGTTTTGGAATATTTTGTCGGTTACAATATATTGTGTTACTTAGGAGTCAGGATTTGGTCTCCCTAGGTGGCTGCTTTAGTCTGTGATGGGTATTTCGTCCGATTCCCCTTCTGTTAAGATGCGATGTTCGGCTGCATATGCACGTGGCATTCCGCCTTGATGCTGTAATTTCGTCCTTCAGCTGGACAACTGCTGGTTTCGGAGTTGCGAGAAAATTTTGCACACTATCTTAGTTACCGTAGTTTAAAGTAGAATCTTGCACAATTTCTTATCGGCTTATATAGGTGAAGAGCCCAGGTGCCCTTCAGTTTCAGACCTTTCATCCGCTTGGCGGCGCATTTGCATCTCTCTTTCTGCGTTGCTCGTACGCAACCTTCCCCTTCCCCGGTCGGCCAGACGGCCAGTCCCCCTTCGCCCGACCGGCCAAACCCACCAATCCCTGTTCAACATTCTACCAGCTGTTGCGGGCGGGGAGATCGGCAGCATTCGTGCTCCTTGGTAATCTAATCTTACCCTTGATCAAAATTCTTGCTGCACTCTCCCCATTTCTCGACTAAGCAGGCCTTTCCCCCCTTGTTCCGCTCACTTGTTCCGCGCTTGGAATTGCAGCGGGCTGCCTGCAAATTTGCTTCCTAGGGTTTGGTCGGTGGACTGTCGGCTCCGCAGGATCCCCGAATTGCATCCGCCTGCTTCCGCGCCGAGGGCAATGGTACGACTATCTGCTCCTCCATGGCAGCGCCCGGGCTGTTCTCGCCGTTGTTGCTCTAGCCGTTTCTTTGGTTGTTAGTGGAAGTTTGCACGGGTAGCGGAGGCCGCCGGAACCGGTGTTGCCTGTTAGGCGGCCGTGACCTAAGCAGCCCTTGTTGGCCTCGTGCTCTTGGCGGCCGCGATGCTTAATTAGTTTTATGATCAGTGAGCGTGGTTAGATGTTGAATTCGGTTTGCTCTTCTGGGGGATTTTGTTTTCTGGTTGTGGCCCTATTGGATGGTTTTGAGTTTTGATTGTGATCGAAAGACTTTCTGAGGTAATTATTCAGTTGAGAATGCCTGAATGTGCACCGTGTAGTCTGAAAAATTCCGCTCTTAATGTCTGTGAAAAGTGAGAAAAATTGCAGATTGCTCTTTAGTGCTTACTCTTTTGTGAGCAATGTTTTTTCCCGACGAACCCTTGTGAGCAAATGTCATGATGACATCAATAGTGCTTCGCTCTTACTGTCCTGGCAGCAAGGTCTACTTGGTAACTGATATTTATTCCTTTTGATCATAATGCCTACATCTGATTGCTAAGGCTCTTGCAGGCGGGAAGGCATACCATCATTCTCATGCAACCATCGCTGAACAGAGCTACGAGGACATTTATGGACTTTGATTCAGTTAACCACGCACTGGATGGTATGCAACCTTGTGTTCTCTCTTATGCTTGTTTAGAATGCTAATGCCATTTTAGCATTTACAGTTACTTTTCTTTTCTCTGCGAGGAATTAATTACTTTATTTTCTTGGTCTGTTTGTAGTAATTAACCTTTCTTGATTCTTGAATGCAGCTCAATATTTGGAACCAGTAACACAATTCACTTAATTTCTATGTTTAAAGCATCTCCTTCACGCGGTTATGATTTGAGAATCGTTGCATATTCTTTCCTTTCTCCAGCTATGCAAGCGGTACTGCTACGGTGCTACTTTTTAGCTATTAATAGTATATATGATATAATACTAAAATTTCATCAGAGCTATAATCTATTTGCTTCAGTATTAATTGGTGTCACTTGGAACTTGAGACTCCCATCTTCTATTTTTACTGCTTATTAAGTAGTTGGATTTTGCATATAACTGATGGTCTACCAATTGTTACATGGTGTGCTGTCTCTAATGGTTACTCAGCAAGCTGTTGTGATAAAAAACGTTAATGCTCGGGTTCTGTTTTGTTGTTTTTTATTTGAATATGAAAGTTACATCAATTTCAATGAAGATATGCGGATTCACATATTCAACTGACCATCTGACTAAAAGAATGTAAGAGCTGCCGAAATGTGGTCCCTCTCCAGCAATTATAAGATGGACTCCTGAGCATCCTGGTTTTTATAAATTCCTCCATTTTCAACTTTGCCATGTTGACCATGGCCTGGGAATTGTCAATTTTTTGCCATGAGACTGTATTACTCAGCAGTTATAAGGCTCATATTTGAGCTCTTTGTTATCAACACACCTTTGTTCTTACCAGGCTGTCCTCTGAAATGGCAGGAATCTGTGGTCTCTATGAAAGGAAAATAAGGAACATCAACCCGATGGTGAGGAACTTGACTTATGACATCAGCGACCTGTACAATTTCATCGATGGCCTGACCGACATAAGTGCACTGGTGTGAGTACACATTTCTTGAACTTTCAGAGCGTCAACCAGTAAGACGAAACAACAACCCACATGGCGCGCTAAAACTTACTAGCATTCTGGCACTTGCAGGTACGACGATTCCCTTCACGCCTTCCTACCATATGACCGCCAGTGGATAAAACAGAAGCTGTTTCAGCACCTGAAGAGGCTAGCGGAGCAGTAGAGCATGGTCGCTGCTGGTTTTCGGCACGCCCGTGTCGAGGATGAACGTGCCCAGCTGCCGGTTCAGGCTGGTTCGAAGTTCCTGGCATGTTGTGTAAAGGTCTATCTGGTGCCCTGGCGGTGTAGTGTTTGACGTGAACCATGTGGTTTGCATGGCGGTCACGCGTTGTATTGTGAACGGCTGAACAATGCAGCTTCCAGATGACCGTCTCGTTATTTCTCAGTTCCGACTGACTGGATATCATGATGACTGACGGAGGTTGGGATTGGGAGGGGTACCGGTTGATTGCCAAAATTCTCTCGCTCAGCAAGAGCAAACGCAGTCGGGCCTCAGGTTCACTCTTGGCCGTGTTCTAATGCTACTTGGATCCTTAGATCAGATCGCGCACGGGGAACTGGCACTGGCAGGGTTGCCCGCCGTGGTACGTGGAGGCGGTTGGGCTCTGAGGCAGGTCCGCGCGCGGTGAGGGCGACCGGGACCACGAGCTCGCAGCTGAAGTCGGCGGCTCAGCAGAACACGCCCTTACGCCTGCACCTACACCTGCAGATTTCCTTTTTCACTCGACCCCCATGATCCAGGAGCTCCGTCAGGTGCTGGATGAGCTCACCTGTGGGCAACCATCCCAGAAATCCCTCACACCCTCGGAAGGGATCAAGGGACACAGGAACAGTCTCAGCGCCAGGTGCCGTACTGTTAATACACGGTTCAAGATTTTTTTTAAAAAATAAAAACAAAACAAGACTTCAAGCGGCTGTGTCGGACAACACAGTCGCCAACAGCCCACAGGCTCAGCAAGCAGAGCAAAGAATCGGAAATGACTTGTGTCAATTTCTGCTTGTTTATTATGGTGTCCAAAGAACTTACATTCGAAACACCGGATAATTCGACAGAATGAATTTCTATAACTGGAAGGAATGTGTTCAGTATGTCTACATGGCGACACCAAGAAGTAATTGAAGTGCCTAAACTGTGTACCAGCAAGCTATGCTTGAGCTCAGCCAACTCTTGCTCATGACTGCCACCACCTATGTAACAGTGAAACTTCCACGTCCCACCTTCTAGTATCAAACTCTCGAATTCCTTTGTTCGATGCAATGTCTTCGCATCTTTAACGGACGGGTCCCCAAGGGGATGAGTCGTGGAATCATTTGCCAAATCATGGCACAGAACGCATCATGAATCAATGGCCGGTCCACTCTTACTAACCAGCGGGATCGATTCCACATCTTCGATTTCTGCATCAAGCATTTTGGTTCGTTCATCCTCAGCCACCATATTGGGAGAAATGCAGCCAGAATCTTCTTGAACGAGGACTGAGAATTCAACCGATCCTGCCCTCACAGCTTCTGCTGTATCACCTTCAAGCATTTCTGCAGGCAGGAGCGTTGAGTTCTGATCACTTTGAGGAACAAGAAACAGTAGTGTCAATGGGACAAGCCTTGAAATGTTTCTAATCAAGACAGCGATCCAGAGGTTACTGAACTCCATTCGAGTCACACTCAGCATGTGCAGCAGCAAGCCACCCCACCAAGCAGACATCAGCAACCCGGCATTTTGTAGTGACATGAGTAGTGCGTAAAATGTTCCTTCGATGCCGGGGGAACAAAGCTTGGAGCAAAGCACAAGAAGTGGTAACCATTTGAGTCTGCCAACCATTTGGGAAATGCTGTTATCAATCATTGCAAAGAAATAATCCGGTATGCCAATTTTCAAGTTTAGCCTGGTCACCAATACCAGATCGAGCATTCCTGCCAGACTAGACAGCACTTGACCCCATAAAAGTATGCTGCGGAAAGGATAGTCCTTCAGAGCGGTTTGGTATAGCAAAACTCCAAGTAGTGAACCAACTGAACCAATTGCGTAGATGAGACCGATAAATCCCTGTACTGATGCAAATGTTATGTAAGTTCCTTTGGCAACAAGGCATCATCATAACAGGGTAGTAAGAAGGTAACAATGAAATGTCAAGATAATAATTGTGCGAATTGAGGCCATATTGTCAAACTTTGTTCATAAAAGTTGAATTAATATTGGCCTGGCCAAAACCATATAACATAAAATTTCAAGTTCATTTACGTAAAAGAAACCGTTAACTTGCATATCTTGCTGCCTGGTAGTTTCTATCTACATAAAAGAAACCGTTAGTGACTTGCATATCTTGCTGCCTGGTAGTTTTGCTTGATAATCGGAATAGCACCGGATGATGAACATATGAACAAAATGTATTCAGCTGAAATAAAGCCTCCCAATAAGGATTTAACAACCAACGGCTTGTAATTTCAGGTCTTTAGTCCTTTTTATGAAATGATGATATCTAGTAAGTGTGCATACCTCAGAAAACCCAGTTCCAACAACAGGGTCTGTGTACCAGTAGAACATTCCTCCCTGAATATCGAGGCTCAAATTGTGAGAAACAAACATATATACACATGGCCGCCAGACCTCGGGGCATTTCAGTGTTGCCCCCATTGACTGAATCGCTTTGTAGAACTTTTTATGAACCTGAATTCAGCAAGATATTCAGTGACATTACTGTCCATTGGTGTATCAACAGTTCAAGCAAGCAGAAATGTCATTGGTGTATCAACTGTTCAAGCAAGCAGAAATGTTGGTCAGTAATCTGACCTGCTTGTAGTCAAATTCTGAAACATGGTTCTCCTTCAGCAGGATCCCTGCCGAGAGCACCAGGGCAGAGGGGATGCTCAACAGGCCAAGAGCACCCTTCGAACAACATGAACAAGACATATGATTCCATAATGGCAGTCAGGGTAAGTATGAGAGACAAAGGCAATCATTTATGAGAAATTTCACACCTGAGAGCCCATTGAGTGAACAAGCAGGCCGCTAATGGAGAATCCAAGCAATGCCCCAAGAGAGGAGCTAAACCCACACAGGCTTTGCATGTCGGAAGCAAGGGGTGGGTGCGTGATGCTGTTCTGAGCAACCAGGGCGTCCACCGTCACGTCAGCTATCGCGGCGCCCGCGCTCTGCGCCGTCAGGGCCAGCAGCGCCGGCATGATCCCCAACCCGCGGTGCAGGGAAAGCATCAGCATTGACGACACGCCGACCACGCCTGCATTATGGCAAGACAAGGATGCAGAACCAGCTGGCTCGACCGGCCTGATGGAACCAAGGAAGTTCAGATCTTTAACCTGCGAGAACGAAGTACGGGCGTCGGCGGTAGCCGGCGACCGGGAGAACGTCGGTGAGCAGGCCCCAGAGGGGCTTGACGACCCACGGCGCGTCCGTGACGCCCTGGTAGAACTGGGCCGCCGATGGCTGCACGCGCTGCACGTCCTTCCAGTAGTACCCCGCTGCGACGCTGCCGACGGCGTTGCCGACGCCCTGGCAGGCGCCATAGACCGCGACGACCGCGAGCACGAAGCTCCAGTGCAGCTGGCTGGACAGCCGCCGCAGCCATCGGCAGGGGGAGGCGACGCAGCTTTTGCCAATGATGACGCCGCAGCCGGCGGCGGCGGGTTCTTGGAGGCGGAGGTGCCCGTCTTCCTGGGGCTCTATCTGGGCCATTCGCGGACGCGGATCTAGCGAGGACCCGCCGCAATCCGCTCAGAAATAATGCAGGGCTAGGCGATGGCTTGCTGGTGAGACGCGAAAGGTGCTCGATTCGTATCCGAGCTCACTCAGCTCGGGGTTTGACCTCACTGGGCTCAACTGCTCTAGCACGTGTAGATCGTGATCTGCCATTGGTGCGCTCTGCAGGTTCAGTTTTGCCTGCGTCTGTATCTGTACCGCGTTTCAGCATTGGGTATGGATCCCGTTCTACAAAAGGGTCGATCGATCCATCAGCTACCAGACGACCCAATGTCTGGATCAGTGAATTGTCTCTGTTTGTCTGACAGGGTACCCCGTACAAAAAAAACTTCACCTCCCGTGCTGCTGCTGCGCTGTCGCTGTCCGCTCCCACGCATGGCCAGAGGTCGATCAACGGTAAGGCTGAGTCTAGTGGCGCGGGGGCAGATATCTCCCCACGTCAGCTTTTTTTTCAGATTTAATTATTTTATTCTCTTTTGTTCGCGTACGCAAAATAATTCAATAAACTAATTTTATTCAACTAAAAAATTACCGATTACATCATAACTAAAAAAGGAAATTACGTCGCAATTAAAAATAGTAAAAATACATAATAATTAAAAAAATTGTAATCCTCCTCCGAATCCTCGTCTAGTCCAAACTCTTTTTCCACCATCTTGACGGCCTTGAAATTAGTACGTTTTTCTGCTTCGTCCATATCCACGGTTGATCGGGACTTCATTATGTTCCATTGCTTGAATAGTTTAGCCTTCACTAAGCCATCCCACATGTTCTTCGTTACAAATGCTTTACTTGCTACCGCACTGCTTGATGAGGATTCCTTCCTCTTCTCCTTCCGCTTAGCCGCCTTGGCCCTATCACGGCCTATTGGACGAGTCTCATTGTCCTGCTCGGTGTCTTCTGTTCCGCCAGAGCTGTACTCACCCGAAACTTCGAGGCGGGTTCTCTTGCTACTCACATCGGATCCACTACCAGGACCATGTTTCGCTGCCCACTTAGGTTCGTGGCGAACAGCTCTCCACCAATGATGGCGCTTGAATGCTGTCGTCACTTTCAGGTGTTCTCGTACCTCGCCATTGCCCCCTCCATGACCATTGCATCATCTACTCCACTCTGACGTACTCTTTCTTCTTGGATGTAGTATCCATTAAACAGGACCACCTCGCGGTTGCACATGTTCCAATGGTCCTTCAGTTGCTTCATTGTGCGACGACGGGACGGCTCCGCGGTAGAGTTGAAGGTCTCCGCTATTTGGCCCTAAAAACTCAAACCGGTCTGGTTGTTGCCGGTGATAGAGTCATTCGAGTGATAAACCCAAGCATGTACCTAGCCCAAACATATTGTTAGTTATTTAAAAAAACACGATATTTAAATACATGAACACTGATTAAATTACCAGTTTTTCCTCCTCTGCAATCGTCCAGTCAAGTCTCTTTGGACGCTTTGGTTCGGTCGCTCCTGCTCCTTCATTTTGAGACTCAACGAAGATGGAGCTTGGAACCGTGGGTGCTGCGCGCGGAGGTGGTGAGTATGGACCATATGGAGGTGGAGCGTATGGAGGTGGAGCGTATGGAGTTGGAGCATATGGAGGTGGAGCGTACGAAGGTGGTGGGTACGGACCTTCAGTCCCGCTCCTTGTGCCTGGAGGTGGAGCATATGGAGGTGGTGGGTATGAGTACGGACCGTACGGATAATGATATGATGGTGGAGATACCCCTGGAGCCGGAGGTGCGGCAGGGGGGAATAATGCCTGGGGTTGCGGCGAAGAATTGACATCAGAGCGGCGATGCATCGGAGAAGGCTCATCTTGGGGAGATGCTTGTGACTTGTCGGACTGCAAGAGATCGGTGAAGGTATGAAAATCTGGAGACCAACCGGTCATGGTGAGAGAGATTTCGGATTGTAGAGGAGAGAAATAAGCTCAAATGGGGTGGGGTATTTATAGGGGGTTGGAGATGAAATTTGGAATTTTTATAATTTTTTCGAATTTTTTGGAGTTCAAACGGTCAAATAACGGCTAGTTCAACGGATAGTCCGCGTGGATCAATTGAAACGTGCCACGTCACGTCCTCTCGCCTACGCACGCCGACGCCAGCGCACCGCCTCGCTCCCGCGCGCCTGCCAACGCGGGCGAGAGCGGGGTGACAGTGCCCGCTCCCACCCGGCGGGATTGATCCCGCCTTCTCTCTCCCTCCCGCCCGCCTCCCGCCTCGCTCCCGCCTGAGCCGGGCCGATAGGGGGGTGGTACCGCCCCCGTTGGCACCAGCCCAATGCATGGCCATGGTCGTCCGACCGCTTGGACGCCGCACCAGCCCACCCCTCCGATCATATGTATTTCGTTTCCATCCGCTTATTTTGCTGCCACCAATCATATACCGTACTTCCCTACTTATTTTATCCATATTGTTCTCTCAGCTAAAGAAAATAATTAAAAATCTCTATTTGTTATACTAGGAGTTTATTTTTCTTACAATCTCTTAAGATCCGATGTAAAATAAGCATATTTTTGATGTTGTAAAATGAAAACATCGAACGTTGCGAATAGTAAGGTACTGAGAGAACAGGTACTTAGATCACAGACTTTGACTTTGCAGATGATTTCGTGATTTGGTATTCTCTTCCATTACGATGTTTCAAGATATTTTCATTCGTTTTCAGCGTATCTTTTCCCCAGTCCAGATGCGATTGTTACTAGGGGACACTAGGCAACTGGGAGCAAGCATGTTTCTTACGGACACAGCAAGCCACGTGCTCCATTTTTTCAGACAAATGCAAGCTTCTCTCCATCTTCCTTCACAGCATTTTTTTCCCCTTGAACTTATTTCTTTAATAGGAGGGCGGCCAAAAGGAATAGGGAAGAATGGACGGAAATATAGGTAAATACAAGTTACAGCCGTACGTATGCGTCTCTGCACGACCGCCTCTATTTATCGTTCATATTCGATCCAAAGCTTCACCGTGGGAGGCGATGTTTTAGGTGCGACGCACATGCCTTGCCTGCTACCTCCGACCCTATAATCACACAAAGGGGAGGAGGTTCGGGGAGAAGCATTTTCATTTCTACCGCTCTCTTAAAAAAGTTAAAGTTCTCGAACCACCCATCAAATTCAAATTCTGATTGCACGGTTGTATTTTTTTAAAAAATACCTTCAAAACAAGATGTCACTTGCGTATGTTTCAACAATATTTTTTAAATACACATAAATTGTTTATGTTGATTAGAAAAATACCAATATAAATTAGTAAAAATAATCAATTGACTTGCTAAAATTACCTATCACTGATCATGTAATAAATATCCACGTACCTTAATATAATTATTTGCCATCATCCTCTAATCACATCATCCAATTATATTTAAAATATCAACATCAACATCTACTTAACTAAGCTAAGGTGAGTCAAGCAACATTTTGTAAAGCGATGGGAACTTTTGCAAAATTTATAAGCAAATTACAAATACACTAAAAAATATTTTCTCACACAAAAATATATCTTTAAAATATAGCGGTGTGAGATTTTGTTTTGAAGTTTTTATTAAACGAGTGCAACTATGTCATCGAATTTTAATTTGGATGCTCGATATTGAAACTACAATTTCTTTTAAATCATGTATTTGTACACGGTGCGGAAGTTAAGTGGAGTGGAAAAACTATCAAAATAGAAAATCGTGATAGAGACTTCCCCTAAAAGGAATGACTGTAAGGCCGGCCTAAGGCCAACCATACATTAGCCAGGTCCATTTTTTATACATAAAACTCCGAAGTTCTAGGAGAATAGAAGATGGAGAAGAAGTGAAATCATAATTTCTCAAATTTTCCAAAAGAGAAAATTGGATTGCAATCCAGGATGCCCCTATTGCATTCTGGTGGTGACCGTGCTCGAAACTTGCATCCTCTAAATATCACACGGGGATGGTATGTTCTTCATGTCAAGTTTTTTATTATATTTGTATAAATTCTTTTTTATCTCAAATGGAAAATTGAAGACGTGCCTATTGTTTTCAATGGGCCTAACACTTGAAACCGCAGCAAGCATCTTATTAGTCTTGCTTGATCGTCTTCTGATTTTGTTGCACGTAGTATTGGCAAATGGGAAACGCGAGATTTGTTGCCTAGTCTAATGTTGCACGTTGCCTCAATTTGGGGCGGCTGTTTTGGCGCCGAATCCAACATCTAGTTTTCAGAAACCCGCGCGACTGGCGTCTCAATTCCTGTCCGTCCGATCCGCCCCGCGAGCGTCCCCACTACCACATCTCCACCGTTGATCCCCTCTTCGTCCCCAAAGGGCCAAACTCCCCAAGCGCCGCCTCCTGCCGGCCGCCGTGCCCCTCTTCCCCTCTCCGGCAGCGAAGGGTGAGGGCGGACGACGAGAGCTCGTGAGAAGGCGGGGCGAGGGGATGCAGCCCAAGATCAGCGCGTTCTTCAAGCGGCAGGAAACGGCCCCAGATCCGAACAGGTTCCCCCTTCGAATTGATTACCCTTGGTACCAAATCCTGCCGGATCCGAATTTTTGTGTTTAATTGCTGTGATGTCTGTCAAAATAATGCGAGGAGCAGATGCATTGGCACATGTGCTACACGGGGAGAAGCAACTTGTGATTCCGTTCTCATTTCCGCGAGTTTGCGCAGTGGCGGTGGCGAGGGGCACGGGCAGGGAAGCGGCGGCGGCGCCGCGGCGGAGGAGAAGCGGAAGCCCAAGGGCGGCGGGCGCGGCGATCTTGTCAGCAAGAAGAGGAGCTACGCGCAGTTCCATCTGGAGCTGGGGCAGCCCGATTTCGTCCTCCACACCTGCTCCGTCTGCGGCATGATGTACGCCCGTGGGAACGACGACGACGAGAAGGTTCACAAGGCGTACCACAAGAGCTACTTCGAGGGAGTCCCGTTCAAGGTCTTGTCGCTCACTTGCTCTCTGCGTCGCACTCTTGTTGCGTGCTTCTTTGGAGAGCGTCTAACTAACCGATGAGCTGCAGGGCTGGCGAAATGAGACTGTGATTGCAAGGTCTGAAGGCGGAGATCGGGTAATTCTCGCGACTGATGAGAATTCTCATATGTGGAACAGTAAGGTACAACTCAACCGAACTCAATGCCTTGTGCTAAAAATGTTATGAGCACAACAATTTCTTAAGAAATGCAGACTGTTAAACCGTCCAGTTTCACTTTTAGCACAGCTGTTATCTGTTTGGGTCTTTTTTGCTAATTGCCTGTAAATGCCTAAGCTTAACTTCACAAAATGCGGATGCAAGTCGTATAGATTTATTATACAACTTATGTGATGCCAAACTAACATGGCAGGTCAAGGAGGTGATCGCAGTGGTGGAGAAGGAGCTGGGATTTGCTGAAGGGAAACTCCTGCATAAACTTTGCAAGGTAATTACATACTGTTAGTTCCTTTATGATAATCTCTGCAGTACATTTGTCTTTCTTGGTAATAAAATCAAATAATCTTTACTGTATAGGTTTATCTGTACATATCTGGCCAGAGAATTGTGGGCTGCCTTGTCACTGAACCAATAAAAACAGCGCATAGAGTTATCCCGAGCTCCAAGGAAGAAAGCCATAGTGATTTGCTGCCTAATAATAATGAATCGAGGAAAACAGATCATACATTAGAGTTTGGCAAAATCAGCTTCAAGAGGGAAATCATAAGACGGAATAATCCTTCGGTCGAGAACAAAGGAGAGTGTCAGGATCCTGGTGCTATAATCTGTGATAAGGAAGCTGTTCCTGCACTTTGTGGATTTCGTGCCATCTGGGTTGTACCATCACGGAGAAGAAAACGAATAGGCTCCAAACTAATGGATGTTGCAAGGTAAGACTATGTCTGATTTCTCATGATGCATATTTGTTCCATAAATTTCGTCCATTTACAAGGCTGCATCTTTTTTAATGTTCGCCATTCCCCATTGTGCCCACAACTCAGATCATTTTCAAGCTTGCACTGTTCCGCCTAGCAACAAGATACTATAGCAGACTGCTCCAGTTTGCGCAGTGATCAAATTCTTTTAAGTTGTAAAAAGTATTGGTAGGCTATTTTTTGATAACCCTAATATATTTTTTCGTGCCTTTGGTGAGCAATTTCCATATACCGAGCTCCTCTCTCCTGATATTGCCACTTCCATTCATCTGATGCAGAAAAACCTTCTGTGAAGGCGGGACTTTGGGGATTTCCCAGTTTGCTTTCTCACCCCCAACCTCCTCCGGGAAAGCGCTAGCATGCCGCTACTGCAAGACCAGCGCATTCTTAGTCTACAAGGACATGGATGTATAAAAGATGTACACTAGAAGCCCCCCTCTGAAACTCTCTCTCCATTGTAAAATACTTTAAATTATTGCCACATCTGGAACTTATCTGCTTGTATTCAGTTTGACTGGAAAATACTGATGTTTCTAGCTTCTCTTTGCGACAAGTAATAACAGATTCCTTGTGATCTTCATAAATAAGTTCTCATGATCTCACAAACAAAATTACATCAATGCTGCTGAACTGACCATGACACTTACAGGGTGCATGTACAACAAGATCAGTGATGTATGCACACAAAAATGAAACTGCAGCAGCAAAATAACAATGCATATGCATTCTGTTTCCAAGAAAAATAAAGAACTGAAACTTTTCAAACATCAAATGCATTTTATGCTGATGTGGATCGTCTAGAATATTCTTGCACAACAAAGTGGAAGATGAAGAAAATCCTAATGTTTCCTAGTTGATGGATCATTGATAGCTGCATTTGAGTACTCGTCAACTACTGCTTTTGTAAGGGAGGGTCTCAATGAACTTCGGGCAGTCTGGAAGTGTGTGTTACGAATGAAACTTGCAGAGATATCTTCCCTCAATGCTGCCATACCAGCTTCCCTGCAAAGGCCTTCAAGATCAGCACCAGTGAACAGCTCGGTACACTCTGCGATCTTCCAAAGATCTACATCCTCCCCCAATTTCATTTTCTGTGTGTGGATGCGTAGTATCTCATATCGCCCTTCCACATCTGGCGGCGGAACATACAAGACCTGCAAATCAATGGAAAATTATTGTTGGTGTCTTTGTGTGAGCATGCCTCCATGAATGACAATCAAAAGTAAAGACACCTTGTCAAAACGCCCTGGACGCATAAGCGCAGCATCAATTGCATTTGGGCGATTAGTAGCAGCCAATACAATAATTCCCTACAAAAAAAAAAGAATAGCCTTCTAGTGAACATACATGTAGATTTGATAAGTAGAATCGCACAAAGCTATTGGCAGGCTAAATTTACCATAGCCAATTCTAAACCATCCATTTCAGTCAACAAAGTTGACAAAAGTCTTTCTCCAACTGTGACACCACCACTAGAGTTCCCACCAGGGCCAGTTCTGCAAGATCATAGAAGTACCATTTTAAGCTATTTTGTAGTAAAATTCAGATTCAGTACACTGAATCTAAAAGCAATGATCAAGTCTGGAGTCCACATGAACCACTTCTACTTTAATAAAAAAAGAAAATCTGAGAAACCATTCAACAAGATTTTATTTCCCACTCAAACTGTTCAATTATATTATGTGTCGTGTTGCAGATTTCACTATTGTGATAAAAGACTGGTTATGATAATCCATATCCATTTCTGTAAGAGATGACCATTCTGAAATATATATTTGTTTTTACTAAAATTATGCGCCAATTGTCAGTGCGTACCTTTTGGGGGCAATTGCATCAGCCTCATCAAAAAATATAATGCTTGGAGAAGCAAGACGAGCCTTCTGAAATGTTCTTCGTAACAGAGCTTCACCTTCTCCAACATACTTTGAGTATAATTCTGCGCCACTGTTATAAGAATATATGTGAAGAACCTAGTGAGCGTTGAGGAGCAGATTTGAAGGTACATTTGATTTTTTGGCTTTTTGCAGCTGCAGCCACAGCAAGCAAAATTGCATTACTGTGTTACTGTAGCGTTGCTTGCTGCAGCTGCAGCCGCAGCTGCAAAAAGCACTACCGAACGGTTAACTCAACCAGCAGAAAACCAGTGAATTATGCTAGTCTGTTTTAAATATCGTGGGATAAATTTCTCTGTTCTTCACATGGAAAGTGAGCCATTATTTGTATCAATATATAACATTGTTCTATGACAAACCTCAAAGAAAAGAAAGAAGCTTGAGAAGCATGCGCTGCAGCCTTTGCAAGGGTAGTCTTCGAGCACCCTGGTGGACCATGCAAAAGTACCCCCCGGACTGGTGGTATCCCAAGTCTGCCATATGCAGCAGCACGCTTGATGGGCCACTCAACAGCTTTCTGAAGCTCTTTCTGAAGCATAGGAATACTCAGCATAAAATAGGTTTTCACTAGAAGGAAGCTAAAACAGGAAACATACCTTTAGATCTTTCAAGCCTCCAATATCATCCCATGTAACAGTCGAAATTTCTTTGGTTACCCCTCTTGTTATGCTTGGACTTACCATAGATCTAGCAGACTCCCAGTCCTCCATTACTAGTTTAAGTACATTCTCACCCATGTCCAACATTCTGTGATATGCAAGCTTGGCAGCTTCTCGACATAAAGCTTCCAAATCAGCACCAACATAACCATTGCAGAATGCAGCAACCATTTGAAGATCGACATTTTCATCAAGATGTAGGTTCTTGGTATAAAGCTGAAGAAGATAAAGATATATGAAATTACACCTTATGTAAAGACATCAAGAACATGAGCTCAAGATTTCATAAAGTGCGGGCATTGATATGGTGCCAGCACATATACAAACAAGTGGTTAAAACTTAAAAGTCAATATTATATTTTTCTTCAACAGCAATTCTAAGCTACATGCCTAAATTGAACAGTAACAACAAAAAGAGAACATACTATACAAAATCATAATTCATAAAGGGAGGAAAAGGTCACAACTTAAAAAAGAAGAATCTATTACCTTAAGAATCTGCAGCCGTTCTTCAACAGTAGGAACAGTAACCTCTACCTCTGAGTCAAAACGTCCTCCTCTTCTCAATGCTGGATCAATAGCATTCACCCTGATGAGATGACAAGCTGTTTGTTCAAGAAGAAAGACAATATCCACCACAATTGTTCCAGCAGGATTCTTAAACTTGGACCTTTAGTTATGCCAACAATTCTAAAATAACAAATCACACGTGTGGCATGCCCAGACCTGTTAGTCGATCCAACAACAACTATGTGAGGAAGCATCTTTGATGATTTCTTGTTTCCATCCATCAGAGTAAGAAGCTGGCCAACAATGCGGGCCTCATTCTCTCTCCTGTGAAAATAAATTAAGATTCATTTTTGACAACACACATGAAAAAAAAAGGTATGAAGAACCTGCCTATTATTGCGGCATGGACATATGGCATCAAGTTCATCAATGAATATCACAGCTGGTTTACCCCGTGAAGCCTGAGAATATGCTTCAGAAAAGGCTTCACGCAGGAACTTTTCTCCCTCTCCCACATTGGCTTTGTGTACAGAATACGTACTGTCAAGATGGGCACAAACAACACTTCAGGGTCATGTCTAAACATATGATGTACGGGTCAGCACTAAACAGAAACACTTCAAAGTAAATATGTACTTTATCATTATCAGGTGCGCATTGCATTCTCGAACAATAGCTTGAACCAGGCTTGTCTGCCAAAATAACATCCACCATATAGTTAGCTCTTGCCAATTTTGGTACCAACAAGTAAAATAACAGCAAATTCCAAACCAATTTGAGCAATCTACAATATATGAAGATTTGTGATAGAATTAAGACTAGGCTGCAAATTCAGTACCTTTCCGGTGCCAGGAGGGCCGTGGAGCAGCAAACCTCTCGGCCACTGAAGGAAGCAAGCCGAACGGCGATTAGCTGACTGAATTACACAAAGCTGTAGCAGACAATGACGGGGTCTGATGAGAGCAAGAGGAGGCGACACGGTACCTTGAGGCCGAGCAGGCGGGACTCGCGGGCGTAGAGGAAGGGATACGTCACGAGCTCCCGGAGGGCCTGGAGCGCCCTGCGGTTGCCCGCGACAGCCTCCTCCGCCCGCCACCCTGAGGCCGACTTGCCGTTGCTCCCGCCACCGCCTTCGTTCGCCGTGTCCATCACCTCACCGCTTTGGCCCGCAAACAGTCGGAGCTCGTGCCGCATCGGCCGTGTTTGGCACAGCTGAAACTTATTGAGAAGCCAGCTGGTGGCTAGCTGGCCAGAGAAGCAGCTGGTTAAAGAAGCAGCTGGTCACAGGCCCTGTTTGGCACAGCTGAAACTTGTTCATAAATTATTAACAATTAATAGAGTGTCATTAGACAAATAATTAGGCCGGCGCGGGGCGCGGGGGCGTAGGCCGGCGCGGGGCGCGGAGGCGGAGGCCGCGCGGGGCCGGAGGCCGGCGCGGGAGCGGAGGGCCGGCGGGGGGCGGCGCGGGGGCGGAGGCCGCGCAGGGAGCGGAGGCAGAGGCGGCGTGGTGGCGGAGGCAGAGGCGGCGCGGGGAGCTGAGGCGGAGGCGGCGCGGGGAGCGGAGGCAGAGGCGGCGCGGGGGGGGAGGCGGAGGCCGGCGCGGGGGCGGAGGCGGAGGCCGCGCGGGGCCGGAGGCCGGCGCGGGAGCGGAGGAGGCCGGCGCGGGAGCGGAGGAGGCCGGCGCGGGGGCGGAGGCCGCGCGGGGCCGGAGGCCGGCGCGGGAGCGGAGGAGGCCGGCGCGGGGGCGGAGGCCGCGCGGGGCCGGAGGCCGGCGCGGGAGCGGAGGAGGCCGGCGCGGGAGCGGAGGGCCGGTGGGGGGCGGCGCGGGGGCGGAGGCCGCGCGGGGGCGCAGGCAGAGGCGGCGCGGGGAGCGGAGGCGGAGGCGGCGCGGGGAGCGGAGGCAGAGGCGGCGCGGGGGGGAGGCGGAGGCCGGCGCGGGGGCGGAGGAGGCCGGCGCGGGAGCGGAGGGCCGGCGGGGGGCGGCGTCGCGGGGGCCGGCGTGGGGCGGCGCTGGGCGGAGCTGGGCGGCGCCGCGGGGGGGCGCGGGGGCCGGCGGGGGGCGGCGCCGCGGGGGCCGGCGGGGGGCGGCGCGGGGCGGAGCTGGGCGGCGCCGCGGGGGCCGGCGCTGGGGCGTCGCGGGGGCCGGCGCGGGGAGGATAAGCAGACGATCTGGTTCGGGGCGGCTGCTGGAGGAAGCGCGGATAGACGGGCCGTCCACAAGCGCTGCTCGCGGAAGCTGGGCCAGAAGCGGACCGTTTGGCAACCTCACGACTTAAAATTGTTCACAAGCTGGGCCAGAAGCGGAGCCAAACAGGGCCATCGTCGGGTTTGCGCTCGAGGGTTGCCACGTGGGGGCGTCGCCGCTCCGATGAGTTCCGCCGGCGGGAGGAAGGAGGCGACGAGGAGAGGCGTTCGGGGAACGAACCCTAAACCTTCCTCTTAGGACCCAACCCAAGCCCAATTCGAGGCCTGCTCCGCCGCCGTATTAATGAGGTTAGGTGGGCCATTTGATTGGGCCCCCGTGTGAACGAAGTTTAGCGGACTTGTAGTTTGTAGTATCGTACGTTTACGTTCCCCCATGTTTACGATCGTTCCTCTCTCTCGACCGGCAGCTCGAATGCTCGATGATCCCCAGCTTTCTCCTTGCTCGACCTGATCGATCGCAGCAGCCCGCTCCTCCTTGGTCGACCCAACCCTACCACTACCACCACCTATCATGGCCCCTCCATGGGTCGTCTCGCTCGAACGCAGTAATCAGAGCTACGAGCAAACATGGTGGCAGATCCACCGGCGTCTCAAGTGAAGAAGCGGCGGCAGGGATCGACGACCAGTACGGCAATGGCGGCCACCCTTCAGGCCATGAATAGGGCTCTCCGAGCGCCGTCCAGCGCCGCCGACATCGCGCTCGCGCCCACTTACACCTACTGAACTCTCGCCGGAGCACCGCCGTCGAACGGGGACTGAGCTTGCAGATTGGAACGGCGGAGCACAGATCAGCCTATGCCTTGTTCGGACCTGACCTGCACCCCGGCGGCCGTCGGTGGACCATGCCATCGCCGCGCCGACCAACGGTCGTTGACGAGTGCGGAGGACAAGGAAATCCGAGAAGGGAGGGTGGAGGGGGCCCACCACCGCCTTGGCCTTAGTCGCCGCCGCGCAGGCTTCCGCCGGTGACTTGGGCAGCGGACAGGGAGGGCAGGGGGAGCTGGCAGCGGGCAGGATCAGGGGGTGCCGCCCAAAGGGACGCCGGGGACCGATCGATCAGTAGTTACTAAATCGTAGAGTACACAGCTTCTAGAGGTTTTTGAACAGCCGAAGAAGTGCATGTTGAAAGAGCTAATCGTGTTTCAGACAATTTGATCCCGTTCCTGTGGTTTCCTATGAACCGCAAGAGTGCTCACTGCTCAGTGGTAGCATGGGCCGCCACACAGCTGTGTATCAGTCCACTTTCTCCCAGTACGTAACACGTGACGACGCTGGACCCCAGATCGCAAGTCGTGCACCGGTGGTTGGCGCGTAAGGAGCAGCGGTGTGGACTCCGGGAGCACCGGCACGGACCATCATCATCCACGAAGCTATTGTGGACATGCAGTCTGCCAGTGGCAGTTTGAATGCCCCGGAATGGCGATGCCGCCACAGTGCCAAGTACATGCTCGGGCATACATAGTCAATCCAGTCACCCAGCTCGTCCCCGGCCGGTGAACGGCAGCGCCAGAGAGGAGAGAGCGCGCAGCAACGGGCCACGGCCACGGCCACCGCCCCGCCGACCTCTCCTCTCCCCTCGGCCAACTAACAGCGACGCAGGGGCAGTAAATGCCGCCATTAATGGCGCACCTAGAGCCCCTCCGCTCCGCGCGCTGGAGCCCGGCCACAGCCAGGCGCCGCCCGGCCGGACGCTGCTCGCTCGGGTCGCCATCAATGAACACGGTTGCATCCACATGCCCCGGGGGCCGGAGCCCGGCCTGCCCCGCGCCGGAGGAAGATAGCTAATCCGGGAAGGAAATCCGATCCGAGCCGCCGTGGTAAAGGCACCGGGGCCCGGCCCGGCCGGTGTCCGCGTGAGAGCATTTACTCGCGCCAGTGAGAGGTGGAGAGCGGGCAGCTCAGGCGCAATCGAAGCTAAGCACGGAGGCTTTGCCGCCCATGGCGAGATCATGATGTGGGGGCAAGCGAGTACCGGCGGTACTAGGCGAAGGAATTTAACGTCGGCGACGCAGCGCGCGGCATCACGGGGCGCACCCCATGACATCGCCCTGTCGCTGCCGCGGCGTACGTGTCGCGCCGGTTGCCCGGGCGACGTACAGATCGCGCCGGCCACCTAGCGACGTGCCGTGCCGTGCGTGCGTGCCCACCGGCCACCAGTGTGCGGTGTGCTGCCGGCGCGCGGACCAGCTGAGGGAGGGAGACGCTCCCGCGATAGATTTCCTCCCGACACCGACCTGCCCGACCCGTCGCGCCCCATCTCTCTCTCTCTCGCTCCCGCTCTCGCCCTCGCTGAGTGCGCCAGCCGAGTCGCCTCCACCTGCCCCCTTTCTCCAGGAGGAAAAGGGCCTTTTCTTGCGCGCGGTGACGTCCCGTGAGCTTCCGGTTCTACCGTTCTCGTAGGAAAGACGTGCTCTCCTTGTCCTCGTCCGCGCAAGATGGGGCGGGGGCTCGGCGGCGCCGTCGTCTGCTCAATGCTGGTGCTGCCGGCGCTGCTGGCGCTCGCCGCCTCGCAGCCGGTGTCCCCGGCTCTGTCGCCGTTTCAGAGCGCGCCGCGGCCTCCGCCGGCGCCGGCCGCGAGGGCGTCCTCCCCAGCGCCGGCTCCGAGGCAGTCGCTCCCACCGGTGCCGGCCGCGAAGCCGTCGTCTCCACCACCGACGGCGCAAGCTGGGAAACCATCTCCGTCTCCGAGGCCGGCTCCAGTGCCGCCTCCGCCTGCCTCGCCCGTTCCACTTCCTGCTGCGCCGCGGCCGGGCCCCAAACCGTCTCCGCCCGCGGCTCCGGCGCCAAGCCATTCACAGCTACCTGCCACGCAGCCTCCGCCGCCTGCGCCACGGCCGGCTCCGACGCCGCCACCGCCCTCGTCGTCGCCGGCGCCAAGGCCGTCGCCTTCACCTACCACACCGGCCCCACAGCCGCCACCAGCTCCGAAACAGTCTCCATCACCGGCTTCACCACCACCACCGGCTCCGCCGCAGCCTTCGTCGAACTCCACGCCGTCGACGTCCTCGACATTGGGCCAGCTCTCGCCCAGCTTCTACGCGCAGTCCTGCCCGGGCGTGGAGCTGGCGGTGAGAGATGTGGTCAGGTCGGCCTCCACCCTGGACCCCTCCATCCCTGGCAAGCTTCTTAGGCTGGTCTTCCATGACTGCTTCGTCGAGGTACGTAATGCACATTGTCTGAATCTACTTCTCCTTGCATTTGGGCTTTGCGGGAAATGCCATTGCAGTGTTGCAACCGGGAGGGGGGGGGGGGGACAAAAAGTGAAATGGGTGTCCCTGATCTAGACGACCATGCAGACATATTTTGGTGGCTTAGTTTTTATGCATGCAAATAACTAGATCTAAGTTACATTCAGAGCTATGGACGTGCAAATCCTTTTTCAGGCTACTTTGCCCAATGACTTTCAATACCCCGAAAATTAGAGCGCTGAGGAAAAGAGACGAAAAAGAAAGTTATGTATTCCAGTTAAAATTCTGCAGACCTGAAGAAACGGAAAATGTACACATTGTAGCAGCAAATTTAGAACTTATGGCCCCTTGCTTAGTTGTCTGAAGGAAGCCGGAGGAAATTGTTCTGAATTGCATTCTGTGATAATGCCAGTGCTCAAAGCTTTGCATAATCTATCCTGCTTCCATTTGTCTTAATCCTGATAGCGCCTGCATGGTTTAGTTTTCAATGCAGCAAGCTTCCTCCAAAGCAAGACTTGTAGGCTATCTGGTAGCCAGATGCAAGTACTTAGTTAGACCCAGATCTTCAGACGTCATTATGCCTACTTGAATACTGGGCGCCAAACAGCAGTGTGATGTTTGAAAGCCCACATGTGTGTTACTGCAGGCAGCAACTAGCATCTTGTATCTTGCATCTGCACTCTCTGCGAAAACTTTCAAGCATGCAATTGACAGATTTCCATTTAAAAGAGTTCTATTTTCTTGATCTCAGGGATGCGATGCATCAGTATTGATACAAGGTAACGGCACGGAGAGAACCGATCCTGCAAATCTGTCGCTTGGTGGGTTCAATGTCATTGATGCTGCCAAGAGATTGCTCGAAGTCGTGTGCCCTGCAACTGTTTCTTGCAGTGACATTATCGTCCTCGCCGCAAGAGATGCCGTTGTGTTTGTACGTATCAGGCCAATCAGCTCAAATCTCTCATACAGTTCGTGCAGTTTATGCCTGTCTTTTTACTGCAATACACTAAAAACTGTGAATGCTTAGTTACCTTGGTTCTTGACATGAAACATCTTAGAGAAACAACAGTACCAAGCTTAACTGCTTAGGTGAAGGTACCCAACACAAAATCTCACGTTCATAAATGCTGAAGGGATTGGATCTCTAAGCATTCAATGAATTTGATTGTTCCTGGTCCCGGATATGATATGATGTGACCAAACCTCTGCAAGATACAACTTATGTACTAGGTTAGTCGTCCAAATGTGTATTGATTAGACACAAATACAATGGGACAGGGATAGTGACAGCACCTTTAGCTTATTAGCATGTCCAAAGTTATTTCAATTAATCTCATGTTTGTCATCACATGTTTGGGACCTAGCCACTAGTTGTACAAATTCCGTGTCACATACTGTCTCATGGTCTGGCCTTTTGAGGGGAAAAAAAAGACTCTGGACGTGGACGTGGACCTGCGTATCACTTTCATATTGGAACTGCACTTTAAGTTGCTGCATGAATCTAGATTCAGTGCCACAAGAAAAAACCAAATTAGCTGACTAACTTGGTCCAAGAAAAGCAGCCAGCAAATTAAAGCAGTTCAGTTACTAGAAAAACAGAAGCAGACACGCCAGCAAGGTGGCAATTGTGTTCAGTACCTAGTGAAAAATCCACCAACTGATGCTTGTGCTGCGAAACCAGACCGGAGGACCGGCGGTGCCTGTGCCCCTGGGGAGACGAGACGGCCTGGTCTCGTTGGCATCCAACGTCCGGCGAAACATCATCGACACCGGCTTCTCCGTCGACGCCATGGCGGCCAGCTTCACCGCCAAGGGTCTCACCCTGGACGACCTCGTCACCCTCTCAGGTACACAGCGCAGACGCACACTTTGCCCTGTCTGGCACGTCGTTTTTTATTTACTCGCCGAGGCTAAACACTGTGCGGTGCAGGTGGGCACACCATCGGGTCGGCGCACTGCAACACGTTCCGCGAGCGGTTCCAGGTGGCGAACGGGAGCATGACGCCCGTGGACGCGTCGATGAACACGGACTACGCGAACGAGCTGATCCGGGCGTGCTCGGCGAACGGCGCCGCGTCGGCTGCCGTGGCCGTGGACTGCGACTCCGGGTCGGCGTCGGCCTTCGACAACCGCTACTTCGCCAACCTGCTGGAGGGGCGGGGCCTGCTGCGCACGGACGCCGTGCTGGTGCAGAACGCCACGACGAGGGCCAAGGTGGAGGAGTTCGCCCGGAGCCAGGAGGGGTTCTTCGCGAGCTGGGCGGGCTCGTACGCCAGGCTCACCAGCCTCGGCGTCAAGACCGGCGCCGACGGCGAGATCAGGCGGACCTGCTCCAGCGTCAACGGCTGATGGATCGTGAATGGGGTCTGGGGAGCAAAGTATGTGTAGAGCGAGCGATCTGTTTGCATTTGTGTACCAATATATGTGTAGGCATCATGTTAATGAAGCACTTGCAAAATTAAAAGAAAAATGATGCCTATAATCATAGTCACAGATTGACCCCAAAACATCCACATGAATAGACCATGGAAAGATGCCGCCAACATGGAAGATTTTGTAGAATCTGTCGGCTCATGGTAGTCGGCTCGCCGTTGTCCGCCGCCAAACCGATGGATCAACTAATGGCATGGACATCTCGCCGCCTCCACCGCAAGTAGCTCTGGAACTGCATCAGAGAGTTAAGTGTAACCATGTAGTAATAAGCATGTAGTAGCTCACTTTATTTTATAAGTAGTAGCTCATTTTGAGTGCGACTTTGAACTCACTTTATTGTATAGATAGTAGCTCGCTTTGAGTGCGACAAGTCATTGTAGGGTCTGATGGACTGGTACTATGTACTGGAAAAAAATTCTGTGCGGCGGTGCCGCATTTGGCCGCTGTGCGACACCGCCGCTGATTCGTACCGCGTGGACCGCAATACTCATCCAACGGAGAAACGAATTCGTAGAGGACTGCCGTGCGTGTACGTTCAGCTTCGGCTCCAACCGCGTAGCCGCACGCACAGGCGCCTTCCGCGTAACTTCCGCCTCGTGTCCGCACGGGCTTGATCGCCTGCCGCATCTCGCGAGTGCCGATTGCCCTAGTCAACAGGCCGCCGCTATAGGCCCCTAGACAACACGCCGCCGCCATAATTTTACCTGCGCAATTGACAGCTGACGACGGCACCATCATTGCTACCACTGCAATGCATGCTCAACACTCGACATGGAGGCTGATGGAGATCATAGTGTATTTGAACCCCACTCTATGCAATCTGAGATCAATGTTGTTGTCGGGCATGATGACGATGAGATCAGTGCAACTGTGGAGAATCATGGAGACAAAGGGAGGCAAACAACTCACGTAAGCCCACCTAGTTGTCTAATCGCTCTTTATTTTTCATTAATATTGTTTAATCATGCATGAACGTACTTATGTATTCCTAATCTGCCTGTCTAGTTATTTAATTGCTCCTTATTTTTTTAAAAATATTGTTTGATCATGCATGAACGTACTTACGTATTCCTAATCTGTGTCTAGTTGTTTAATCGCTCCTTATTTTTCATTAATATTGTTAGATTATGCATGAATGTACTTACATATTCCTAATCTGCCTACCACACATCAATGACAAAATTAGGCAAACTTCGATTGTTCCTGAAGTCGGAATGGCTTTTGATTCAGAGGACAATGCTTATGACATGTACAATAATTATGCCGGTGCAATTGGATTTAGTATTAGAAAGAGCACAACAAGACACCGACCAGATGGTAGTTTATATTTGAAACATCTAGTTTGTAGTTGCGAAGGATATGCAAAAGATGATTCATCAAAAGGCATGACAAGGACAGGGTGTGGTGCTCGCGTTCAATTCAGTGTTAGTAAAGAAGGGATTTGGATGGTGCAAAAGGTTGTGTTGGAGCACAATCATTATCTTGCTAGTCCAAATAAGAAAATAAAATCTAAGGTCCCAACGGCGTGTCACAGAAGCAGATAGGAAGCTAATTGGACAGATTAGAGAGGCTGGGATGAGACCTGCTCAGGTGTATGAGTTCATGAAGGAGTTTTATGGAGGAGCCGATAATGTGCCATTTACTAAGACAGATTGCAATAATGAGATTGGCCGTGAGCGCAAGAAGTATTTAGAATCCAATGATGCACAGACACTATGCAACTATTTGAGAAATAAGCAAATAGAGGATCCTATATTTTTTATGCAGTTGATATTGATGAGGCAACTGGTCGAATAGCTAATTTCTTTTGGGCAGATGGTCAGTCTATAATGGATTATGCATGCTTTGGTGATGCTGTGTCATTTGACACCACATTTCAAACTAATAAGTTTGAATTGCCTTTTGCTCCAGTTCTTGGCACCAACCATCACAAGCAAACTATAATTTTTGGAGCTGCATTGATATTTGATGAATCAATTCCATCATTTGTTTGGCTGTTTGAAACCTTTTTAGAAGCAATGTCAGGGAAGCATCCTAGTACAATTTTCACCGATCAAGACGCAGCCATGGCAGGTGCAATTGCTTATGTATTACCAAACACAAGTCATCGTCTTTGTATATGGCATATTTATCAAAACGCTGCTAAACATCTTGGGCATGTAATTCAGAAGCATCCTAAGAAGTTTCAACCTGCTTTTAAGAGCTGTGTTTATGAAGATAGATCTGAATTTTACTTCAATAAGAAGTGGTATGACTTGTTAGAGGACTACAATCTTAAGGATAATCAGTGGATGGCAAACCTTTATTCTTTGAGAAGAAAATGGGCACTTGTCTACCGTGACTCATTTACAGCTGATATGACCTCTACTCAAAGGAGTGAAGGAATGAATAATATTTTCAAGAAAAGATTTCGTAGAAAACTGGGTCTTTCGGAGCTACTTGTAGAATGTGAGAAGGTATCTGCTAGTCTTCGTGAAAATGAGGTGAATGCAGATTTTCATTCACGTAGAAAGATCCCAAATAGTTACAGCCCCAGTTTGCCTATGTTGAAAACTGCAGCTGAATCATACACAAGGAGAATGTTCTCGGAGTTTGAATCAGAATTTAAGGATCAATTTCTATTCACCGGGCAATTGTTACAAATAGAGGGGTCAATTTTGACATACATGGTTACACATATGCAATCATCTCATGGAGCAACAGTTGTATTCAACACTGCAGATATGACCATCAAATGTTCTTGCAGAAAGTTTGAGTCTATAGGTGTGTATACTAATTTTGATTTGTAATTTGTTTTGATAATCCCTATTGATGAATAATGGTAACCATATATGCCAGGTATATTATGCAAGCATGCCCTCAAAATCTTCAACATAAAAGATGTTTTTATTTTGCCATCACAATATATACTAAATAGATGGACAAAATATGCAAAACGAGAATTTTTTGTAGAGAGGCAAGGGGCAAAGAAGGAAAATTTGACAGCCCAAGCTGCGCGTATCTCACGAAAGGCGACATCTATTGCATTGAAGTGTTCGCTGTCTAAAGAGCTTCTTGATGATTTGGAGAAAGCCATTGATAAACTGGACTTGGAAGCAGATAATTCTATAAGCAAGTTGCAAGAAAAAACTAATGAGGTTCCTCCAATTGTGACGGTTTGTTCTACAAATACATTAGCAGGCAAAATATCGTTTAGAGTACCCGAGGTGGTAAAAGGCCCAAAGAATAAACGAACAGTCCTATCACTTGAAAAGAGAAAAGGGAAGAAAAAGAAAAATAAAAGTGGCGACAACAAAGGTATTGATCCGACAAACTGTAGAAATTTCCCTAATATGTATTGTTCCATTTAATTTTTTGGCTAGTTTAACTTGTATTGTTGATTACAGGAGAAGATGATAATAGTGCAACTGAAAACAGACATGAAGCCGCTCGTATGTATGGCCATCCTTCAACAGTGGCAATTCCATCAATCCAAAGCTGTTATGCTAATGCTGCAATGCCACGCTTCAATATGTATGTGAATTCTTCTGGAATGGATGCCCATGGTGTGCAAGGAGGATACACGAGTCTTTTACTTGGAGTTCATCAAGATGCCGTATCAGCTGTTAGGAAATTACATTTTGATGGTGTGCCAAACAATGAAAACATATGACAGTTGTTGTATTGGTTATTTGTACTATGATGCAACCATTTTAATTTTAAACTGACAGATTGCTGCTGCTGATTAAGTGTCAGCTAGTACCGGTTATTTCCTTCCTGGTGCTCAACTGATGTTTAGAGTCATAAATCAGCAAGCCGGTATGCTTCTGGCAGTGGCAGCTTCTGGTTTGCCAATGCCACGAGCACAAAAAGCAGCTGGTTCAGAGAAAACAGCTCTTATTTGGCATTTCATCAAACACTTGGTGGTCAGGGGACAAGCCATAGCCCAGCCACCATCTCGGGTTGAAAGTCACGAACCCAAGCACTCGTCCTGTGCTTACCTTGCGCTGCGAGCGGAGCGCGGAGGCGAGGCGCCGGCCGTCGTGGCGGTGGATGGCGGCAAGGGCCTCGGCGATGTTCTGCTTGAGGTTGATGACGGCCTCCTGGAAGCTGCCGTGCGTGTCTGTGAGGCGGAGGAAGGCGTCGAGGAGGCGGTCGGACACGGAGGAGGCGGCGCCGGAGAGCACGGCCTGGGCCGGAGAGCACTGCCGTGCGTGTCTGGCACTCGCGAGATGCGGCAGGCGGTCAAGCCCGTGCGGAGACGAGGCGGAAGTTACGCGGAAGGCGCCCGTGCGTGCGGCTGTGCGGTTGGAGCCGAAGCCGAGCCGAAGCCGAACGTACACGCACGGCAGTCCTCTACGAATTCGTTTCTCCGTTGGATGAGTATTGCGGTCCACGCGGCACGAATCAACGGCGGTGTCGCACAGCGGCCAAATGCGGCACCGCCGCACAGAATTTTTTTCCGTATGTACTAGAGGTGTCAACGACTGAAACGAGCCTTTCGAGAAAAAAAAATTGATTGAAACGGGCCGGAACGCTTAGGCGCCCAATCGCAATCTTACTGGGCCCGTGACGAATCAGCACCATCATCCGCCTGCTCCGCTCCTCGGGGCGGGCGGGCACGCGCGGCAAAAAGCGGCCCGGATCAGCCCATTGGCCATCGCTCGCTCGGCCATGGAGGCAACTTTTGCTTCTATGGATTATTGAAACACTTTGCAGTTATGCTTCCCTGAGCACAATATAGTTAAGACTTTTTTTTGTGGAGTAATCGAAATATAACTAGTAGCCTAGTATTAGTCCTCTCCCCTTCCTACGTAGCTCTCCTCTGAAAGGAAATGGAAGCTATCTATGCTCTTAAATACTATAAATAGCTACAGTAAATAGACACAATTCAGTTAGTTTCTGCGTGAATTCAGTCCGTTTACAAAAAAAGGGGGCAAAATTAAGATCACAAGCACATCTAAATCAGACCATCATGTGACATGTTTATCAGATTTACTCCTTTTAAGCTGATTTGCTGTGTTTATATAGTAGGCGGCTCTAAATCAGGCCGGTCTATTAGGTGATATTACATGCTGTTTATATCTTGAATATCTCATTGACCCTTGTCGGTCCATGTTACAAGTGAAAGGAATATATGCCTGGGATGTGGTACTAGTGCTTGAAACATTATGCGGTGAAGCTTAACTAGAAATCTGAATAAATTTGGAAACGATCCTCAGTTGCAGCAGCAGGTGATCTCAGCTATGCACAGCAGTGCCTTGGGTGGCCATTCCGGCGTTCCGGTCACTTATAGCAGGTTAAAGCAGTACTTCTATTGGCCTGGAATGAAATCTTAAGGGCACCGTTTTGTCCAGTCTTGCTCGGTTTGCCAACAGGCTAAGCCTGACCGCGCTCGGTATCCTGGGCTGCTTCAGCCTCTTTCTGTACCGGATTCAGCATGGCAGATGGTGTCGCTCGACTTCGTTGAAGGTCTGCCCCGCTCTGGTGCCTACAATTCTATTTTGGTTGTGGTCGACAAGTACTCTAAATTTGCGCATTTTGTCCCACTCAAGCACCCATTTACCGTCTTGATTGTAGCCAGAGCGTACCTGGACAATATCTACAGACTGCACGGTTTGCCTGCTTCTTTGATCTCAGATAGGGACCGGGTGTTCACCAGCCGCCTCTGGAAGGAGCACTTTTCCTTGGCCGGCGTCACCTTGCGGATGAGCTCGTCGTACCATCCTCAGAATGACGGATAGACTGAGCGCGTGAATAAGTGTATGGAAATTTATCTTCGATGTTTTGTGCATGCTTGCCCGTCCAAGTGGTCTCAGTGGCTCTCTCTTGCCGAATTCTGGTACAATAATAGCCAGCACTCCGCTCTTGGTCGATCTCCGTTCGAGGTACTGTACGGTCATCCTCCTCGCCACTTCGGTATTACTGCTGCTTCTCACCGCTCGGTGCCTGAGTTGTCTGTGTGGCTCGAGAAAAGAGGGGTGATGCAGGATTTTGTCAGACAGCATTTGCTCCACACTCAGCGCAACGCATGAAACGCCAGGCTGACAAGGGGCGCTCGGACCGTTCGTTCCAGGATGGTGAATGGGTTTTTCCTCAAGTTGCAGCCATACGTACAGTCATCTCTAGCTCAGCGGGCTAACCAGAAACTGGCCTTCAAGTTCTTCTGCCCGTTCCGTGTGATCGAACGCATCGGCTCAGTGGCGTATAAACCAGAGCTTCCTCCGTCGGCTTCCATTCACACGATATTTCACATCTCGCAGCTCAAGAAGGCGATCGGTGACCAGACGGTGTCTTCAGATCTTCCCTCTGGCGATATCACTCATCATGTGCCTGAGCGCATCCTTCAGCGTCGTATGTCCCCAGGTGATCGTTCAGTTTTGCAGGGACTCATCCAGTGGTCCGGTATGCCGTCTCCACTCGCGACCTGGGAGAACTTGGATACCCTTCGCCAACGTTTTCCGTTTGCCGCGCCTTGGGATCAAGTCGCTTCGCAAGAGGAGGGGGGTGTTAGCTCTAAAGACTCCTACTGTTGGATCTAGCCCAAGGTCCAGGCGCGCCGCTCGGCCCAATGCTCGCGTCGCAGGCCCATAGTGGTCCAAGTAGATTCAGAGTATATATATCTAGTCTAGGAGAGAGCAGAGAGAGGATATGAACATTGTAACAACTATTCTCCCTAATCAAGCAGACCTCTGCTCGTCCGTCCCCTTTGTTCTCTGCTTGCTTCTTCTTCCTCCCGAACTCCTCTTCTTCCCCACTACTAATTGCTAACAAAACATGAGTATTGGGTTATGATATAGCTGTTTGTATTTAAATTCAGAATTGCAATAATACCCTCTTTGAAATGTCCTCATTGCTAGAATATCATTTTCATTTATATACCAGCGACATGCTGAAGTTCCACTGAGAAATTTGTAGTCTTCTTGATATATTTTTCATGAGTGTGCCCACAAATATTGCTATGACGTGATGATTCTGACCAATATCAAAGACCGCCTCAGCATCGAATTCAAGAGCTCTTTGTCCTGAGAGTGATAAATCAATTATGTTTCCCCTGCAAGTATTTAAGAAAAACCAATCATGGAGACTGTATGTCAAAATATTTATATGAGTTGGCAAATGCATAAATTTTTTTTGGAACAGTACTTGTGATCTTGAAGGTTATCATCCTACGCATCATAAGGTCTCCAGATGTGTTACGTGCTACAGCTGCATTTGAGATGGCAGTGATTTTTCCAATCACATCTACATTTGGAAAAGACTCCAAGTTATGATACTTGAACAGATGATGAAGATTCCTAGTATAGTTACTGAATATGTGTACATTAAATATGAGGCAACGATAAAAGTGTGTATATTGATTTTTTTTTTGTTACCTAGGAAACAATCTGTCCTTCTTGCATATTGTGGTAGCATTTCAATTGGGGTTAATGAAAATACATACTTTGGGAAACTTGTGTCATTGCTATTTCCTTCAAAGATCTGTGTTCTCATGCTCAATTTTAATATGTAAGGGGCATCTACAGCTCTGTACCCAGGCTTTGCCCTTTCAACACATGTGTTGCATATATAAAGAACCTTTCCTTCTTCTAAATATTGTTTCAACTGATCCAGGACTTGTGGAGGTACCTCACAGTACATCGCATCACCCTATAATTTGGAGTATTTAAAGAAAAATACAGAGGGAAACAATAGTTTAGCAGAGGAAATACTCTGAAAGAACATCTCTAAAAAAATTTCTGGCAAATGAGTATGTAGTTATACCTTTTGATCGATGACCACCATGTCAAAATGGATCAGAGGATTGTTCTCACTTTTACCCCTATATTCCCAAGTCCTTGACACCCTGACATGAACATTATACAGAGTGTTTATGGGACGGAGCTCTGATAATGGAGTTATTTTTCCCTGCAATTTGGTTACTGAAAATTGTTGTTGTCTGTTGAATTAGGACAGTAGTACGAACACTAATGTAGGTGCATACATTACCTGCATTGCTAATTCAACAATGCAAGAAAACCTGCAGTGAGTAAAAAAGGAATAGGTCAAGTTAAAGCATAATAGTCAATGCAAAGAACTAAAATAAAAAAGGTAGAACTAAATATTTGTATATTTCAGTCCATGTTCAGCACTTCTTTATATACTATATTTGTAGTTTTGTTTCCACATGTTCCATCTTTATTTTCTATCAATATTTTTAGCCCTTGTCTATCCTTTACTCGAGATATCGCAACATATAGTTGACCGTGAGTGAATAATGGTTTTCTCAGGTACACTCCCTCATTGGACAGTGTTTGTCCTTGGCTTTCGTTTATGGTCATAGAGTAGCAAACTTTAATTGGGAATTTTCGACGACATAGAACGAACAGCCAATGACATCCTTGTGTGGTTAGATTTATTCTAGGTATGTAGACTTTTTATCCGATATGTGTTCCTATTATAATTATCGCCACTACAACGTTTTGTCCAAGATTTGTTACTATTAATCTTGTTCCACTGCACAATCCTATGCTTTGGTACTAAATTAAGCATGTACTTATTTATTTCATCCACTATTTCATTTGTCCTTGCTAATATTGCTCTATGTTTGAGATACTCGAGATCGTTGTAGTTTGATCTAAAATCAAGGAATGTTAACTCTACAAGAGCCTTTATCTTATTCTCTACTTGTTTTATCAATAAATCATCTAGGATTTCAACTGTAACGCATTCTGAAAGATCATTTGTGTCAGATGTAGTGTTATTTTCAGTGCTTCCATTCCTATACTTAGTATCCATTGACTGAATTCATTTAATTCTTTGTACTCTGATGGGTTTGTCTCAATTTTTTTTAGACGCATGTTTTCATGTAAGTAAAGCTTTTTTGTGTATTTCCATAGATATGATCGAAATATTGAGGCATTAATTATTTGTGCTCTTGTAGCATTTTCATTACCAGTAATATTTGTTTAAGGTCTCCTAGTACTACAACCTTTCCTCCAAATTGTACATTCTGTAATTTTGGTTCCTTTTCAGAATTTATATCTCTAAGTGATCTATCAAGAGCCTCGAAGCATTGCTTATTTGTCATTAGCGCTTCATCCCAAATGATGAGATCTGTGTTAAGAATGAGGTCCGCTAATTTTGTTCCTCTTTTGATGTCGCAGATTGAAAGTTCATCCACATCTATAGGAATCCGAAATCTTGAATGTGCAGTGCGTCCATTTGGAAGTAGCAAAGATGCAACTTCCGATGAAGCAACTGTAAGTACAATCTTTCTTTTTGCTCTTAAATATGCGATTATAGTGTTCCATAGGAATGTTTTCCTAGTTCCACCATGTCTGATGACAAAAAAAATATTTGGTTCCTTATTAAGAACAGAATTTTTATCGAATGAAATGCAGTTCTTTGGTCATTATTTAGTTGCTGGTAAAGTTTATTTGATTCTATTTCTAACTTACTGCAATCATGCACTATAATAGTATTTATTTTTTATTTTTATTTTTGTTAATTTTATTATCATGATATGGTATCCCAAGTTGGAATCCTCTTTCACCGTAGGGGAAAAGTAGTGTGTAGAGCCATATATGCTGGATGGAAAATAGTTATACGTTGAAGGCCTTTATTTTTAGTACTAACGATAATATCTCTCTTGTACTTTTCTAGATTTAGATCACCAACTATTAGCATTGCTAAATCTTTGGTGTGTGGCATCTCATATTGTATTGGATCTTTCTTTTCAGCATCTAATATACATATGCTTATATCTATTCCATTATGTTCTTCTAGTAAGTCACGGGCATGGCGAAATATTTTTACCAATAGGTTATATTTGTCAAGCATGTTTTTAAGCTCATATACTATATTTGGGTCCATGCCTGTTTCTTGAGGGTCTTCTTTGTGTAACGCTTTTATTCTATTTTCAATTTTATTTTTTGTATCAAAAATATATAGTTCAGCATATTGTGGTGGTTGACCTTGTTCTGGAAGTAATGATCCTATACGGTGATGTATCTGGCCATTGATACAGAATATATATGGTCCTTCTCCTTTGTTAATGTCTTTTATTATATTTGCTCCCATTGAGGTGAATGCAAAAAGGCTATTGTATTGCCTTATTCTTTGTAAGAAATATTTTGATTCTGCGCTTTTCCTATCGTTAATTAACTGTGACAGAAATTCAGGAGGGTCTTTATATGGTGGTATCTTTATTTTCCTATTTTTACAACAGTTTGTGTACATAACTTGTCTACTACGCCGGCTCTCTGTTTGGCTACGTTCATTGTACCAGAATATAGCTCCACAATATCTACACTGGTAATTTGGTTTACCTAAATATGATCGTTTATCATATGACTCTTTTAAGTGTTGAATATATTCTGGTGTATATGATACCATGCCTTTATTAGTACTAATTTGCAAGCATATTTTCTTTGAATCTTTTTTTCATCTGGCTCATTGTTTTATTTCCTTTTTCTTCTTTGCAGTGATGATTTTTTCGTGCCTAATCTTTTTAGAATGTGGTTGAATGTCTATAGGATTAATAGGTTGGTCTTTTCTCTTTGTATGAATCATATAAGGACTATGAATTTAGCGATATCTATGTGTGTGTACATATAGAGAGAGAGTATATAAATATTTCAGAAAATATATGGAAACTTAAATATGTGTATGTATATTCATGTATTTATATACATGTATATATATACTTATATATTTCTATATATGTGTGTGTATGTGTGTGCATATTATATATATATATATATATAGTTTTTGTGTGTATATGTATAGATATATATGTGCACATAAAAAGATTTTTTATGTATCTTTTTAATATTTACAGGTGAAAAAATGTAGGATAAGTTAGAAACTCATGACAAAAATAGAAAAAATACACATTTTGTAGCATGAAAAAAGAGATGATGCAACATACATACAAATGTTATTATCAGTTATGGTAATATGAATGTCTAAAGAATATTGTTTAGTTGGTATTACGTACCTTTTTTTTGTCTCCTGCTCTTTACTTATTTGGAATGTGCTAGTTCCTGAACATACATGGTAAGACATTTGTTAGAATAAGTAGTACTGAAATTGAAGCAATGGAAATCGACATAGAACCATATATAGTAATCTGATTGGGGGCACTCATGAATAAGCATAGTTGTGGGATCGAATACAAGTGCAGTTATTTAACCCAAGGTTTTGTATTTGTAAGAGTATATTATGGGTATGTATGTATGTAGGCTCTGTGCATGCCTCAAATTATCTTAATATTCTGAAAGTGTCAAAAAATTAAGCCAGTAGTAAAGTCATTGATGTTTGAGAAAGAGAAGTGCAATAAAATGATTTAGTACCAAATCTCCGACCAGAATTGCAGACTGTGTCCCCCAAATTTGTTTTAGATTGCATATTGATGCTTCGTTTGATACAGGCTACATTTTGGAAGTGCAAGGTTGTGCATCAAAGTGATGTGGTGGAGCAGGAAGCAAGGTCTGCCCAAATGAGAAAAAGGGACGAAGCTAGCCTAATTGGAGGAAGGAGGTGGTGATAACGGGCAGTACACATGAGCGAAGTTGAGCTACAGCTCGTCAGCTAGCAGCCCAGTACCGTGGCTCTGCCTCTATTCTTCGCGTGGATCCGCAGGTGCAGCGTGCGAAGCGCCGGATCAGAGCAGCAGAGAGCGTGCGGTGGGAGGAGCACGGTGGCGTACGCGCGCAGGCCCCGCAGAGAGGGCGGCATCTGCCGCTCCTCCAATACCAGTGCCGTTTCGACGGCCGACGTCCCAAGCTCGCCGCTGCCGAGCCCCAGGCCGGAGCCCTCCTCGTTCTCGGCGTCGTCGGTCGCGGATGCCGAGTCGTCGTAAAAGGACGCCGCGTAGCTGGCGGAGACCGCGCTGGCGCGCGCGCGGATGGAGGGCAGGCGCAGTGCCGTGAGCGGGCACCGGTGGAACGGTGTGAGTACGGGGAGCGTGGTGGAGGCGGACGCGAAGGTGGGGAGGGGCGAGCTCGAGCCGTCGGACTAGCTTCAATGGTCAACATGCAAATACATATGAAGCAATATAATATCGTAAAATGCATGACGCTGGACACTGTGCATTGCAAAACGAATCTCCAAAGAAGCATGCATATCTGACACATATTTTGCACTTGTGGAGAGAGGGAATGTAAAAATACATCCTCTCTCTCCTCAACGCATCTCTGCACACACCAACCGTCAAGAAGCGGAAGACAACTCCGGCCTGGCGAAAAGAGTGAATCTAGTTCGCTCCAGGGAGAGTAGTCAATACGACGCGGTTGTCCGACGGCCGGCGACAAGATCAACTACCAGCAGCACAGCTGCTGCCGCTTTGCCGGATCCTGAAGAGCCAAGGTACACCGCTTTCTATTCCCAATCGTGGAGCAAAATAAGATCCATGGGTTGCAGATATATTTTAGGTGTACCCAATCGTATAGCTTCGATAGGATTTAGGGGACAGCAAGATCCATCGGTAGATTCCTTTTTATTTTAGTTCACCATTGCTTTAGATCTAGATGCGCTTTGTTTTTTTTCCCTCATTTGCCTTTTTTTATTTTCTTTTGCTGATTCGGGGATTGGTCAATGGTGCCGCTTTTGCTGCAATACCGAGCATGGCAGAGCGCTTCTCTTGCTGCTTTTGCATCCTTGAGTTACAATCATACTTGTTTAGTACTTAAAATTTTAATTGTGTTCCAACTGATGTTTATGCATACATGTAATTTACAGTATGGACCGTCAATACCTCAATAATTTCGCCGGACAAGGCTCTCAGAGACAGCCCTTTTATGTTTCTGATCAATTTCTACATCAGTTTGCTACATCCCAACAGAATTATGAGTATCCTGGCAGTCAGGAGGTGCAAAATTCTTCACAGTACAATTTTGTTATGCCAACGCAACCATTACCATGCCCTACACAAGCGTATTCTGGAACTGCTGGAGGCAATGATCAGGACATAGAGGAAGTTCGCCGTCCAACAACCAAAAGAAAGGGCAAGGAAAAGGAAGTTCCTCGAAGGGGTACTAATTTTTCCAAGGAAGAGGATGTTGTCTTATGCTCTGCCTGGTTGAACATCAGTATGGATCCCATAATAGGTAAAATTATTAGTGTATTTAATAAACCTTCCTAATTGATTTTGAACCTAACATGTAATATTTTTGAATGGGTAGGTACTGGATAGAGTCAAGGCGGTTTCTACAAAAGGATGCATGAGTATTTCAATGCGAACAAGCCACAGGGTAGCACAAGAAGTCAAAATGCTATACAGAACAGATGGTTGTTGATCCAAAAATGTGTTAACAAATTCTGTGGCATAAAGTCTATTATTGATCGGAGGCATGAGAGTGGTAAGAACGAAGCAGACAGGGTATGTGAACCTTTTCTAAATGTAAATGATTTTCCAACAAATTCTTTATATTTTTGTGACCTGTTAAAATTTTGAACCTTCAACGTATCTTTAGATTGAGGATGCAATCAACATGTACGAAAAAAAGGAACCATTCCAGTTCCTTCACTGTTGGAAAATTTTGAGGGACCAAGCAAAATGGAACAACAAGCTACTGGAGCTCAACAACAGTGGAGGGAAAACCAATGAAGACAATGTCGATGGACCAGGTTGCGAGGGCCAACTTCCATCTGAAAACAATGTGCATGATAGGCCAGAGGGTTGAGATTCTGCCAAACGTAGAAACAGAAGGGAATCTGAATCATCTTCCAGCACTGCATTTGAAGTCCTGCAGCGCATACATGACAGCAGAGAGAAGAACTAGCTCAAAGAAGAGGAACAACTACAACAGATTTTAAACAGGAAAGATGAGAAGTTGAACCTACAAAGAGAGGTGGTCAAACTCCAGAAGGATGCCATAGAGTTGAAAAAACAAGCAAGAGAGGAGAATTTGTTGCTTCGGAAGCAGGAACACGAGCTGTTGGCCAAGCAAACCGAGGCTCAACTGCTCACAGCTGAAGCAGGCATCATGGTAGTTGATCTGGAAAAAGTCGCACCACATCTCAAGGATTATTACATCGGCATGCAGCGAGAAATTATGGAACGTCGCGGATTTAAATCTTCCAGCAGCAATAATGCTTGACGGCAACATGTTGCCTACTTGAACAATTGTGTTTTCCATTACTCTGCACTTATGTACTACTTAATTTTGAATTCATTAGTTTAATTTGTATGTCATGTACCCTGAAACTTTTATGTTGTGTTGTATGAATTCTTCTAACTGCTGCGAAAAAATCTGTTTGTTCAAGTATGGTCTATAATAGAAATATTTTTGACATTGAGGCTATTACAATAGCAATCACAAAATACAATAGCATGGTCATTCAGGCTACTGGTCTTAAAATCTATTGCTACCAGTTCACCAAATACTAGTCTTAGAATCTACAAAATACAAGCTGTCAGTCACAAAATACATGGGCAATGTCATTCAGGCTACCAGTCACAAAATACAATGATGGTGCCATTCAATTAAAGCTCCCAGATGTGATCAGTCATCCCATCCGGCCGTTCCCTTCATCTGCCAGATGTGCTCCACAAGGTCATCTCGAAGCTGGAAACAAGTATCTTTATTTTTAATATATGTGTAAGCATCCATCATCTCGGCTACATTGTTAACTGGCGGATCCCTTGGTCCAGGCCAGTCTTCATTGGCAATGTGAGGCAAGTTTGAGTTTCTTTCATCAGCAAGAATCATGTTGTGCAAAATTATGCAAGCCTTCATGATAGCATTCAGATCAAGTTGACTCCACAACCTTGCAGCATAACGAATTATCTTCCATCTTGCTTGGAGGACACCAAAGGCGCGCTCAACATCTTTCCTGCAGGATTCCTGTCTTTCTGAAAAGGTCGTGTGTTTGTTGTTTACTGGAGCACCAAAAGACTTAACCAAGGTAGCCCAATCTGGATATATTCCATCTGCTAGATAGTATCCTAAACTGTAAGTGTTGCCGTTGACATCGAACTCCACTTCAGGAGCTCTTCCGTTAGCCAAATCATCAAACACAGGTGAACGTTGCAGCACGTTGATATCATTATGCGAACCAGGCATTCCGAAGAAAGCATGCCAGATTCGGAGATCTTCTGTTGCCGCAGCTTCTAATATAACAGTTGGTTTTCCTTTGTGCCCCTTGTACATGCCATGATGAGATGTTGGACAATTAGCCCACTCCCAATGCATACAATCTATACTACCCAACATCCCTGGAAAACCTCGAGCTGCATTCACCTGAAGAATGTGCTGCACTTCCTCATCCGTTGGAGGTCGGAGCCACTCATCTCCAAACACTTCAATGACAGTTTCAACAAACTTCTTCACGGTTTCTAGGACAGTGCTTTCACCCATTTTCAAATGATCGTCTAAACAATCAGCTGGACCTCCATTTGCTAGCATCTTGATGGCCACCGTGCACTTGTGAATAGGAGTGAAACCTTCCACACCAACACAATCAGGTTTCTTTTGAAAGTACGGATTGGCAGCAGCAGTACGATTAACAACTTCAAGAAACAAATCTTGCTTCATCCGAAACCTACATTCTGACATATTGTGAGAATAAACAATTAATGACAAACCCAATAAAAATTTAGAAATTACCTTCTCCTAAAGTGATCCTCGTTGTACAAAGGGCGTGGAACGAAGTAATCAGCCATTAATCTTTTGTCTGCCCCAGCTCTATCACGTTTATATACCCTGTGGCCCGGAACAGAGCCTCCCCACTTGCGCTTTCGTGGAACCAGCGATAGAGCAACGGCCGCAGAGATCTCATCGTCATCATCCCTCGGATCAACATTACTTCCATAACACGACAGACGAATGTACCTCGAGGCCATCACTGAGATAACATGAGTATTAAACATTTGTTTGATCCTATGCTTAAAGTAATAATCTATTGCCGGGATAACCTGATGGTGGGAGTCCATGGGACTAACCTGCACGCTACGTTGTATCGTCGCCGGAGCTAATGACTTGTTGGGACCACGAGAAGTTCGCCGGAGCCCGCTTTCATTGTCGCATCTGACCGGAGAGGGGACGGGGATGCTGCAACTCGTACACACGGGTCGAAGCGTGGAGTAGTGGATACTGGACAGTGCCCGAGCACCGGGCCAAGTTTCCCGCCATTCTATATATTTACTTGGCTCACTTCCCGCCAATCGACCAGGGTAATTTTTTGTTTACGCGGGAGTCAGCTGACGGAGCCCGATGCATGTCCCCCATTGGAGCTCCTCATTTTTACATGCCGCATGCATTCACTGTACACGGTACGCACAGTGCCTTTTGCAAATGCATTTGCATGAGGCCGTTGAAGTCAGTCTAAGGGAAGAGAGGGAGGAACGGGGTAATAAAGCTATATCTTGAGGCTTGGACTTCCCCCGAGACTTTACCAAGCCTTTGGAACCGCGCAACTCTACAGCCACGTTGAAACGTTTGACGCCGTTAACTTTCTCATCCAACGCTTGAGGGAAAAGTAGATGATGTGGCCCAATAAGATGTTCTGGTTTGGTGCAAGAATCGTAGTAAGAGATGATCACTAAATCTACTATATTATTTGCAGTACTTTGACCTGATGCACATTTTGCATTTTAGCCCCTATCTTTTCGAATTGAGCACAATCCAACAGTAGCTCCATCTGAACCGTCCAAGATGCATCCAACGGATGCAAATTCCCCCGTGCACGGGAGCATCGTAAGGGCCTGGGGCACTAGAACCTTCGTCTGGCTAACAGCTCTCCATGCTTCACCATAATTTTTCATTCAGTTAATGACTTTCGTTTATACTGCTGGTGTCAGACACAATCAGTCTGTTTTCATCTGAAATTCAAATTTCGGTGTCACTCCTCTTTTACAGTGATTGCAGTATAAGTATCAGTGATGATGTTTTATTGATTCAGTCAATCCTTCCTTCTATTGAGTAGTGTGAGCTAGTCTCCGATAGAATTAATAGGTTTTGATTGTCAGAAACGAAAGCTCCCTATTTTGGTGTCAAGATATCAAAGCGAGTTGAACTGAGGGTAGCTTAGCTGGTAAGGTTACCTGTGGTAAACTCGCCCATCCAAGTTCGAGTGCTTGACTCGGCACGGATGCTCACATTTTTCTGGATTTATTTTAGAATTTAACTGGTGTTATTCTTTTGGTGGCATACGACGTGTTCATCGAGAATCTGCCGGGTCAATCTCTCGAAGGGTAGATTGAAAATAATAGTGCAAAAGCGATTCAGAATTTTCAAACCGAGTCTGATTTGCTCATTAATAAATTATTATCACTGCTTACTTTGTGAAGCGTAGAGCTCTCAAAGACTTCACGAAGTTATTCCCCGCTATTGTTAATTGTGATGGCTTGGTTTGGGTTTTTGGTGACTACGTTCAGTGCTACAGTGTTCAGTTTTCAGATCTTTTCATGCTGTTCGGCGGCTTAGCGTGTTCGTCGGTCTGCGAGTGCACATTGCATTGCCGTCACTAGTTTTTTTTTCCTCAGAATGTATGATGCGCCGAACTCCTATAGATTTCGCACGCCAAACATTTTGGTTTCTCCAATTGAGTTTTGGTCTCTTGGAGTATGTTCATGTGAAGAGGCATAGCTGTGCATTGCCTGCTGTAGCTGCCGCGATACACAAAAGGCACAGAAGGCGTGCTTCATTTTGATCTGATGTGCCGTGCCAGCCTATAGCCTACCACGTGACATGTCCGGTGAAATTTCCGCTGCGGTTCCGGCATCGGGAACCGAGAAGCAGGGCCCACCCTGTAACTGCCGAGTAACAAACTCGGAAGCCAAAAATCCCTTCGTCAACGAATATCCACCGGACCAATAAAGCTTGGATGCCACGTCATCGACGACTGGCTCCGGTCGAACCAGGCCTGCCCTGTCTGCCGCAAGCTCGCTCTCCCCGGGTTGCCGTGGAAGGCGCCGCGACATCAGCGCCGTAGGATTTGGAGGATCCTCTAGTGCGAGGCGCCGTCACCATCAGCTTCGTCTTCGGGGGTCGCAGGAGCCACCGCTGCCGCTTTTGACGATGGCGTCAGGGGAGGAGCCGCCGCTGTCGTCGCCAATGTCGGAGGAGTGACGACCAGTCGACCACGGTCGTCGCCGTAGGCATGCAGGATCGGGCTTGATGGAACGGTGTTGGGTTGTTGGCGTGTCTTGTTGGGCGATCTGGATCAGTTCCTGGAGAGGTCGCAGGGTTCTTTTGTCGTTTTTGTCTCTACACATTCTTGCATTGGAACTGATCGAGAGTAGTGTCCCTTGCTGATAGTCTGGATAAGTTCTTAGAATTCCTTCGTTGTTCCTGTCTTTTGCTTTCTTGGAGCTGATTGAGCTTAGCTTAGTTTCCTATTGTTCAACCTCTGATCAGATAGCATCTTTCTGATAGCATTGTATATTCTTGTGACCTGCTTTGCTGGTTCTTGTTCTGATAGCATTTCTGGTTGCTTCACATTGTTTTTCTTGCATTCCGGTTCAATGATGCTACTGTGGTATCAACTGTTTCTTTGTTCGGTATGTATGATAGCTGAAGATGTTTCCCCATCAGCTTGAGAGCGAATTTCAGGTGGATCTGAGCTCTAGTTTGTGTTGTACGCTGAACTCTGAATCACATTGTAATATCCTGCGTCCGTATATGCAATGTCTGCCCCTGCATAATCTTTCTAATTCCCTCTAAGCTGTTGCCATTATGTTCTTCTAGTTCCATGTGCAGTGCTAGTAGCAGACTGAAAAGCTCAATTAATGAACCTTCGTGTGTACTGCGGGTATCAAACACAATCTGTTCGCTTGGAAATTCAATTTTCAGTGCCGCTCCATTTTTACAGTGACTGCAGTATAGGTAACAATGGTGATGGTTTATTGCTTCAGTCATTGCTTCGGTTGTGCAGTGTGTAGTGTGTGTGTGTGTGTCTGATAGAGTTCATAGGTACTTGATTGTCAGACTGATTCACTAATTATGGCTGCTTACCTTGTGATAGGTAGAGTTCCAAAAGACTTTACGAAGTTATTCCCGGCTGATGTTAACATAATGTTTGATGCTTCTATCTGGTGAATAGTGACGACAGTGTTCCGTTTTAAGAGTTGCTCGTACTGTTTGGCGACTTGGTGCGCTCATCGGCCTGCGTTCAGAATTGTTTTCAATTTTTCCCAGTTGGCGCTATGTTTTTTCTCCAATTCCTCGTGTAACAGCAGAACTTGCTACTGAACAATTCAGTTCTGTCAGGCTTGAGTTTCTTTAGCAGCTCTATATGCTTTTCCTACTTGTTTCTTCACAAATTAATTTTCCCTCAGTTGAGAAACTTTCCCTTATACTGTTAGTCTCAGACGCAATCAGTTCATTTCGTTGTAAATTCAATTTTGAGCAACGCCCAGCCATCCTCCAAACACACACAATCCAAAGAGGGGGAGGGCCTCCGCCGTGTGAAGGAGCAACCGCCTTGCCCTTCCACGGTGCCATATCATCACGCCCTCCCTTTAAAGCTGTCCTGCTCCCGGACTCCGGCCTCCCTCCCAGCAATACGAACCCTCTCCCCTCCCAGCAACACGCGAAAACAAACACAACCATGGCTTCATCGTCGTCATCCGCCGCCTCCTCGACTGCCTCGGAGACCACGCCCGTCCTCTCCGACGCCCAGGACAGGGGCACCGCGCTCGGCGTCGCGCCGCCCGCCACCTCCTCGGCGCTGGGCGCCGCGCCAGCGGCTTCCTCCTCTACGGTCTCCTACGCCAGCTCGGGCTCGGCAGCCGCTCCCGTCCTCTCCGACGCCTACTTCCCGCCCCTCCCCACCACCCCCGCCAGGGGGAGGGGCACCTCGCCTCCCGCCACCACCTGGGCGTTGGGCACAGCGCCAGCGGCTTCCTCCTCGAGCACGTTCCTCTCAGACGCCGACTTCCCGGCCCTCCCCACCACCCTCTCTCGTGGCAGGGGCACCGCGCTCGGAGTCGCGTCGGCCGCCTCGTCCTCCCGAGGCGCTGCGAGCAAGCCCACGTACGTCACGACAGCATGGGGCACCAAGGGCCGCGTCCCCGATCCCAGCGGCGCTACTTTCCTCGCGCAGAGCTCCTCTCGCTCCGCAGCGCGCAGAGGTCTCACTCAACCGCGGACAGGGCTCGTCCATGACGGCGGCGGCGGGATACGAGGGCTTCGAGTCCGCTCCGGATCCCACGTCCTCGACCATTCCGGCTGCCTGCTCCTCTTCCTCGTCGGGGACCGCGTGGACTCCGCTACGCTCCAGCCGCTCTGCTTGGTGTAGCACGCCCGCCGCAGCGAATGGCGCGCTGAACGCGGGCACATCATCTGCGAGCTACTTCCCTTCGCACTCCACCGCCTTCGCCGGGCCCGCCGTGGACGCTTCGTCGACATCATCAGCGGGGCCATCCAGCATCACGCCCGTGGCGGCCATGGGCGCGCAGACGCCGGCCCCCTTCCTTTGGAGCTTCGACACCGTCGATTGGACATACAGCAGCTTCCAGGACCCAGGGTGCGGGAGTGTTTCGGGAGCTGAGGCGGCAGGCCCCATCACTGATTACGCGACAGGTTCGGTTGGATTGCTGCAGCAGCAGACCGCGGGCGCGTGGGCACACGTAGCCAGATTGAACATTGAGAAAGTTCGTCTTATGGATGATCTTCAGGAGGCGCGACGCGTCATTGAGGATTTACTGGAGGGGAAGCGCAAGCCAGATGCACTGCCCTCCCGCGGGCGGTGCTGTGATTGCCTGATCGGTCCGGCGATGGTGCAGGTTGCCCCGTGCGACCATATCTGCCTCTGCGTGGCCTGCTATTCCAAACGGCAGGCGTGTCCGTTCTGCACGGCATGGATCAACTGGCAGTCCACGGATGCACGGAGGCGCCGAGGGAGCCACCGCCGCAGCCGTTCCATTTGACGTACTTGATCGAGCTTGGATGAAACGGTGTTGGATCATCTCGTCGGGCGGTCTGGATCAATATCAGTGCTTGGAGAGGTTTCTGACGGATTCTTTCTCATTACCTTTTCTGCATTGTTGAACTCATCGCTGGTACTCCGTCTTGTCTGATGGTCTGGATTAGTGGCTTGAAAGATTCCACGTTGTTTCGGTCTTTTGCTTTCTTGAAACTGATCGAGCTTAGTTGAGATCTGAAGCATTTTGGCCAAGAAACGATAGAGTTTAGCTGCTTTCTATTCTTTTATTCAGAGCTACAGTCACCTGTGATGAAGTAAACATCTGCATGTGGTCAAGAAACGATGATTTGTTATGTCCTCTCCTGACAGAAGTTAATAGATTCTTTGCTAGATGCTTTTAATAACCTGCATCAGTTCTTTTTACCCCAATATAATGCAACATTGATACTGCTTAGAAGGCATCTTATAATGAGAAATGTAGGGTTTGGTCAGAATAGAATGCAATGTTGATTTTTCTTGCAACAGTGCTTTTGAGTTTGGACATCCTCTGGTGATTCTTTTCTTGAATGCCCAAAACCTGAAGAATTGGTTGTCGAACACATGATTAATGGACCTTGTGACCTGCTTTGCTTATTTTGATGACATTTTTTTTTGGCACGATATGATTGCTCTTGCAGTCAGCAGTAGGGGCTTGTGCCTTCTCAATGTTCAGTTTCATAATTTCTCTGCTGTTTTGAATACAATGGCGATGATGTTAGGTCCCAGCATTCCATGGTGTGTGTCAACTATGGTAATTGTTTCAGTGCACTCTCCTTTTAACTATGGTAATTATAAGTGACACTGTACCAGTAGCCCCTGATGTTATTTGTTGATTCACTTTGGCTTCCTTACCTTCACTCTAAACTTGGGGCCAGTACTGACTGAGGTCCCCTCCTAGCTTCGATGACAAAGCATTCAGAATTCTTCAGACTGCTCAATTAGCCATGTAGCATTGGTTCCAAATTTCAATGCAACCACTAACTAGTGACAAGTACAGCATCCGTTGGGCGGCATGTGCCGTTGTACTCTGCTCCTCATCATCCTCATACGCTTTTACGATTCAGAATTTTGAGTGGCTGATTCTGTCAGTGTTCTTTCGCATTGCACACTGCATTGCTGTTTTACTGTCTATTCACCAGTGTACGAAATATGAAAGTATGATGTGTACATCATATCTGTTTCTGTGTTCTTAGAAGTGATCGAGGATGTGCATGTTGTCTAATGGTATGCATCAGTTCTTGAATTCTTTCATTGTATCTGTCTTTTGAATTCTTCAAACTGATCGAGATTAGTTGGTTATGTTTTTTGTTCAGAGCTATGTTCACCTCTGATGAACTAAACATCTGAATCTATCCGAGAAACTATGATCTCAACGTTCGGGTCAGTTTCAGGGTTATGATAAAATATAATGCATTTTTATCGATGTATTTGGTAGTCTGCACCATTTCTTTGTGCCCCAATATGAAAATTTATGCTGCTGAGTGAGCATCTTAGGATGAGAATTGCAACACTTTGGTGTAAACTGTTTTTTGTTTTTACAAATTTTGGTATAATCTGTTCTCAGCAATGCTTACTAATTTCTCACGATAGTGACTGACATCAGTCGCAGCAATGCCTTTTCAGCATTTTGGTTATTCTTTTCTTGTGTGCCAAAACCTTGTAGATTTGGGTGCTGACAATGACAATGTGACTAGCCATTCTTAAAATCTTATGCCAAGTCTGTCCCGTAATGTTTTTTCTAATTCCCAGCTGACATCAAATTCTTTTAATCTGAAAAGGGTATAGAATAACACCGTTCTAGTTATTGTGTACAATCACCACAATTTTTTTTTCAAAAATGTACAATCAGCACAATTTGCCACTGATATCAGTTGATGAACTTTCATAGTTTCAATTTTGCTGTTCATCTCAGACGCATTCACTTGCAAAGATCTTGTAACACCCCAACTCTCCCATTACATTTTGTCTAACTGAATCTTCGTTTTGTTGTAAAGTAAATTGGTAGAGTTGGAGGTTCCGCTCAATTTCTTTGCCAAGGTGTCAAAGCAATTCGGAGTTCATACTTCATAGGATCTTTGTATTCTTCAGAGAACACAAAGATTTGGTGCTTGGAATCAGTTGCTTCCTCTAGTAATTATTTTCTGAAGTGCCAAAAAACCCATAGATTTGGTGTTTGAACATATGATTAATCATTCTGAAAATGTGACCTGCTTGTTTTGATAGCATTTAATGTCGTTTTTCTTGCGCTCCAGTTCAATGATAGTACACCAAAGGGTTGCTTGCTTTAACTTGTTTGTACAGTTTTTTCTCCTACTCTATCAATACATGGCGGGCAGTGGTTGCTGTCGGCCGCTTCAAAAAAAAAATGATGGTACCGCAGCAGCTGCTCAAATCATACTGTTCAAGTTCTTGGAGAGGTTCTTGAAGGATTCTTTGGCTTTCTTATTTCTGCATTCTAGGAACTAGTCATGGACGGTGCACGATGTATGATAGTCGGAATCAGTTCATGAGGGATTCTTCCGTTGTTTCTGTCTTTTTCTTTCTTGTAACAGATCGAGCTTAGCTGGGTTCCAGTTATTTTTCCAGAGCTAATCTGAATTTGGCCAAGAAATGATGATCCGATCGTTATTGGATCAGCTATAATGTTCTCACCAAAAGCTAATAGATCCTTGGTTAGTTGCTCTGGTACTCTGTTCAATTTCTACACCTCCAAAAGGTTTGGTCAAGACAATCTCTTCTGATGCTAAGATGCAATGCTTGTTGCATGCTAGCGGCGACTTGTGCATTGCATTCAGTATTTTAGTTTTCAGTGTTCAGAGCCGTTCAGACTGCCAGTTGTTAGTTCAAATCGCACTGCTGTCTTGCCGATTCTAATTTCTTCAGAAACGTATGATGAGTCGATCTCCCAAAGGTTTTTTGCAAACCAACCTGTTCCATTTTTTCCTCTAGTTCAGCTTAGGAGTTAAGTCCTTGCGTGTGGCAGGCATGCCCACAAAAGGCGACGTGTGTTTGGACCTGATACAAATTACTGTACAAAAGAAGAACAGAGCAACCTGTCCCATTCTCATCACTCCGCCTTCGCCCGCGGCCCGCCGTCCTTGCCTCGTCCACTCCATGGCGGCCTCGGAGGACCCGCCGCCGCGAGGTCAATCGCCAGCGTCAGGTCAGTGAGCCCTAGAGTAGGCTGAGGGAATGTGCTGGGGTGCATGCCCATGGATTGTTCGACGAAATGGCGTGCATTCCATGAAGCGCCGCTACGGAAGCAAATGGCTAGATCAGTAGATCGCCGCCTGCTAAGTCAGCATGCTGACTACGCATGGTCGACCCGGTGTCTGACTCAAGGTTGATCGGTCTCTTGTGCATCGGATGGTGGACATGCGCCGCTCTTCTATGGTCTCGGCGACAGCACAAAACGGCGGCGCAGGCGAGTTTGACGGCAGAGCCTCGCCGGAATCGAGTCGATCTCGAGCTAAGGAGCTCGGATCGCGATGCCTCTTGGTGAGTTCTAATTACAAGGAGACGGAGGAAGCATCTGAGCAGGTCTCGACGGCGGCGGCGAGAGGAGAAGACGTAGTGCAGCGGCACTTCGGCGACGCTTTACGGGAGATGAAGGGCGACAGGCCGCAGGGAAGACGAAACCGGGTCGAGCAGCTTCCTTACCTCAGCACAAATCCCTTCGTCAGGTTCTCGTCGGCGGAAAGGCGGTAGCGGAGGAGATCGACGGCAGAAAGGTCCATTCGTTTTTGGATCAGTTCCCATGTTCTGACGAAAGCTAATACAGTAGACTCTTGTTGATTGATTTGGTAGTCTGTACGATTTGTTTGTGCCCCAATCTGAAGATTCAAACTGCTGAGTGCTGAGTGGGAATTTTGGTATAAACTGTTCGTCGCAATGTTTGCTAACTTCTTGCCGAAGTGCATGGCATCACTTGCTTCTGTTCGTACTTCGTAATTTTCTCGAGTGACAAAGTCCTGTAAATTTTTGTGACCTGGTTTGCTTGTTCCACTGGTACAGAACGGGCCATCCATCTTTATCATTTATCTCAGTCGTTGTTAGGTCCAGCACCAATAAAGGCTAAGCGGTGAGAGGGAACTTTAGTCCCGGTTAAAGCTTCCAACCGGGACTAAAAGCCTCTCTTTAGTCCCGGTTGGTGCTACAAACCAGGACTAAAAGTCCAAACTTTTTACTCCCAGTTGGTTACACCAACGAACTAAAGGGTAGTCCGTAGATTAGTTTAAAATAAAAGCATCCCACAAAGAGACACATGTGCTATATAGGTGGGATGGTGAAAAGCTACATGCATGAGCGAAGAGGTCTTGGGTTCAACTCACATGGCTGCAAAATTGGTTGTGCTCGCTAATTATTTTTTTTGGAAGAGGTCTATTTTTGACCATCCAACCATCGTCTTAGTTTGATTTTAACTATTGAACTGCAAAACCAGAAATCTTTGGCCACCTAACTATCAAAACCGTTGATATTTGGCCATCGGACGGTTTTCCTAGATGGTTTGGTCACGTGGATGCCACGTGGCGATGGGCCCACCTATCAGCCCTCCTCTCTCTCTTTCTTCTATCCTCTACTCTCTTTTTTTCTCGCTCCTGCTGCTCCGCCTCAACACCCTACTCCGTGTCGCCTCTGACATGCCTCCTCCTCGCCGAATAAAGCCGGGCCACAGGCGCCGACCGCGAGATCTCGCCGCATCGGGAGCACCTCTCTCTTGCAGCACCTCTCGCCGCCAGTGAGGGATGCTAGAAAGCAGAGCAAGCTTGCGGCGCGGTCTTCATAGGCGTCGAGGCGGCACCCGTGTTGTCCTCCTCCTCTTGGGGCGGTGCACACCGTGCCCGCCTTGAGCCCCGGCGGGTACGCAAAGAAGGACCGCGCCGCGGCGCCACTCGCCGATGGTGGCGTTGAGGATGGAGAAGCTCTGTCGTGGGACAGCGCGGCTGGCCGGGCCAGCAGCGCCGGCCGGGCGAGCTTGAGCTCCGCCAGGGAAGCGAGCTGCAGCTCCAGCGCGGGCAAGCGCGGCCAGCCGGGCGAGCTGGAGAGGCGCGGGGGAGGGCGGCGGCCGGCGTAAGGTGAGAGGAGAGGGATAGGAGAGAAGAGAGAGAGGGAGGGAGAGGAGAGAAGAAAGAGAGAGAGGAGGCCTAACAGGTGGGCTCCACCGCCATGTGGCGTCCACGTTAGCAAAACCGCCACCAAAACAGTCCGATGGTCAAATATGAACGGTTTTAAAAGTCCGGGACTAAAGATTCCTAGTTTTACAGTTCGATGGTAAAAATCAAACTGAGATGATAGTTGGATGGTCAAAAATAAACTTCTTTCTTTTTTTACCTTTCACACCCTTTATGTTCGGGAGTTTTAGTTCCGGATTCGTAGTCCCGGTTGGAAATCCGGGACTAAAGTCTTTTTCCAGCGGGACTACATCGTTTTTTACTAGTGTTCGTACATTCTGAAAGCATTTCTGTTCGCTTCATATGGTTTCTACTGCATTTCAATTCAACGATGCGAACAGCAGCTACTGCTTGTGTCGTAACTGTTATGAAAATATGATAACCAAATATTATTATTAATTTATTATACTACTTAATCCTCGACTCTTCTGCTGTATGCAAAGCCTAATCGGGAAACAGTGTTAGGATTTAGCTTTCCTTTGTGTTTCTCCCTATCAATTTGTGACATTAATCGAATTCAGCTGGTTGTGTGTGAGCTGCTGCTTTGTGTTCAACTCTAAAGTCTAAACTCTGGAATGGCCATGTTTCTTCCTTATGCATGTCCTATTGTGTAGTGTGTGCAAGAACTCGGACTGAGTTTGTAGGATTTGAAAATTTTGAATGCCAAAAGCGATTCAGACACGGAGTCGACGGATTGAAGGAGAAATGGGCCAGTTTCGTGGCTTATGTGGTCACAGATCCATGTCTTGATGGGCTGGACCCTATGTTCATGGGCCGGTCAGCATAGCATTTTCGGGTCCCCATGGCCCCCCACGGGCAGTAGTAGTCCCCGTGCTGCCCAGAAAATCCTTCCGCAGCTTTTTTTATTACACAAATCTCTGTCCGTCCATGAATATTCTTTCCAATTCCCGGCTGCCGTTAAGTTTTCTAATCTGAAAAGGAAAATGAAAAGAACAAATTTCCTCAGTGCCATAAAAAATTTAGATAGCTTCCCTCGGTGCCATAGAAGTTTTGGAATTATCTTCAGCGCCATTGAATCTATAAATTATCCCATAAGGAAAGCCATCTAAATTTTCATGGCAACGAGAGAATTTGCTCAAAATGAAAAACACCATTCCGGTTTCTTATGTGCAATCAGCATAATTTGCTACTAAAAATGTCAGTCAGATCTGTGTTACTTAGAAGCCCTTTGTTTCTCTCGTTGATGAGCTTTCGTAGTTTCGATTCTACTGTTCACCTCAGACGCATTCACTTCCAAAGATCTTGTAACAGCCCCAGTATGTCCTATTTGATTGTATCTTGGTTTTGCTGTAAAGTAAATTGATAGAGTTGGAAATTCTGCCTGATTTCTTGTCAAAGTGTCAAAGCAGCTCAGAGATCTCACTTTGTAAGATCCCTTGGTTCACATTGCGATTGTCCAGTTGCAAAGAACACCTTGTGATATGTACAGGCGTACAGATCTAACAGATTTGGCGAGTCCCTGCTAATAACGCTAGGATGCGATGATCTTTGCATGAGGTGGGTGATTCGTCCATTGCATTCAGTATTTCAGTGTTCAGTTTTCAGAGTTCTTTAACAGGTAATCAGCATTTGCCTTTCTTGTTTCTGCATTCTTGGAACTAGTCGTCTGATGGTCGGGATCAGTTCTGTCTGGCTTGAGTTACCGAATATGCCTGCCGATTTGTTTCTTTACAATTTTTACTTCAGATGATCTTTTGCTACTATTGTTGACCTCAGACACAATCAGTTAGTTTCTGCGTGAATTCAGTCCGTTTAAAAAAAAAAGGGCAAAGTTAGTTTCTGAGTGAATTCAGTCCGTTTACAAAAAAAAAAGGGGGGCAAAGTTAAGATCACAAGCAGCTCTAAATCAGACCATCATGTGACATGTTTATCAGATTTACTCCTTTTAAGGCGACTTGCTGTGTTTATATAGTAGGTGGCTCTAAATCAGACCGATCTATTACGTGATATTACATGCTGTTTATATCTTGAATATCTCATTGACCCTTGTGGGTCCAAGTTACAAGTGAAAGGAATATATGCCTGGGATGTGGTACTAGTGCTTGAAACATTATGCGGTGAAGCTTAACCAGAAATCCGAATAAATTTGTTTAACCGAAAGCACGTGAGGCTGGTGAAGATAAACACTTTATTGTTCGATAAACAAAAACTAACTAAAAACTAAAATGCAGCCAAAATGAATCAAACTAGCTAGCTAGGGAACAAACCAGCTAGGCTTCGTTGAGCACTCGAGACTATCCTCTGGTGAGCTGTATACGCACTCCAATCTGTTATCCTGCATGCTGTAGCAGTAGGCCGCAATGGTAGATGGCACCTGCAGTGGGCCGTGCTCGTCATGGACATAGTAGATCCGAGTTCCGCTGTTGGCGCCATTTTCCCGAAACGTGGTGTGGTATCCATCCATGAACAATTCGTAATTGCCAGCGTCTGTTACCTTGAGCCAGGCGAGACCGTCAGGCGTAGAGCCTAACTCGAAGATGCTGAAGGCCACTGGCCGGAAAAACTTGACGCTAGTCCTGACCAAAACCAACTTGCTCGGCAACGCAACGAGATGGATATAGTTGAACTCTTTGAATCGACGATGACGAGTACCAAAGCCGTACATCGTGTTGCCAAGGATGGGCGTGTCCGGCGGCTTCCGGACCAGGTGGAGGACGTCAAGCGTCGCGGCGTCGTACACCGCCATCTCGCCGTTGGTATCCAGGCCGAACATCTTGCCGTCGTGGTAGGCGAAGTCGGAGAAACCCAGGCCGATCGGGGTGGGCTTCTCCACCTCGGTCCAGGCCGCGTCTCCGGGGCGGCAGAAAAGCACACCCGTTCTCCCCAGCAGCATGTGGTACATCATGACCGTCATGCCCGCCGCCGCTGCCGGGGCGTCGGGCGGGGCATGGACGGCGAAGCGAAACAAATCCGTGAACCAGAGGTCGTTGCCAAGCGCCAGTTCTCTATCGGTACGCTGCATGTTGAGCCTGGGCAGGGCAGCCGTCACGCCCGCGGCCAGGTGCGAGAGGCGGCAGGACACGTCGCGGGCGTCGACGACGATGGACCAGCCGCGCGACAAGGGGAAGACGAGCGCGTGCCCTGCGCCGGCGCGGGGAAGCAGGAGGCGCGGCGCTGGGCCTATCGCGGCGCGCCACGTCCGGCACACGGAGCGGAACGCGGCGACCCCGGTGACGGCATCGCGGGTCCTCTGCCCGATGAGCTCCAAGAGATCCGAGGGGAGGTCCAACCAGTCGGGTTGCTCCTGGTCCGCCATTGCCGGCGATCCCGTTACCGATCGATGCATATCGCCTGAACATGCGGCTTCCCGATCCTTTTATTCCGGGGGGAAAAAAAAGTGGGGGATCGTGGCGGTTTCAATCTCCAAGGTCCAAGCACGTCGGCACCATCCTTGTACAGAGACAGACAGAGAGAGAGCGTTTCGGTATGTCGCCGCGCCTTGGACGCGACGGAAACCGTGAAACGTGAGTGCTGTATGCTATCTCGGCCGTGCCGGGCAGGCAGGTCGTCGCGGTAGGCACCGCGCGTCGACACCTGCCCCAGCCCACAGGAATCTCCGCGGCGGAGCGCGACGGGGGCGCGGCGTGGCCACGGGTCTGGCTGGTGACGCCAGCTGATGCCTTCCGGCCTTCCGGGCCGCGCACGGGGCCGAGAGATCCGGCGCGTCGGCGATCAGGGTCCGGAAGGGGCACTTGCACGCGCCCGGGACCGGAATGTTCAGCGCCGGAGATGAGAGATTGAGATTCCCCTCGGCTGTGCGAAACGGGTGGCTGGCGACGAGTAGGGCGGCAAAGCTTTAAATTCGGCGAAGAAATCTTGGGGGAGGGAACCGGATGCGTTCGGGAATCGGAACCCCTATCTCCACGCGGCTTGGCTGGAAGATAAGGTCATGGATGGCATCGGCATCGGCTACGCACGCGCAGTAGGCAGTACGCAACTTCTACTGCCACGAGACTTGGTGCTTCCTGCACGGTGGGAATGTGCCCCGGCGACGCGCCTCTTCTCCCCTGATCTAACTCTTCTCGCACGAGATCACGGTCTGAACGCAACGGTGGTTGGCTCGGCGAAGCAGCCAGCGGCCTCTCACCTACAGAAGACACATGTCTCGATCTACTACTTGCAGACACGCGATGCTTCTCGTCTGAACGATGACGCGGATCCTGCTACTGACCCCAACGGAACGAACGTCTGGATGATGCTTCTCGTCATCCAGGTATCCAACTCGCGATGCCCCCAGTTGCCCAACGCACCAAATTATTGAGCAGGGATTCGGCCTCGTCAGCGGATAAGCATGGAGGTTCCTGATGACCAAAAGCACCAGTTGTCTAGTGCCGGTACATGAACCAAAACTCCAGAATATAAGCACGCGTACAATAATAAGCAGAGCAATCTTTTGCGTGTTCTTGGAAAAACAACAACAGTAATCACAAGTCAATGGGTCGACGCCGGAAACATAGCGGGACAAACAGTGCATCCAAACAGCCAGGCACGCGAAACATGTAGTATGGTCCTTCAAGCTATTTGTACGGTTGTACTACCATCGCCAAGCAAAAAAACAAAAAAAAACTCCTTTTCGCATCTGTTATTTTGGCAGAGTTTTTTTTTTCTGATGAATTCGACTTGCCACGGTGCCGTGCAGGAATTTAGACATGAATGATTCGTATAAGATCTACTACCATTCTTCTACAAATGAATGATATCAGTATATATGAGAAGTCACCAGGGTAGGAATGTGACGCTTTCATCTTAATCATACACCAGCACTCAAAACATTGAAAATTAAGACCAAGAAACCAATCATTTATAAATCAAATAATTATTATTCATAAAATGCTTTGACAGACATTTCTCCATACATACGCTCATTGTGGTAGACGCAGCTGACCACCTAGAGCTGTATACTTATTCAGATTCATCATTAGCATGCGGCAACATCAGAACCCATGCTTACAAACGATCATTTTCATACTAGATAGCCTGGCTTGGCTGCTTCACACAATAACCAAACGACAATCGCAACACATAAAAAAAACAACTCAGCAGCAAATCGACACCAGAAGCCCGGTCTTACTCGACAAGCACTCCGTCCTTCTCCTCCATGGTATCCTCTTCCTCCCAGCAGAGAAGATTAGCCAGTTTGCCGTCCTTCACAGGAGCAGCATTCTCCATATTCTCGCGCTCGAAGCAATGAAGAACAGATTTTGGCGAGCCAACAACAGCGTATTCAGCAGCAGAAAAGCTCTGGTAGATGAGTAGGCCACCGCCGGGCAGCTCTTGCTCTACCATGTTGTTGCAGTCATAAACATCAGCATCAAGCTTCTTGCCCCACGTCGCAGCTTGGCCACGCCCGCCAAAGATGGTCACAGCAACAGAGAATTCCGAAGGGCCAAAGCACCTGAGAACCCTCTTGACGAGATCGCCGTAGGCAAGTGCAGTGGCGTCGAAGCCCATAACTTCATAGCTTGCATAGCTGAAACCATCCTCAGGGGTCACATGAATGGTGGAGAAAGCAGAGTCATGGATCGCATTCATGGAGTAGCCGCAGGGTTCAAAGTCAAAATCACAGATCTCCATCTCAGGAATAACTTCAGATATACCAGAGAGCTGGGTCATTTCCTTGGCACATGTTGTGTGGCCATCAGCAGAAGTCTTGAAAAAGACTGAAGCTTTCTTCTTGTCCAGACCAGTCATGCACATCTCAAGGTTAACCATGGGTTGCTCTGGGTACTCAGTGGCGTAGTAGATGTGCCACTTCTGTCCAGGTCTTGCCGGATCTCCAATCACATAAGCATTACCACCAGACTTCAGGCCGCCAAAGTAGCGGTTAAGGGCAGCAACCTCCTCAGAGAAGCTCCTGTGTGGGGCTGGCTGAGCACTGGGGAAGATGAACATCCCACGGGAGTACTTCACAGCAGCAAGCGGCATAGACAGCTCTTCAGCAAGCTCAAGAATCCTTGGAATGGTCAGCAGAAGCTTGGTAGTCCCACAGGTCTTTATGACAATCTTCAGAGGATAGATAAACAGGCTTGACTCAGAGAGGACATAGGAGTCAAAATCCTTGTTGGAGAGCTCGGACACAATGGTGCACCGTGCAAGATCCAGAACAGAATCAATCTGGGCCCTAGAGAGGGTACGCAAACCACGCCCATGAGGGTCAACAAAGACAGGCGCCTCAGAGAAGGTGATCTCAAGGCGCTTCTCATAGCCCTCAAACCCGATCGCTGAGACCGGGGGAGCGTCAGCAGCAGAAAGGACAGCCATTGGAGCAGGTGAGTCAGAACACAATGCCGGAGATGGAGAAGGGAGGAGTGCAGGGAGCAAGACTGGGGAACTGGTCGATTATCAGGAAGCAGCAGGCCAGAGAGATTGGTCAGAATCAAAGCGTTAGAAAAGAAATCCTAAACTACTAGGTTGGGGAAGCACGAAAGCGATATCAGGATGGCTTCTTCGCGCACTGCAGTAGAAAAATAAGACAATCTTAGCAACACATCAGAAATAACAGAGGTGGACTGAAGAGTATATCTGTGATTATCGATTCTTACGTTGGAGTAAGCAGCAGACTGGAACTTCTTCACTCCTCCAGCAGGTCGAACGTCCTCAATGCTGTAGCCAAGGGGAGCTTCATACATCATGGAACGACTACTGCTAGACTTCTTGCCACCCTTAGACTCCATTAGTACATCAAATTCCTGCAGGAAGGGCAGAATTAATGAGTCTATTACATCTGATCAACGAATTCAAACAAACATTTTTTCTGCTTTTTATGAACATCACAAGCTAGGCAATAAAGTCCATCATTCATGCCGATGGGATGGTTACAAGAAACCATCACAACATACCACAATTAAGCGAGATGCGAGTACAGAGAATCCTATGGCCAAATAAATATTTCCAACAAATTAAGGTATAAGTTATTCGCACAATCATTGCATTAATCATAGATCTGTTAGGACGAATCGAAGTTTAATCTTGTAGGACCTCATCAAATTCCTAAAAACCACAATCTCCTCTATTTCAAGAAATCGTCTGCGTACTCGCATGAATCTGTATTTCCTATCCACGAATCGAAATCTAAATAAAACTGAACAGTACTCTTCCTACCAGCAAGTTTCAAGTAATCACAAAACAACCTGTTCGAGGTACTAATCCTCGCAGAAATATCAAACCACGAATCTAGTCACCGGACGAAAAAAAATAACATAGTACAAAACATGCCGAACAAATCTAAAATCTACAAGCTACAGCAGGCCAAAAGAGGGCATCAGCCAGGCGAAACTTACAATTCGACGAAGCTATGTGTGGAACCCCCCGATTCCCGAGCGCGCACGCGTGATCCGGAACAGATCTCGTGAATCTTCCCCCCTTCACCGCCTTCCGACGCAGCAGACCCCTGACTGAGACCAGCGAAAAGGATTTCTATCCCTAGAACTCGGCGAGTTCCTCGGTTCCGTTAGCTTCTCTCAGCGAGACGAGCAGCGGCGGCGGCGGCGGCGGTGAGGGAGGAGGAAATTCGTTGGCAAGAAGCAGCGTGCGGCTGGGGAAGGGATGCCCTGATTTGGCCCGGCTTTTATAGCTCCCCCTACCGGGTCCGGGTTCCCGTGGGCGCCAAGTAGATGGGCCGACCCGTCCCGCTGGACCCGTGCTCGCGTGGAGGCCCCCGGGCCGCTAGCTAGGCCGGTGGGACCCGCCACGATCGGGATTCGCGGCCGTGAAGGTCTGGGTCACGGTGGACCGCGTGCACGGAGGGGAGCTGCACCAAGCCGCCTCGGGTGCTTGGCTGGACTCGGAAGGGGTTTTCTCTGAATTTCCAGGATATGGCAGGTGGACCCCGCGTGTGTCGGAGGTGAGCGACGCAGGCCAGCTGGTGGCTGACTGGGCATGGTAGGCTGGGGAAGCTTCGTGGTGGCCTCTTGGTCGCGGCTGGCAACTTTATTTTTCCACTAAAGTTTTCAAATTCTACTATCTTTTCTTTTCTCCTCTGTCGTTCTATACTTGTGCGCCGATATAAAGAATGCCATAAATTCATAATGTGTAAAGTTATATTCATTTTAATTTTAACTAGAGAAAATCAAATATTAAAACTTTGACCAACAATTAGTTAAAGTACATGTACATTTAGTGCATAGATTTTGCATCAGCATATTTGTATGCAAAGTGACTTTAGGACTATATTGAGTTTTTAGCTATTGACATCATATTGTAAGAGAAAAATGATAGGTCAAAATCTACTACAGAGTAGTCACTAAATTAAAATTGTGTCACCATCTAGTAATGATAATCAATGAACAAATAAATTAATTCTAGGAAATGAAGCAAATTCAGAGCTATGAGTTGACTCATCCTTGAATGAAATCATACATGTTTATAAAGAAAAAAAATCAGCAAACCAACCAACCAGCAGTGCGTTAGTGGGGGTGAGGAAATCGGATGGCATTATGGGCAGCCAAATCCATGCAATGGTACGGTGCTTGTAAAGATGATTGATTGGTTTTTGAATATGCAAGCATAGTGATTAGGCTGTCTCCACCGGTAGACTGTAAAACGTCCTGTACTCTATATATAGAGGAAGATTTCGTTCTCTATTGCTCCAGCAGCGTTCTTTAAATGGTTCTCTAAAATAGAGAACGCTACAGGTTTCCTCTATATATAGAGATTCTCTCTCCTCTTCTCTATTTTTTCTTTACGTTTCAAACACTGAATTAAATAAAAATAAAATATGTCCATAGCGTTTGAGGTATAATAAATACGTACGTACAAAAATTTAGAACAAAATACGTTTCTAATATAGGGTTTAATGTATAGAGAACGAGATTTAGAGAACGTTGTTGGAGAAAAATAAGATATAGACGAGAGAATCTCGTAGAGAATTCTGTAAATGAAGGATGTAGAGGATGGGATTTGGAGGATATCGCTGGAGACAACCTATAGACGGTTCGATTCTAACTTTAATGATGGAGAGAATAATCAAAGTATCCATCTAGTTGCAATATATATTTGGACAAGATTCTTCATTTGTAAATATGTGTTGTACATCTATTTAGTAATATCATGAATGTTGTATATCTTATAAACATATTTTGCCATAACATAATAGCAAAACAACAAGTCTGTCTAGGTTAAGACGTCAAATATTCTCAACTAGGACCTGTACGAAAAGATAGAAAGAGAGATATACCTTGGTGTATACCCCCACCGACTTTGTAGCAAAAGTTTCTTTGCAATGCCAAATCTAGCTTGGTTTTTTTTACAATAAATCTACCTTGGTTTACATGTTGAATACAATAGAGCTTACCTGCGTGGGCGACAAGTCCACATACACAACAAGGTGCACAAAAGTATGAGTGAAAATAGGGGGTTTTTTTTTGGCAAAAGGTAATAGGTGCCTGAGAGGTCAATGACGTGAGGCTTATATAGGTTCAGCATGAACACGACAACATTGGCTGACCATTCGGAGGACGACCAGACCCAACACTGTACACCGCGGGAGATGCCGCTATGTCCATAGCGTTTGAGGTATAATAAATACGTACGTACAAAAATTTAGAACAAAATACGTTTCTAATATAGGGTTTAATGTATAGAGAACGAGATTTAGAGAACGTTGTTGGAGAAAAATAAGATATAGAGGAGAGAATCTCGTAGAGAATTCTGTAAATGAAGGATGTAGAGGATGGGATTTGGAGGATATCGCTGGAGACAACCTATAGACGGTTCGATTCTAACTTTAATGATGGAGAGAATAATCAAAGTATCCATCTAGTTGCAATATATATTTGGACAAGATTCTTCATTTGTAAATATGTGTTGTACATCTATTTAGTAATATCATGAATGTTGTATATCTTATAAACATATTTTGCCATAACATAATAGCAAAACAACAAGTCTGTCTAGGTTAAGACGTCAAATATTCTCAACTAGGACCTGGACGAAAAGGTAGAAAGAGAGATATACCTTGGTGTATACCCCCACCGACTTTGTAGCAAAAGTTTCTTTGCAATGCCAAATCTAGCTTGGTTTTTTTTACAATAAATCTACCTTGGTTTACATGTTGAATACAATAGAGCTTACCTGCGTGGGCGACAAGTCCACATACACAACAAGGTGCACAAAAGTATGAGTGAAAATAGGGGTTTTTTTTTTGGCAAAAGGTAATAGGTGCCTGAGAGGTCAATGACGTGAGGCTTATATAGGTTCAGCATGAACACGACAACATTGGCTGACCATTCGGAGGACGACCAGACCCAACACTGTACACCGCGGGAGATGCCGCTCCGTCTTCCGTAGTTGGCAAAGACAGCCACCACCGCGCGCACACCCGCCTTAGGTGCACGGGCACGGCCGCACGGCCCTCAGCCGCATCGGCCGTCCGCGAAGAGGGGTGAAAAAAGCGAAAAGGAGAGGGGCGTCCACGCGATCCGGCGTCTTTTCAGCCTCGCTCGCTTTCCCGACCCCTTTTCCGCCTTCGGTGCGCTGCATCGGTGGCCACACACAGACGGCGGCGCCACGGCGGGTAAGATCTCGCGACACAATGCTTATCTCTGCTGATCCGCACGGCAGGAAACGCAGCACCGGCCAAAACCACACGAATTTTACGCGGAAGCGATAGAGATCGCATGCATGATGCATCCCAGCGGGATATGACCCAGAGACACCGTCGCTCCATCCCGGCAGGCCGCGGAACTCGTCGCCGTCAACGGAGTTCAGACCCGGCGGCGGGCGGCGTCTTGGTGGTGGTGGAGAAGTAGATAGACATGGCTGTACGATATCTCCGGTGCATCTAGCTAGCTAGCCCCCTGCGACAGCGATCCGGTCCGTGATTCCTCTCGCCACTTGGCTTTGTCACGACCCGCCTTGGACAGCTAGATGCGCTTGTCCCAGCTGCCTCCGTTCACTGTGCTCCTGCCATTTTCATTTTTCGCCGCCCGGCGACGCGGGGTTTCTCTGTCCGTTTGCTCCATGTTCTTCGTTTCTTCAGAGCTCATGCCCCACCACTTGCCTTTCCCGAATTCCCGTAATTTCTTGGCTCGGCCGCAAATGGATAAAAAATGACATGGACGCAGATGACTAGATGAGTACTCCAAAGGAGCTAGGAAATTGCAACATGGGGGTTAGGTGCAGCTTTGACGGGATTAGCGAGCTGGCTTGCGGCAGGACCAGGGCAGAGAAACCCTAATCTTTTGCTGATGGTAACACTATTGATTTTTGTTGATAATATCTGGGCTGCTCGCCAGCCAGGTGAGCCGATGACCTGCTCCCTGATGTCTCAGTTTCGCTACCTTTCTTCCTGATGGTTGCCACTGTTTTTGTCGACGTGGGAGCAAGTTGGTCAAAGCTTGCCGTTCCTGCCGGACGCCGAAACGTACACGCCAATTTCCCCTTCTGATTCGTGCTGGAAATCTAGAAGAATGTCCAAACACGGAGTCATGGAACTGATGAGTAAAAGAGTTCCTTCAAATGCTGGATTTCTGACCAGAATGAGTACTAGAATCCAGCATGTGCTGTCTCACTGGTGCATGTTTTTCTTCCAGAAAATCCAGAGAGCGTGACGCGGTCCAGCCAGCTGGGGTAAGAACAGGTGATTTGCAGAATCGAGCGCCAATAGTTGGCGCGGGCCAGCATCCCACTGGCCTGATGATGATTGAGCAAACGGCCTGGTAGTTCAGCTCTGTTAGAAAAACTATCGGAGTTCAGCTGTGTTCTCAGCATCCCTTCCCTGCATGTGTTCCAGAGGAGAAAGACGCAATACTTTTTTACAAAGAAATAGTACCGCCTCATATCTGATCTCCATGAAGGAAAACAAAGATGAAAAGATGCACTGCATCTGCGTATCATCAATTCATCATTCATCAGATAAAAAGATGAGCAGGGCGGCACTAGGCACGGTAGCCCACACGGGCTCACAGTCACCACCGGTGAGCTTACGGAGAAGCAGTGGGGTCCAATTGGCTCTTCAGAACACGATCCATCACCTCTGAAAAGGATCGGAAGGCTACCAGTACTCGCGGTCGTTTTCACACGCGGGATCGGGATGTCTTGGGAGCATATCCTTCCTGGGCCGACGCGAGCCCCAGCAGATTCGGATTTGGGGCCGACGGCTCAACCGCACGATTTTTTTTTTTTGTAAATGCATGCACCCATCAGACGTGGTCGACCGGCGGCTGGCCGACTGCAGTCCCAGTGTCGTCGGCGAGAGGGCAGCGCGGCACAGTTCCTGCAGCTCCCTGAACTGCACAGGAGGCAAGTGAAGGGCTGGTTGGGATCATCACATCCGAGTCCTGACGCCTGACGGTGTACAATCCTACTGGAGGCTCGTGGAGAAACTGCACCCTGTCGCTTTTGGATGATGGTTCCTGCTTCCAAACAGACGGGGACTGAAAACGGAAACAATACGATGAACTGAGAGTGCATTACAAAATCAGACGGATGAAAAGCATGCACGGACAGGGGACAGCATCAATCGGGTGGTTAGAATTCTTCAGAGAGATTTGCGTGGGAGATGTGGGTCAATACACCTGCGAAATGCATCTCATGGTGGAGATATGGTGCGACCACTTTTGGTTTAGGCTCGACCGTCAAAAAGGCTCCACTCACTTTGTGGTAGCTTCTGTTGCACAGGCCAAATGATGCTACGACACGTCGACACCATACACTACAACATGATTAAAAAATAGTAATACTTTTAAAATAAATAATAATACTGCTTGTCTGCACGACTCCTCATGAAGTGATTGATCCTCCATCCAAAGAAAGAAAGAAAGAAAGAAAGAAAGAAAGAAAGTGTAGTGCTGGGCTCGTCTAGTTGATAGATAATGGGCCTCGGTAGGCCCGCCCTTATTGCAGCAGGCAGGCCTCCCACGGGCTCAACTGAACAAAAGGCTCGCAGCCCATCCACGGTTGTCACCGGCCGCCGCCCTCTCTCTAAAAAAAAAAAGCTTGATCGGGCCCACGTTCTTCCACCTCGTACTCGTACTCGTCCTCCCCTTTCCTCGGCGACGCCGCGTTCTCTGGTCTCTGCCACAGCGCCTCCCCTCCGCCTCCGGTCTCTGGTCCCGCAACCGCGACGAGATGGCCGAGGTGAGAACTTTCTAGAATCCCTCCCTCCCCCGATTGCGCCGGGTCGCTGCATCCTGTCGGTTGGTTGTTACCTGACAATAGGCTTCGATCTAGTTCGTCGATCGTCCGATTGGAGATGGTTTCCCGTCCCGTGGATCTGATCCGTGTGTATGCGCGCGTGAGGTGGATTGTGATAAGTGCTCGTTTGTAGACACTACGTCCATTTTTTTCTGATATAGAATTTGCTTGATCCCCGGTCGTGCAATTTGCGTGCTGCTGTGGTGGAAAATTGTGGAGTCATGTACTAAGATCTGATATAGGATACTGCATTCATTATGTAGCTGACTGAAGAGTCACGTTTTTAAAATTTTAAGGGTAGGGCTGCCGGGTTGGCTTGGTGATAACATTTGGTTGGGCCTTTACAGTTTTGCGAAGGATAGTGATACTGGTTCTAGCAGCCATTCGCCATTGTGGCAAGCACCAGCAGACTGTATGAATTGCAGAATAGGTTAGTTGCCTGATATGGATGGTATTTGATCTCCGCGGGACCTAGTAGTGCTGTCTCAGATGCTCATCTATTTGGTGAGTGTCAGGGTGCCATATTTTTCTCTTATTTTATAAGAAGACGATCTTACATTCACCTACCAGATGCTGTAATGTGCATCCCAGTGAAATGAGCTATCTTTCATTTTCATGCCATGCTTATTGGTTCTCATTATTGTCTTCCATTTTTTTCTTTATTTGGATTTCCTGTATATTTTTTTATTGTTTCTGTTTATGCTTTGCATTTCTACCAGATTGAGCTGAAGACCGCACCTGCTGACTTCCGCTTTCCTACAACGAACCAAACCAGACACTGTTTTGCGCGCTATATTGAGTACCATAGGTATGTTTGCTGGAAAACTTTACACGTGACTTGTTCAAAGAAAAAAACTTTACACGTGAACAATATCCCAGTTCTTCAATATTTGAACTTCCATGCAACCAGATGTGTCAATGACAAAGGGGATGAAACTGCTGATTGTGAGAAATTCGCCAAGTACTACCGCTCTCTTTGCCCAGGAGAATGGGTGAGTGCTTGTGCTGTCTTTTGTAGTACCACTGCAATTTATTTATTTATTTATTTATTTTCATCTTGACAGAATATAGGAAATTTGTGATGCACTAAGCTACTAACCTGAACCAAGAATCTTCATTGAGTCAAACTCCATCATATCTGAATTGCTTGGCCATAAACCACTGATTTGTTTCTGCCATCATTTCACTTCCTAGGAGTAGAAATTTGTGGATAATGTGACTCATTGGAACGTTTTGCTATGCATATTAGCATACAAATGGGCGCTCTAATATGTTATATGCTCCAGCTGAGAACTTTTTTGCAGTCTGCACCTATGGCTATGGATGACACAGTTTAAAATTTTAACTTCTAGCGTTTAGTTCTCTCTAGGGAGTAGTTTTACACTTGCTGGATTTTTATTTGTTTTCAAATATCATTTCCTGTTCTAATCTTTTGAGGGTTCCCAAGTATGTTTCACAATTTTCCTTTATGCAATCCTTCGATCTGTTTACCAATTAATGCTTAGCTGGACCATGTTCACTTGACGCATTGAAACTAGCCATGCATTCTAGCCTGGTTTCTACAATGTCATCAGCTTATTCTCTACTGAATCAGGTTGAGAAGTGGAACGAGCAGAGGGAAAACGGGACCTTTGCAGGGCCCCTCTAAATCTTATTTGAGAGTCACCGTGGACCTACAGCTTTCATCACTCCAGATGTTTTCTTATTTAAATTTGTGTTATTGTCTCGTGTCACCTAAGCACTTACTGTAAAACAGTTTGTGATGCTGTTTATTTGGATTGCACTCATAATTTAATCCGTTTTTGCTACTAATGTTATGTTTTTCCAGACCTCTTTTTTGTTGGCTATTATCCGAACATAAATGGTTTCTAAAGTTCATAGCTGGTGTCTCTGTTTCCTACTGGAATCTGAGTAATGTTCACCATGGATGGTGCTAGGGGGCAACACCAAAGAACTAAAGGAAACATGGAAATGAAATGAATTTGCTTACGTTTTACTATTAAAAATTCCCATTTACCTTGAACCTAGATGTGCAGCAAATGTTCTTTGGGTAGAACTTCATAAATGTGCTTCATGCAGTAAAAACAGGACGCAGCGTCTCCAGTTCAGGACTGACCTGATTTTGTGAGCGAAATTGTTTCATCTCTTGTAACCCTGTGGCATTTGGGTTCCTTTCCTGCGTGCTATAATAACTGGGCATTTACTCTTTAGTTTGAGTTCTGAATATCCAGAGGTGATTCTAGTATGTGAAAATGATGAAGTGTATTTACAGCATAGGGATTTACTCTTTTAATTTGAGTTCTTGAATAATTGGGGATTTACTCTTTATCATGGAAAATCCACATAAAAATACAGCATTACCAAGCATCTCATTAAATTCATTATATTTCAAATGATTACATGGTGCATAAGAAGAAACAAAATACACATACAACTAATCTCTTACAACTCCGAATCGGATGGTTCAAATCGGTGAAGATAGGTAGCTCATAAACCAATGGAATGAAATAATCATTCTAGAATCCGCTCCCTGTCACTGAATGTGGACCCAGATCCCCTTGCTGGGAATGCGCCCGTTCACGACGAACAGCATGTAGTAGCCCGGTGGCGCCAAGACCGACGTCGCCGGCATAGCCACGGTGGCCTCGTAGAAGCCGGGGAACGGCGTCGCTACCCCGCCGTTCAGCTGGAACGCCTGCGCAGGCTTCACCTGGACCTGGAGGAACAGCTGCCTCTGGTTCTGCGCGAACGAATGCGTCGTGAACGACGGCGCGACCATGGTAACCGCCCCGGGAATGCCGTCGCGAGCGAAGAACTGCAGCTTCAGCTGCGCGCCGTACGCGACGTGGACCGGCCCGTCCTTGGGCGACGGGACGAAGATGTTTGGGCGGAGCCCGTCGTTGGAGCCGTCGAGATAGTACGGCGAGAAGGCCTCCAGGGTGAGGTCGGTGGGGAACTTCTTGTCGAAGACGTAGAACTGGTGCGGGTTACTGCCGCCCACGATCACCCGGCCGTCGCGGTCGAGCACCGCTGAGGCGTGGTACATCCGCGGCCGCGGGGTGCCCGCCGGCGCCTGCGCCTCGAACCGGTTGGTCGGGGTCACGAACGGGAGGTCCGGCCGGTAGATGACGGGAGTGGGGTTGAAGGTGTTGGCGGACTCCCACCCGGCGATCCCGTCCGTGGCGCCGTTGATGATGGCCACCTCGCCGTTGGGGAGCAGGATCATGTCGCCCATCACCCGCGGCGACGGCATCTCCTCGACGACCCACGACGGGTTCGGGTCGGTGATCTTGAGCCGCCCGCACGTCCTCAGCGCCGGGGGGAACTGCCTCGCCGCCACGGCGCCGTTGGAGGTGGCCGGCGTGCCCCCGCAGATAAGTACCTCGGCCTCGGTGGGGTTGGGCTTCAGCGGGAGCAGCACTGACGAGCCGGCGTTCGGGTTGGTCCTCAGGTCACCGCCGCTGCCGAGCGTGGTGTAGTTACGGACGATCTTGCCGGTCTTGTAGTCGAAGAGAATGGCGCGGTTGCTGGCGAAGATGAAAAGGTTGCCGTCTATGTTGAGGTGAACGAACGGGTACAGGCTGTTCGTTTGACCCAGGAACGGCAGCGAGAAGGCAGCGTTGGTGCCGGTCTTCGGGTAGAACTCGTAGCTGGGCTGCCCCAGCCCGCCTACGATGATGGCGCGGCCGTCGGGGAGCTTCTGGTTGGTGGCGTACCACCGGTCGGCGGCGAGCACGACGGGGGCCGGCACCTCGGTCCAGTCGCAGCTCGCGTCGCTCCCGCTGCACGCGGGCATGAGGCGGATCTTGCGGGTGCCGTCCCTCCACCCGCCGTTCTGGACGAGGGTGCCGTCGGGCGCGACGTAGCCCGACGAGCACCAGGTGTCGGTGAAGATGGAGAGCCCGCGGAAGGTGTTCGACGCGACGCTGTACTCGACGGAGTGCGCGGTGCAGTCCGACCTGTTGCGGAACCACTGGTCCTGGGGGTTGATGCGGCAGGGGTGGCCGGCGGGGAAGGTGAGGTTGGACGGGCCGACGTTGGTGCGGTCGAAGAGGACCAGGCGGTCGTTGTGCAGGAGCTGCATGTGCATCCCCGACACGCCGACGTTCTGAAGGAACTTCCAGCTCCCGGCGGCGCGCGCCGGCGCGATGCCGCCATAGGCGAGGAGTAGGAGAAGGGCGAGGTGGTGGAATCCAAGCTTCATTGTGGTGGCTACTGGCTACAAGAGGGATAGAGGCTGCTTGTGGAGCAGTGACCGTGCTGCTGGTGTGTTTTAGCTCGGGAGCTGCGCTGTATATATAGCTGCGTTCCGAGCTCGAACCATTTTTCTTTACACTTGTTTTTTTCTGGTTGAAAACCCTGGAACATGCAGGCCTGCGTTCGTCCAGGAGACAAGGAATGCTGGCATTCATTTTGGCCATGTGTTACTGATTATATTCTGATCTGGTAGTTCATCTAGTAGCCTCAGGTAAGTGTTTTAGTACATTTTCTTTTTCTGATTATACACCAATTGAAAGAGGTGGCTCTTCATGTAATACAGTATACAGTGTTTTAGTCTGTTTTGTTTTCCTTTCAACCTCAACTCCATTGTGATATGAACTTTCTCCCCTCCCTTGTACAGTGCGTGTTCCAATTTTAAAAAATGCCTTGTGATGAAAGTAAGTGTGGTACGTTATAGTTGTTTACTTGTATGCATAGAAATTATTAGTATCATCATTGTAGTCTTGTAGACTTATTTCAGTGCGTATCAAGCTGAACTTATTTCACTCCATTTCATCTATCTGGTTTCAGTTATCTGAAGATCGGTGTTGCCACATTTTTCTTGTCCTTTTATTACTCAACTCGATCCAAGTTTGAACTAAAAAAATGAAAACCATATGCCATTTTTGGTGGAGTTTTTTATATCTTGTAAAATATTCTTTGTTTTATCTTGTTTCTTCAGAAAATGCGCTTCTCCCACAGAGGACTGGTTAAATTATTTGAACACTGCGCAGGTGATAGGCAGCAATGTGGTGTCACGCACAATGGGTTTCAAGCTGAAAAAAGGGCCTAAAAGATGTGGTCATGATATGTTTCACGACGCAATCACACATCTCAGAGTAGCATTTCACAAATGCTAATCTCTGCTGTGATGTTCTCAGAAGTGCATGCTGCTAGCTTTGGATGGAATTCCCCGTCAGTTTTTAATGATAAAGTAGACAATATATGAGATGAAATTTATCGCCTCCCCATAGAGAGGTCTAATAGACCAGGTATTCCCATGCATCATCGAGGAGATAATACTTTTGAACAGTACTACGTTGACTTAATCATGAAGCACGGTGCAATATCAAACACACGGGTATAATTATATCTGCCAGATGGTGTTGACTTAAGTGCAGACAGAGAATAATGACAGCATGGTACGTTGAGTTATCATAGCCTAACGAACTATGCCCCATCTGTCTCCACATGCTTAACTGACACATGATTAGCATATGTCAATCCAGTGAACTCAGCCAGTGTTCTTAAGTCTTAACAAGTAGATGGGAGGAATGTTATCCGGAAACAAGCTAGGCCAGCTGCACGTTCATATTCTGATGACTCTCGGTCGGCTCTTCCAACTCATGGTCTCCTGACTTATTATTGTGTGGGGTTAAGAACAAAGGATGCATGAGAATTGAGAACCAAACCATGTTCAGAGATGCTCCTACCCTCCTAGGTTTGTAATTGTAATAAGCGGTGAGATCATTCAAGTTCAATTAAGAGATGGGTCATTCTTGATGCATCGGTTGCAATATGCGGAAGAAGGGGTGAGAACAGTTGGGAAGCATGTGGTTTATATATCACAAAATTAGAGGTGACTGAGAGAGCACGATGCGAGCAATGCTGAGGCACCATGCATGATTGGATAGCTGAACTTGAGAGTCTTCAAAACAAAAGAAAATCACAAGTAGGCTGGATTAGACTGGATTGTGTGACGGTGTAATTAACACATCCGCAAACTAACTGCAGCTATATTGGTTAGATTTTTTTGGTGAAACCTGCCAGCGTGCATAGAGGATCATGGCAGGAACTCCTATCTAAAGAATAAATAGATGCCACATGCATCGCTCATCTGATTGACTTACATGGTTTGTGTTGCCACACGAAATTGATCCGCGCAACACCATGATAACTATCATGCTCCTGGAACGATGACCGATTGCTTTCTGATCAAAGAAACACAGATTCATCGATCCTCGTGGAGGAGAGCCGACATTTTTTCAACGCAAAAAAGAAAAAAAAATCAACTAAACCCTAGGATTGTTAGGGCTCAGCAAGGACTAGTATTCCGGAGCGATCATTTTCAATCTGATAATATGCAAAATATTCCACACCAACAAACGATTGATTACCATGAATTTGATGTATGGTTAATAATAAAGATGAGCTTGATGGTAACAGAAAGCTGATTGCACGATCTCATAATAATTTATTGTGCATTTGTACAAGTGTTTGCAATTGGAATGCATACTTGCATACTGATGGCTATTGGAATGGATGGAAACAAACATGCAAATGACTTGGTCCAAACTGAAACAATTAGACACTGCAGAGCTGCAGAGTTTCAGCCTTTCAGGGAACACGCTTGTTGTTGTGCTACTCTGGTCTCATAACTGTGCTCTGTGCACTAGCCATATTAACAGAAGGCTTACGAATTAGACGTTGTTGAGGTGTGAAGATAAAACCCTGAACATTTGTTTCAGCAAATGCAGAAGAGAAGTCTAGAGATTGTTCACTTGTCCAGGCATGTACTTCATGAACCAAATCTCAGTGATACAAATAGCTCTGTCTATAATGTAGATGCTGATACATATATCAACACTTCGCTCAAGAAATCCAAAGAATTAAACAACAAAAGAATAGCTCAATTCCCATTGTAACTTCAGACTGTAAAACACGATCTTTTTCTCAGACGGATCCACGCTGAACGCTTCCATCATGATGCCTGCCTTGGTCGATGGCGCTATTAGCCTCACTGACCACCTCCTTGCCTCCTCACCGCCAACGCCTCCTGCTGCCACTAAGGAAGCATCTGCACGGTACAGGCAGTAATTAGCACTGCACCATGCCATGAAGGCGCGGATCGACCGGGGAATTAAGCTGCCTGGTCGCCATGATCAGTGTCCGTCACACCCGCACACTCGAGGGAGAGAGAGCAAGCAGGTGACCAAGCTTCTTGAATAATCGAAGAAATGCCAGCTTCAGTTGGCAAGGTCGGAGCGCTCGCCGGAGGGCGGCGGCGAGGACGGCGGGACGACGAGAGGGCATTCAGTTCTTGCGGGTCCACTAATAGCACAGCCACCACCATCCCTGGGCGTCGCTTCGCCAAGATACATGTTTGGCCATGGCCGGAGGGGCCCGCGGAGGTCGGCGGCGGCGGCGCGAGTTCGTTCCTATGTTGCCGGCAAGAACATTGCAAAAGCACCCTCAATAATTTACAAATAACCCCCTATGTTGGATTGCGATTAAATCGTGATCTGGCTATATGCAAATATATCCCTAATATTTTACATATACCCCTTGTTTGGATCGCTATTAATAATCTCGATCCGAATATATGCAAGCAACACCCCCATTTTGAATATTTGTTTTCAAAGTACCCCTTGCTCGGCCGTCAGTCCGCCGCCGCCTTCCGCCCTGCCAGAAGCTCAAATCCCCAGTTCATTGCCGCCGACTGGTTAGCTGGGAGATGGCGAGGGAACACAAGATGAGGAGCCGAGAGCCCTGGAACTCGGTAGGTGGGCAGCGGGAGCAGTATTGCTCGCGGAAGGCCAAGCGCACCGCGGCTGGGCGGAGGTGGTGCGGTTGGAACGCAGCCGAGCTTACTGGGGCTCTTGGCCGTGCTTCAGGTCAAGGTCGGTGACAATGCCACGCGTGTACGCCGGCGGCGCAGGAGACGTTTACGGCGGATCGCAATTCGCAATGGCCAGTCCATGTGCGTGCGAGTCGGGGGATATGGTAGATGGTACTTGCACGCTCTCTTTCTCCAGTTTTTCAGATGCACAAGGCTGCAAGTGTTGCAACGATTATGATCGAGTGCGGCAGGATTGGAATCAAAATGAACTGAGATTTTGTCTGAACTGAAACTTTTTTTTTCAGAAACCGGCAACAAATTGACAGCATGCAAACAAAGGCTGATTGCCCAATCCCATGGTGGTTTATTATGAAGCCAGGGCAGAGAAACAGCCTATTAGAAGGAAGAGAAGAATTGCAGCTAGTCTGAGACAACATGACGCGGAAGTTCAGAGCAATAGTTTGATGGTGTTACCCAGCATGTCATTAAATTTGAACCGATTACATGATGCCTTTAATTTAGAAGAAAGGAAACACACTTATTACAACCAATTTCGTACTGCTAGCTCCTGAACGATTTCAGGATGGGATGGTTTAGATATCCGCCGTGGGCCGTCACTGTATGTGGACCCAGATCCCCTTGCTGGGAATGCGCCCATTCACGACGAACAGCAAGTAGTAGCCCGGCGGCGCCAAGACCTTGGTCGGCATCGTCACGGACGCCACGTGGACGTCGGTAGGCAGTATCGCGCCGCCGATCCCCGGGAGCTGCGGCGCCTTGGTCACCAGCTGGGCCTGGAGGAACAGCAGCCTCTGGTTCTGCGCGAACGAGTGCGTCGTGAACGACGGCGCCACCATGGTCACCGACACCACGGGGTCGCGGACGGGGACCCTGAACGCCACCACCAACTGATCGTCGTACTTGACGCTCACCGGCGCGCTTGTGAGTGATGGGTTGACGATGCTGGGGCGGCGGTCGTCGTTGGAGGCGTCGAGGTAGTCGGGCGAGAAGGCCTCGAGGCTGAGCTCGGTGGGGAACTTGGCGTTGCCGAAGACGTAGCGCTCGTGCGGGTTGCTGCCGCCCAGCAGCACGCGGCCGTCGCGGAGGAGCACCGCCGAGGCGTGGTACATCCGCGGCCGCGGGGTGCCCGCCGCCGGCGCCTGCGCTTCGAACCGGTCCCCGAGGGGACGGTCCGGGCGGTAGACGACGGGTGTGGGGTTGAAAGTGTTGGCGGAGTCCCACCCGGCGATCCCGTCCGTGGCGCCGTTGATGATGAGCACCTCGCCGTTGGGCAGCAGGATCATGTCGCCCATCACCCGCGGCGACGGCATGTCCTCGAGGACCCATGCCGCCGCCGGCTCGGGGTCGGTGATCTTGATCCGCCCGCACGTCCTCAGCGCCGGCGGGAACTGCCCGTTGTCATTCACGGCGCTGATGGAGCTGGCCGGCGCCCCGCCGCAGATGAGCACCTCGGCCTCGGTGGCGTTGGGCTTGAGGGGGAGCAGCACCGAGGAGCCCGCGGTGGGGTTGTTCCTCGGCGCGCCGTCGCCGAGCGTGGGGTACGTCCGGACGACGCTGCCGCTGTTGTAGTCGAACAGGATGGCACGGTTGTTCTCGAAGATGAAAAGGTTGCCGTCCACGTTGAGGTGCACGAAAGGATACAGGTACATGCTGTTATCTCCGGACAGAAACTGCAGCGGCAAGGTGGTACCAGAAGCAGGATCCGCCTTTGGGTAGAACTCGTAGTTGGGCTGGCCCCGGCCGCCCACGATGATGGCGCTGCCGTCGGGGAGCTTCTGGTTGGTGGCGTACCAGCGGTCGGCGGCGAGCACGTCCGGGTCTGTCGGCTTCTCGGACCAGTCGCAGGCCGTGTCGTCAGCACCCCCGGTGCAGGCGGGCATGAGGCGCACCTTGCGGATGCCGTCGTCCGACCCGCCGGTCTGGACGAGGGTGCCGTCGGGCGCGACGTAGCCCGACGAGCACCAGGTGTCGGTGAAGATGGAGAGCGCGCGGAAGGTGTTGGAGGCGACGTCGTACTCGACAGAGTGCGCGGTGCAGTCGGCCTCGCCGCGGAACCACTGGTCCTTGGGGTTGCGGCGGCAGGGGTGGCCGGGGGGAAGGTGAGGTTGGACGGGCCGAAGTTGGTGCGGTCGAAGAGGATCACGCGGTCGTTGTGCAGCAGCTGCATGTGCATCGCCGACACGCCGACACTGTCCTGCAGGAGCTCCCAGCGCCCGCCGGCAGCGCTCGCCGGCGCGATGCCGCCGCCGCAGGCGAGGAGTACTCCTATGGCGAGGACGAGGAGGAGGCGGAACCCGAGCTCCATGGTCGCTGAGAGCGAGAGGCCGGTGCTTGTGAGTTGTGACTTTGTGAGCTGTGTGCTTTAGCTCGTAAGCTGCGAGGCAGTATTTATAGTTGGGATCGCATGCATGGCGACTTGGCGAGTCTCCTCTTCGATCAACCAGTACGTACACGCTGTGTACCCTAGCTAGCTTCTCCACTCCAGTTGAGAACCTTGTACACGTCACTTGCCGACATGCCGGTCGACGTCAGCAAATTCTGCAAGGCTACGTCACTTGCCTAGCTATAAGATGACTCAGTTAATTTATGGGAAAAATCCGGTTTACGTTCTCGAACTAGCGCAAAAATCTAATTTTCAACCTTCAACTACAAAATCAGATAATATAGACCATCTAACTATCGAAACCGTGCAAATTTTTAGCCCTCTGTGTGGTTCAAATGTGGTATTTTTTTTAAAAAATAAAAAATTATAAGTAGATCTAAAAAATAAAACTAATCCATTTTAAATCAAAAAAATATGAAACTAGTATCAAATTTTTCTTACAATGTAACCTATCTATTATTGCTCTATTTAAAAATTATTTATTCAAAAATAATAGGCATAATTATAAGCAACCAAATACTATGACCATAAAAAAATATATCTGAATAACTAACAAATAGAGTGTCAATAGATATGTTACATTTTTAGAATTTTTTTGATACCTATATTGTATTTTTAGTTTAAAATGAATTGCTTATAATTTTTTTAGTTTAAAATAGTATATTTTTAATTTTTAGAAAAAATAAAAAAAACCACATTTGAAACCACTCAAATGATCAAATTTGTACGGTTTCAATAGTTGGATGGCCTATATTATCTAGTTTTATAGTTGAAGGCTGAACTTTTATAATAGTTCGAGGATATAAACCAGATTTTTTTCTTAATTAATTAGTAGTTTGATGCGCGTCACAACCTTTTTACTGTGTTACCATGTACAACGTACCCACGGTGTACGCGCGGTACTCCACAGTCGTCCACACTGCTGCTAACCTGCTATCAAGTTGGCCAGTGGCCACCACAATTGATTTGCTACTCATGGCCGTGCGTGACCATACGTGTACGCTCGCAGAAAACGCAGGGCCGCCCGCCCTCGCCACTACTCCGTCGTCGTCAGCCTCGAGACCCGCCGCGGCCGGTCCGTCCCGTCCACACCACCATGGATGGCTAGCTACACGGTCCGCGCGCGCAGGCATGTAATGCCGCTGCTCAGTCGCGGCGGTCCATCCATGTGTGCAAGCGCAGCGAGCGAGGCCGCCCGGCCGTGCCACTCGCGCATTAACAGCTCGCAAATGGTAATTAACAGGCAGTAATGGCTTGGCCTACCACCGGCGCCTGCATATCCATTGCATATCCGCGTGCGAGGATGCCTCCGCCCTAGATAGAAAGGAAGGCAAAAGAAAAGGAGAAGGAAAGGAGTGCTCGTTGCGTGGGCCGCACTCTCTTTAAGCCGGTGGAGGGCTTCTATGGGCTATGAATAGCAGGCCCGTTTAGCAGACGGATCTCCACACGCAATGGCAGCCCGCCTTCCATGATGCCCAAGAGGCAAGAGGTCGTGCCGGAGAGTTCGGAGATGTTCCTTTCCCTCTTTATTTCGCGGGGTATTAAGAAAAATTTGACCTGTGGGAAAACCGCCCTCACGGTATTATATTAAGAAAAAAGACGAACCTGTGAGAAAACCGCCCAAACGGGAGTCGAACTTCCGACCACCTGATGAAACCACGACCGGCCATGCACCAACCGGGCTAAAGCCCTTTCGGTCGCGGGGGTATTAAGAGCGTCACCAATTCATAGGGCATCGTCACTGACATGTCTCTTTTGTCCATGATCCTTCATTGGTAAATCGTTCACCAAATGGGTAGTGCCCCACAGCCCCACTACGATGCATAGTTCAGGTTTTTCCCAAAAGAAAGGAAAAAAAAAAAGATGTACAGTTCAGGAGAATGAAACTGCGAGCACAAACTGACAGGTGCTAGTGAATACTGTATACTGATACAACGGCAAAGGTACACGTGCGGCAGTCGACTCGGAGGATGATGCCGTTCGCGACTTCGCGCCTGCCGAAGCTTGGGGGGATCGCCCCCCGCGTGCCCGCGCGCGCGGCGGCGGCGGGCGGCCGGTCGGGTTACTCCCGGCGTGGCGGGTCGTGCCGGGCGGAGACCACGGCGGTGGACATCACGAGCATGTGGCTGAGCGTGGCGACCCACCTCCTGTACACGCCGTAGTCGTCGGCGCGAAGCTCCACCTTGCCCTTGCTAGTCGACACCTCCACCGGGTACGTCGCGCCGTCGTCGGGGCTCGGCTTCTCCGGGGCGCACGGCCGCACGTCGCGGATCACGCCTGCGGGTACACGGTCGGGCGGCTGGTCAGTTCGGCTTCTCCGATCAACTGAACAAGAAACACAGGCGAGACGGGTGCTAGCTGTTCAAGTCTTACTTTCTTTCGCGTGGGAGAAGGCCCTGACCAGGTTCGTCTTCTTGATCCGGAGCACGATCTCACCGCGCTTGTTCGTCACCGCGGACACCGTGTGGAGCTTCCATTTCCCTGCAGCCCATCACCGTGCCAGGAGAACGCGACGTCAGTTTTGCGTGCCGGTTGCAACTGGCGTTGACATGGAGCCTGGCATGGGAATGGCGGCGGCACTCACCGTCCGGCATCGCGACGAACAACTCGTCGCCCTTGGCCAGCGCCGCGCGGGACCTCGCGTGGTTGAAGTCGAAGTCGAGGTCGTCCTGTGACCGCGCCGAGCCCGCGTGGTCTCCTCTCTCGTTCTGGCCGTGCCCGCCGCCCCCGCTGCTGCTGCGCCGTCCTCTCAGCGTGGCAGCGCCCCGCAGGGCTGTGACATGTCAGGCGGGCAAATAAAGTTACTTCCGGGAATTCTTTGGGGTCGTTGTTGGTCTGAATTGAGGAACAGCGAGTGGCACACACATGTGGCGGCGGCCGCGGTGAGCGTGATGACGTTGCTGGCGTCCGTGGAGGCCCTGGCGGCGTCGACGGCCGCCGCGACCTGGTCGCGCGTGGCGCCCGCGGCCTCGGCCACCTTCGCGCACTGCGCCGCCACGAGCGCGGCCGCGGACGCCACCGCCGTCTCCCTCATCCCAGCCGCGCCCGGCGGCGCGGCGCTCTCCGCGGCGATGGCGGCGAGCGCGGCCGCGACGCCGGCCACGGACACGGCTGCGTGGACCTCCGCCCGCTGCAGGCGCGCCTCCTCCTTGCGCTTCTGCTTCCGCTCCTTCACCCACTTCTTGAGCGAGATGCCGTTCCATGGCGCCATCTTGCGCGGGAGCTGCGTGCAAAGTTCAGAATTTCAAGATCTGTCAAGCCATCACAAATAAATAGCAGCATATCTCATCATTTCCTTGATCCCCGTTGATGCATATCTCGAAATAAAACGCTGCTTAATAAGAATTTAAAAAGTGAAGCTTGGGAACGAGATATGGCTGATCATAACATGCTAACCAAATCGGTATCTTTCCCAGAAAATGCTAATCAGAATGTGTAACTGACTGAACCATTCATATTGGCCGGAACAGAAATAGGAACCTTGCTCTACCAAAATCAATGGATTAGTACATGACCAAATTCCATGAACTCAAGATTGATCAGAAGGATTGAGAAGAGAATTGTAAAACATCTCCGGGCAATTTCAAGTTATACATCTTGCGTTGCAGGAAATCATGCATGTTACTGTAACTTCAGAGATGAACAGAACTAGACAGTGGCTTTGAGCCATCAACAGTCACTCACCCATTTCTTCTTGAGGCAGAGATCATAATCCAGTTCGGGATGAATTGCCTTCTGCAGCCATATCCATGACTGAAAAAGGAAGAACGCCAGAAAGGCACACGCTTGAGGTCAGGCTAAAATGAGCATCCCATCACAAAAGTTATGTACCTTCAGATCGTCATATTTCCATTGGGCAGTGCTGAAACTGCTGTTGTCAACCACCAAGCTACGATTACTTTTCTGCAAAGCGCCGGGAAATAGATTGTTACACACCTCAAGTTCCATCTCCAGCACAATACACTGACAAAATATTTGCTACAGTTACTGAATCTACACTTACTGACAACAGGTCTTTCCGGTCATTACCAAGCGACATGACCGGATGCTCCACCAGCGCCATCGAGCACTCCTTCGGTCCTGTCTGAAGAACTTGGATAGCCGAGCTGCACCACGCGCTCGAGAGCAGGTCCGTCGGTTCTGGAGGCGGCTCCTCGCAGGCAATTAGGCCTCTGTCCGGCTCCATGGCCAGGGCAGGGCAGAAACCAAGCTAATTCCCCTAGAAGCAGCTCAGGAAAGGCAATGGCCAGAGATTTATGGTGGATGAGTGGATATCACTCTTGGTAGCTGTGCAGGTGCAGCCTCTCTGTCTTTCTGATGCCAACCTGCAGCCGTAGAGAATGTCTTAGTAGGAGAACCAGATCCTTGATCGAATCGCTAGGATAGCTCCGACCACTAGAACCAACTTTTAGCTGTAAAAAACCTGAAACAGTACAGGTGTCACTGAGAAAGGCAGTGAGTAAAAAACTATAAGTACCAAATAAACAAAGCATATTAGTGGCTTTTGGGAGGATGAGGAGTGGAGCAGATCATGAGCTTCAAGAATGCTTTAGGTGCACACAAAGAAGATGGAATCAAAATGGGGACCTGGTAGCCTTTACAGTAGAAAAATTGCAGCATAATAACTGTCCCAGAACATTGAGGAGTTTGAGCACAACTTTTCGGTGCTGGATTTTATATTGTGGCCACCCAGAAAAAAAAAACTGCTACAAAGAGGAGATGCTTAGCGTTTCGATGCAATGATCCAATGTATTTTATTGTAAATCAAATCGAGTAAAAAGGCGAAGAGAACATGAGATGTTGCCTTGTTGGGCTGCCACTAGTGCAATAGAAAAAACAGAAAAGGCAGCAGGATGAGGGTGTCATGCATACGATGTTTCGGAACTTTCGGGCATCATTGCCATGCGCGCAATGCTGTAGTGCTGGGGTATAGACGTATACCTCATGGGTCTAGATTGTGACCTGTAGCGTAGTATCTCTTAACGTCAGAGCATGAGGACCTACGGTGGATGTTCATTGCACCGGGTTTCAATCAGAAGATCTCTTCCCTTAAAAAACCAAGCAAATCTCATGCTGTAGCAAACTGTAGCGGAGTCATCCCAGCCTCACATCAGTTCAGTCCCTGTCCATTGTTGATAACATGAAAATACTAGAAGCAAATCAATACACTGTATAACATTAAGTCCAGAGATCGTGATGGTCTTCAAAATAAGGTGCCAAAGCATGTATTAGATTATGTCTTGTCGGATTCTTCAGTTATGAAATATCCCTGCAGAATGGTATTGAACTTGCATAAAAGTGAATGCTTCATAAGGATGAAGTGAGGCACCGAACCTGTGCTGCTTCGAGCAACAGTGCGGGGTTGTCCCATATGGAATAATTGGTTCTGGCATAGAGCAAGAAATAATTTGATAATCTGGTGAATTATTCGCCCTCAGTCCCTCAAGAATAGGCAGCATGATTTGGAAGTGGAATTGTGTTTGCGAATGATCCAAAGCAGCTGCCGTTGTTGAGGAATAGTTGGGAGGCTCCCAATATTGCTTCTCCTAGTCTACAGACAGGGAAACAGTAATGCCTGTCAGTTGGTGTAATTATCAAACCTAAAGCAAAGGGATGGCTTTAATGGTAGTTTTTGTCCCAGCTTTTGCTTAATCCTTCTCATCTACTGCTTTCTAAAGAACATTCCAAGTGAAGCCTCTTAACCCTTATTTATTTTAGCCTCATGTGTAGGCCTCTAATCCTGTCTGCTAATCATTTACCTTTTGAAAATTTTGCTAGATAAAAGTATATATATTTATAACGGCAAGGCCCTTTTGATCACGGATAGGATTATAGGAGTTTGGTATCTGCTCTTTACAACTCCTTTGAATGTAAAGTATGGGCTGCAGATTCCTTGAAGGCTCTCACTGGGAATTTCCAAGGGAAGCTGAAATCATGTTAATTTGTCGGCATGCAGTTTCTTCACTGCTTTGATCTATCTTTTGATTAATAAAGGAAAATGGGATGTCAATTCCTGCTACACTGTGGTTGCTGGAGAATTATTTCATTACGGAGCGGGGTAGATGTTCAGGCAAAAAAAAAACTCATTTGATAACTCAGCTAAAACTTTATACTCAAGCTTCAAGATAAGATTAGTCATTATTGAAGTTGGATGAGAAACTAATTCATAACATATCTTGTTCTTCACAGCAATAAGATGGGCACCAGAGAACTGACAGCAGGTTTAAACATGTGCACATTGAGCAAGCACTTTCAGTTAATAATTGAACCATATAATCATTTTCTTTTTTTCTAAAGGCACCAAAGAATCATTCTAATGGATAGGCAATGCAATCAGCTTGTTTTGTCGGACATTACCTTGATGCACCGTTTGCTCAGTTTGATAGTAGAACACTTTTGGATTTGTCATCACACCCTAGTTTCAGGTATCCAGTTTCACAATATTTCATTATATGAGACGGGGTGTCATAACTAGACAAATGAAAAACAATCCCTCATCTGAACGAAGGCAGAGCTCAACTCAGTTTACGAAGAACGGTCCATCGGAAATATAATAGCTTCTATTCTGAATGGGTGATTAAACCTGTTATAAGTTTTACATGATCACTACTATTCCCTACGATACAACTTCAGAAATTGTTGACAACAGGTCAACATCTCAAAATTCCTAATATTGTACAGAACCAAGTCCTGCAATCTCTGCATTTGTCTTGTGAAATGGCTATTCTGAAAAACTGAATACAGCATCCTATTATATTGAATCTAAACTATCTCGCCATCAATAATATAGTGTCTCAACAGAACAATTTCCTTGACAAGATTCCTATAAGTGAATGGCCGGACAGCAGCCCTCAGGAAGAGCCCTGTGTTTGCATCGCTCTGACTTCTATCCTCTGCACTTCTGCTCTTTGTGCTATGCTGCTCCTCCTCATCTTTCTCAGTTTGTTCCTGTTCCATAACCATGGCGTTTGCTCTGTCCATTTTCCATTCCATCTCTTTCTCAAGTTCCATCTGCTGTTTAATGTGCTCATTTGATGCCTCGATGCTCGTCCTGACCAGCTTCTCCATTTTATCAGAACTTCTCAGAGCCTTCTTCCATTGCTCATCCCAGTACTTTTCGCTGTCCTCACTATTTTCAACTTCATCTGCTTCTAAATCCTCATTGGTATCAACCACATCCTCATCCTCATAATCACTGTCTCCACCATCCAAAACATCATCAGCCTCATCGTCCTTGATCCAATCGACAATGTCATTTTCATCGTCATCACCAACATCATCGTCACTCTCATCAGGCGCATCACATCCAAGCTCCATCTCCTCTAGTTTCACCTTCCACTCCTTGGTATAAGGATGCAGAAGCTCCATAGGATGGTTCTTGAGCAGGAATTCCAGGCATCGTGACTGGTCAGCTTCGCTCAGCCTTGAGTACGCGTTCACAACATCATCAACATAAGCCTTTGGGTTGGCCTTCACTATCCTGCAGAGACCACCAAAGTAGGTTGTTCGAATGACCTGACCATCCAACTCAAGATCGAATAAGAAATTGCCCTCCGTGGCGGGATCAACCAATGGACGAAGCTTCTTGAAGAAATCCTCCTGCGGCTCAAACCGCGACTGGTACAGCGGCCGCTTGACGTATATGATGTCAGGGCGCGTCCAGGCCGCACATCGCGTGATGAGCTCGCGCGTCGGGTTGCCAAACCTGCCCATAAGGCTCCACTTATCAAGCCGCTCTTCCTTGCCGGCCTGGACAGCGACCTCGGCCGAGAGCGTCCACTGCTCCCAGGGCTTCTCGTCGGGGCGCCACCTGGGGTGGCGCACGAAGACCCAGTAGTGCCGGAACCCGGGGCCATCCGCGAGCTCGTTGAGGCGGTGCGAGTACTGGTTGCACATGTCAAACTGCTCGATGCGGTCCCACTCCTCGTGGTCGTGGACCTCCTCCATGAGCGAGACGCGGTCGTCGGAGAAGCGGCCGCGGATGGGCGGGCCGACGACGATGCCGCGCCAGTGGTAGGGCCCGTAGCGGCCGTACTTGTACCAGTCGTGCGGGTGGCGGAGCCGCGGGTCGTCGGGCCCGTCCATGAAGCGGACGGCGCGGTCGTACCCCATCCCGATCATCTCGAGCTCCGCGTCGGTGAAGACGTCCGCCTGGCCCGAGGCCGCCGCGGCGGCGGCGCGGCGCTTGCGGCGGTAGAAGGCGTTCTCGCCCATGCGGCGGCTGCGGACGCGCGCCTTCGCCTTGGCCTCCCGCCGCATGTCCCCGCTCCCCTCGATGCGGCCCCCGCCGCCGCCCCCGCCCTGGGGGTTCTTCTTCTTCTTGCTGCGGCCCGCGTGGGCCACGGTGGAGGGGGGCTCCGGTGGGCCCGGTGGCCGCGCGGGCGGGGTCGGGGAGGAGGGGAATGAGGAGTCGGAAGCGGGCGCGGAGGCATGGACGGCGGCGGCGCTGGGTCTGGGTTTGGGGAACGGCGGAGCGAAAGATGCGGGCCTGGGGCGGAAGGGGGAGGCGGTGGGGGGAAGGAAGCGGAGGCCGGAGCAGCGCGGGCGCGGGGGCGCGAGGCCGAGCAGGGTGGGGGCTGCGCCCGGCGGCATGGCTGGGGTTTGGCTTGGGTTTTGGGGGCAGCTGCCTGTGAGGTGTGAAGGGTGAAGTCCTTGGCTGGGGATTTTCCTCTGTCACGAAATTCACGATGAGGTTTGTTGTGTGTGGTCTGACTGGTCCTGTGTTCTGGCTGATATCAGCAGCGTTGCTATCAGCCCGTGTAAAATCGCTGGTGCTCCCTCGTTTGCGTTTTGCCAGCCCAGTCGGAGCCCAATCTCAGCAGAAAGTGAAAACGCGTTTGCAAACTTCCCGCGCGCCGATTGAAATTTCCGTGACTCCCCCGCGCTCCTCCCGCAAACTTCCCAGCAGATCTGCCACCCGAGAGCAGCTCCTCCCACCCAGTAGATCCTCCGCCCGAGAGCCCCTCCTCGCATCCAGCACCTCTCCGCCCGGCCAACTACGCCTCGTCCGGAGCCGCGGGCGGCGTCCCCTCCCCGCCCGGGCGACACCGACTCCTCCCCTGCGGCCGCCGTCATCCCCTATCCGCCCGGCAGACAGCGGCTCCACCCCTGCGTCGGACGGCTCCCTCCCCCTCCTCCCCCGGCGGCGAACCGCCGACCACCCGCTGCTCCCCTGCGGCCTACGGCGTTGGATCCCCGCTCCTCCGACAGCAGCAGCTTCCCCGCCGGTCGACGCCGTCCCTTGCTCACCAGGCCGGCAGCGGCTGGCTGCCGACGGCATCCCCTGAGCACCCGGCCGCCAGCGGCTCCTCCCCTATGGCCGACGGCATCCCCTCGTGTCCGACAACATCCCCTCCCCACCCGGCCGACTGCTCGGGTACATGCACACTCAAAAGCAGAGTATCTAATTTCGCAATAGAATTAGTTCAAATGTCAATTGCTACTGCAGTGGTTTAGGAGGAAGTAGTTTGCTTAGTTCGGCACAGAAGTAGGGTTGCTTATTGCTACTGCTGCGGTGTAGTAGCAAGTTCAATTTCCCTGCTAGTGTCCCGTCTCTGGTTTAAGCGAACTGAGAAGTATAGTTGCTTTATTGGGTTTAGCATTTAGTTTAGTGAGCCACTCTATTGGTGTTTGTACATTTTCCATATTGTTCATGGACTATAATAAACATTCTTTGTCCCATGTATTACAGTTTGCAGCCGAGCAATGGGTCACCATTACCGACGTGCGATGCGCGTGTACCAAGGGCTACCTCCGGATGGGGAGACGAGTGAAGAAGACGAATAGCAGGTTCTCGCAGCATATGCAAATGGCCTACTTGCTGGTGCTCATAGCCAGGCCAAGCGGAGCCGTTACGGTGTCAAACGCATCGTGGTCAAGCGAAACATCCGGGAGGGTTGGCATCGGCTGCGTCTTGACTACTTTGACCCCCATAAAGTTTACCCCGACGCATTCTTCCAGAGGAGGTGAGCACATATGAGCCAATTTTCATTTGTTTCTCATGCCTATGTTGTGACGAGAGTCTGCGTTGGCATTTCGTCAAGCTTTTTCTAGGTTTCGTGTGTCACCTAGGCTGTTTTGCCGTGTAGCGATGACTACTTCAAGGAGAAGGAAAATGCAGCCGGGAAGATGGGATGCCATCCTTACCAGAAGATTGCTGCTTGCTTCAAACTGCTTGCCACCGCCTGCACACCTGATTCTCTGGACCGAGAGTTTCGTATGTCTGGCTCTGTCATTATGGAAAGCTTCAAGCATTTCATCCAGGGTGTGGTTGACCTCTTCGAACAACGCTACTTACACAGCCCAAATGAGACCGATATACAGGCCTTGCTGCAGGTTGCTGAGGACAGAGGGTTCCCAGGAATGCTTGGAAGCTTAGACTGTATGCATTGGGTATGGGAGAACTGCCCTGTTGCCTGGCACGGTGAGCACCGAGGACACACACAGAAGCCAACCATTATACTGGAGGCTGTGGTCGGGCCCGACCTATGGTTTTGGCACGCCTTCTTTGGTCTCCCTGGGTCACTAAACGATATCAACGTTCTCCATAGGTCCCCTGTTTTTTATGACCTCGCCTCTTGTAATGCCCCTGCTGTCAACTTCACCGTGAATGGTCACCATTACGACATGGGGTACTACCTGGCAGATGGCATATACCCGGATTGGGCGACACTAATCAAAGGAGTTCCTAGTCCAGTTACTGAGAAGCAGAAGCTCTTCACTTTAAAGCAGTCTGCTTACAGGAAGGATGTCGAGCGAGCATTCGGTGTGCTACAAGCAAAATTTGCAATTGTCAAATGTCCTGCCAGAATGTTCATGGTAGCAGATTTAAAGAACATCATGAGTTGTTGTATTATCCTGCACAACATGGCAGTTGCGGACGAGCGAGGACTTCCGCTGGCGACCATTGACGACTTCGAAGATGCCACTGCACCTGTACTTCTCCCGAGGAACGTGCTAAGCATACAGACTTTGATAGCAAACCACAAAAAAATCGAAGATCGAGGCATGCATCACCGGCTGCAGGAAGACCTCATGGAGCATGTGTGGAACGAGTGTGGCAGCACCTGGGGTAAGGACAACGGATTGCTCATTGCTTGTTTCTGTTAGGTACATTGCTTGGTTGGTTCAAGTTTTATGCTTTAGTTACATTGCTTGAGAATTGTGGTATTTGTATAGTGTCTTTGTTTTAACTTGCTCACTGTTTATGTTTAATCTCCGTTTATTGTCTCAGCGATTGGACCTGCACTTACTGCAGGGTGATTCAGGTATATTACTTTTTATCCAGGAAATTTGGAGGGATAAAGGTTCTATAGTTTTGCCATGAGACATTTGCTTGTAGAAACTGCTACGTCACATGAGACATTTGCTTTTAACCTTTGTCCAAAATTAACTTTGAAAAATTCTTCAAGTATCGTAAGAAAACGTCTGAGAATTCAGCGAGAAAAATAAACTATGTAAATTTGCCTATATTTTTTTTATAAAGTTGATGGTATCTATTAATACGTTGCTGTACACATATATGTGTTACTTGCGGTTACTTATTAATACTTTGGTGAAGTTAGCTAACAGCAAAAGGGAAAGAAACTTAACAGAATCAGCTTGATAGTGTTTCATGCACTATAATTTTCTCACTGATATAAATTAGTTCCATGAGCAAATATGTTTTCCCATTTTCCAGGTGCCCAAGCTTGTGTCAATTAGCTTATGAATTCAGCATTCCGAGAATATGCTACTAACCTAGGTTGGAGATAGTTCTCCCTAGGTTGCGTTCAAGGATATTCATGGAGATCTTTATGATAGCTTGCTGGAATATCTAGAAATAAAGGAATGCATTGATATTTGAGGGCATCACACCATCCATTAACTCCTGGACCTTCCACTTCGTTGAGGCCAAGCTGCAATCTCATAGACTGGGTCAGCTCTGAAGTGTCTTTCTCTCTGGGGATTGTATCATCCCCATGCTTTGTACAGCTTGTTTTCCTTCTTCTTTTACTAAATTGCCACTTCGCAAATTAATGGTTCGTTTGAGGAAAATTGTTGTTGCTATGTAATTTAAGGGTCCAAATTGAGTGTGTTGGGGCCTTCCATGTTAGCTTAAGATTCGATAATGGAAGAGTTCCGGCTTGCTTGCATAGCCGAAAAGAGTGACTAGTTGCTTGCATAATGGAAGAATTGCTTTGAAATCACCCAAGTTCGAAACAATGTACGAATTACCAGGATCCTGAACCCTGGACATGACTATTTGCGCATGAAAAAGTTCACATTGGATAGGAGCAGCACAAAACTTCAAGCAAAACTTGAAAGTAAAGTTACCAAATTATCTTGGTTCTTGCTTGCTTCCAGTTCTATCTTTTTACTTTCATCCCTTATCACACGATTGAAATTACTGAGCTCGGCAGAGTCATCACCATACACCATCTTGATGTTATCCAGGCAAGCACTGAACACGCAGATATATCGTATATTCAAATCACCATTTCAAAGTTGACAAAAGAACATACAGAATAGCAGACCTGCAAGCTTCCCTGACGAATCTACTTCGTGGCACGCCAAAGAACTCATCGAAAACATGTATTTAGATAGAAAGTTTGCTCTGACAACAGAGTGCATCAAACAGACATGATCTTTGTCGATTACAGTCCATTCGGAGAACAAACAAACAAACACAGCCATGAATTATGTACACTGCTCCCCGACTGAAATAAAGGTACATGCAAGAAGTACATAGTTCAGCTTGAATAAGGTCTAGTTTCCATTACTGTTGTCCCCCCCTCGCCGGCGCTTCTCTAGGATCTCCCTCTGCATGCCTAAAAAGTACTCACGGGCGACATCAGAGAAGGAGCTAAGATCCATCATCATGATCTTGCTATCATGTTCCATCCTTTGGTACTCCAATTGCTCGCGTTGGATCCGAGTTTGCTCTTCCTGTAATGCAAGCTGCCGCCACGTAGATTCTTCCTTTAATGCAAGCTGACGCTCTTGCACCTGCTTGTATTCGCTGGCCCACATAGCTTCTTGCTGGTTTTTCAGTTCCTTGTTCTTGGCCATTTGTTGAAACAATTCAATGCAGGCAGATGATTCGGACGATTGCTTGCCTTCAGAATATCTTGTTTTTTTGGCTTTGTCTCGACCAATAGGTGAAAGTATCGATGGACCAAGAGGGGGGGTGAATTGGGCCTTTTTCAATTTCTAAAACAAGGTAAAACAACCTTAACCTATGCAAAAACTAGAAAGGCTCCAATTCACCAACCGGATAACTAAACAACCTACACAAGCTAGTTAAGATGAAAAGAGATAAAGCCTAGCAAGGTAGATCTAACTAGTGATTCCTAAATCAAGCACATGAATGAATTGCATGAAAGATAATGCTTGAAAAAGTAAAGTGGACAAGAGACAACCGGATTTTTCCCGTGGTATCGATGTGTTGGCACACACCCCTAATCCACGTTGTGACACTCACAAAGAGTATTGTCACCTCCCAAGTCACAAAGACGAGGGCGCTCACTAAGAGTCTCCGTTCACCATCCCGGTGTGGTGGAGATCAAGCCACGTACAAATCTCTTCTCCGGGCTTCCACAATCCTTGGCAAGCTCCGCGAGAATCACCTCGATCACCAAGATCGCCTAGGTGATGCCAATCACCAAGAGTAACAAGCTAAGGCCTTCACTTGAGCAAGAACCAATCACCAAGAATGGATGCACACAAGCTTCTCTCTACTCAAGTCCTTAATCTTGCTTCTTGAATGATTGAATGAACAAGTGTATGAAATGTTGAAGCTCAAGGTGGCTCTTGACTATAGTATGTGTGTTTGGATGTTGCCTGGTGTCAAGAGTAGTAGAATGACCCATTGGAGGGGTATATATAGGCAGCTCACACGAATAGAGCCGTTGGAGAAAAAGCTGCCAGAAAAACTTCGTAGCGCCGGTTAATCCGACGTCCCTCCAATAGTCATCGTCGGTTTAACCGGTGAATGTAAACTGCCACTTCTGAAAACTAGCCGTTACAGCTTGGGCAGATTAACCGTCGTTGCATCGGTTTAACCGGTGAGTGTAATCATCCATTGATCAACAGAAATACCAAGTCACTGGACAACTGCACCGACGTCCAATTTCAAATAGCGTCGGTTTAACCGGTGAGTGTAGTTGTCCACTGATCAACTGAAAACCGAGTCTCTGGACAACTGCACCGACGTCAAAATTCAAATAACGTCGGTTTAACCGGTGTATTGACTTGTCCAGTCCTGCTGACCTCGTTTAACCGACGTATATAAAACTTGAAGCGTCGGTTAAACCGGTGAATATGATTTTTCTGATTTTGCCTATTCTGACTTGAGTCTTGAATGAAATCCAAATATTCTTGAGATATAAGTTGAGAACCACTTATTTGAGCTTCTAGAAACCTGAGTGACCTTTGTGTGCATCCATTTTCAAATGACCATGTCCATGCTCAAGTTACTAAGCCTAAACCCCTCTTAATAGAGCGATCACTACAAAACTATAAAACCTATACTAACCTAAGTGTCCTTCTCAACCTTATGACACTTAGGATTAGAAAGATCCTTAGTCTTGACATATTATTGAGTTGAAAGCCGAGATCGCCTTTTTGAATAATGAAAATTAGGGGCCTCTTTTGACATATAACCAAATGAGCAATAATGATCTATAAAGCTGCACAAACTCATTAGTCATAATAATGGTTGTCATTAATCACCGAAACATACCTTAAGGGCCTAGATGCTTACAATCTCCCCCTTTTTGGTGATTGATGACAACACAGACATAAATAACGAGAGAGCGAGAAAGATATGGCAGGAATAAACACAGGCAAACTCGAAAGAAAGGAACCAAAGAGCTCAAAGGCTCAAACGAAATCCATAGATATGTCTCAAAAGCTCAGCATGCTCAAATGACAAATGTACATATCCATGAACTAAAACCAGATATAAGACAATATATAATACAATAAGAGACAACAAAGTCCTGATCGAGCTCTGTCTAGTGCTACCCTCCCCCTGACTCTCACTCCCTCTCCCCCTTTGGCATCCAAGCCCAAAAAGGGTAGCTACTGATCCGGGTGACGAGGTACGGCGAGGAAGCGATCCGGGTCATCGTCGTCGTCGTCGTCGTCAGACGGTGGATCCTCAGTGACTGACGGTAGCTGCTGATCTGAAGGGCCTGCTGGTGCTGAGCTGACCGGAGGTGTAGCTGTCGTCGAGGCTGTCGTCGAGGCCCTGGTGCTAGCACTGCTTGGGAGAGGGTCCGTGGAAGTAGTAGCCGGCTCAGCAGAAGATGTGTCAACATCTGAAGTAGTGAGTGCTGATGCTGCCGGCTGTGACGACTGCTGAAGTAAGGACACCTCTCCGCCTCCCCCTGAAGGTAATGGCTGTGGTACGACGGGGAGGCCAACGGACTGCACTGCTGAAGGTGACTCCTGGAAGAGTGAGGTCGCAGGCAGTGGAGAGAAGAGGGGACGACTCGCAGACCCAAGTAATGCTGACAGTGAGAACATGATCTCCGGGGTCGCAGAAGAAGCTGGAGCAGTGGAGGCCGGAGCAGGTGTAACTGCAAGTGGTGGTGCTCCGGTGCCCTGAAGGCCTGACTGTGCTGGCTGCTGAGGGGCGAGTCCGGTGTGAGAATATAACTGTGAAATCATCCCGAACATCGCCATCATGCCCTGCTGCATCTGCTGAAACTGAGCGTCCGTCCTCTGAGAGACTCTGTCAATAAGGCCGACGAAACGCTCCTCTGTAGCAGCTCGCTCTCGGGCGGCCTCCCTCTGAATCTGTGCAAGCTGGGCCTCATGGGCTCTCCTGGCCTCCTCCTGAGCACGGCGATCCTCTCTCTGCTGTGTGACCAGCTGCTGTAGAAGTGCGGTGAGCTCAGACGGCTGAGACACCTGAGACTCTGAAACTGTAGTAGCAGCTGTCACTGGAGCTGGCTCTCCGGAACCTCCTGCCTCGTGATCATGACTAGCTGGAGCAGGTGCAGGGAAGTATTCCTCGTCCTCGGAGGAGTCTGACTCTAGGTCTGACCAATGAATCTCATCATCTCCCCCGGGAAGCTGTGCCTCTGCAGCAAGTAATGCCTCGTCCTCCTGGGCCACTCGGGCCTGTACCTCCGGTGACAATCGTGCCATGGCAGCTCTATCAGCCTGCCTGCCTCTCCTCCGGTCCGAAGGTGCTGTCGGTCTGTAGACAGGAAACCAGGGGACCTCGTCCTGTCTGTAGACTGCACTGACGGGTGACTCAGCTGGTACTATCATGGAGCAAATGAAACTGATCCAGTGAGCATAAGGAAACTGTCGTACTACGCCCATCCCGTCAGTGATAACATCCTCGATCTCTGCCAGAATAAAATCAACAATATCGAACGGCTCGTGAGTGAGGATGTGAAGTAGAAGCAGCTGCTGCAGACCTGTGAACCCCTCAGGGTAGCCACTCCTCGGGAGCAACGTCCTCCGGAGTGCCATGTGAACAGCGTAGGCCTCTGGGGTCAGCAAGCTCGGTACTCTGGCGTAGGAAGCCGGGAAGGGCTGGCGGAAGCACTGTGAGATAGCCTCGTGAGAAGGTGCTATTCCGCCAATCATGGCTCTGCGCGGTGGATCAGCATCACCATATACCATCTCGTGCAGGGAGACGTCAACCAAGTCAACTCCTAGAATCCCTGCGAGTGTCGCTCTGGACAAACCAAATACCTGCCCTCCGAACATGAAGTGAACAGCTCTGCGCTCTGGGGCTATCCAAGCAGTGGCATAGAAAACTCTGACCCAGTCCTCAATGTATCTGTTCCTCTCAATCGAGAGCAACCTGGGCAGACCTCTGAAGTGATCGAAGTGCTCCCGGACATCGGCTCTCCCTGCAGCTGTCCTCAGTGAAACCCAGTCCAGTACTCGGTGAGGGAAAATCCTGTGGCCCCGCCTCTGATAGGTCTCGTAGAAACTGGCCTGAAGGAGCGTCCAGAATCTACGATCGACCCTGCTGTCTCGTGTCACCGGGAACCACTCCTCCTCCTGTACACTCCACCTGAGCCTCTTGACCTTCGCCGCATTGGCCTTGGTCAAGTTCTGGAGCAGCACACCTGGCTCCAGACGCACGACAGTGTCCATGCGGAACACTGCGCGCTCGGCCGCTAGGGCCTTGGCTCGTCGAGCTGCTGCTGCTGCTGCGGTGGACCTGCGAGGCTCCTGTGGCTGGTGGCCTCCTCGCGTCCTAGGTCCAGTGCGACGCTCGGTCGCAGATGAGGGCTGCTCTGCGGGGGACGTCTGCCGGGTGCGGCCAGAACGTCGTAGAGCTGGTGACTGAGTGTCCTGCCCCTGAGACTGCTCGGACTGCGCTGTCTCTGTATCTGAATCGGACTCTGCCGCTGAGAGTGACTGCGCTGACTCTGCTGCTGCTGCTGCGGCTCTGGTGGCCCTGGCACCTCTGACTCTGCCCATGCCTCTGCCTCTGCCTCTGCCCCTGGCTGCCGGATCTCTGATCGCAAACGGACGAGCACGGCCAGACGCCTGCTCCTCGGCGGCCTTAGCCACCATCTCGGCCCTCTCGGCCTCTCTCGCTGCGCGAGTCCGCTTGCGCGCGGGCTCCTCAACCACGATCTCCTTACCCTTCCTTTTGTCACGACCCATCTCGACACAGTGAGTAACACGGACGCAACGATGCGGTGGCAAGCGGGCGACGCGGTGATGCGCGGGTGGCACAGTGGTGTGCAGGACGGTAGTGGTAGAGCGGCAGTGGTGGTGGCACGATGCGTGGGCGGCGCTGGCGCAGGCGTGGAGGGCGGTGGTGCGCGTGCGCGCGGGCGGCGGTGTGATGGTGCGGAGGCAGTGCTGGTGATGCACGGGCGCGGCTGGGCACGCGGTGGAAAGCGGCGGCGGCGCGAGGGCGGCGGTGTGACGGCGGCGCGAGGGAATGCACGGGCGGCGGCGCGACGGGCGGCGGAGCTAGGCGGCGCGGGCGGCGTACGGCGGTGCGTGCGGGTGGCGCAAGGCGGCGGACGGCGGCGGCGGTGACAAGAGCGAGGGCGAAGGCGAGGGGTCAAGCGGGAAACGAAAGCGCGTGAGGAGTCGCAGGCGGGCAAGAGAGAAATATGACATGTGGACCCCGCAGTTTTTCATATCGCCGGTTGATCCGACGCTTAGGTTTTGAACACCGGTTGATTGCGTCGGTGTAGTTTACCAGAAACTCTGCCAAATCTGTATCTGTACGCCGGTTGAACCGATGATCTGAAAAGTGAACTCGTCGGTTGAACGATGCAAATAACAGTTGATTTTCAGGTCAGAATTGTGTTCTGTTCATCGGTTGATCCGATGCTTCAAACTTCGCATACGCCGGTTGAACGCCTGAAATGTCTGAGCTGTGGCTGACACTTACTAACGCCGGTTAAACCGATGGGTATAGATCCATTGAACGTCGGTTTAACCGGTGAACCCAAAAACCCTCTCTCAGCTCACTTTTCTATGCTAAGTCCAATGAACTTATAAGATTCAACTAAACTCAAGTTAATGGACTTGCATAGGCGACTTTACCCCTCAAAATAGGATAGCTTAATAACTTAAATAGTTTTTCTTTTCAAAATCAAGGATAAGTCGCAAGAGAGACAAAGCGCCAAATTAAAATGTATGAGCCATGTCATAGGAATATTGAAGGAGGAAAGCTTCAAACTCACAATGACATTGCTCACTAGGCAATAACGCACCTAACACTTTACTCTCTTCACTTCTCATGAATTAAGATCTTGCATGTAAAACAAGTCTCATCTTCATCAAGTGATCTCCTTTGTGACTTTTACGCATGCAATGATAATGCAAATTACAAACACATGCGAAAGAAAGGTAAACATGAGATGCGCAACTATATGACAAGAGATGCATAGCGAGAATTTAAGATCTACTTGTCAAGTTTGATCCCACGGAAAGCTTCATCATGATGAGCCTTTCTACAAGCCTAGAGGAAAACAAGTGGACCACCACCTCTAGCTAAACCCTTGCTCATCACTATCTTACCATGGTTAGACAAGTGTCCTATATGTATGCATTTTTCTATATGACATGGCAACTTATATGACGTTTGCCGCATCTAATACATTAAGCTCATTTCTTAGCCTAACAAAGGTACTCTCGTCTAAAGGTTTTGTGAAAATATCCGCCAATTGCTCCTCGGATCTCACACCTTGAAGGGAAATGTCCCCCTTGGCTTCGTGATCACGCAAGAAGTGATGGCGAATATCAATGTGCTTTGTGCGAGAGTGTTGAACTGGATTCTTGGCAATTTTTACGGCACTTTCATTGTCACAAAGGAGTGGTATTCTTCCTAGTTTCACACCAAAGTCCAAAAGGGTTTGCTTCATATATAGAATTTGGGCACAACATGCACCGGCAGCTATATATTCCGCTTCCGCGGTGGACAAAGCCACGGAATTTTGCTTCTTACTCGACCAAGAAACTAGAGAACGCCCAAGCAAGTGGCAACCCCCGGAGGTACTCTTGCGATCCACACGGCTTCCGGCAAAATCCGAATCCGAGTATCCCAAGAGATCTAAACTAGCGCCTTTGGGGTACCACAAGCCTATGCTAGGAGTGTGCTTGAGATACCGAAGGATCCTATTCACAGCAGAAAGATGTGATTCCTTAGGGTTAGCTTGAAAACGGGCACACAAGCACACACTAAACATTATATCGGGCCTAGATGCGGTAAGGTAAAGCAAAGACCCTATCATAGAGCGATAGAGGGATTGGTCAACCGGTTTACCGTCCACATCCAAGTCGAGATGCCCATTGGTTGCCATGGGTGTCTTGATTGGCTTACATTCATCCATCTTGAACTTCTTCAAGATATCTTTAGTATATTTTTCTTGATAAATGAATGTCCCTTCCTTCATTTGTTTGACTTGAAAACCAAGGAAGAAGATCAATTCGCCAATCATGGACATCTCGAATTCCCTAGACATCATGGTAGCAAACTAATGGCTTAGTAAATCATTAGTTGAGCCAAAGATAATATCGTCAACATAAATTTGACAAATGAAAAGATCCCCGTTGACGTCTTTTGTGAACAAGGTGGTGTCCACCCTCCCGATCTTGAAGCCTTGCATGATTAGGAAGTCACGAAGCCTCTCATACCAAGCCCTTGGAGCTTGTTTGAGCCCATAGAATGCCTTGTGCAACCTATAAACATGATTAGAATTCCTCGGATCTTCAAACCCGGGAGGTTGCTCAACATAAACAAGTTCGTTAATAAAGCCATTTAAGAACGCACTTTTCACATCCATTTGATATAACTTAATATTATGATGTGAAGAGTAAGCAAGAAGGATGCGGATAGCTTCAAGTCTTGCGACCGGAGCAAAAGTTTCACCGAAATCCAAACCTTCGACTTGAGAAAACCCTTTTGCCACAAGTCTTGCTTTGTTGCGTACTACCACCCCATGTTCATCTTGCTTGTTTCGAAAAACCCACTTTGTGCCGATGATGTTCTTGTCTTTTGGAGGAGCTTCGAGGACCCAAACTTCATTGCGGGTGAAATTATTCAATTCTTCTTGCATGGCCATCACCCAATCCGAGTCCTCAAGCGCTTCCTCTATGCTAGTGGGTTCAATACACGAAACAAACGAGTGATGTTCGCAAAAAGAAGCATGCTTAGAACGAGTTCTTACTCCTTTGGAAGGACTACCAATGATTTGACCAATTGGATGATCCTTGGAGATGCGACCATGCTTCACTAGCGGTATTTGCGTGGATGCTTGTTGGGGTGGATCATGAGTGACTTGTGCTTGTAGTGGAACATTTTGCTCTTCTTGTTCTTGGACTTGGGGTGTTGGCGTTGACACATTTTCTTGAGGTAGTGGATCAACTTTATCTTGATCTTCAACCACTAGGGGTGCCGTGGAGGTGCTTGGTGTAGATGAGGAAGGTCCTCCCCCTTGATCATTGCCTTCATGCACCTCTTCCGGCTTGATATCCCCAATGGACATCTTCTTCAAGGCTTCTTCAATCTCTTCATCCCCTACATTTTTATAGCCAACAACCTCCTCTTGGGAGCCATTAGATTCATCAAACTCCACATCACATGTTTCTTCAACTAACCCGGAGGTTTGATTGAATACTCTATATGCTTTGGAGTTTGATGCATAACCAAGAAAGAAACCTTCATCACATCTACTCTCAAACTTACCGAGCCTTTTCTTCTTATAGATGAAGCATTTGCAACCAAAGACTCGAAAGTATGATATATTTGGTTTCCTTCCGGTGATGAGCTCATATGGAGTTTTCTTGAGGAGTCGGTGGGGATACACTCGGTTGGATGCATGACACGCCGTGTTGATTGCTTCCGCCCAAAACTTCTCGGACGTGCCATAATCATCCAACATTGCTCTTGCTAGGGTGATGAGTGTCTTGTTCTTTCTTTCCACCACACCATTTTGTTGGGGCGTGTAGGTGGCGGAAAACTCATGTTTGACTCCTTCTTCATCGCACCATTCCTCAATCTTCATATTTTTGAACTCGGTGCCGTTGTCACTCCGAATCTTCACAATTGGAGAATTATATTCCCTTTGAACTTTTCTTGCAAATGTCTTGAAAATTTCCGGAGTTTCACCCTTATCGCCTAAAAACATGACCCAAGTGTAACGTGAAAAATCATCAACGATTACTAGGCAATAGAGGTTACCACCAATGCTCTTGTATGAAGTTGGACCAAAGAGATCCATGTGTAGTAGCTCGAGCGGCTTGGAGGTAGACAACATCGTCTTGATAGGATGATGAGTTGCAACTTGCTTCCCGGCTTGACATGCTTTGCATAGCTTGTTTTTGTCAAAAGTGACGTCCTTTATGCCGGTGATCATCCCTCTCTTGTGGGCTTTCTTGAGGTTGCTCATGCCAATATGAGCAATTCTTCTATGCCAAAGCCACCCAAGAGACGACTTGGTGAAGAGGCAAGTCATGGTGCTTGTTTGCTTTGAAGAGAAATCCACCAAATAGATATTGCCATGCCTAAACCCCGTGAATACCAATGACTTGTCTTTTTCATGAGTTACTACAACACCATTCTTGTCAAAGGCACACGTTAGTCCAAGATCACACAATTGTGCAATAGAAATAAGGTTAAAACTAAGTGCTTCTACAAACAAAATATTTGAAATGGATAAATCTTTTGAAATTGCAATTCTACCCAAACCTAAGATTTTCCCCTTTGAGTTATCACCATAGGTGACATGTTCATGATCGCCGGGGTCTTCAAGTGAGGTGAACATGCTATCATTGCCGGTCATATGTTGAGAGCAACCGCTATCAAGTACCCAATGTTTTCCACCGGCTTTGTAGTTCACCTACACACATGAGAATTTATTTTTGAGTTTTCGGAACCCAAACAAGCTTTGGGCCTTGCACATGTGTGACAAGAGCTTTTGGGACCCAAAGTTGCTTGGGGAGCTTCTTCTTCGACTCCTTAGCAATTTTGCCAATGAACTTGGCCTTCACCTTGCCCTTCACTTTACTCAAGAGAAAATGATTATTTTGAAACATTGATGAGTAATTCTTGGGTAATTTAGGAAGAGGACGTGATGGTAAAGTGCACTCCCTAGTGTGGTGCCCGGTGACTTGGCAATGTTGGCAATATGACCCAACTTTCTTGATGAAGCTTGTCTTGATCTCCGGAGAAGGAATTGTAGCCATGTTTGGCTCCGGAAATGAACCAAGACCTCTCTTACCATAGTCACGGGCATTGTTAAAGAGAATCTCCTTGTGGATCTATTCTCCCCTTGAGAGTTTCTCCACACTACTCTTGAGGCTTGCCACTTGATCCATCAATTCCTTTTCCCTAGAAGAGGCAAGCTTGGGCACAACATTAGTGGCATATGCATCAACGAGTAGGTCATCACATGAAGTAGAAGCATTGACCTTTTCAAGAACAACTTTCTCAAGACTTGGGTCAATTACTTCATAAGCAAATTCAAGTTCTTGATACTTGTGAGCCAACTCCCTATGCTCTTGTTTGAGCTTTTTGTGGCTCTCTTCAACTTGCTTAGCAAGTACAAGTGACTCATTGTGCTTTTTGAGCAAGTCATTGTACTTACTAAGTAAGTCGGAGTGGGCAAGCTCTAACTTGGCATGAGTGCTCTCAAGAACTTTAACTTTGCCCTTTTCCCTCTTGATGACGGATGTATACTCATTGATGAGGTTAGTAAATTCATTTGGATCAAGCTCTTCATCACTATCATCTTCACTGTCTATCTCACATACCTTGGTGTTACCTTTTGCCATGAGGCATATAGGAGGCGGAGGTAGAGATGGTTCTTCATTGGTGAGGGCGATGGTGACAATGTCTTCTTCATCACTTGAGTCTTCGCTTGATGAGACATCGGTCACCCATTTTTGTTTCTCCACCAAGAAACTTTTCTTGGTGTGCCCTTTCTTCTTTGGGAAGAGCTTGGTCTTCTTGTCATGGGTCTTCTTCTTCCCAAATCTCTTGTTTTTGTTCTTCCTCTCCTCTTCTTCATCATCGCTTGAATCATGGCGATTCTTACTCTTGTTGTCCTTGCTTCTTTTGTCCGGCTTGGGGCAATTTGGACGAATGTGTCCTTTTTCGCCACAATTGTAGCAAATCTTGTTCTTGACATCCATTGGCCGGAACATTCCCTTCTTGGAGTCAAAGTTGAAACCCTTCTTATTGATCTTCTCATTCAAGCGTGTGAACTTTCTCATCATGAGAGCAAGCTCTCCATCATCTTCAACATCGGATGAGCTCTCATGATGATCATTTTCTTCATTGCTTGAGCTTGAGTCTTGTTTGACCATCTTGAGCTTGCGGGATTTGTTTGTCTTGGTCTTTAGAGCAATTGACTTGCTTGATGTTGGCTCTTCGGACATACCAAGAATGCTCATTTCATGAGCGCGAATTTCGCCCACAAGTTCTCCTACTTCCATTGTGGCGAGATCCTCCTTTTGAAGCATAGCATTGATAATGTTATACTTGGGCTTCGGGAGGAGCATGAGTATCTTGCGGTTGATGGATGCACTGTCAATTTTGGATATTTCAAGTGCATTAATGTCCTTGACAATGACATTCAAGCGAGAATACATATCATTGCAATTTTCATGAGCTAGCATTTTGAAGGAATCATACTTAGCTCTAAACAAGTGATATTTTTGTTCACGAACTTTGGTGGAACCTTCATGTATTTCAATGAGTTCCTTCCAAATATCACTTGCTAGGTCCATACCATTAACTCTAGCAAAGACCTCCTCACTAATAGCTTCGAAAATTGCATTTCTAGCTCTAGCATTCCATTTTAATTGGTCGGGGGTGGGATCTCCGGTGAACCCGACTTTAGTTGCCAACCATACTTCGGGGGCAATCGCATCAAGGTATGCGGCCATGCGAACTTTCCAATAGGCAAAGTTCTTGCCCTCGAAGTGAGGCGGCGAACCACCCATCTTGGCCATAGCTCTAGGCGGTGAAGCCTAATGATCCAAATGAGCAACGAGGCTCTGATACCAATTGAAAGGATCGATGGACCAAGAGGGGGGGGTGAATTGGGCCTTTTTCAATTTCTAAAACAAGGTAAAACAACCTTAACCTATGCAAAAACTAGAAAGGCTCCAATTCACCAACCGGATAACTAAACAACCTACACAAGCTAGTTAAGATGAAAAGAGATAAAGCCTAGCAAGGTAGATCTAACTAGTGATTCCTAAATCAAGCACATGAATGAATTGCATGAAAGATAATGCTTGAAAAAGTAAAGTGGACAAGAGACAACCGGATTTTTCCCGTGGTATCGATGTGTTGGCACACACCCCTAATCCACGTTGTGACACTCACAAAGAGTATTGTCACCTCCCAAGTCACAAAGACGAGGGCGCTCACTAAGAGTCTCCGTTCACCATCCCGGTGTGGTGGAGATCAAGCCACGTACAAATCTCTTCTCCGGGCTTCCACAATCCTTGGCAAGCTCCGCGAGAATCACCTCGATCACCAAGATCGCCTAGGTGATGCCAATCACCAAGAGTAACAAGCTAAGGCCTTCACTTGAGCAAGAACCAATCACCAAGAATGGATGCACACAAGCTTCTCTCTACTCAAGTCCTTAATCTTGCTTCTTGAATGATTGAATGAACAAGTGTATGAAATGTTGAAGCTCAAGGTGGCTCTTGACTATAGTATGTGTGTTTGGATGTTGCCTGGTGTCAAGAGTAGTAGAATGACCCATTGGAGGGGTATATATAGGCAGCTCACACGAATAGAGCCGTTGGAGAAAAAGCTGCCAGAAAAACTTCGTAGCGCCGGTTAATCCGACGTCCCTCCAATAGTCATCGTCGGTTTAACCGGTGAATGTAAACTGCCACTTCTGAAAACTAGCCGTTACAGCTTGGGCAGATTAACCGTCGTTGCATCGGTTTAACCGGTGAGTGTAATCATCCATTGATCAACAGAAATACCAAGTCACTGGACAACTGCACCGACGTCCAATTTCAAATAGCGTCGGTTTAACCGGTGAGTGTAGTTGTCCACTGATCAACTGAAAACCGAGTCTCTGGACAACTGCACCGACGTCAAAATTCAAATAACGTCGGTTTAACCGGTGTATTGACTTGTCCAGTCCTGCTGACCTCGTTTAACCGACGTATATAAAACTTGAAGCGTCGGTTAAACCGGTGAATATGATTTTTCTGATTTTGCCTATTCTGACTTGAGTCTTGAATGAAATCCAAATATTCTTGAGATATAAGTTGAGAACCACTTATTTGAGCTTCTAGAAACCTGAGTGACCTTTGTGTGCATCCATTTTCAAATGACCATGTCCATGCTCAAGTTACTAAGCCTAAACCCCTCTTAATAGAGCGATCACTACAAAACTATAAAACCTATACTAACCTAAGTGTCCTTCTCAACCTTATGACACTTAGGATTAGAAAGATCCTTAGTCTTGACATATTATTGAGTTGAAAGCCGAGATCGCCTTTTTGAATAATGAAAATTAGGGGCCTCTTTTGACATATAACCAAATGAGCAATAATGATCTATAAAGCTGCACAAACTCATTAGTCACAATAATGGTTGTCATTAATCACCGAAACATACCTTAAGGGCCTAGATGCTTACAATAGGCCTACAAAGCTCCCCTGCTACAGCATGGAATTCCTGACCTTCTTCAGCATTCGGTGCTTCTCTGTCCCCTGCGGAATCTGCTCCTTTGGTTGCAATCCAATCTTCCCATTTCCTAGTGTTCCTTAGAACAGTCCAGCAATGCATGAACTGGAATGGCTTGCCAACCTGTCCAAGGAATAGCTGAAGCGCATCTTCGATCTGCAGAAGCAAGTCAGCAACTTAAATTAAGTGCACATGTATGATTATGGAATGGTTGTGTCCTGATAAAAGTATGTTACAAAGTTAGTACCCTGTCTTCTTCAGTTTTCCCACTCTCCCTTCGCCGATCAACCTCCGCCTTTTTACCGCAGAAACGGGCTGTGTCCTTGGAAATGTTATGCCATCGGGTTGCCAAAGAGTCGGGTGTGCGGGGGACTCTGAACTTGTTGTTCTCATTGTAGTACTTGGCAATGCGCTCCCAGTAGGTTTCATCAGTCTGATAGGCGCCAACGATAGGATCTCGGCTCACATTTAGGTATGCGGAGCATAGTGCTTTGTCTTCTGCGGTAGAGTACGACGGACCCCTTGAAGAAGAAGCTTTCGATTTTGTCCTTTTGGTAGAGCGTCGAGGTGGGCTGGCAATTGGCTCATTGGAGGCTGGATGTATGTGCAGGCTAGGTTCAGGAAACACAAACTGTTGGGACGCAGTTTGGTTGGGCCAAGCCTGAGGCGACCCAAGTTTTGGGAGCAGGGGAGACAGGTGCAAAGTTGTCATGTCGGAAGAATGCGGTGGCGGCGGCATATGATCGAGGTCAAAGGCTGGTGTGTATGGTGGGTACTGGGGGGTTTGGTTACCACCACAGAAGGCGTCGGTAGGCGCATCCATTGGAGAAGTTGAGCCGGTTGAATGATTTCTGTAACATTGAATGTCAACAACGTACATTAGTACAAGTAAGATGAATAAAGATATAGCAGTCTATGTAAGTAGTGTTCTAAACTAGCAAATGCTGAGTGCAAATCAGGAACATGTTCAGATGAAGAAAATTAATTGCTTTGACCTTTGCCGAAATTAGGTTTAGGTGATTGTAAAGGTCAAGTGCATTATACAAATTAGGATACGAATTAGACACAATTGTTGCTTTGATGCAACTGATTCAGTACTTCACAGATTAGTTCCTAATAATGATTTTCCCAGGAGTAGTGACCCAATTTGACAGGGCTACACAAGGAACACAGCTGAACTTGGGAAGATGGAAACTAAAAACCAGGCGGCGGCCACAGCGACCTTCTCCCATCACCGGCGGTCACTGCTGCATGGGGGACACAGTGTGCAGGGGTGCCGCGGCTCTTGGCTCGACGGACGCGCGGTCCCCCGGCGCGCCCGGCGCGACCTAGGGGAGCGGCGGTGCGATTCCAGCTTCGGCGAGAATAAGGGGAAATTAAATCAGAGTGCATAGGTGAGACCATTGACATCGTAACCGACGGATATGTGGAGTTTTGGAACATTCCTACCCGGTCCTTACATGAACTCAAATAAAATCATACCTGCTGAGATAGAACTCGGCGCCGGGCGGGAGGAAGGGGGAGCGGAGGACGTAGGTTGCGGCCCGGCATGGCTTGTGTTCCCGAGCTCGAGAGATTTCTCGAGAGCATCTACCGCCTGAGGAGAGAGACGCCCTCAGCGAGTGAGACTGAGTCGGATTCGTACCTCGCAGCTGCAGGTGAGGTCAAGGAGCTTGAGGCTGAAAGTTGCCGCGGTAGATCTAGGGGAGCTAGTGGCGCCTCGCCGCCGACAGGCTCCTTCCGCCCGGCCCGGTCCTCCGACTCATCATAGCGGGGAGGAGCTGATTTCTGGGTGCCGTTGAACCCCTCCTCCCGTGTGAAGCCCTAGCCTGTCGGTGGCTCAAGTGGTATGCGTCGGTGGCTCGGTGCGGGCCGTTGCTACGACTTCAACGGGCTCCTATTTTGCCAAACGGATGCAAACGCTGCTGAGGAGCGGGCTGGACCGCTATTTTCAAATTGCAAGGCCCTATAGCAACGCTGCTAATATCAGCCTGAGCGGCGCAGGCTTGGGAGATCCACAAAAGCCTCACGACGGGCCGTATGGCTGTATGTAGTTTCCCCACGCAGACTGGGCCGGCCCATAAACTGGAGAAGTTCCCTCTGGCCAGTGAGGGTCCAAAAATTTGGAGAAATTTTTTATATGACTTTGAGCTAAAAAGATTAAGAGCTGAGTTAGATTATGAAAATACTTTAGGGTTATGCTCCATTACCAGTTTACCACCCGTATCTATCTATGCGCAATATGAGGTGAAGGAGCACGAGAACATTTAACGCAGTTCCGTATCGGATTGTGCTGCCTATTGAATTTTTCTAGAGTCATTCTTTTTCAACACAAACTCTCACGTATATGCGTAGACACTGAGATTGATGGCTGTCAAGTAGCAAATCACCTAGCACTAAAAGAAAAACGCCGCTATTTGTCTCTGAAATAAACCCAGGGGAACACAGACTCCAACCCTGTGGGCTGTGGGCAAGTTGTGCTCCAAGAAATCTAAGGAACCGCACTATTCTTTCAACTATAATCCACAAAACCTATAGCGGTCAGCAGACAATAATCCTCGACGCGTATGTGAACTTTTTTTTTGCTGAAGAAGGATGTTCCAGCCATGAGTTGTTGGAATATTTGGGCCCAATAGTGCAAAGGCCCACTATATAAATCCAAATAATTCCAATAAAATTTCAAAGACCCATTAGTACAAAGGTGTATGGCAACAAGTTAGTCCCACCTTGCTAATGGAGGTGGAGGAAATTAATTTAAATAGTTGGATGCTCTCCATGCTCCTGTAAGTGTGGGTAAGAGGAAGAAAGAAGAACACACGCGCGCTCGCTCGTCTCGCCGGGCCCGGACTTATCATCTGTTTAGGGTTGATCTTGCTACTGCAATATTTTATCTTAAATCACTTCATCAGCATATTTACGTATGTTCATTTTCTGTATGCAATTTTATTCATGGTCATGATTTATCTTCGGATTAATTTAAAACTGAAACTTTTTTTTTCTATCACGAGTACGTACTTTCCAAAAAAACATGGAACAAACACAGGAGACGTCACTTTTAGTAAGGCAGCCGTATGATTAGTGATTACTAAAAATTATTAGTTGCAGATCAGCAGCAGTTCGTGATGATAATAATAATATACATTACATGATGGGATGATTAGGGAGGAAGGGAGCTTGGAAGTCCTCATGGCTTCCGTGGAATCATATTACAGGTGATCAATGCTACGCGGCAGCTTTGCATGCAAAGCATGCGGCAAAAATTACAGCCCCAAAGGTCGAGGCTAGCTAGTGTACAACAGGCCGGCGCCGATCAATAGGTGGGCACGACGCCGTAGTCGGCGTCGGCGCCACCGGGGGCCATAAGCGCGGCCACGGCGGCCGCGGCGGAGGAGTACATCTCCTCCTCGTGCTCCTCCAGCGGGTCCTCCCCGTCCGCGCCGGGCCCGGGGGTGCGCTTGGCGAACCGGCCCTTGATGCGCGGCCGCGTCTCCGCGTACGCCTTGCGGGACGCGTACCGGATCGTCTTCTCGAACCGCCGGCTCTTGCGCTTCTCCCGGTACCGCATCAGCCGGGCCTCCCGCTCCAGGCCCCTGCTCACCACCGGCACTACGGGCGCCGCGCCCGCCGCGGTGTCGGGCACCACCGCTGCCTCCGACGATGACACCTGCGATCAATATCCGTCTCTTTTCGTCAGAACACTGAATAAGTCACGTCACGTGACTTCAACTGATAGTGTTCGGAGATGGTAGCTTGCTTACGCTGTGGTTCATGGAGTGGTCGGAGTAGAAGAGCTTGGCGCCGGTAAGGTCGAGCTCGGCCGGGCCGTTCTGGACGCCGATGGCCTTGATGTCGTCCATGGAGCGCGCGAATTCGAGGTCGAGGTACGGGTCGGAGTCCGCGAAGAACACCTCCGTCGTGGCGCCTTCCTTCTGCCCGTGGTCGGGCTCGGGGAGGAGCCACGACGCCGCCTCGGCCTCGTTGCTCCCGTCGTCGTCGGCCGCTTTGGGCACGGCCACGGACGAGGCGAAGGGCTTGGGCGCGTCGGCCAGCGCGCCGTAGAAGGGCGCTACGGTCTGGCGCTCGTGGCGGCGCGCGAGCGGGTTGGCGGAGTGGATGTCGGCGTCGCAGGAGGCGCAGAGCGCGGCGGCGTCCGCGCGGCACGTGACGGCGGCCGGCGCGTGCTCGCAGACCTCGCAGAGCCAGACGCGCGCGTGGCGCGACCCGGCGCCGTGCGCGCGCGCGTCGCACCCGGCGCAGAGGAACGCCGCGTCCGCGCGGCAGTAGAGCCGCGCCGCCTCGGCGCCGCACGCGTCGCAGGGCCGCGCGCCCAGGCCCCAGTAGGCCGGGGCCCCGCCCGCCGACGTCTCGTCACCCTCCATCGCGCCGCCGGGAGCTCGCTCGGTCACTCGCACTAGCTCACTAGGCAGCTTGTAGTGGCTGCTGGGGCGAAGCGATTCTCAGCCAAGCTTTCCCCACCCCCCGGCTCCGGATTTGAGCTGCGCCCGTGGGAGGCGCCCTCGCCTCCTCGACGCGAGCGAGCGACGTGGAGACCCGGTGACCACGGGCGTCGCCGTCCCGGCGGGGCCGGCCCAATTTTGTTCGCCCGTGCCCGTGTCCCTCCTCGCTTCACCTCGCCGCGTCTTATCGGGTTGTGTCCCGGTCCCGTGCGCGGTGAAACCGCTGCGGCTGGAGCCGGCGGCGTCGCTCTCGCGCGGCGGAAAGCTGCGACGCGCCCGTCGCTGTCGCTATCATCGGAAAATTTGGCGGGCGTCGGGACATGGCGAGTGGGAAGGGATGCGACGGGGACCGGTGGGCCGCGGCTGCGCCCCGCGTCTGCCGGGTCCGGCCGCGCGAGGCGCGCCGTGCGGGGCCACGGCGGCGACAGGTGGCGCCGCGCGGTTGGCCGCCGCGATCTCGCTCTTATCTCCAATGGATGCTCCCCAGCCGGCCATGTCAGGCTGTCAGCGACCCGCGGCCGCGATGAAACGAACAGAGGGCATCAAGGCCGTTCTGGAAAGTACGCCCTCGGAACACGGAGGCCAAACCGCCGCAAAGCTTGGGGGCTGGGGTGCACCGGTGCAGCTTGCAGAATGCCACTGAATGCCACTATGACAGGATGCTCGATGCGTCCGCAACTACAGGGTCGGGCGTTTACATCCTCTGGAGTCTGAAGATGGCGCGAAGAATCGACTTGATAAGGCATCTGATTCTTCAGAGCTTATCCCTCACTCCGGCGAGGTCTCCGGATCTCTAGCTAGTTCGTGGTTTCGCCGGCCGGTGGAGCTTAAACTAATACACTAGACGTGCTTCACGGACTCGAAAATTTTAGCAGTCTTTTGTTCCTTTTGATTCGCACGAGCAACTACCCTTTCTACTTTCTAACAGGCCCTAACACACATGCAATCCATGCTCATGGGTTTGCTCTCTGTCCACCGACCACTTTTACTGACGTTAGTGTTTATTTTCACACGACGCTTTCGTATGTGATTTTCTCTAGTTTCAAAGCTTTGTCAACAAACTTTTTTTTTGTTCCTTTCAACATCGGATTCTGCCAATGGTAAGTTTCATAAAAGAGAGCTTAGTTTTTCTAAAGCTTAAAAAGTGCTTAGTTGAACACAAGATGCCCTCGCCCTCCGAAATCTTGTCTTGAACGGATCTCTTTGCATCCCATGAATTCAAAATCAGACCTACTATCGACTAGACTGAATAATCTCTAATAGTTCAGTACATAAATGCTACTCCCTCTGTTTTAAAATTTAACAAGTTGTTCTTTAAAAAAATAGGGCTTGTATTCTTATCTAACTTTGGCAAAACATATTAACATCTACAATACCAGATAAGTTCACTATCAAGATATATTTTATAGTAAATTTTATGAAACTAATATGCTCTTTGTAGAGGATGGTACATTTTTCTACAAACTTGCTCGGAGTAGAACAAAGAGAACTCCAAAGACTTCTCAAGAACTTGGACATTTAGCATACATATGAATAATTTTAGTGAAACCGGTCCATCTCAATTGAGACCATCTTTTTGCGCAAGTACAAACTTATAATAATATCGCTATATTGCAACTAAATGCTGCAAATCTGCAACTTTCTCTTTCAAATTTAGAGAAGCTTGGCTGGTCTTGAGAGGAGATATCATTGGACATCGCTCTTTAATGTCAGTGAGCCATGAGGATGCGATATATGGCCTGGCTTTAGCGAAGCGACTTGCGGAGCAAGATGAACGTGTACGAGAGGAAGATGTAGAACTTCCATGTTTCAGCATGTTTAAAAAATATCTTGCTAAAATCTGGATGATTTGGAGCAAATTTAATTGTAATTGGTTTGCTACATATTTTGATAAGATATATTTTCCTCTCGTGTCTTGACATGCTAGTTCATTTCCTACCCGAATGTTTGGCGAAACTACAAATAGCTGACAAATTTGGTAAACCAAACTTTAGTAGATGGAGAATGACATGCAATCAACCTTTATTTGCCGGTCCCAATAGAGGCATATTTTCTTTCAAGTCCGCCCCCTCCGGTTCGTAATTAAAACCCCAAACTGTACCCGCCATCCTCCTAAAACCCTAGCGCCTACGTCCCCCAAGCACGACAGCCATGGCAACCACAGCCGCCGCCGCCGCCGCCCCGCTCGACGAACCCAAGGCCAGGAACGTTCTCCGTCAGGTTCGAGATCTCGCACCCGCCCCTATTCGTGCCGTCCTGCCTGCCAATTTCTAGCGGGTTTTTGGATCCCAATCGAATATCCCTTTTCCTCTTGCGCCGCAGGTTGAGTTCTATTTCAGCGACAGCAACCTCCCCCGCGACGGGTTCCTGCGGAGGACCGTCGAGGAAAGCGAGGATGGCTGTAAGAATTCCTCGTGTTCATCTTCATGATCCTGCTAGTTTTTGCGGTTATGGTGCTAATTTGTGTTGTTTTATTTGGGCGATTGGGCAGTGGTGAGCTTGGCTCTCATCTGCTCCTTCTCGCGGATGAGGTCGCACCTAGGGCTCGAAGGGGAGGTGAAGCCGGATACTGTGCCGGAGGAGACGGTGCTCGCGGTTGCAGAAGTGCTGCGCCGTTCCTCATCCCTCCGTGTCTCTGAGGACGGTAAGCAAGTTAGCGGTGTAGAGTTCTGCAGTTACATTTACTTCTGATGGTGAATAAGTTTGTACTTTGTTGAAGTGGTTTATGTTCTGATTTCACTTTTAGGTATGTAACTACGATTCAGACTTAAAATGGCCCTATTATTGATTCTGATGGATACTAGACCAAACTTCAAATCGTAATATGGACATTTGCTGCATGGTTCAAATGAAACAAGATTGAAATGGCTCACTTTAGCTTGATTTATAGTATGACACCAATTATTTGATGGTTGCATCCTGTACTAGTGTTCAACCTTGTATTTAACTCAGGGAAAAAAGTTGGTAGAGCTAAGGAGTTGCTGAAGCCAGATGAGGTTATAGAGCAAGTGGACTCTAGGACAATTGCTGCATCACCTCTTCCTCACAATGTAAAGCTGGAAGATGTTGAATCGTTTTTTGCTCAGTGTGGCAAGGTATGCTACCTATGTGTTAGTACTGAATATTTTACTTAAAAGAAAGGGAAAACAATGAAGCAGCTATCATAGGTGTCAGCAGAACTTTTATGCAAATAAAAACCTGATACACATGGTAATATGTAGAGAAAAATTCTTTGAACTGGAAATGTTCTTTCTGAATTCACACCCTTGATGTTATGCATCCGAGATCAATGGATATGATAAGTTATTAGGCAATTACCATTCTAATAATCTTGCAATGTGAAAAGTATACTGCTAATGCTCTGTTTTTTGTGTACTTTTTGCATCACAGGTAAATAGTGTGAGGCTACCTCGACATGTTTCTGACAAAAGACACTTCTGTGGAACTGCTTTAGTTGAATTTTCAGAAGAAGATGAAGCCAAAGGTGTTTATGAGAAAACACTTGTTTTTGCAGGGATAGATCTGGAAATAAGACCAAAGTAAGCCAACTACTAGTTCAACCTATTTTCTTATGAGGTGCCATATGTTAGTTAGAAAATGTTTTATCCATGCTTTTGAGTTTCAACATTGAGATTCCTAGTTTGATCTTAAACAATGAAAATCATCTGGGTCCCTTGGCCCTTGCTATTAGAGGACATGAGCACCCAAGCCTGTCCTTGGACTCTGACCTGGTTGTGGGAACTTCGAGCAGCCTGTCATTGACAGGCCACTGGCATGCTCCCCAAAAATATTTTCCAAATTATTCGATTAATCTATTGTTTGGTTTTGATGGAATCATGCTTTGATGGTTGCAGACTTGCTTTCTTGGCTACATGATGTTACATTGTTTGTTCTGGTTGAATTATTCAAAATATCATTTCCCGTTATTTTTAGAATTAGGACTTGAATGACTTACGGTTTTTCATAACATCAAAGTTTTCTTTAAGTATATGTCAGTATATAACTTGTATCCTATGCTGAAATAATGAAGGAAAGAATTTGATGCTGAAAGAGAGGCGAAGAAAGAAGCATATGAAAAGGCACAAGCTAATAAGAATAGTGGTGAAGGGTAAATACGCTTCAACTATAACATGGCATCCATTTTTTTTTTAAATCCTCGAGTTCAATTTAACAATGTGAATCATTAATGTTTGTTATAGCTATCCAAAAGGTCTGATTCTAGCCTTCAAGCTGAAGAAAATTCCAGCTGATGGTGGTGCAGAACAAAATGGTGGGGACAAAGTAGATGACACTGAAGGTGCTGACAAGGATGGATCTGCCAATACTACAGAGAAATCAAGTATAGGGCATGAAGACAAGGCCCCTGAGGATAAAGGCATTGTGAGTAAAGAACAATCAGATGGTGTTGAGGAGATGGAAGGGGTAGCTGCTGCGGAAACTGCACAATCTGTTGACAAGGATGATAAAAACCCTTCAGACAATGATGAAGACACAATCTTAAGGGAGGACATAAAAGAAGAATTCACAAAATTTGGCACAGTGCGGGTAATTTATATCTTTATCACTTTTTTTGTTTTGTTTTATACCACTAGTTACCTGCTGATCTTTCAAATTTTGTTTGCATTATAGTGTACACGACCAGTGAGTGACACTTTTCTCTATGATGTTTTCATCCCCAAACTTTCAAACTTTAACATAATGAGAAGACACCAAGGAAAATCAGAAAGTTCAAAGTTATCCACACCTTATAACAACTACCAGAACAGAAATATTTATCTCTTTTCTTAATAAAAAGGACAAACCAATTTCATGTTTCTTTTCATCATTTGTTATCCAGGAAGCATAAGTTTGAGCTTACTTTGTTACCTGTTTTCTGTTTTAAGGGGCGATCATTCATTTTCTTCATGAAAAAAAAAATCATATTTTTATTGCATGGTTATTCCAGCTGTGCTTTGTCAGCTTTTTTCTATTGGCTCATTGGCTAAACTTGTATCAATTGCCGTATCCAGTCCCTCTAACTGTCAGCCACGAGCATGTTATGGTTTTGTTTGGTTGAGGTTATTGTTTGATAATTTTTCTTTCAAAAGCCATTTGACGATAGTGAGTTTAGATTGTTGCTAAATACTTATAATTTAGGCATTTAGCTATGCATAGACAATTCCATTTAATAATTCCTTTTAAATCCTTACTTTAAACTGGCTTTTGAAAGAACATATTTTGGTTATAGTGCTGCACCTTCTAAGGGGATTGTGCATGCATTATGCAGTTCTGTGTCCTTGTAGTCTGGTATCTGTAAGTTTGTTAAACAAAGTTTCTTTATCACATAGCATTCTTGAATCTTGATACCCGTATGTCTTATTGCCCTTTTTCTTTCTTGAAGTATGTGGACTTCAGTAAAGGGGATGATTCAGGATTTATTCGGTTTGAAGAGCCCACAGCAGCTGAAAAGGCCCGTGCATTTGCAGCCATTGCAGATGAAGGTGGTTTGGTTATGAAGGGCCACATTGTTAGTCTGGAGCCTGTATCTGGTAAAGAAACTATATCTTCTCTCTATTGGCACTAGTTTTCTACTTTTCTTAGTGTACGATTTGGTAGCTTCTATTGATCTAATTGCTGCAACCATGCTGATAGTTATTTTTAGGGATTTATTATAGTATCGTCTAAATTGATGTGTGACAGTATGGACAGCATTCATGATTGAAATATTATTATTTACATCCAAATGAGTGTTTTTCTGAATCAGATTGTAGAAGATCCTGAAATTAGTCCGTTGATACTCTCTTTCTTAGTAAACATTTAGCATTTAGTCAATTGAGCTTTGCAAGTTCTCAGCCACCAGACCCGAATGCTTTTCTCAGTTACTGGTTTCATAGGCAACTCGTCCAATCATGCAGGTCAAGCTGAGAAGGATTACTGGAGTGCAATTCGAGGCGGTCAAGATAAATATAAAGACAGCCGAAGCAACAGAGGACGGTATGATCTTTTTGCCACGGTACCTTGTTGGAGCTGTTTTCAGCTTTATTCTCTGCTGGTACTGGTTTTAGTCTGAGGTTCATGTTATGTTTGAAATTAGGCCTACGTATTCATGTTTTACAGAGAAGAAAAGCCTTGTAAAGCTGAAACTACCTAGGCATTTTGTCTCTCTAATAATGTTGTCGTGAAACTGATTTTACTGACAGTAATCTGACTCCCACCCATCAGAATTGTCAATATTGTAATTCTCATGCAGGAGAAGTTTTTTTTGGTTCAGTTACAGTCTTGTTCTTTGGAAACTCTACTGAGAAAAAACATAAACTCATGCAGTAGAAAAATTCTTTGGTTCAGTTCAGTCTTGTTCTTTGGAAACTCTACGGAGAAAAACTTACACGCTTGTCATACAGTGCTGCATTTGTTTCGATTCATTGTCCTGTGCCATCTTTAGCTTTGTCAAACACTTGTCCAAAGATAATGATATGGTTCCTTTGTGCATACTTTCTAGGGACTGGAAGAATAACAGAGGCGGAAGGCACTTTGGTGGTGGGAAGCGGGGGCGCTTTGACTCCCGTGAGAGGGCATCGAATAAAGCTCAGAAAGTTTAGCTTTAGGCCCTATAATAACAAGGATATTATGATGCGGCGCTGCTGCAATCTGCACTTTGAAAGTGACATTTGGTGTTTTGCGCTTTTTGGTTCTTGTGAATCTTGGGCTGCGCATTTTAACGCGCAGATTATGAATGAACCATGTTGACAATGAGAAATGAACTGTACGCGGCTAAAGCCTGATGCCGGGGAAAGGGAGGTAGCAACCTTTAAGTTCAAACCACAGCGTTCTGAAAGTCTGAACTCTGTTATTGGTAACTGGCTCCATCTCGGTAGGACTACGGAAACACATGTTACTGGTTCCATTTTCGGAAGTTCCGTTTGCTGGTGTATTCCGGTGTGTGGTTTGTACGGCTGATTTGGTAGGGAACCAATTAAGGTCATTTCTGATCTGACGTGTGTTTGTGCATGCGTTGCGGAGCATTTCTCAAATAATCCTATTCAAGTACCCCGATGGTAACTTGCGGTCGGTCCTATCTCGTGTGTGTCAACACAACACGTAAGCTAATCTTGACACAATCTAATGTACAACCTCTGCTGTTGGCTGTTTTATAAGTCATCTTGTAATTCTATAATTCCTTGATTCTTTTATGAAACGAATGAATGATACGATTTGCATGGCAGCGTCAACTCCTGCAACGCAGGAATACTATTTATAGTCATGAAATTCAGCTTTTGAGGCCCTTGCTAATGAAAAAAAAAACACTTTTCTCTCACCTCCCTCTCCTAGGCATAGTAGAAATTTCTGCATGGTATTGCATACAACGATATACACACATGCCAATGTATTTCAGTATGGTATTGCATAAAACGATATGGATAGCCTTTTGCATGTTCCTTCTTTTTGGAATTTTTTCCACATATTTTGTTAAAATACAGTACAACCGCAGACGCTCACGTGCTACATTCGCCCACGTAAATACACGCGCGCAACTCGAAGCAGCACCTCCGGGACACAGGCGCACAGAATGATCAGTTCTTCACACAGTCACACTACAAAAACGAGGAAACCGAAATCAACCAGCCCACGGGAGCCCAACCGCATTCAGCCCAAATCCCACCCTATCTATCCAAAACCCTCATCAGCGCCTCTCTCCAGCCGCACCACCCGTCTCGTCTCCTCCACCGGCTCTCTCCCGCTCCCGCCCTCTCCAGCTCTCCCTCCCGCGCCTCGTTGCCGAAAATTTCCCCGGAAATTTTCAAACCACCTCTTCCGTGGCACGGCGCGGCGCGCTTCCCCGTCCCCTCGCATTTCCCGCCTCCTTCCATCGCAAGGCAAGCCGGCGCTAATCCCCAATTCAGATTCAAAAACCCCTCCCCCCAATTCGTCACCCCCCCTATAAACTCCACCGCTTCCCCCTCCTCGCAATCGCAATCCGCTCGAGCATCCCCCAGCTCCGAAATCCCCCGATCCCCCACCCCCTCCAGACCCCTCGAGAGCCGAATCCTCCGGTCCCTTCGACGATGCCTTCCGCGCCGGCGCTCGTGCCCGCGTGCGACGCGGAGGAGCCCTTGCTGGCGGAGTCGTCGGACCGCTTCTCCATGTTCCCGATCCGGTACCCGCAGATCTGGGAGTTCTACAAGAAGGCGGTGGCGTCCTTCTGGACGGCCGAGGAGGTGGACCTCTCGGCCGACGCGCGCCACTGGGACGCGGCGCTCTCCCCCGACGAGCGCCACTTCATCTCCCACGTGCTCGCCTTCTTCGCCGCCTCCGACGGCATCGTGCTCGAGAACCTCGCCTCCCGCTTCATGTCCGACGTGCAGGTCGCGGAGGCGCGCGCCTTCTACGGCTTCCAGATCGCCATCGAGAACATCCACTCGGAGATGTACTCGCTGCTGCTGGAGACCTACATCCGCGACGGCGCCGAGAAGGACCGCCTCTTCCGCGCCATCGACACCGTCCCCGCCGTGCGCCGCAAGGCCGACTGGGCCATGCGCTGGATCGACGGCGGGGAGCGCTTCGCCGAGCGCCTCGTCGCCTTCGCCTGCGTCGAGGGCATCTTCTTCTCGGGCTCCTTCTGCGCCATCTTCTGGCTCAAGAAGCGCGGCCTCATGCCGGGTCTCACCTTCTCCAACGAGCTCATCTCCCGCGACGAGGGCCTCCACTGCGACTTCGCCTGCCTCCTCTACGATCTCCTCCGCGGCAAGCTCGACGAGGGCCGCGTCCGCGAGATCGTCGCCGACGCCGTCGACATCGAGCGCGAGTTCGTCTGCGACGCGCTCCCCGTCGCGCTCGTCGGAATGAACGGCGGCCTCATGAGCCAGTACATCGAGTTCGTCGCCGACCGCCTGCTCATGGCGCTGGGCCACAAGAAGATGTATAACGTCGCCAACCCCTTCGACTGGATGGAGCTCATCTCGCTGCAGGGCAAGACCAACTTCTTCGAGAAGCGCGTCGGGGAGTACCAGAAGGCGTCCGTGATGTCCAGCCTCAACGGTGGCGCCGCCGCGAACCACGTCTTCAGCATCGACGAGGACTTCTGAGTTGTGACAGCGCGCGCCGTAATATATTGCTCTGATTAATCTTATTTGCTTCGGTCGCTTACTAGTTGTAGTAGATCTAGTTCATATACTGCACGATGATGCATAATGTGCTGTGTTACTAGTTCCTGTTCGTCATGTAATGTAGTAATCAACTTCTGGATACACCGGCTGTTCTGAAGCCACTGCGCTCATGGTGTTTGACGCAATGCCTGAAATCAAACACGCTTACCCGCATTGATCCATTCTCTAACAGCTTGTCAGGGTCGGCAGAGTAAAATCTTCACCAGCACCTGCTTCTGTGCTATATGACATGAAACTTTTAGCTGTTTGTATCCTTGCTAGAGCAAGTTAGTCAAGCCAATTCCCCAGTATGTTCCTTCCCTAATTCTACCTGAAGATCAATCTGCACCGCGGTTTAATCTTACGCTAAACATTATTTCAATCTTCTAGACTTGCAGTCTTGCACGGCTGTTGCTTATCATGAGAACGCTAAGGATTTGGGAATACAATACAAGACATTGACGGTTTTAATCTTGTCTTTGAGTATAGAAAAGGCTGGATTAGCTTCGTTGCTGACTTTGGCTGTTAGCCGCCTCCCTCATCCTCTGCTGCTCTGTTCGCCGTCTTCACCCCAACCGCCGCCAGATCCGATCCGGAGCCCGGCGGCGGCGAAGAAAAGAAACGACCGAGACCGAGGAGGGTGGGTTGGTTATGATTTTTTTAGTAATTAATCTTTTTATTGAAGCAATTATAATTAATTAAGAACGTGGGCCCCACCTTAAGACCCACTTTAAGCCCTAGCACTAGTACATTTCGCCGCTATCTTCTCAGGCTGAGGGAAACACCGCTGTGGCATCCGCCCGCACACCTGACGAGAGTAGTTGAGCAGCGTAGCCGCCGCCCGCCGGCCAGATCCTTGGGGCCCATACGACGGTGATGGCGGCTCCTCCCGCGACGTCCCCCGCTGCCGCGGGTTCCCCCTGCGCCCGGCTGCCCAGCGCGCCCCTGAGGCGTTCGCCCGCCGCCGTCTCCTTCCCCTCCCGCCGTACGCGCCTGTGGCCGCCTCGTCAGTGCGCCGAAGCACCTCTGTCCTAGCTGGCCTGATTTGTTCCCCTTGGTTTTACTTCCTGCAGCAGGGCCGGCCGCGCTGGCCGCGCTTGCTGGACCGTCGCGGCGCCTCGACGTGGCCGCCGCCGCGGGGCACCAGAAGCTCATGGGGTCGCTGACCAGCAACGAGGGGCTCAGGTTTGGCGTGGTGAGTTGAGCGCTACTTTTCATCGAGAAGCACATGTACCTTTGCTATAGAATTGATGGACATCGATAGGGCCTTTCTGAAGAAAAGCCATTGATTCGCTCTGTTGTGATTACTGACATGCTGTTCTTCAAAACAATATTCCTGTATTTCCACACTTTTCCCTTTGAATGCACGATTCAATGACTGTTTATTTGTTTGCAGGTTGTGGCACGGTTCAACGAGGTTGTGACAAACTTGTTACTGCAGGGGGCCCTGGAGACATTCGAGCGATACTCTGTCAAAGCTGAAAATATAACAGTGCGCATCTTCACTGTTTTGGTTTATTTGCAGCTATACTGTGACATATTGATATACAAGGCTGTCTTATAATATTGGTTCTGAAGGCTTATTGCCACTATGAAAGATTGGCGTGCATATGGAGCAAGCAGTGTGGTAGGGTTATGAGTGATTTTGAAAGCCACATAAAAGTCCAACGCAAAGCTGTATAGTCACCGTCCTTCCTGATGCCGCCATAGAGATGGTTTCATAGTGAAGGGCACTGGGCACATAAGCTGTGCAAATAACTCTTACTGGATGGTTATCTATTTGATTCGGTTTAAATTTTAATTTCGCCCACCCTGTCCTTTATGGATAGCTAGTCATTTCATTTTGTTCCTGCGGATCATTTTGATCTAATCTTGTTGAACAAGATGCAGAATACTGCATGCCTAATGTTATATGGTCACTGGTAGTCTGGTATCGAATAGATTTAACTACTGTATAAGGAATGTCCTTGAAATGTAGAGCATGGTATGTGTTCGAATAGGAATTCTGCTTTTCATATAAAGCCTTTGCCTGTTATTAGAAGTCACATGTTTAAAGCTGCATGGTGTATAAATTTAGACTTGTATGCACCATGGTTTGAATCAACCTCTGTTCTGATCTGCATAGTTGTGTATGAATCCAAAAGGTCCCAGAAACTTTTGAATCATAAGTTGTACTCTGATTCAAATCCTTGTTTAGGTTGTTAGTGTTCCTGGAAGCTTTGAAGTTCCCATCACGGCACAAAAGCTTGGGAAGTCTGGAAAATTTGATGCCATTCTTTGCATTGGAGCTGTGGTAAGTTCATTAATTTTCGTATCACCTCCATATTACGTACTTAATTTTATTGTTTTCTACATTCATTTTGCTTTTGATGTTAATATATCATGTTGCCAAGGTAGTGCTGATGCTCTAATGTTATTTTCCAAATATGACGTAACAGTTCAAATGTTACTATCTAGCTGTCCTGTGAACTGTGCAAATATCGAGTTCTAAAAAGTTTAATAAACCTATGCTTTTGTAGAGTACCCTTTGAAAAAAATTATCGAGCTGATCCTTCTCCTTTTGTTTTATTTGAGCAATAAAATATTACATCTATCTGTCATTAGAACTAAGAAAATCTAAGAAGGAGCTGTATAAGCCATTTACTACTGTCAATCTGCTTTTGAATTGTGAAACTGTCTTTTAATGTGTGCAACATATATTAAATAGCGATAAGAAATAACAGTGCAAAATACCAAACTATTTTGCATTTTATTCCTTTCTAGTCACACTGATCATGGGATTCCTGTGATAATACTGAATTGACTTATCTGCAAACTCACTGCCGGAATTTGGCACTAGCTTGACTCTCTTTAATTTTATAGTTTTGAAAATGGTTTGCAGATTAGAGGGGACACGACTCACTATGATGCTGTTGCAAACTCAGCTGCATCTGGTGTACTGAATGCTGGATTATCTGCCGGTATGCTGCTTTCAGCTCTTCCCCTCCTTTTGTACCATGCCAGTAGAGAACTTGATTCTCTAAAGCTGGGGTAATTCTAAGTAGATTTTTTATTCTTCTTGTGAAATATGAGCTGTTAAACATATTTCGATAGCTAGTGAAACTTTTTACTGAAGGCCAATACATGTGTCGCAATATAGCTTACAGAAATTTATGAAGGCCAATGCATGTGTCATATAGTTTAGAGAAATGTGTAAAGGCCAATAAATGTGCCATATAGCTTACGGATACATATAAGGATTATTGTGAGCAACTAGTTGCTATATAGAAGTACTTCACAGTATTTAGTGAAATTCCGTGAGATGTTTGTCTTGTATTTTTCTTTCTGGTAATTACATTCAGTTAACTATCAAAATTTCAGATCACTTATAGTTTGAATGATGATACAGGCATCCCTTGCGTATTTGGTGTACTAACCTGTGAAGACATGGACCAGGTAATCTATGATTTGATTATTTTTTGCATCTTATCAGTTTTTCCATGTCTCTAGATCTTGTTTGGTAACCCAAGCCAAGGATAATTGTCAGTGGATAGTGGATTTCTCACCCACATGCCTTATGTACAGAAACTGGCTGATTCTAGGCTGGGGGGAACATTCAAACTTCTTTTTTCTTAAAAAAATCATTTCATGTCTTTTTTTTTTTAATTTAACAGTTCTAACCAAGAAAAACCAGAAACCAGCCAAGTTGCTAGATTTTGGACCTGTGTGTAGTTCTCTTTCGTGTTTGAGAAAGGAAAAAGGAGAAATTCAGATTGGGCATACTAACTAGGCAGAAGTCTCACACAAACTTTCCTTTGTGATGAAAAAAATGCCACGTGAATAATTTGACATTTTGTTAGTTAATCGTCCGCTTTTGAAATCCTGTGCACTAACTTCCTCATCAAATCCCTGCTGAGAAAATGTATGCTGAATCAAATACTGCAGGCGCTAAACCGTGCTGGCGGCAAGGCAGGAAACAAGGGCGCTGAAGCTGCTCTTACTGCTGTAAGTAATTTTCTTTTTTCGCAATTCAAATATCAACTAAACCTGCATTTACATCATGTGATAAAACTCTCTTCCCTGTAGATCGAGATGGCCTCTCTGTTTCGGCATCACTTAGGCTGACACCTGGTGGTCTTGGAGTCTCAACTTTTCATCCCATCCACCGTTACCAGAGTTTTAAGTTTTGGCCAGTAGAGCTTTTCGCTGCACACTAGCAGTTAAGCTAAAGCTCAGAATGGCTAGTCCGGATACTGACGCTTGCTGTCGTTGCCCTTGATTCTTGATGGTTTGTAAGGCTCAAGAGGCCTGTCGTTCAACTGTGATCTGCCACCACAAACTTGAGAGTTGAGACCATGAATAATTGCCGCCATGTACTGCACACGCTCATGAATAAAGCTTCATTTCCTTGTGTTTTTGAATAATTCTGGAGTGTCTTTACCTTTCTTTACCCGTGTTAGAAAGAGCTGAAAAATGAAGGATCTTGCACGCCATTTCTGCAGATAAATTGCCAACCCAAACATTTGGTCCCGTTCCTTGCACCTGCAATGAACGGGCGGGCCATCAAGGGCTCCTTTTCTTTTTGTGAAAAGTCAAGGGTTCTTTGCGAACCTTCCTGTGTTGGCTACCAGTACTGATTGCTCGGACGGTGGTGGAAGCGCACCCAAATACCCAATCCGTTCATTATCACGAATATGCTATTTGAAAGGGGGTGTTTCTAGAAAAAGCACACCCAGTCCGTTTCCCTTTCGTCGAAGATATTGCGGTTCCCAAAACTTCCGTCCCGGTGATGGATGCGAGCCCAAGCCAACAACGCAGCTGGGAGAGCGCCTGAGGCGTTTGGCGGCCGGCGCCGGGCGAGAGCTGGAGACTGCGAGGTCCTGCTCGTGTGATCGGAATCCAGTCTGTCGATCCAATTGGGAGGGTAGAGATTCGAGAGCAAGACCGGCCTGTCTCTCTGTCTTTGCCCCACCCTGACTCTTCCCCTGCTTCGCGATGGGAGGCTCCCCTGCTGGGGATGGGACCCTGTCCCTGGACGGCTTCAACGCCTCCGCGGCGGCGCTGGTGAAGAGGTGGAAGGAGATCGAGGTCGACGACTCCCTCCCTGACTGGACATGGAAGCCCTGCAGCAAAATGGGTGTGCCGTCAGAGGTTTCTGCTAATGATTTTCCTCTTCCTGTGTTTTTTTCCCCTTGTGGCGATTCAATTCACATTGGTTTTCAGATTTCCTAGTGCACTGACTGACGGATTTGCTTGTTTTCTTGCAGGTAGAGGGGTATCTGGCGTTGGAAGGAGTGTACCGCGACTGTGGAGGGAGCCAGGTGTGTAGTTCTTTGCCCGTAGTATGTCTGTAAAGTGAGCAAGATGGATGGTGGCTATGCTAACCTTTGACCAAATCTTTTCCTGCAGGAGCAGATTGACGAGAACGACAATTCTGATGGTGCAGACGTTGTTGCGTGTGATACTTGGGTAAATTTTCACTGTACATTTTCTTCACCCCACGGTTTCTGTGACTTGGTTACCGGTACATTAGCTTGTTCTGAACTTCCACCATTCATATCTTCAGAATCCATTTTTTTTGGTAGACATCAGTTTTGCTCAAGGGCTTATACACATGCTAGGCAGCAACTCAGTAGGTTGTGATTCGGTCACCGAGGGTTTTGTGCTGAAGGCTGTAATGTGCACATGTACTCCGTTTTACTCCAGTCCTGAAAGTAACTTGCACAGCATTCGTTGTGTCCTTTCCCTTTGCAGGTCCAGAGCTGTAGTGATAATGTCCATGTTTATGATTTCCATGTTGTCTACAGCTACTCTTACAAGGTTCCGGTGCTATACTTTCAGGGTCATCGTTCTGGTATGCACTTCGGTAACATAAGTGAACATTCACCCTCCTTCTATTGTCCTATTTGACAATGAACATGCCTGCTCCTGTACTTAGATGGACAGCTGCTAACGCTGGATGAGATAAAACAACACCTTCCTTCTAACTCGCTTAAAGTATTAGGCGAGTCGAAGTGGACGTTTATTACTCGGGAGGTATGATGTGAATGGCTAATACATTATTGCACATGATGGTTCCAAAAATACATATTTTAGTCTCTCATTCCTACAGTCGGGACGATTGAATTGTTCTTGCATTCCTGCAGGAGCACCCCCACTTAAGCAGGCCATGGTTCACCTTGCACCCCTGTGCAACCAGTGACTGGATGAAGCTACTTCTTGAACAAAGTAAAGTGGCAATTGAGGAACAATCGCTGCTGCGATATCTATCGGCATGGCTATCCGTGGTTGGCCAGGCAGTAGGACTTAAAATCGCTCTTGAGCTTCATTGCAACTCATAGGTTCCCTCTTTTTTGCGTTTTCAGTTTGTATGTATGGTATATGACTATATGGTGTTTGAAAGGGAAAGTTCTCACCTCATACCTGGTGATGTATAAGGTTACGGTACTTCTGAGTTCTGACGCTGGTTATACTTGCCCATTTGAAATTTTGTGGTAGATTTCTACTTTCATTGCATCTGCTAGAGTGTTACTCCATGGCTCCATCCGTCCATGTCTATAAGCCGTAATTTTGTTTCATAGTCTCTCCTGTTGAATTGTTTCCCTCGTTTGATCTTGAAATTTAATTTAGTTGTATAATATAATCTGCCCTATACATTTGAACTGTTTGAGAAATTTTGAAAACCAAGACACGTTGTTGTAGTGAGTTTTAACGATTCCACTTAATAGATGGGATTCCATTATCTGAAAAAGAAGATGAGATTCACTATATCCAGCCGACAGCTAAACGCTGCAAATACTAGGAGTCACGTGCGCTACTGCGAGCGGAGGCATCGCAGAAGCGCGCACGGTTGCTGCAGGTTGGTCCGGGGGCTGCTCCTCTTCTTCTCCACGAGCTCGCCGCCAGAGTTCGGGGTGGGGGTTGCCGGGGTTTTTTGTGGCCTCCGGGCTTAGAAAAGCGAGGGAGAGAGTGCTAGGGAGGTCCGGCGGCGGTGGCGGGTTGAGGGGGCGGCGCGGCGAGATGGCGGGAGCTGCCGGCCGCCGGTGGTCGGAAAGATAATCGGTGGGTAAGGCACCGGGCGGGAAGCGCAAGAAGGTGCTGGAGAGCGCGAGAAGCTGTTGGGGACGGTTGCTCGACAGTGGGAGGCGCCGGAGGCGGAGGCGGCGGCGGGCGAGCTGCAAGTGGGTTGCAGGTGCCTTCTGCGATGCTCCCGCTGGTAGTCGCACCTACGACCCCCAGAAGCTCCCTAAACGCTGGACTGCCTCCATACTCCGTGCAAGTCGGTTGATTCCAGGCCAGGCTAAAGCATGGGTCCATTCAAAACCCAAATAGATTCTCGCAATGGGCCTCAATTATGCTAAGGGGACCGGTCTGGATGTGGACGGCCCAAGCTCACAAAGTACTATATAGCTACTGTGATTCTTTGTAACAGTAAGCATGCTGCATGCACTGTCTGATCTTGTCCGTCTCAATTTTCTGACAGTCTTTGCAGTCTCTGAGTAAATAAGGCAATAATTTCTCTATTTTTACTAGAGGGAAGTTGTGGTCGGCTCCGTTTCAAGTTACCCAACGTTCGATGGCATCCCTCACGGCTTCCACGCGGGCGGCGGTGGGGGCGTGGCCGGGAATATCGGCGGCACGGCGGAGAACATGCTGTTCTTGTCGACGGCGCTGACGCCGACGCCGCGGCCGCTGCTGGTGACGGCCACCAGCGCGGCAACGAGCCCGGCGTTGCCCACCAGCGTCGGCTCGGTCTGCCCGAAGGCCATGCGTGAGTCGTTGAACCTGTCGTGGCGGTCCGGCCCGCCCACCATCGCGCCCATGAGCACGTTCGGGTCCGCCTTCTTGGTGTCGCGCCACCTGCGCCCGCCGGTGCACGAGTACCTGACGCGGTTGCGCGGCGTCGACGCGCCCCGGTGGTGCACGTGCCGCGGGTACCTGCCGCCGTAGCCCACCACGTAGCTCATCTTCATGGGGTTGTCGCCGAGGATATAGTCGAGCTGAGACCTGGCGAACGCCCGGAGGTCGTCGGCGGGCATGAAGTTGGGGCCGCAGTACCAGCCGGGGACGTTGACAGCCTCCAGGTAGTCGGCGTAGAGCGCGGCGAGGAAGGCGTTGGCGACGACGTACTGCAGCGGCTGGCCCCGGCCGTGGTTGAAGAGCGCCATCCCGCCCCTGGTGAAGTTGAAGGCGGCGAATCGCCGGAAGCACTTGCACATGTCCAGGCCGGCGGCCCTGTGGTAGCCTGCGAGCGACTCCTCGTAGGGGTAGCCGGGGTTGAGGAACATGCGCAGCCGCGACAGGAGCAGGCCGGCGCCGGGGAGCTTGTTGTCCCAGCTGAACACCGAGAGGTCGAGGATGTCGTCGAAGGCCCTGGCGTGCTCGGCGAGCCCCGGAGCGGTGGCGGCGGCGATGTAGCTGCTGTTGCCCGTGGCGTAGTACATCCACGCCGCGCTCCAGACGTGCTCGTCCCAGTAGCTGGTGGAGTTGTAGAAGGGCTCGATCTCCGGCCGGTGGCTGGAGTAGGTGGCTTGCTGGTTGCTCGCGCCGCGCGTGGCGAACTCGTACATGGTGGCCGCGCCGTGGACGAGCTTCTTGGAGTAGGCGTCGTCGTCGCGGAACGCGATGGAGGCGGCCGCCAGGGCCGCGGCGATCTCGCCGCCGAGGTCGGGAGCCGAGCTCACCAACAGGGAGGGGCGAGGGTACGCCATGTCCTCCGGCCGGTTCCAGCAGTAGTGGTCGTCCGGTGTCGTGCCATTGATCTTTGCCGCACCCACCTGGAGCAAGCACGAGCCAGATCAACACGTGACAGAGAATGATCCACACGACCAAAATTTCAGAATTTGGGGGGAAATGAATAACAGCTACCTGAGCGTAGACATGGCCGATGGTAGAAGCGGAGGAGTTGAAGGTGCGAAGCAGATAGTCAGTGCCCCATTTGATGAGCTCCCTGACATGGTCGTACTCCCCCACGGCCTTGTACTTGGCGCTGTACTCGACCACCGACCAGCTGAGCAGCGTCATGGAGAAGGCCATCGGGAAGTGGAACTTGATGTTGTCGCCGGCGTCGTAGTAGCCGCCGACGAGGCCGCCCTTCACGTCCCCGGCGTCGGAGCCGTCCTTCAGACCGGAGTTCCCGCGCCACGGGATGCCGTTGCTCCTCGGAAGCCGGCCGGCTGTTGTGTCACGACGGGGGTGGGCACAAGTGTTGTCAGAAGGAAGGCATTTTGAATTTTTGTACAAATAGACTGATTTTCGAGAATGCGTGACAAGATGATCGGCCATCTATCAAGTCGTATGAGACGCAGGCATGCAGCAGAGGAGCGCCTTGGGCGAGAAACACTCGGACTATGGTAGTAACAGTGAACGTGCCAGATTGTCGCTTTCTGCAGAGGTTTGGTGAGTAGTGACAGCGAGCTGGGCAAAACATTCCATTTCTAAGGCTGCAGCTGTGCTGTGCACAGATCACTGCGCGTCGTCAAAAACGGCAGTTCAAGGCAAGACGATTCGATTCCATTTATTGCAGAGGCGTGTGCAAGCAAAACGCGATCCAAATTCCCCAAGTTCTACGCAGCGGCAGATCTGCGCAGGTTTCTACCGATCAAAGATCGCAGCTTTGGCAAAAATTCTTCCGAAAAATTCGATCCAAGCAAGAACACCTCACGTGCGGATAAACGATAGCGTAACTAAGCAGGAGATGGAGTGCGGCCGGCAGTGCTCACATTTCTGGGCGTTGAAGAAGAGGAGCGCCTTGCGCAGCGCCTCGGCGTACCGGTCCGGCGGCGGCGGGCGGGGAATCCTGCAGGGGATGGACTTGGAGACGATGACGGGGAGGCCGACGAGTACGAGGCCGGCGGCGAGGCCCCAGAACGCCCACCACAGGACCTTGCGCTTGACGACGAAGCAGCCGAGGTCGACGTGCCGGTTCTTCTTCTTGGCCGCCGGCGGGCCCAGCAGCCAGCCCTGCTGCGTCTCGTCTAGCTCGTGCCGGTGCTGCCGCACCGACACCGCGCCGGGGTCGAGGTCCATGTTCCGGCTGTCGTCGTCCTCCGACGCCCCGTCGGTGGCGATCTCGAACGACCCGCCCCAGTGGTTCGCCGAGTACATGGCTCACGGTGCCTCCCTCGGCTTGGATCAGCGCGTAGATGGAGGCCGGCGGGGGGATGCCTTTGCGTCGCCGGCGAGCACTGAGTCACTGTTCACACCAGCCCCCGAAACCCCAACGGCGCGCTTAGGTCGAGGAAATTGGTAGGAGGGGCCGGGAGCCCGGGAGTAAAAGGCGTGGGCTCTAAATTCTCCTGATTTGGGTCCTGTTTAGATTGCAAATTTTTGCAATCGGAGATAGCGTAGCGCTTTCGTTTCTATTTGACAAATTTTATCTAATCATGGACTAACTAGGCTAAAAAGATTCGTCTCGTGATGTACAATTAAACTGTGCAATTAATTATTTTTTTACATACATTTACTGGTCCATGCATGTGTTCCAAAATTGATGTGATGGAGAGAGAGTGTAAAAAGTTGGAATTTGGAGGGGAACTAAACAGGCCCTTAGTCGGTGGCTATGTAAATGTTAGCCACAAGAGAAAATGAACGAGAAACACGCATTGTTTTGAACCTATGGGGAGGGCAGAAGTGGATATATATTTTTTTCCTAGGAAGATAGCTTATTTGAGTATATTATATCTTATAAATTAAAATAACTTCTTGCACGGCTACGTATGTTCATTCCCAAATCCACTACCAAACAATGGAAAAGAAGCTCACCTCACTTTATCTCGTATTAAGAAGCATGTGTTACATATATAGAAGAGACAGTTTTCTCTTGGGTGGTGATTGCAATTTTGGATGGCTGTGCACGCGCCAAATACTTACAATTACAATATCAAGTTATCGACTATAGTTATTTCTCGATTTTGTCTCGAAAATTATTGATTGTATAATTGATATAAAAATAACTGTATGTAAATAAATGATGACTTGTTTTGACTGAGTTAACAAAAATGGATAGAAACAGCATCTGAATATTAACCCATAATCAGCGGAAAAACGATTGTATCTAGCATAATAAATGTTGTAGCAGGGTATGTCCGGACCATATTTCTTTATTCCTTCATTCAGAAAACTATGTGAGATATAAAGTTGGTTAGATTTCTGTCGAGAAGATTGTACCCTATATGGCTATATCCTCAATGCGAGCTGTTTTTGCACGTCAATCCCGCTGATGCAAGCCGTCGAACACTCGAACCCAAAAAATGGCGTTGGCCTTCGAAATGGCTACCTGCAACGACGACAGTCCGGGCCGGGGCTCCCGGCAGGCGGCCCAATCTTTCATGGGCCAAACATATCGTTACATCCCAAACATCCATCCACGGGCCCCCGGCCCTACTCAGTTAGCGACCCCACCCCAGCCGGCAGCCAGGGCGGCAGCTTGCCCCATTACGCCATGGCCTTCTCTTCACCGGCGCCCTTCTCCCCGCCTTCTGGAACCTTCCGACCCCATCCCGCCGGGAGGCTCCGGGCCGCCGCGCCCGGGAGGGTCGTGGCGTGCTCGCCGCCCCCGCCCGACGTCGTGGTGACGCGCGAGAGGGGGAAGAACGCCAAGCTCATCGCTGCGCTGGTGAGTACCCTCCATGGACCCTTCCTCCGCTGTGCTTTTGTGTTGGAAACTTGGAATCAGTAGCTAGAGTGCAGAGGAGGTGGCAGGAGGAGTGGCTTGGACGTTGGTGCTGTAGCCTCCTTACTCCTGACCAAATTTTGGTGAACTAAGGGCCTGTTCGGATCCAATGCAAAGAGAAAGAGAAAGTGTAAAACTTTCGCTCTTTTGCACTTTTGGATCCAAACACCCCAAAGTGTAAAAGGGCAAATGCTACCGTAATTTTGCTAATTATGGATTAATTAGGCTTAATAGATTCGTCTCGTCATTTAGTCCTCATCTATGTAATTAGTTTTTTAATTAAACTATATTTAATACTTCTAATTAGCGTCCAAACATCTGATGTGACAGGAGAAAAATTTTACCATTTGCCCTTTTGCCATTTGCCCTTGGATCCGAACAGCACCTAATTAGGTGGAGGAGTTTAGATGTTTGACTGTACGAGGACGAAACTCGGAGGTTAATGTCCTGCTCGAATTGGAGCCCAAAGCATATGGCGCTAGATTGGGGAATCATACTGATTTCTTCCATGGGAAGGTTAATTTAGGGCTTGATATAGAAAATGTCAGGGATCCACGGTCACATTTGTACTGTATGGTTCTGAATGCTAATGGAGATGATTGTTCCTTCCCTTTGGAACTGTTACCTGGATTCCTTCACCATTTATTCTCTTTCAAAAGAAGCCTAGTGTCCATGCTGCATTGCTGGTTCAGATTAACTTTGGCTTCGAAAATTTCTAGTTGGTGACGTGAATCGTGATGATCTAATATTTTTCAAAACAGCATAGTTCGTTCTAGTTGTTCGGCTGATTACTGCTTTGCATTTACATCTATTTTCTAATTGGATTCTGTAGGAAAAACACAATATACACTCTCTGGAACTTCCTCTTATTAAGCATGTTGAAGGCCCTGATACAGATAGGCTTTCAGATATCTTACGTGGTAAGTGTTATAACCTTTCCTTTTTCGTGATTACCGTTCATCTTCTGGATTTCATTTTCAGAGTTTCATACTTTGGATATGCATCACATAGTGTTTTTTTCTTTTGCTTTTGTTTTTTATTCCATTTTTTCCAGCAGATATTATAGTAACTTATTCTACAATATAACTCCTCTTTGCACTTCGTTTATAAACTGCAATAGGGAAATTCATGATTTAGTCAATGCTATTCTGTACTTACAGATGACAAGTTTGACTGGATTATTATAACCTCTCCTGAGGCAGCTGCGGTGTTCCTTCAGGGATGGAAGTAAGCTTGAGGAATTTTGCAGTTATGTGCATAATGTTGTTATATAACTAGCGATTATGCCTCGATTGCCGCTTAATGCCTTGTAACTTGTTGTGCCATAGATTCATCTACTCTGCCAATAGTTTTTTGGCTAACAAAATATTTGGCGTATGTTATTTCTATAATTTTACAGGCATATATTCCTTGAGTTCAAATCATTGTTGCATCACCAGCTCAAAATAATCTAAGGCTGCCATTTTTACGCAAATCATACAATGATTCAATGCCAGGGCTGCTGGAAGTCCTAAGGTTCGAGTAGCAGTTGTTGGAGCAGGAACTGCTAGGGTTTTTGATGAAGTATCACAGTCTGATGATCGATCTCTTGAGGTTGCATTTTCACCTTCCAAAGGTAGCTTACATTGTCATTTCTCTGATGTCCTTGTTAAAAGTGTATTTTGAAGACTTTATGCTCTTTTGTCCATCTTCAATTATTTATCAACGTTAACCAATTTGTTCCATTTTGTTGTTTATCAGCTATGGGTAAAGTCTTGGCTTCAGAACTTCCAAAGAGCAGCGAGAATACATGTAAAGTGCTCTATCCTGCATCTGCAAAGGCTGGGCATGAAATTCGTAAGTCAGTTCGGTGTTCACATAGCATTTATCGTGTTACTGTTTTCTTCTGCCTTCAGTAAGGTCACATGTTTCTCGCATTCAGTTTTCCCAAATGGCGTGCTTTCTTTAGGATGTTGTGAATTGATTGTGAGCTGCAGCTAATCTTAAGTTTTCTAGTTAAACATTTTATCTTTATGAGCTCCTAACTTGTTGTGTGCTGATCTATGGACTTGGTTTAATCTTTTCTCAATTTTTTTTACTCAGAGACTGTATACATTCAGGCTTTATGATGCTTAATTCTTCTCAATGCAGAAGATGGGTTATCAGAACGAGGATTTGACGTGATGCGATTGAATACATATACAACTGTAATTTCTTCGCTCATGCTGCATGACTGTTGTTTTATTTACTTTATAACCGCATACACAGACAAACTAGTCTTCTGCGTCTTGTGCTACTTACAGCAGTCCGTGATGCCTGTTTTTTGAGCATAAATCTTTATATTATTAGACTGCTATATTTATTTCATTTGTCTGTTAGACTTGATCTTCATGAGAACTGAGTTTTTTACAATAATCTAACTCAACCATATTTATTTTTTTAGTTATTTCCTGTAGGTTAAAATTTCTATTGAGCTCTTGAACTATATCTATCTAATCTTGGTCAGCTATTCACTGTCTAGATACTTAAGCTCATGCCGGAGTTCAAACCTGATATATGTTATTGATATATTCACAGCTCGACTTTTTTCCTTTGGTAGTGTCATTTAGTTCTAAAAGTTGATTGTGAAAGTTGACCAAATGACCAGAGTAGAGATCTAATGCTATGGGAATCAGAAAATAGTGGCCATCAGTTTCATATTATTTTTCACAGTTTCTGTGTATGAATATAAGTCCTCTGCTAACATATGAAGGTGTTGTGAATGCAAGCAGGTCCCTGTAGAAGATGTCGAACCACTAACATTAAATCTTGCTATATCAGCTCCAGTTGTTGCAGTAGCTTCTCCTTCTGCACTGAGGTAATTATACAATCGCATTTGGATAATACTTCTTTACAGTTTCTTTCATGAATCGTGCTGAGGTAAAGCTGTTGCACAGCAGTTCTGAAGATAATATCATTTAAGCATCAAACTAATGCTTTGAGGGGAGCATAGTTTAACTTTATATAGGACCCAATCGACGTTGCTTGAATCATTAGAGCACTTTCCATTTTGCTACGGTTTGCTTTTATGTGTGGTTACATTGTTCAGTCCTTTTTTCTTATCATTGTGAGCAGGGCTTGGTTAAAGCTGATTTCGAAAGTCGATAATTGGAATAACTCCATTGCTTGCATCGGTGAGACCACTGGCTCTGCAGCGAAGAAATTGGGCCTGAAGAGTATATATTATCCAACAACCCCCGGACTTGAAGGGTATGCACACATCATCTTGCCCTTTGAGTAACACTATCCAATTGCCATGTAAACGTCAGGGATGTTGATCACTGTGAACTGGTGTCCTCACGATGCATTGTGCAGTCCTTGATTAGTCCGAACTCATGATTTCTCATCTTGCTTTTCACAGGTGGGTTGAAAGCATTCTTGAAGCACTCAGAGTCCACGGGCAGTTAAAAGAGGTTCTTCTCTTATCCTTGCGTTCAATTCAATGCTCTATCCTGGTTTTTCTTGGTTTCTTCCGTCATATAGCCTTCGCTGTTTCTGCTGTAGGCCCCAAAATGTTGAACACGGGCAGCCCCTTGTGCCGGATGAAGTTGGTGGCCGGCTGTAGACTCAGGAATTCTTTGTTTCTTTGACCTTGTCTGTTGTTTTGTCAGCGTGACCTGAGTGGTGTGGTGTCGCACTCAGCATGTCAACGAGTGCTGAATCACGGTTCCGTGGTGGGCCGTGTTGTGGTTGTAACATGGTTGTACAGGTGCAGATCGGAATTCGTAAATATCACCCGGCCACTCGGGTGATTATGTTATGTGTTTTCATTGTTTTAGGTTGCGCTCGCCATTTTTGAGGGAACGGGATTGTTTGATCCCTGCTTGCTTTTCTTCTTTTAGTGATGACAGCAAATCGATTCCTCAAAGACTAATCTGAAAGGCAAAATTTGATGCAATTCGATTAATCTTTCTTTTCAAGTGTCATTGTTGCAAGTACTTTGACACGTGGAAGTTTAGATTCGACACAATTCGCATGAGCATTTGCATGTTCTCTGAATTTCTGAATACGGCGACGGGTACGCCCTTGGAATCCCGTCGCCTCGCGGGTGGTCGGGGCGCTTCTGGGGCCGGAGTGCCAGATCACTCTAGCAATGGTAGCGGCAAGTTTCACGTTCGCCGAGTATTTTTTTTAATTATACGTTACAATTTAGACACTCATAATAACATAAAACACACATAAAACATATATATGCAAACTCTACCCTATAAGTATCTTCGAAGACTAAGCTGGTAAATTCTCGAGCTCGACGAAGCTACTATAGACGCCTCACTTTTGACGAAAACGTTGCCTACTACTAAAAGCACAACGCCGTTAAATCTTAAAAATTTCACTCTCAGGAGAAGTTGAACCTAGGACCTGAGGTACTACCAAGGCTCCTGTAACCACTAGCCTACGTACCCTTTCGCCGTTCGCTGAGTATATGACCAATGAAACCCAACGACCCAGCCTAAATGCCTAAGGGTATCCCCAACTCTCCATATAAACTCTCCATGTAAGATGGTTTTCATAGCATTAACTATATTGCCATATAGGATTTTTAACTTATGTGGTATAATAAATGAGGAGAGAGTGGAGAGAGAAAGAAACCGGATATGCAAGATCCAGTGTCAACACAAGAATCTATACATTAGACACTATCAAGTTGTGCATTGTGAGTGAGGTGGTATTTTTCTAATAAATGGAGAAAAAAATGATAGGTTATGAAGGGAGAGAGTTTAATAGGAATCCGCACCTAAATATCATAGCTTGTAGAGTACAATAGTTTTTAAACGTGATGTTTTGATAATATGATAATATGAACACTACCCCCTAATGTTGTTCAACGAAACGGCCCAAGGAAACTTGCAATTCTAGACCAAATGGGGACTGTTTTGGCATCCGGCAGTAACGGGCCCAGAGTTCGTAGCCTCTTTTTCGGCCGTACCTAACGGGTGTTTCTCAAAAAAAAAGTGATGGATGACGCCTGGAAGGCGACGGACTAGGAGGGGAAGCTTTCACTGTCGGTCACGGCGAACAAGGAGAGGGGCGCGTCACGTCCGCTCATCACTCATCAGGGCAGTTGGCACTGTCGGTGACGATTTTTCTTTAAAAAAAAATGCCCTCCATGCAACGTATGCTCTCCCTCCTCGCCGATCTGTCTGTCGGTGCGCGAGTATCTTATTTGCTCATGGGTGAGTGCTAACAACTCGATATTCTTTTAGGCCAGTTGCATGTCCCCTTCGAAACTCTCTCCCTAATAATCAATCCGTGGTATCCTCACTGTAACCGACGCCCGCTCGATACTACTAGTACTAGCTCTGATTTCTGAATGATTGGCAGGCCAGGGCTTTTAGCAGGCAGGTTGCTTCTGATTTTTTTTTTCCAGAACTGTATCTCTTCGACAAATTGTGGAGGCGTTGTGTCGAGACACCCACACGTCAGGCACCCCCCCAATCGGAGCTTCAGTTCATTTCCTAGTCTAAATCCGTTCTTGGCCTGCACTGTGTGTCAGAACCATCATTTTCCGGTGAAACGTCGCTGTAGAGACGGTCGCTAGACGATGGCCTTGCCAGTTGCAACACGAAACTGGCTCCGGCTGGAAGGTGCGCGCGCGTCGTCCAGCAGGCGGCCTCCTAGTGGACATGGAAAAAAAAAATTCAGAGATGGATTGTTTAGTTGGTGCCAGCCTCTCGCCAGGCTGAGCAGATGCGTGTGCTGGGGATCGTAAACAAATCGGAGGAACAGGACGAAGGAAGCCTCTGCTCAACTCGCATTCCATGCATCATGTGTTCCCTCCCATATTTGACCACGGGAGATGGCGACCGACACACATCCGCACATGGTTGTTGGGCTTGCAGATTTGTGCCTGGTTACCGCCCTTGATCGGTGGCTGTGGCTCCCAGTGAAACCCTGAGCTCTTGTGTTCAGTCATTCAGTCAGAGGAAAAAAATTCAGTAGATTCTTGGCCCATTCAACTTGTGAAAGTATTGTTCAGACTGGAGTTGCAGTAGCTGTGGTGGTGGTGGCTGAAGCCTGGATTTGGGTTTCTGTAAAAGAAAGTCGACTGCAGCCTGAAGATTTCAAATCTGACTCTACCCCAAGCGTCAGTGAACTGCACACCAGCACAGCAGCATCAACACACCCACACTATTATCAAAAAAAAAAAAACCACCCACACTCGGTTGGAAGAGAAACAATTCTGGAAAGGGATCACGAAACGGGCACATGTGGAACACCGAAAAGGCGATGCGGACAGATTGTTGAGCATGTTACACACCTGCGAGCATGACAAAATGCCCAACCTTAAAATAACGGCCACCATTGGAGCTGAGGTTTGGAGACGAGGAGATGCGATGCGATGCCGAGCTCAGCTCAGCTCCCTGCCCTAGCGTGAACGTTTGCGGATCGGACGCTACCCCACGCGCAGCCACCACCACCAGGCCGCGCTGCGTCCAGCGGAATATGCCCCCCACCAAACGCGAACACATGGGATTATGGGAAAGCGATGTGATCTTCTTCACTCGGTTTCGGGGCCCCGGGCCGTCGGCCTCGGAGGCCAGTAAAAACCATGGAGGTGTGAGGTGTCTGCAGCTGGGCCTCCCCCGGCCGGGAGCGTGACTGCGTGATCGCTGCGATAACTGGACGGATCCCGACCGAGCAATGGCACCTCCAACGAGAATCCGTTAAAGTTTATGCTAGGTTTGGTTACTGCAGTGTTTCTTATAAGCTCTATTGTATCATGCTAATTAGAAGTATTAAATATAGATTAATGATAAAATAAATTTCACTATATGATGCTACAGTAAATATGTGCTAATTATGAATTAAGTAGGCTTAATAGATTCGTCTCGCGAATAAATCCTAGAGTTTTATAATTAGCTTATGTTTAGTATTTCTATTTGGTATCGAAATATTCGATATATTAGGGCTTATTATAAGCTCCTAGAATCCAAACAACCTCTTAGTCTTAAAAAATAATGTGGGTTTTGCAACGGGTACACAGCACGCACAACTTCAGCTTATGACCCATATGGATAAGAGGGTGTCCTTATAGTGGATCATAGTATAATACGGCTCCACGGGTCGTACCACGTCAGTTCGTCAGACATCTGAGTCGGTTTACTTGAGTTTACTTTTTTCGGCTTTATATTAGAGCATGTGTAAAAAAAATGATATCAGTTAGCCTAGATTATTTTACATGCAAATGGTTTTTATGTTAATCTCGTGAGACTGCCCATCTTCGAGTACTACCGCGTGAAAACAATAAATTCAAAATGCAAAAGTTGATAGCTTCTGACGAATTCACGCCGATTATCAAAAAGTATAGAAATACACATAATGGACAAATAATATTTCATGATCGGACTTTTTTTTCATGACACAATCATATTCCAGTGCTTGTTTAAATCCTATACGATCTTCAAACATGTCACACACAAATATCACATGTTTCCATTTCTCCGTGGTACCCATAGCACAAGGAGTTGATTCAACTGAAAAAATAAATGCGGAGTCGGCTTTCGGACAGATAGAAAGTGCGAATGTAGAAAAACCCAAACCACCCTACCCTTTTTCCTCTGCTACGCGGACACGCGGTCACACGCACCTCCCCTAGCAGGAGGACGGCCAGCACCCACCCTCCACGGGTCAACCACCCCCTCCTCTTCAAAACTCCCCCACCCGGCCACCTTGCTCAGTCCGCAACCCACCGCCAGGAAGGCTCGCGGCTCCCCGTCGACCCCGAGCGTCCGGCCGCGCGGCCCCTCCATGCGCCGCTGATCGCGCGCGCGAGTGATCAGGCCAGCTAGCCCAGGGAAGGACCGGAGCGAGGCGTCGCGGCTCACCTCAGCTCTGCCGCCGGCCGGCCGGCGGCTAGGTAGCTAGCAGCCATGTACTCGGCGAACCACTGGGGCGGGTCGTTCGAGATCGCCGACGGGGCGGCGGAGGACGACCACAGCCGCAACATGGACCTGGACCGCGGCGCGCTGTCGGCGCGGCAGCACCACGAGCTGGACGAGACGCAGCAGAGCTGGCTGCTGGGCCCGCCGGAGGCCAAGAAGAAGGACAAGTACGTCGACCTCGGCTGCGTCGTCGTCAAGCGCAAGGTCCTGTGGTGGGCCTTCTGGTGCGTCGTCGGCGCCTTCGTCCTCATCGGCCTCCCCATCATCATCGCCAAGGCCATCCCCCACAAGAAGCCCGGCCCGCCGCCGCCCGACCAGTACACCGAGGCGCTCCACAAGGCGCTCCGCTTCTTCAACGCCCAGAAATGTGAGTGCCACTGCTACTTTCGTCGATCTTCCTCTGCTTTGTGCTACGATGGATTCTTGAAAAAAAAAACAAAAATTGAATTTTGGCTACTCTGCTACTGATGCATCTTCGACGAACTTACTACCATGTTTGCTGATCGGCTGGAACCAGTGTTTTTCTTAAAAGCTGGCTGGAACCAGTGTGGATCTGCCATTTTTTCTACAATCTGATATTAATTCTTGTTGCCTTTAATTAGCCATCTTTGATCAGTCATTATCTTAAGCTCTTGCACTGTAAGATGTTGATGATCCAAAGCTGGAGAGCGATTGCAACCCCTAGGCCCTAGCTATCGCGCTCCACAGCTGTGTACAGCTGCAACCCCACTAGCGGAATGTTCTGTCCTGTTCTCCCTATCGCTACACCTTTGCAGAAAGTGACGGTCTGAATCTGATGTGGGGAGAAATCGCCCAAATCCCAATCGCTCTCGGCTGGAATCTCGGCACGTTCACTCACATGTAGGGCACCAACCAAGTTGATCCATTCTTTAACACAGCACCCAAAAAAAAAACTCGTCTTTATGATCTGGATCAAACGTGTGTACAGATCTTGCTGAATAGTTAGCCTGGATATCTTGCCGAATACTCGTACGCTGACACTGGTCTTTACCACCAGTGATCTTGTACTCTACCTGTAGATCTTGTTTGTATGCTAGTAGTATTTTCTATACTGTTCAAGATGCAGTACAGTGTTCCTACTGCTGTAAGTTCTTTAACATACAGATAAAGAAATGTGGGGAAATGGATACTGCTGAATTCATCTGACAGCATTTTGATCCCTCTTCTTCCTGACAGCCGGCCGGCTTCCGAAGAACAACGGCGTCCCGTGGCGCGGGAACTCCGGCCTGTCGGACGGCTCCGACGCCAAGGATGTCAAGGGCGGCCTCGTCGGCGGCTACTACGACGCCGGCGACAACATCAAGTTTCACTTCCCGATGGCCTTCTCCATGACGCTGCTCAGCTGGTCGGTGATCGAGTACAGCGCCAAGTACAAGGCCGTGGGGGAGTATGACCATGTCAGGGAGCTCATCAAGTGGGGCACTGACTACCTGCTCCTCACCTTCAACTCCTCTGCTTCCACCATCGACAAGGTCTACGCTCAGGTAACGAATACTGATCTGAATCCTCAAATGCTGAATTTCGCAGTTCTGAAATTTTTATCTTGTTCTGAAACTACGCTCCTCTAGAGTGAGCAATTTGTTCTTTTGAATAACAGATAAGAGGAAATGGGATATTGAGTTTTATATTTACCAACTAGTAGTTCATAGAAAAAATGCAGGGATTATATTGATCTAGGTCTCCAACTGGAAATTTAGCTCTCCAGTTTATTGACGGGCACACCTAACAACCTTTGACTCGCCACATGACTTTATCATTAGAGTATGGTTCGGCTTCCCAACACCTACATGTGCTTTAACTGGCCACGCCATGCTCCTAGAAGTAAAAAAGAATGGCCGCTTGCTTTGTCTGTTGTGTGATCCAGAACATTATTTTTTTAGCTTAACAATGATCTAGAACATGGCCGATCGCAACATGATATAACACTGGGAAAGTACCCAAATGCTAGTAAATGAAGAAGAAGTAACAGGAAGTGAAGTAACTTTGTTCTAATAACCTTGCCATCAGCCGAGGTGGATTCATAATCACGAGCTAAAAACAGTGAAGTGGTAATTACGGCAGCATCGCACTCTGTTATTATAACACTAGTATTGAAAATCTGACTTGGCTCACCAGGTGGGAGCTGCAAAGATCAACGGCAGCGAGCCGGACGACCACTACTGCTGGAACCGGCCGGAGGACATGTCGTACCCTCGCCCCACCATTGCCGTCAGCTCCGCCCCCGACCTCGGCGGCGAGATCGCCGCTGCCCTGGCCGCCGCCTCCATCGTGTTCCGCGACAACGCCGCCTACTCCAAGAAGCTGACCCAGGGCGCGGCCACCGTGTACAAGTTCGCGCGGCAGGCGGGGCACCGCACCCCCTACTCCCTCCGGCAGCCAGACATCCAGTACTACTACAACTCGACGAGCTACTGGGACGAGTACATGTGGAGCGCCGCCTGGATGTACTACGCGACGGGGAACACGAGCTACATCAGCTTCGCCACCGACACGCGGCTGCCCAGGAACGCCAAGGCCTTCCTCAACATCCTCGACTTCTCCGTGTTCAGCTGGGACAACAAGCTCCCCGGCGCCCAGCTGCTGCTGTCGCGGCTGCGCATGTTCCTTAACCCCGGGTACCCCTACGAGGAGTCGCTCATCGGCTACCACAACGCGACCAGCCTCAACATGTGCATGTACTTCCCGCGGTTCGCCGCCTTCAACTTCACCAAGGGAGGCATGGCGCTCTTCAACCACGGCAAGGGCCAGCCGCTGCAGTACGTCGTCGCCAACTCCTTCCTCGCATCGCTCTACGCCGATTACATGGAGGCCGTCAACGTCCCCGGCTGGTACTGCGGCCCCAACTTCATGTCCGCCAACGACCTCCGCGACTTCGCCAAGTCCCAGGTAAATTTCCATTATTATATTTCTTGGCTCAATTCTCGAAGGAGCTACTAGTTTAGTTAGTTCCTGACAACAATGGCGTCCGTTTGTTCCATGATGATGATCGAGCAGCTCAACTACATTCTCGGCGACAACCCGAGGAAGATGAGCTACGTGGTGGGGTTCGGCAAGAAGTACCCGCGGCACCTGCACCACCGGGGTGCGTCGACGCCGCACAACGGCGTCAAGTACTCGTGCACCGGCGGGTACAAGTGGCGCGACACCAAGAAGGCGGACCCGAACGTGCTCACGGGCGCCATGGTCGGCGGGCCCGACCGGAACGACAGGTTCAAGGACTCGCGCAACTCCTACGGCCAGAACGAGCCGACGCTGGTGGGGAACGCCGGCCTCGTGGCGGCGCTGGTGGCCATCACCAACAGCGGCAGGGGGGTCGGCGTCACCGCCGTGGACAAGAACACCATGTTCTCCGCCGTGCCGCCCATGTTCCCCGCCGCGCCGCCGCCGCCGTCCTCGTGGAAGCCGTGAGGGAGAGCGAGCAGCTGGTGGTGGACCGGACGTTTAGTTTCAGCCGGGGTTGCATCATGCCCCGATCGGTACGGTGGTGGTTCGTTTGGTCATACGATTTTTGGTGATCACGCACGCAATTCTTTTGTACAATACCACGTTAACTTGTAAGCAAACGCTGTGGACGGTGGCATGCATCACGCGTGGCCTGTAGATGTTTTATGCACAATCGATTACGGTCAATGAATGGAAAAATACATATCTTCTCAAATATCACTTACCTATTTACTACCATTTACCTCCAGCAAACTGCAAGAATTGTAAGCAAACGGCACTACGGCATTGTAATGCTGCTGGCGGCTTCAAAAAGAAAAAAAGCCATTTGCACGTTTGTTTCCATCCATTCCAATGGCCATCAGTCGATACAGATGCAAGTATGCGTTGCAATTGCAAACACTGAATAATTCAGCTTCCCCTGTGCTAGCGACCATGGTGCCATGTTCATTTGTTTTTCTTGTTTCCTCTTGCACTGAACTTCTGCGTCATGTTGTATCAGACTAGCTGCAATTCTTTTCTTCCTTTTAATAAGTTGTTTCTCTGCCCTGAGCTTCATAATAAACCATCATGAGATCGGGCAATCAGCCCTTTCCTACTTATACAAAATGCACAATCTTTGAGATCAGGGCGACAATCGACTGAAACTCTGCTTGCTGTCAATTTGTTGCCGGTTTCTGAAAAAAAAAGTTTCAGTTCAGACAAAATCAGTTCATTTTGATTCCAATCCTGCCGCACTCGATCATAATCGTTGCAACACTTGCAGCCCTGTGCATCTGAAAAACTGGAGAAAGAGAGCGTGCAAGTACCATCTACCATATCCCCCCCGACTCGCACGCACATGGACTGGCCATTGCGATCCGCCGTAAACGTTCCCTGCGCCGCCGGCGTACACGCGTGGCATCGTCACCGCCCCTGACCTGAAGCACGACCAAGAGCCCCAGCAAGCTCTGCCGCGTTCCAACAGCACCACCTCCGCTCAGCCGCGGTGCGTCGGGCCTACGCGGACGCGGCACCGCCTCTGCCCAGCGGCGGTGCGCTTGGTCTTCCGCGAGCAATACTGCTCCCGCTGCCCACCTACCGAGTTCCAGGGCTCTCGGCTCCTCATCTTGTGTTCCCTCGCCATCTCCCAGCTCACCAATCGGCGGCAATGGACTGGGGTTTGAGCTTCTGGCAGGGCGGAAGGCGGCGGCGGACTGACGGCCTAGGAAGGGGTACTTTGAAAACAAATGTTCAGAATAAGGTGTTTTATGAAAATAATCGGATCGCGATTATTAATTTCGATCCAAAATAGGGGGTTATTTGTATATTATTGAGGGTGCTTTTGCAAATGTTCCTGCTGGCAACATAAGATGAACTCGCGCGCCGCCGCCGACCTCCGCTAGCCTCTCCGGCTGTGGTCGCCGCCAAGGATGGTGGTGGGACCCGCAAGGCCGCAAGATCTGATGCCCTCTCGTCATCCTACTGGCTACCACGCTATTCGCTAATGGCCAGCCTCGCCGCTGTCTTCCGGCGAACTTTCCGTCTCCGGCCTTGCGAACCGGAGCCAGCGTTTCTTCGATTCTTCAAGAAGCCTTGGCACCTGCTTGCGCTCTCGCCCTTGAGCGTGTGAGTGTGCCAGCCATGGATCATGGCGACCAGTTAGCTTAATTACCTAGCCGATCCGCGCCTTCAAGATATGACGCACTCTGCACAGCTTACTGCTTACCGCTTGTACATATGCTACCGTGGTGGCGGTCAGGAGATGTGATCGGAGACGCTGATGGCGCCATGGACTAGAACCATGAGAAAATTGCAAAAATGGGACTTGAAACAACAAGCTTAGCATATTTGCCATTCCAAACATTGCCATCGTAAAAATAGGGATCCAAACATCAACCACTTGATTATACTGTCATTTGGTGTATTTTCCCTCCTTTCTTTTTTTTTCTCATGTATTTGGGGTGTGAAATGTCCCTTTTGCCCCTCCTTTTTTTTTTGCACCGCACCACGTCGGTTTGTTTCTTTCTCCCCGATCGCTGGTCTCCCCCGATCCTAATCGCCTAGGGCCGGCGCCGGTGCCATGGAGGATCCCCTGCCCGACCAGCCAGCACCGGGCCCCACTGCCGCCGCACTCCTGGCCGCCCCTAGCCGCCGCGGGCCTTGGCCCGTGGCCGCACTTGCCCCTGGCCGAGCAAGCCCCTCACCGCCGCTGCCTCATGGCCGAGCGAGCCCCTGGCCGCCGTCGGCCTTGGCTCCTGGCTGAGTCAGGCAGCGCCGGCCCTGCCTGAGGCCGCCGGCTCAGGAGGAGCCCCCTCAACAATCCTCATCCAGGCTTCCTCCGGTAAGATCATTCTAGGCGGCGGCGGTAGCCTGCCTGCCTGCTTGCACGCCCAGGCGACGATAGCAGTGAGCCTGCCCAGCCCAGGCGGCGGCCAGCCTGAACGGAAGGAACCGACGTGAGGTGCAAGAAAAGCAAAGAGGGGTAAAAGGGATATTTCACGCACCAAATACATAAGAAAGAAAAAAGAAAAGAGAGAAAATACACCAAATTACAGTATAATCAAGTGGTTGATGTTTGGAGTCATATTTTTACAATGATAATGTTTGCAATGGCAAATATGCGAAGCGCATTGTTTTGAGTCCTATTTTTGCAATTTTCTCGTAGAACCATCGGCCAGTGGCATCCGGTCTGTTCGCTCTCCACTTCACCTAATTGAACCATAAAATTAGAGAGGATCGTGTTCTACAATCTGAAATTACAATGGGAATGAGGAGCTATTATTTTGTTGTTTTATTCTTTGGATTTATTTAAGCCAATTGTGGATATTTGTATCATGATCTGCAGTATATAGATAATTAACGCTGCTACTATTCATATCACTTAGATTCTGCTCCTACTATCTGTTTTGGGGGGCCTTATAGTAACGTTTGTTGCTCTTTGAATTTCTTCAGCCAAAGTGTTGCTTCTTGACTTCTTCTTCTTCAAAAAAAGTGTTGCTTCTTGTACTTTATGGAATGGACCTAATTGCTTTTGTCTGTTGCTTGAATCATGATCTGCACCATCTATGACAAATGGAGCTATTTTTCTCTGTCTTCTGGCCAAACTTGGATCCTCGAGAGTCGTTTACATAGTCCAGACCTGAACACATGAACAATCTAGGAGTTGTCTCCTGCATTTCCTGAAATGTTCAGACTTTCTCTAGTTCAGTCTTCACACGTGAGCATTCCATGTCTAATTGTGCACTTAGGTTAGTACTACTGTCATTGCAAAATCTTTCAGGCCAGGGCACAGGGCGCTATTCTTTTGTTGTTTTATTCTTCGAATTTATTTAACTAAGCGAATTGTTGATATTTGTATCACGGTCTGCAGTTTAGATAACTAACGCTGCTATCTGTATGACCGAGATTTGGTTCATGAAATACATGCCTGAACACGTGAACAATCTTTATACTTCTCTTCCGCATTCGCTGAAAGAAATGCTCAGGCCTTTTATCTTCACACCTCAACATCGTCTAATTGGTAAGCCTTCAGTTACTATGGCCAAATTTGAATCCTCGAGAGTTGTATAAAAAGTTTAACTCTGAATACATCAACAAGTTGGGAGTTCTGCATTTATGAACATCCCATGCTCAATTGCGCAGTCAGGTTGCTACTCTTTGAGCAAAATTCAGTTTAGATGCGTCTCTTGCTTCTCTGGCAAGTGCTCTATCTGTAGAATTCTTTGAGCAAATGCAGTCTTTGAACTTGTAAATGCAGTCCTTGAGCAAAATTTAGTTTAGATGTAAATCGTGATGATAACTTTGCAACATTTACATCCGTGCGCATCAGATATACTGGAGCAAGAGATCTTGCACATGGTCTGGCAATTGCAATCCGTCGTTGATGTTCCGTGCGCCGCCGCCGACCTGGCGTACAGTCATGGTATTGGCACCGACCGTTACCAAGCAGGACATGCCAAGAACTCCAGTCCCCACCCCACCGTCGCCATGCTCTGCCTCAGTGCCTCTCCTCTCTCAAACTCCTCGACCCGTGGACACGCACCCAGCGTCAATCCCCTCTATTCCGCCCGCTCTCCTCCAACATCACGGTGCGTCAGGCCTACGCGGATGCGGACGCCGTGGTCGAACGCCGCCTGCCCGCCTCCGGCAAGCCGGCTCGCATCGTCGCTACTCGGTATCACTACGCGAGCGCTCTTGGTGGTGCCACCCGCCTACGGAGTTCCAGGGCTCCTGGATTCTCATCCTGTGTTCCTCGTCTTCTTCCAGCTTGCCAGCGCCCATTTGCTCTCGGTGCGGACACTTTCTTCTTCCTTCTCATGTCGGCTTCGTCACGGCTGCTCAGGACTCGTGGGTTCGAGCCATTCGACGGGTACAGCTAGCAGAGCAGAAACTGTGGGGTGGGGATTTGAGCTTCCGGCGGGGACGAAAGGCGCCGGCGGCGAAGGGCCGGAGGATAAGGGAGATAATGACAGACGAGCCAGGGGGTACTTTAAAATAATTATTGGAAACAGGAGTCTATTTGCAAATATTCGGATCGCGATTATTAATCACGATCCAAATGAGGAGGCTACGAGTAAATAACAGGAGCTGTATGCATGTAATCGGATCGCGATTATTAATCGCGATCCAAACTAGGGGTTTTTGGTAAATTATTGAGGGTGCTTTTGCAATGTTCTTGCCGGCGACATAGCAACGAACTCGCGCCGCCACCAGTGACCTCCGCTAGCCCCTCCGGCCGCGGCCAAGCATGCAGCTTGGCGAGGCGACGCCCAGGGATGGCGGTGCTTACTACCTGTACCGTGCAGATGCTTCCGTGGCGGCGGCCAGGAGGTGTTGATGGTGAGCAGGCCAAGAGGTGGTCAGTGAGGCTGATGGCGTTGTCGACCCAAAGCCCCGGCCAGTGGCAGCCGGACAGGCATCATGATGGAAACATTCAGCGTGGATCCGTCTGAGAAAAACAAAAGCTATTAGAAAAGAGTGAGGTGTTGATATTTGTACCAGAAGCTATTAGAAAAGAGTGAAGTGTTGATATTTGTATCAAGATCTACGGTATGGATAACTAACGGAGCTCTTTGTTTCACTGAGATTTGGTTCATGAAGTACATGCTGGACAAGTGAACAATCTTTAGACTTCTCTTCTGCATTTACTGAAACAAAATGTTCAGGCTTTTATCTTCACACATCAACATCGTCTAATTGGTAAGCCTTCTGTTAATATGGCTAGTGCACAGAGCACAGTCATGAGACCAGAGTAGCACAACAACAAGCGCGTTCCCTGAAAGGCTGAAAATCTGCAGCTCTGCAGTGTCTAATTGTTTCAGTTTGGACCAAGTCATTTGCATGTTTGTTTCCATCCATTCCAATGGCCACAACTCGATACAGATGAGAGTATGCATTGCAAACACTGAATCATATGAGCAGCGGTGACCCAAGGGGAGACGACAATAGCAATCCGCTCACTCTGTGCCCCCCTGTTAAAATATGTTTCTTACCACATAAAAAGGCATAGCTTTTAAACTAAACAACCAAACCAAACTCCAATTACATCATTGTATTTCTTACGATATAATCTTTAAATCAAGATTAACATTAAAATATGTTTCATTAGTGTTAAATGTGGAACAATTTAACAGTGAAGGTGGGACAATTTGACCGTAAAGGTGGAACAATTTGACTACAAAGAAGGAACAATTGTTCCACCCTCGAAAATAAGAAATTATTCTAGAACACAGAAAATGCTGCTATAAAAATTGTTGTGAATAAAAGATAAAATCCTCATAAGATAGTAATTGAACAAAATAAAAATGGTCTAAAACAAAATAATTTTTTTCTAAAACATATCATCTAAATATGGTCGAATATGGTATAGTTTTCATAATTAGAAATATAATGGTGTAAATAGAATTTGATTTGTCTAATGAATTTGCAATCTACAAATTTTTTTCTAGAATCCTATGTCGCACGGAATCTATCCATCCAATCCTATGCAGAAAAACGAAAAAAGAAACATCCAGTGATGTTACATCCCTTGTGGGCCGCGAAAGTGCACGAATTTGGCCTGCCCGTCTGCTGCTTTCTGCGACGCGCGAAATCCCAGTCGCACGCGCGACGTCTATTATTGCCGCCGCCTCCGGCCCTCCCCCCGTCCGCCGACCGCTTCCCTGACTCGCAGTCGCAGGCTTCCACTTCCGACTTCACTGACTCGCAGGCGAGAGCGAGACGCTCGATTTCTTCAAAAAAAAAAAAAAAGAGCGAGACGCGCGAGCGTCTCCTCCCCCAGGCTCCAATCGGCGACATTTTCACGCGAGCCGCGCGCGACGCGACGCGACGCGAGTACGCGACCACCCCACCCCCCGCGGCAGCCCACCACCTCCTCCCCGTCCTCCCCTCGCGCGCCCCGATCCAACCCCGTCCCCGCCACCAGCGCGGCCGCCGCGAACGTGGTCCGACGCCCGGCCGATCTCCCCCGCCACAGCCAAGGGCCCCCGGTGAGTGAGCCCATCCCCCACGATAGGTTCCTTCGACCTGGCCGCGGCTTGTTTTTATCCTTGTCCCTCCCCATTCCTCTGGGACTCCATTGGTGCTGTGCGCGGGCGCTTTGCTTGGCACTCGGCTAGTGTATGTATCGGCGACTTGGGTCGCCGCCTGCGATTCCCTGGAGGGCTTGTTTCGGTCGAGTGGTCCCGATCTCGGGCAAGGAATGGTTTGACCAGGCGTGAGGCGCGGTCCGTGGTTCGTGTTCGTCCTCGCTGGATACCTGGCATCATAAAATTTTATGGTTAGAGATGCCACGGATAAGGCGCAGCGTCCATATAAGACCATAACGACAGCATCCGTGATTCGGTCATGTTGTGAATTTGTTGATATCTCACGCTTTCTTCCTCCCAAATTTGATTAGCGAGATGCTCACAAATGCTTTACCATTGCCTACCACGAACACTTCTATAGTTCTATGACGAGTGCTATTGGCGTGTCACCCTCGAAATTTGTTGAGTCTTCTGAAACTGCTATTGCTATCGTAGCTTTGGATTCAGATTCCTTTAAGTGTTGTAAAAGAGGCGTAGAATGCAACTTCAGGATGCTGTCTTATTTGTAGAATGTTTGACTAAGTTGATTTTAGGTATGAATAGTAAATTTGCCTCGCTTGCCTGATATAAGTATTTTTTTTTCATTTGCCAAGCAAGAACCACATTACGTTCAGGTGGTGCTTTTCCCTTTGCTGATTCCACAATAAACTGAGAACGAGTGCGATTTTTCGCAACACAGACCCATCTGGATTTTAGACAGGGAAAATGAGGTGACAGCCACGCTCAACATGTTGAGTAGTATCTTGGGTCATAAATCGGGTTCAATGGTCTAACAGGATCCGATCTGCATATCATCAGACTTAAGATTTTAGTATCGTTCGAAGTTTATATGTGATGTTGATTATTTTCTATTTTCAGAATTTGTTTGCTCCGTGTAGGATTCATAATTCTATTGGCAGAATTTGGATGGCCCTTGTCGAACTTACAGCTTAGTTATTTTGTGATAATTGTAATGTACAAGTATGTTTCTAAGGATTTTGAACCATTGGTGCTACCACGCCATGGATGCTATATATTTTCCATTGCCAAACTTAATGTTATTCTTTTGTTGCATGCACTTGCATATTAAGATGTGGTGATGCCATAACCAGAGGTTTGCCGTATTTCAGGTCCTACCTCAAAAGGCATGATCCTGGCATTTCCTTGAGAAAAGGAGCAACTGAGCAAAAATGGCCTCGAGGGCTATCATCAGGAGGCGGAAGGACATTCTCCGGCACACTAATGTGCCTATTTTATCCTCATTATCCACTAGCACAACTGGGCAAGGAAAATTTGGATGTGAGGTTGACCAGAGATCTGTATATTTGTTTTCAGAGGACAGCTTAGCTTATTCTGATCATGCTAAGGTGCAGTATACTTTGAGTAACCGAAATCTTTGTGGCCTCAGTAGTGGTTTCACATGTCGCCCAACTTGTGGGGTTTCTCTTTCCGCTTATGGCTCTAGAGCACAAAACTTTGTATTCCCCTTGGGAGTCAGGTGGTTCCTCCAGTCAGTCCGCACCACATCAAACACAGCTGGCCAACCTCAAGTTAATATTATGGGCAAGCAGAATGAGGATGATAAGGAGAAGCAACAAACAAAGGAGGCCTCCCCAGAAGAATGTGATCAGGCAGTGGAAGGATTAAGCACTGCAAAAGCAAAGGCTAAAGCTAAGCTGGAGGAAGTGCAAAAGACTGACCAATCAATCATGCAGAAGTTCTGGGCGAAGCTTCTGGGTATTGGCCCTGCTTTGAGACTTGTTGCTTCAATGAGCAGGTCTCTGTTCCCCTCTTGAAATTAAAGCACCGCTGTATCATTCTATTTTGATGGATAGTTTTTTGTCTACCTTTTCAACGCTTGACATATATTTGTTTTTGTGGGTTTAAGAGCTGATTGGGCTGCAAAGTTGAAGCATTGGAAGGATGAATTTGTTTCTACACTGCAGCATTATTGGTTGGGCACTAAGCTTCTCTGGGCAGATGTTAGAATCTCATCAAGACTGTTAGTCAAACTTGCTAGTGGAAAGAGCCTTACAAGGCGAGAGAGGCAACAGCTCACACGTACAACAGCAGATCTGTTCAGACTAGTACCTTTTGCTGTCTTTATTATTGTTCCGTTCATGGAATTCTTGCTGCCAGTGTTCCTCAAGTTGTTCCCAAACATGCTGCCATCCACTTTCCAGGACAAGATGAAAGAAGAGGTATTGGCCCAGATCAATCAGGCTGTCTTGTCAACAGAATTACTAAATGCTGACATGATTCATCAACACATTTATTTTCCTATATACAGGAGGCGCTAAAAAGGAAACTGAAAGCAAGGATGGAATATGCAAAATTTTTACAAGACACTGCAAAAGAAATGGCAAAGGAAGTACAAACATCACGTAGTGGAGAAATGAAACAGACCGCTGAAGATCTGGATGAGTTTTTGAATAAGGTATCAACTTCTTACACGCTGAGTTGGTAGTTTCAAATTTAAAACACATACCACTAAGTGCTTTAGTTTTTGCCTATTGGTGATATACTCAAATTTGCAACTAGGTTAGGAAAGGTGGACATGTCTCCAATGAAGAAATTTTGAACTTTGCTAAGCTATTTAATGACGAGCTGACTTTGGATAACATGAGCAGGTTGGCGCTTCATATACTTGATCCCTTAATAATACCAGATGCCTGATCAACCTTTCTTTTGCAGACCTCGGCTAGTAAATATGTGTAAATACATGGGGATCCAACCTTTTGGTACAGATCACTACTTGCGATTCATGCTTCGAAAGAAGCTACAAGAGTATGTATTCCAAATACCTCGGCATGTAAATGTCAGGGAAGGGAAAAGATGATCGATGATCTGATTGTGTGCAAATTTCTAGTTCATCTTTAAGAGTAAATTCGATTGCATCATTAAAATTTGAGCATTAGCTACTACAGATGTGAGCCTCTTGCATTAAGATCAACTAGACACATTTCATTGTTGCAATTTTCTGTTACATCCTATCTTCCTGTACATCTGCAGTGCACTTATGTTTATAAGTTTATGTCTATGTTTTCAGCATTAAGAATGATGACAAGATGATTCAAGCTGAGGGTGTGGAGTCTCTTTCTGAATATGAGCTTAGACAAGCTTGTCGTGAACGAGGCCACCTTGGTTTGTTGTCAACCGAGGAGATGCGCCTAGAGGTTTGCTCAGTGCTACTTGCACATCCGAGTTTTTTTTATTCGACACCGCATTACTACATCAGATTCCAAATACTATTTGTCGTGTCTAAGAGAAATTTTGCTAAGTCGGACACCTGATCCGAGGTTTGCTCAGTGCTTGTGTCCCAATTGCTAAGTAGATAAGGTTATTAAATAAATAAAGCATACCAGGTGATCTTTTGGGGTGCCTTGGTGGTTCAACAGATGTTATGTATTCACGCTTTAGTAGTTTGGTTTATTAATTATGTTGAGCGCTGAGAGTCAAATCCCTATGATGTTTCACATGTGTTTTACATAAAATTTCTTGTCACATTCACCTATTGAGATGCATCTCATGACCCTGTCTTATAAGTTTTATTGCTATAAATAACTGCTACTGTCACATGAGGTAAAATGTGTATCAGGTTATATACAACTTATTTGACGAATTCTTCTTTTGCTAAAAAATGTGTTACTGTGCATTGAAAAGTTTGAGATTAGACAATGACATTAATCCTTGAGATATAGTAGGTGTCTTTAGTTTTCTATCTAATGATTAGATGGGTATTTTGCAAGAAATTGTGTCTGCTTCAGTTCATTATTCTAAGCACTTCCTTTCTGTTCAGCTCAGAGACTGGTTGGATCTATCACTCAATCATTCTGTGCCGTCATCTCTTCTAATACTCTCAAGGTAATTTTGTTGATAAATGTCCCATTGTGTATTGCTTCTATTCAAATTCTCATGTGGTTTTAAAATCATGTCAGAGCTTTTACCATGTCTGGGAAAATGAAACCTGAGGAGGCTGTTGTAGCAACCTTATCTTCTCTGCCAGATGAAGTTGTCGATACAGTTGGGACTGTACTGCCTTCTGAAGATTCTGTTTCGGAGAGGAAGAGAAAATTGGAATTTCTGGAGATGCAAGAGGAACTTATCAAGGTACTATGGAGTATAAACATGGCTAATCCAGGAGTGGTCTAATCCCTGTACTCTTTCCATTCTTCTATCTTAAATGAAATGACGCGCAGTCCTCCTGTGCTGTTCGAGAAAAAATAAACATGAATTACTCAAATCCATTTTACATGAGGAGTCTGGACATCTCTACCCTTAAGCAGGGCTGTAGGGGCGAGTATCATAAAACGCTGCCCTTCACTGTTCTTTATGCCAAATATTATTGGGGAAACATGAAAGTATTCTCTAGCAGGCATGGCTTACATAGATTGTCGCTATTATCTCTTTCTTGTCTGCATTATCAAACTCCCTGGTCCATGAATATTGTCCTTTTCTATATTTGGAAATACTTTTCAAGTGAAATAAATATTTTAAATTAAGGTTTAGCATGAGTTTACATATCTTGCCACTATCACTTCCATCTAACAGCTGCATAAGTTATTAGTCATATCGTTTAGTAATGAAATAATTTTTGTTCACTGTAATTACGTCCCCAACTTGTAGCTGTATAGTACCTTTTTTGTTTTTGTTTTTCTTTATGTAATTCACTTGTCCAGTTTAATATTTAAGTCACCTATCCTTCTATGTATACTCTTTGGCTGAAGAATCAGCATAGTTGTACAACTTTTCTGAATCCCACTATGTGATAATTCAATGCCATGTTGTCAACAATAAATTGTTATTGATGCTTTTGCATTCTGAATAATAATCAGGAAGAGGAGAAAAGGCAAGAGAAAGAAGAGAGGGCAAAATTGGAGGAGCCAAAAGCTATTGAAGAAGATTTGGCTCTGAAAGAAATGACCGAGCCTACTGCTAGGGAGGAAGAGGAAGTAAAGAAAGCTAAAACACATGATAAGAAAGAGAAACTTTGTAATATCAGTGAAGCATTGGCTGTGCTTGCATCTGCTTCTGTATGATCAAGACACTTTCTTTGTTACTAATATTACAATCCTGTATTTCGAGGGAAAACAAAAACTTGCATTAACATCAACCCTACCTTCTCCTATGTTGCAGTCCGTTACCAAGGAGCGCCAGGAGTTTTTAAGCCTTGTGAACAAGGAGGTATGACTCGATGTTGCACTGAACATTTGCACACTGTTTATTTGCATAAGTTAATGTCGGACCCCACTCATGTTGAATACAGATAGAACTATACAACAACATGCTTGCGAAGGTGGGAACAGATGGTGAAGAAGAAGCCAGGAGAGCATACAGGGCTGCTAGGGAGGAATCAGACCAAGCTGCGGAGGCAGCTGTGGGAGAAAAGGTTTCTTCAGCATTGATAGATAGGGTAAGGAGTTCTTTTCTTCATCTAAATCTTCACAAGTTGATATATTCCAGCTAAAACTTATACTAGGAAATATCCTTTATCTTCAAGAAAAATATGTATTGATAACTGTAAATAACTATATCAGTTAATCAGTAATCAGAACAGCTTGAAAGTACACGAACTGTTGGCTTGCACAGAGAATTCCATCATATTTGTAGAAATTTCACTTGGTAGTTGTGAGCTCCATTTATTAGCGTATAAATTGTAATAAACTTTTCAGATTTGTAAAACTGTCAAAATTTGTCACTAGATAGATGTAATCAACCACACCCATTGTTCAACGTCGTAAGTTGTTTGTTTCAGCATATCAAGTTAAACCATATGATTATAGGAATGTAATAAACACCAATGGACTTCTAGAAGCAAGTTGTTGTGGGCATTTCTCGGCAAGAAATACTCATGCAAGAAGAAGAAACCAGCATCCACTAATTGAGCTCAGTTTAGTTGCTTGGTTGTTACTTGTTAGTCGATTGGAGTTTGTTAGCTTGAGGTTAGCCGAGATTGTTAGGGTCGACTCTCTAAATATGAGATCGGCAGAACATGAGATTAATCAAGGGAATTATCTAGTCCACTTAATCAAGTGTGAACACGCCTTGATCTCCTTGCCTATTACTAGCACGCATACAACCATAGCAAAGAAATTGCTGCAAATTACTTCCTAGATAGATTGAAAACATGTAGATACCGCTATGCTGCTATAGCATCTGTGTGTTATGTACTAGTCAGTGCTGACTACTTTGTCAGCTTTATTTATTTGCAAGTAAATGATAAAAAATATGCAAATACCGTTGTGATGTTATCGTTCAGAAGTTTTATATTGGTTGAGTATAAGCCTATCCATGTGCAATTCATTTTTTCCGCATTTCAGGTTGATGCTATGCTTCAAAAGTTAGAAAAGGAGATTGATGATGTTGATGCTCGAATTGGCAATCGCTGGCAGCTGCTGGATAGGTAGGCTCATTCCACATGCTTTTAAGTTTTACTTTGAATCACATAATGTGTTGCGCACACCAACAGAGAACTGTGGCACATGCCAACACTGTGCACAAATTTATTTTTTCTGGTCATTAATATGTTGATTTCTTTGCAGGGACCGCGATGGCAAAGTGACTCCTGAAGAGGTAGCAGCAGCAGCAAATTATCTCAAAGACACCATAGGGACAGAAGGTGTCCAAGAGCTTATCAGCAATCTTTCCAAAGACAAGGGTGCTTACATTCAACCTTACTGTATCATATTGGTGAAAAGGATATGGCATATCTTCTGTTCTGCTATATCGCTAAGCCTTTTATGTTTGTGCCTTGCAGAGGGGAATATCCTTGTGGAAGACATCGTGAAGCTGGCATCACAAACAGAGGAAAACAATGGACATAAAGAAGTGCCTCGATGATGTGAACAGCAGGCACATTCTTGGCTGTTAGAACTCAGCGGTCCATTCATTTTCGAGGGAACTGACCCAGTGAGCTCATGGCAGTTTCATTCGTAGATCAAAACTTCAAAAGGCAAGACGGTCACTTTTTGTTCCGACTGGCTGGTGCTGAGAAAGTTGTCCAGTAGCATAGCTTGCTGTTACTGTATGGCGTTACATTCATACAGTTTTTTGTTTTTATAACATACATTCAGAGTTAGCACCGGTGCTGCCAATCACCAGGTAGAGGGATTCTTGAGGTAAAATGGCAACTGAAATTTAAAAAGGTTGCCATGGAAATGGAAATAAGCTCATGGAGCAGTTCGACCTTTATCCATAATATAAATAAAAGTGTAGGCACTGAGTAAGCGTATCAGTGTCTGGTTTAGTTTCATTGCTATTTGAATGAGAATGAATTAGTTTTGCAGTCTCAGTTTGTAAATTTGTTGTTAATGGTGATGGATATGCACACGGACACGAGCAAATAAGGACGAAAAACGCTCGTCTTGGTCGAGTATATTCATACTTGAGAAAGTATATCAGATGTACAAAAGGCAGGTGATCCATCTATACAGCTTCAAACTCCCATCTCTGTTCAAACGCACCCTCGTCTACCGCTGCGAAGTATATTCATCATAAACGCTATCTTATCATCTTATGCAAGCCGATCTTATTTTGGACAGCTTGACAGCAGGCATCAAGGACTTAGTTGCCCGTGATTAAGCGGCACTAGTGGTTTAATGAACTTTCTTTCTGTCCCACTCCCGCACAAAGTAGTATATTCATCATAAACCCTAAATATTGGATCCTTATGAGAGGTTAAAGTTTTTTTTTAAAAAAAACAAGGCTGTGTTTTTCCCCTTAAGGAATAGGCTTAGCTTTTATTTTATTTTTTTTTTTTGAAAGAGAGTTTTTTTAAGTCGGAACAATCGTGCGATAGCATCCATACACCACTGCGGACCGGCGGATCGTAGAACCAGCGGCTCAGATTAAACCACTGGCCCACAAAAAAGGATACTCCTTCCTTTCTCCCTGTGCGTCTCTCCTCGGTCGCCTTATCGCCATCATCCAGAGTCATAACTCACGGCAGAGGCGCGTGCCACCAGACCAGTCGAGAGGCAGAGAGAAGGGGATCTCCACTCGCCGCCGCGGCTCCTCCCCTTCGGGTTCCAATCTGGGCTCGCCGGGCTCGGCGGCGAGGGAGACGAGATGGGGAAGAACCAGGCGTACAAGGCGATGCAGCGGTCGCGGCTGGGCTCCTCCTCCGGCGCGCCCGGCGCCGCGGACGCCCCCGAAGACGGCATGGTCGGTCCCTTTCCTCCCCCGTTTTCCCCCTCCCCCCTAGCAGATCTCTGATTGCCCCCTGCCCTTCTGAGCTCCAGGGCCGCGACCCATCCTGATCTGATGATTTCCGCGGCGGTATTAGACATAGTATGCTATTATTCGATAGAGTATCTGTTCAGAGAAATTTTTGTTAACCCTCCACCAACCCACCCACCCCTCTCCGAAGGAAAAAAAAAGGGAGAGAACTTTGGCTAACGAGGGCCGTCGCAGACGGACGGTTCATTTCATTCTCCAGAGTGGCATGCGGCGCGCCTGGCCAGCCTCAACAAGACGCACACCGTCACCTGGGAGGAGTTCAAGAAGAAGCAGAAGGTACGGTGGCACATCCACATCACTTCCTTTGCATTAGCTTCTTTTGAAATATTCCTTTGCATTAGCTTAAGTGCGTGTCTTGCTTGCACGGCTTACGTTCCTACACTCCAATAGTAAGTGTTTCCACATGCTCCCACAGTGCTGAATCATCTTTGCCTTGCGTTGGTGATCCTAATTTGCTCATCTAAGCTTGGAAACGCATATTGCCTTTCTAGCTCATATGATAGACTAATAATGTAGGAAAGCACAATTAGTATGGTTGGAGAATTACAACCTGGAGTTTACACTAGCTGCCGGTACATGTTCGTTACCTATGCCATTCAATCTATGGTCACCTCTCTTTTAGCTTGCAGACTACGGTTCTTCATTGTTAGACATTGTCACACAAAGTAAATGCTACTTTCACGCATCATTGCTTGAATCAACAGTATTCTACCATAATATTCTAGCAGGCCATTTTCCTTGATTGACGTGTAAATTTGGTTTGGATAATGCAAATTTTGAATTTATTCTAGTTCTTGGCTGTAGTGTTCAGGTAGACAAACCTTATTCCAAAAAGACCAATCTATGCCTTTTCAACAATTGTCAGCTTTTCTGCATTCAGTGCCACTAAACATATGGTGACTGTTCATGTTGACAGAGCATGTGTAGTTACTTCAAGATTGTACTGTAATCATCAAAGGGTTTTATCAGTACTAATGTAGTTATTCCTGATATTCTTGGTCCCTTTTAGGAAGATGAACTGAAAAGGGGTGAGCTGGAGGCTGACAAAGATAAAATGATGAGGGAGTACAGAGCTCAACTGGATGCAGAAAGAGCTCTGAAGCTAGCACATGGAAGAAATCACTCTAGGTCAGACTCAAAATCATCTTCTTCCAAGAAAGGTAAATGGGCAACATGCAAGATGATGTTTCCTGCAGTCTTGTGCATTAGACTCTTAATCATTCCATTATTCTCCCGTTTCTTAAATTTATTTCATATTTAAGATGGATATTCTGAGTTCTGACAAAGAATTCTGAAAACAGAGAGAAAGGATAAGGATGCAAAGAAAAGAAGTAAAAAGAAGAGAAAGGTAAACTCAACTTCTGATCTGCTCACTTATGGATATCATTGTTACGATTTCACCCAATGTTTTCCTAGACGCAAAACGGTAGACGAACGGCGAGGTGCCGTTTAGAGTTTAAACGTGTTTAGACGTGTTTAGACGGAATTAAACGGCCTAAACGGTTTTATACTGTAGCACAATTTTCAGCAAGATTAAGTAGATTTGTACTAACCTTTTGTGAAGTAAACATGAACCTTTTGATATCCTCCCAACTTGAGACATGTACCTGGAAAAAAAAGGGAGAATTGTTAGTAAGTGGCATGTATACTTGTACATTTCATCAAGATAAAACAATATCAAATATGCTCACTTCAATGATGACAAACAGAAAATAACATAGAAAATGAATGAGGGACACATCGAACATCATCCACAATGCATAAACGTAGATAGTTCTTAGTTCATAATTCTTACAAACCAAACACCACATTGAATATAGCATATCATGGTTCTTAGAAATAAAGCAATAGTTCTTAATAAACGATGAAGATAAATAGATAGTGCTAAAGCTTAAAGCTTAGCCCATCAACCGTCACTGTCTTCCTCCCCCTCTTGCTCATATCCAGTTGTGACCACATTATCTTGATCAGACTCAAACTCAATATCTTCCTCATTTATCGGTTCTTCATCACTATCGGACTTGGGTTCTTCTTGAACCTCTCTTGCATGAGCCAATCTTGCACTCTTACGGAGTTTTGTGACCTCCTCAGCACCACATGTGTCAGCAATTAATTTCCATGTCAGACCTGTAACAGGCTCAACATCAGTCCCTTCTTCATCTGCACCTTGAACCATCCATCCTTGAGCAAAGGTTGCATCGGTTGCTACAAGAGGATCTGCCTGTTTATTCTTTTTGGCTTTATTTTTTCTCTTTGCATGAAGATGATTGAATCTAACAAAGACAAGTTGTTCAACTCTCTCACATGTGAGCCTATTCCTTTTCTTTGTATGGATCTACAATATATTAAAATCATTAGAGTGGCTGAAAAAACATGACACATGCTGAATTGAACATGCAGACTTACCCCTTCAAAGCAGCTCCAATTTCTTTCACAACCTGAAGCACTTGATGTCAAAGAGAGGATTCTAATAGCAAACTTCTGCAGTGTTGGAACTTGTGTTCCATAATTTGACCACCACTTAGCTGCACAAGAACAAATGTTAAGATTTTATAGTTTACACAACAGCCAACAATCAAATTTGATGCAAATAACTTAAATACCTGGACTGAAATCATAATCCTTGCAGCCAGCCTGAGCTACCTTTTTTCCAAAATGTCCAACTTTATCTTTAAACTTGTGAAAGTCATCATTGAGCACTTGATTCTGCTTGTCATAATCACCATGGTAGAATGTTTCAACAGCTGCAATAAAGCCATCCATGACATGCTCACTGTCAAAGATGGAGGGCTTGTTGTAGCTATAATAGGGATTTAAGCAATATGCAGCCATGTGAATAGGACAATCCAATCGATTCTTCATTTTTCCATCCACAACTTCTATGATACTCTTGTACAAACCAGTCCCAGTCTTGTCCACATTTCCTACAGCCATCCTCATTTCTTCCTTAGCCTTAAGAATTTCACCATATAGCCAAGCCATTGATGGTTTAACGTCCCCATCAACCATGCGAAGAACTTTAACTAATGGCTCAAATACTCTCAAGCAAAGACTAACACCATTCCAGAAAGTAGGCTTCACCAATGTGGCTGTGGCTAGTACACCTTTAGTGCTTTTCTTGACATGGCTAATTTTCTCCCATTCCTCACTTTGAGACATCATCCTTAGCTGATCTTTCTTCTCATACAAGCTTTGCAAAGTTAGGAAGGCTGAGGCAAATCTGGTCACACCTGGCCTAATTATGTCTCTCTTCTTTGTGAATTTCCTCATCAAAGACAACGTATTGTGGTGAGCATAAATAAATATGGTTAGATCTTTTGCTGAATCAAGTATGGTCTTGAACTTTTTCATCTTCCCAATTCCTTCAAGCATCAAGTTTATAGTGTGGTTGGCACATGAACTCCAAAATATATGGGGTCTCTTGATATAAAGCAGATCCTTGGCTGCCATATTATTTGAAGCATTGTCTGTGACCACTTGCACAACGTGTTCCGCCCCAGCCCCAAGCTTCTCAATAAACCTGTCCACAAACTCAAAAATGAATTCCCCTGTGTGTGACTCAGCTGAGACTTCCATTGACTCAACAAAAGATGTTCCAATGCAAGAATTCACACACAAGTTCATGATGCTCCTCCTCTTTTGATCTGTCCAGGCATCAGTCATAATAGAGCACCCAGTTCTTTTCCATTCTTGTGCATGATCTGCAACCATCTTCTTTGTATCTTCCACTTCCTCATGCAGTAGTTTCTCCCGCAGCTCATGTTGATAAGGCTTCTTTGCACCTGGCCCAAAGCGGCCAGCAGCTTCCAACACTTGGTCAAACTCATCACAATTTATCGCATTGAAAGGTATTCCTGAAATTAAAGTAGAAGGTTAGTCCCTTCAAAATTCAGCAAACACATCAATAAGATATAACAAGATCCAACCAAAAATAATCCATTCACCTTGCACATACATCCATCTTGCAATATATCTCTTCAACTTGTGCAATCTTTCTTTCATTAGATGTTCAGAAATTTTTTGCTGGTGAAGGTTTCTTTGTGTGGAACACAAAGAACTAGAGTGAAGAGGCATTGTGAACTTGTCCATAGGACCCACTGCCCGTGGTTCAGAGCTGCCAAGGTCATCAAGGCCTGTGCCATCATCTGTGTCCATATCATCCGCAACGGCATCTCTAACCTCTTGTTTATCTGATAGCCTAGCCATTTTAGCTTTCCTGGAATCTTCAATTGCTTTCTTGCACTTCTCTCTATCCTCTGGAGTCGCATTGGGGCATGCCCGGACTTGCCCTTTTATGCCAGCAATATGTAGCTTGAGCCTATAAATCCCAGCCTTGACAACCATACTACATAGATTGCATTTTATCACATTCAAGTCAGCTGGATTCACAAGAATTCCATACTCCCACCCTATGTCATCGGAATTCCTCTTAAGTGGTGGCTTGTCCACTGGCGTAGAGGATGGATTGGAGGCAGCGGATGACATCCTGCAGGTGAGCATGCAAGCAACAACACATCAATAATAAGGAGCAAGAACATCAGGGGTAAGAACTACAATCAGACCTACAACTACACTAATATATGCTGGATCATCAAACTGGACTGTCAGGGGCAAGAACTATTGAGTATCTCTTTTACAATTGAGGGTACACTAGTATAAATATTGAGCACCTCTTTTACATCGTACAAAATTTACCTTATCATCTTTGCCATTTGATTTTCATTCGTTATTTCATTGGTTTTTGTACTTTCAGTTTCTCCAATAGCAGGTAGTAACAAATTTTCAGCTATGTAGGAGTAAACCTGGTGTGTAAGTGTCATTAAGTGATAATTTATCAACAAATAATATTCAGTAAGTGATATGGAACTAAGTGTCTAAGTCTACTGATAAACAATAGGGGGGAAAAGGTTGCCTTTACAAAAAGCTAAAGGAGCACTTTCCGCCTTTATAGCTACTACGTTTAACAATGTGGAGCTAGAGTAATGTGGCCTTCCTGGTCAGCCACTAACTCATGCTTATCCAAAGCATTGCACTTCCTAATTTTGAAGTGTAAAGTAGAATGTCCCTCCATCTACTTAAATCAGCTCCTGATACGATGCTATTGAAGTTGACAAGATTTCTGTTTCATGCAAGTAGCACTCTCAAGTCTCAACTAAACTATCCTTAAATATACAGAGATAAATTCAAAGACCATCTACATGTACTTGGTGGATGACTGTTTCCACTAGGACTGTGAGGAAATCACTACCACCTATTGTGGATAAGCATTATAAAGCTTCACTGAAGATTAGTTCAACATATCCATTGCAAGGGAGAGGAGCCGTACCTGGCAATGGAGGATCCCTGCCTCCTCCGCGCCGAGCCCCTGCCTCGTCGGCGCCGCGCCCCTTCCTCCTCCCGCGCCGCGCCCCTCCCTCCTCCGTGAGGCGCCCCTGCCTCCTCCTGCGCCGCGCCCCTGCCTCCTCCGCGCCGCGCCCCTTCCTCCTCCGGCGCCCCTGCCTCCTCCGCGCCGCGCCCCTTCCTCCTCCGGCGCCGCGCCCCTCCCTCCTCCGCAGCCGCGCCCCTCCCTCCTCCTCCGCGGCCGCGCCCCTCCGTCCTCCTCCGCGGCCGCGCCCCTTCCTCCTCCTCCGCGGCCGCGCCCCTTCCTCCTCCGGCTCCTCCTCCGCGGCCGCGCCCCTTCCTCCTCCGGCGCCGCGCCCCTTCCTCCTCCTGCGTCCTCCTCCTGCCGGGCGAGCCCCTGCCTCTGGCCGGCGAGCTGGGCGACGGAGAAGGGAGCGAGACGAGCGGCGGCTGGGAGAAGGGAGCGGACGAGCTTCGGCTGGGAGAAGGAAAAAGGAGGGCGTGCGTGCTAGCTTTTGGGCTAGCCCGCCAAAGACCGTTGCGTCTGTGCCTTTCCCGCGCCCCAGTCCAACGCCTAAACGGAGCACTAAACGCCCAAAACGCCGTTTAAAAACGTACCGCAACCGTTCCGTTTCGGCCGTTTCAGCCGTTTAAACCCCCGTTGACCGTTTACACAGGTCAACCGTTTTTTTTCCGCCCAGGCCCTAAACAGAACGTTAAGGCCGCGTTTACCGTTTAGACGGGTTTAAACGGCCGTTTAATTACGTTTAGGATAACAAAGATTTCACCTAATGTAAACATATATAAATTTGGGATATTACTTCCCTAGAAGAGTTGGCCTAACAAAACAAAAGATCATACCACCAAAATGAGTCTCATGAGCACATTTGCTTACTGCGATGTTTTAAATTTGTTTGATATGCTCACACTTACATTTATAACAGCACAGAAGTTCTTCGGAGTTTAGTTCCAGCTCATCATCAGAATCATCAAGCAGCGATGATGAGGACAGAGGTTCAAGGAAGTCCAGATCACGGTCAAGATCAAAGAGAACAAAGAAGGACTCGTCATCAGAATCATCAAGCAGCGACGATGAGGACAGAGGTTCAAGGAAGTCCAGATCACGGTCGAGGTCGAAGAGAACAAAGAAAGAAAAGAAGCAGCGGTCAAGGTCCAAGCACGCCGGCAGTGATAGTGAGGGAGAAGGCCCAGTTCGCCTCTCTAAATTCTTTGGGAAGTAAAGGCATGGATACTGTACCCAAGAGATGCCTCAACCGATTAGATTACTCCTGGAATCAATTTGAATCATACATCAGTGGATGTGGATGTACCATTGAATTCAGAAACTTCGGAATGTTCGAGAGTTCCGGTTACCATGATGTTGAAGAGAGTGCTATGAACTATTGGAGGGCTCGTTTAAATTTGTGTGGTGTCATGCGACTTGTACGCAGCGTGCAAGTCAATTGTTCTAAATTGTTGTGCCTAGGATTTGGTGCCGGTATTTGAAACATTGGTAATTCGAACTGCTATGTTTTTTACTTCAACTTCAAAGCCCTTGCTTCCTTTGTGTGTTTCAGGTATTGGCCGGGCCGGCTACCTCAGCGAGGAAGCACGTGCCCATCTGTAACAGATTATGCTCTCACAGAAGGTGCTTGCAGATAGTTTGTTTTTGGACCTTGAATAGTAAGCCACAGGCCAATCTTCTGATATACGGCTATAATTGCTATTGCTCTAAACAGGGCCGTTGCTAGAGATAGCTCCACCATCCTACTACATACCCGTAAGCTGAATAACCAGGTCAATTGTCAAACCTAACTCTGCTAGAAGCCATAAACATATTTCTTTGTTACATTGAACTACGAGGAAAAATTTATACGTCTGATTAAGTACTTCAGTTAGTAATTTAGTGAATTATGATCTTATAAAATGGCATGTAAAATTATACCGTACGTGCAAAATCGAGGACAGATCACAAAATTGCATTACAAAGGTTAGGGACAATCATACAATTGCCCCATTTGGTATTCTATTAAGTTCTGCTGTTAATAGTCTCTCCGCAATATGATCTAAATTATGTTAAAGATTTATGAAAAAATATTAATTTATTATGTTGTGAGTTCCAGTGATAGAGTAATTTTTCGATAAGAATGCTTCCTTGATTCGTCTAACAACTACGTCTGGGTGGTGTAGTTGGTTATCACGTTAGTCTCACACACTAAAGGTCCCCAGTTCGAACCTGGGCTCAGACATTAGTTTTTCTTTCTTTTTGCTGCTGCGGCTTGATATTAAGTCTTCTTTTTTCTTGAAGAAAATATATTATTTCTTCCTGGGCCTAGCATTTATCACTTCCGTGGGCTCGATCCGGTGGTCCACACAAGAGAGGATGCATATAGATTTGTACGGAAACCAGGCCCAGGCCCTCCACACATTAGTCACACATGGCCCCACGTCGACCGCTAGCGCCAAGCTCTAGAACGCGCTGACACTGCTCGGATCTCCATTCCCCAGCTCTCCTCCACCTCTGGACCTCTCCATTCCTCCAAATCAAACAATCGGCTCACGAGAAGCTTCTTCTTCTCTGAAGCGGGCCCACCCCGAGAAGCTGCCGAGGTCGCAGGCAGGCAACGGGAAGAAGATGCCCCGCTGCGAGGCGCCGCTACCGACACGCGGGCCCGGCGCGCTCCAGTCCATTCCACGCCACGGTGAAAGCCAGCCTGGCCGCGCGCCTCCAACGGCCGGCCGCGCCTCGCTTTCCGAACTAGCCGTTGCGCGCGCTGCCTTGCGCCCGTCCCCGTCTCCTCCTCAAACGGTCGGATCCAATCCCCCACCCCCATTTAAACCTCTCCGCCATTGCCCTTCCTCCTCACCTCACACTCACTCCACTGCCCTCCCCCTCTCCTTGCACCTCGCGGCCTGCACCCCTCCCGTCCCTCCACTCTCCTTCGCAGCGACCATGGGCGGCCTGTCGGTGATCGCGCCCCCGGCGAGGGACACCGCCTCCCCGCAGCACCGCCGCGCGCGCCGCGCGTTCCTCGTCTCCAACTACCTCATCCTGGGGTGCGCCTCCGGGTGCGGCTTCCTCACGCTGTCGCTCCGCCTCGTCCCCTCCGTCGACGGCTTCCTCCTCATCCTCCTCCACGCGCTCACCGTGGCGGCCGCCGTCGCCGGCTGCGCCGTCATCGCGGCGCCCGACCCGCCCCGGGGCCGCTGCTACACCGCCCACATGTCCGCCACCGTCTTCGTCTCCATCCTCCAGGGCGCCGCCGCCGTGCTCGCCTTCTCCCGCACCGCCGACTTCCTCTCCGACGGGCTCAAGTCGTACGTCCGCGAGGAGGACGGCGCCGTCATCCTCCGCATGGTCGGCGGCCTCGGCGTCGCAATCTTCTGCCTCGAGTGGGTCGCGCTCGCGCTCGCCTTCGTCCTCAGGTACTACGCCTACGTCGACAGGGAGTGCGGCGGCAACCCGCTGCGCCGCAGCGCCAAGGTCGGCGGCGAGGACGGCGCGGGCACCTGGCCGTGGCCATTCCAGGTCTGAAGCGTCGTGAATCCGCCGCCTTCGCTTCCCGGTCGCAGGAAGATGAACTGAGAACCGTGAGTTCTTGGGATAGTGTCGAGTGTTGTTGTTCTACTGATAGAACTACTATGTGCGTGGGGATGGGATGAGACATTGTTATTCGTTCATTGGTTGGTTTTATGTGGTGTGCTCTGTAATATCATCATATTGTCATGTTGTAATGCGACTACATATTATGAACGTGAGATTGCAGTCAAATCAACTCCTCGTCGTCTCTTGTGCCTCCAAAGCAGTGATTGACCCTGAATTTCTGAGGAGTTCTGAACCAAAACATTGTGTGCCTGAATGTCCTGACGTGAGCTGAAGTTTCAGTAGCACATTTGCGACTGGCTCTGAACTCTGGAATGCGACGACCCTGAAGGTGTTGCATCTCACTAAAATCCGTCGCTCAAATCTCAAATCATCAAGTTTTGATCTAAAACAACAGTGTGCTCATCCGGAATTCTTTTTCATGTACCTGAAACAGACGAAGTGGCAAGCACCATCAGATGCGTGGGAGACACCCAAGGTGAAATTTCACTCTTCTGAAGTTCTGATTGCCGGTCACAGATACGGTGATCCCTTCTTCGACAAAGTAAAGACAGTGACAGCGATTTCTCCCCACGACACTACTTGTCCAGGCTTCTTAAGCGAACCACCTCCCTCATCTCTTGTTCGGTATCTCCCATACATTCGAATTCAGCCGTAGATTGCCCGTACCTTCTTTCCTCAAAGTTGGGTTCGAGAAAGACAGCGCTCGAGTCAGCAGCAATCCCCTTTTCAAGAAAGAAGAGACAGCAGACAGGCACATCAGCTAACTCCGTGACCTATCAGGCAACAACAAATTGGCCAAACCACCGAGCCATCACGGCCGAACATCTTTGACAGGTGACGAAGCCCAACCCCTCCCGTACGTGTGGTGTGGCTGCCCTGCAGCCGAGGTTAGAAGACTTGGACGCTGACCGGACCTTGCTTGGATGCTGGCCTGGATAACTCTCTCTCTGGACACTGACCAGACCAGAGGCACGCTTCCCTCCAAGCCGAAGTTTCTTCTTTGACGGAGGTGGAGCAACCTCTCATCGGTGACCGCAGAAAGGAGGGTAATTTCTAGCCCCGGACCGGGAAGTCCGCTGATACCGACCCCGGCCTGGACGCGTTCACTCGAGGAAACTTAGCCCCGATGGGCGATGGTGATGCCGGCTTTGACGAGCCGTACCGTGTTGCGGCGGGCTACGTGCGCGGCGTGACGCCTAAGTGGTCGCAGGTCTCGCCACTAGCCTCGCGGGCAGCTGCTCTGGTGCCCCGGGATTGCTCGGGCCAGGGCAGCCACGAGCTCCGATTCGGCGGGGCATGGCGAGGGCCGGCAGGCCGGCACCCGTGACAGTGACCTTCTTGTTTGGGAATTGGGAATTGCGATCACCGAACCCGCGTCTCCGTCAGGCGTCTCATTTCAGACCAGCTAGCCTGATCACACGCCCCGTCCATGTGCCGCCGCCAAATCCCAAATCATTCACTGGCATTGGCAGCCGATGTCGCGGCCACGGAGAAGGCGGGGTGGTTGCTGGGCGTCCGGGGATCCAGTTTCGGGTACCGGCCGGGCGATCGGGATTGGGACACGGTGTTCCCGAGTTGAGCTGACACGGGCAGAGAGCCCTGCTGCCCCGGTTAGGCAAGTACTTTCAGGCTTTGAGCTGGATTTGGATCAGGCATCATCGTCGACCTGCTCCACGACGGCGCATTTTCTATGCCGAGGTCACCGAACGCATGGTCGGCGCCGCCACTAAACTATGCCATCTCCGGCCACCCTCGGCGGCCAGTGGTGCCGCGCTACGCTAATAGCGATCACCTAACATTCTAATGCCGGCGCGTGACGGTGAATCCCACTTGCCGGTCAGGATTAACTACTGTGCCCTATTTCTCAGTACCACGCTTTGTACTTTGTAGGTGCCTAACCAGTATCACCTATCGTGCCAGGCCGGCGCGTAGAGTCCGGTTGCCCGAGACCAAAAGCCTCACAAGTAAAAGGGCTTCTTGAGCTCAGCTTTTTGGAGGTAAAAAGGGTCTGGTTATCGTGGCCAAAACTTCTCCGAGTAAGAAGAGAAGTGGCATTGGTGCGGTGGTCGAGGAGGTATCGTGGCCAAAACTTCTCCGGGTTCACATGTCAGTAGCTCAACCGCTGAGAGCAGTACTGTAGAGAATCCTGTCCAGTGTATAACGGGGGACAAGATGTGCCTCTGGCCTGCGCCTGCGTGGCTGCGGACGATGAAATAAACGGTTATCACATGGCATGACAGTACATACAAACAGGTACCTCCTACCGGTGCATCCAGCTCGAGGGGTACGAGGTTATCCGTAACCTCGTACTAAGCTTCTGGGCTTCTGGACGACAGGACGTAACGCCTGGACCTGACAACTAGGGGCACGGTCTCCGGATCTCCTCCACGTATTAGCAGATCCGGTGCCTTCACATGCCCGCAAGAACGAAGTGCTCAGGAACAGCTACCACGGATCCGGACCACCGCGGGATGGTCTTGGCCCCCACGTGTGGAAGCCGGATCCCCAGGAGGCCTGAGCGCCTAGGCCAGCCAGGGGGGCCCAGACCTCCCATCCCACCAGGGAGGGGGTCCGGTGCCACCACGTGCCCCTGAGGAAGCGGCCGCTAAATCAGCACGGCCACATGTCCGGTGGATACTAGCCTTCTGCGAGAAGCCAGCCCAACTACCGTATTAAATGCGGGTGGTTGGGGTGCGCGTGCCCAAGATAAGGGCATGGGCTGACCTCTGACACGTTGGGCAGGTATGGATGACAGCACGGTAAGCCCGCGAGTTACCAAGGCGGCGCGCAGGACATGGGGACGTATGGTCACATCGCAGCACCGCGCGCGTGGGCGAAGAGTTATTATGATCTGCTGCAGGAAGGCTACAGTGTACGCTGCTACAGTGCGCAAAGGTTACATCTCAGCAGGTCAGTATATCCCCTTCGTCTATCAGCGGGAGCTGACTCTGCACCAACAACATGATTCCCCCTACGTATGTCAACGGCAGCAGACCCTATGCTAGCAAAATGGCACGAGACCATATCCAGACGGAGGATACGCACTGAGGCTGACGAGGAAGATCTCCGGATCTGAGGCATTTAAGACTCCAATGTGTACATTATTTAATATATTGCCGGGTCCACCTGTCGGGGCCCCGCTCAGTATACGCGCTCCCCTTAAGCCTATAAAAGAGAGAGCGCGCATGTTAGAAAACACACACAAAGGTTCACACTCACGCAGGGCCAGGAGTTTCTCCCCCAAACTTACAAGCAATACATCACACAGTGGACGTAGGGTATTATGGTCCGACGGTCTGAACCACCCTAAACCCGTATGTGCTACTCGTGTTCATACGCCTCTAGATCGAGCATTTCTCATGCTAAGCTATAGTTAGATGGGTGCACTCCGTCATCTGAATTGGAGAAATACTCCGACATGGCTGATCCGGGATCTCTGCGACGCTAGCTTCGCGCTATTCTCGATTTTCACGGGGCACAAGCAGAAGCAGCCGTTTCGTCCGGGGGCAGGTCGTCCGAAGCGTGCAGTGATGGATCGAAGGCTGCTGGAACGGAACCGGGTTGATCTGATCGCCATTTCCCTGGGCGTTCGACCCAGTGGCCAGACTTGGGGGCGCACGGACACGCCATCGCCGACGTGACTAGCGAACCGCACTGGCCGGCGCTGCACAGACACAGCCCCAGCGAGCTCCTGTAGGAACATCGAGCGAGGAGGAGAACGAGCCCTGCAGGCTGCAGCTACTAGCTAGCTATTGGGAATTTGCTAGCGGCGGCGCGCCACTAGCTAGGCCGCCTAGCGCGGCGCCGCTCGTCCGTCAAATCCCCGCACCCACCAGGTCTTATCTTTTGCTTTGTTTGTCTGCAGGCGTGAGCGTGACACGGTGACGCCCGCCGGGGCAGGCAGGGTGAGCTCACCGGCGGAGTGGCTGCCGCGCGCGTACATACCAGTACCACCGGACACCAGTTGAGTAGTCAATCGTGCGCGCTCGTCAGCTCGGCAAAACCAAAAACCCCGGCCGGTGCGGGTATGAGCGCGAGGGGGCGGGGCACGTGCAACTCATGTGCTCTGGCCTCTGGGGGTCGACGTGTCCGAGGGTCCGAGCCGATCGAGCTCCCGAGTCCCAAGTCCTGTGCCTGTAGGCGGCAGTTGCAGCCGGAGCCTCCGGCCGTCTGGCTCGGAGGGCGCCAGCGCCCAGCGGCCCAGTGTATGTATAAATATCTCCGTCTCTCTGCTCCGAACGGCCTCCCACCGGTCGGCCACCCCCGAGCTCACGGCACGCCCCCCGTCGCCTCCCTCGTCCCCTGCTCGATGGACTACTCGAGCACCAAGGAGTCGCCTCCGGCCGGGTAACATCTACTGCCCTTTCCCTCTCCCTCTCTCTCGTCCAGCGTGTGCTGCAGCGCCACGGCTGGCGCCGGCGCCACGCCACGCTTGACAACGAGCTTGACATGACTATGCCTGCGCGCAGGGCCTGGTGGTCGAGGGAGACGGTGGCCGTGGTGACGGGCGCGAACCGGGGCATCGGGCACGCCCTCGCCGCGCGCCTGGCCGAGCACGGGCTCACCGTGGTGCTCACCGCGCGGGACGGCGCGCGGGGGGAGGCCGCCGCGGCGCCGCTCCGCGCGCGCGGCCTCGCCGTCGCCTTCCGCAGGCTCGACGTCTCCGACGCCGCGTCCGTCGCCGAGTTCGCCGCCTGGCTCCGCGACACCGTCGGCGGCCTCGACATCCTGGTAAGCAAGCAAGCAAGCCCCCTTTTGTTCCCGGCCGCGTCTTTGGACGGAGGAACTCCGCGCAACTCCTCCGAAATTTCGGCAGCAAGCCAGCAGTACCAGCTGCCCGCCCGGTCTCCCGCTTTCCGCAGCCCGAACGGCTTCCACCTCATCGCTTGCCGCACACAACGGCAGCCATGCGCACGCATCCATCCAATGCCCCCCTGTCGCTCGCCACCCATTAATACAAGCTCAGAGCTTCGGCGGCAGCCGGCAGGCCTCCCATCACACGCCGAGCGAGCATTATTGCCGCCCGCGCCTCCCGCGGCAGTGACGGCGTCCCACCACGCCAACATGGACATGGCCCCGGCGCGCACGCCAGCGACCAGACGAATCAGACCGTCACGTCGCGCTCGCGTCCCGGCCGCCCCAAGGGAAAGGGCAGAGGCGTGCGGCCGGCAACCGCGCCGGGGCCCCAGCTGGCGCGACGCCGGCCGCCGCCCGGCGACCGGCCCCTTCCGGTTTCCGGCCTTCCCCTCCCTTCCCTCGCCCGCCGGTCGCCTCCCGGCGCCGGACAGCGACGCCTGTTCCGTGACGACTGGCGAGGGGGCAAGTTGCCGTCATTAAGCTGGCACGCTGTGTACATGCGCCTGGTAAGCTGGTTGCGAGCTTGGCGATTGGCTCCGGGGTCTGGAGACCAAATTGGGTACTCGACCACGACAGATTTGGAGAGATCGTGAAGGATTTGCACGCGGAATCCCGTAGGTTTACTACTCAGGTTCGAGTAGCTTTCGGCCGGCTCTGGCCGCGGCCGTGCACCGGACTATCGATTGATAGCGATGATCGATCACACAGATTCTCGCAACCTCTTGCATGTGCAACATGGTACTCGAACAGAACTAGGCTTCAGGTTTTCACCGTAGCTGTGACCCTGTAACAAGATGAGACCCCAATCATTGGATGCGATGGCACGATAGCAGAGTGATCCAAGGTGTGTACTGTTGAGCTATTGGCATGAACAGGAAGCCTGGGCCAGGTTCAGGCTAGGTGTGCTGCGTCAATCATAGATTCATTCATGGCTCTAGTGGCGGTCCATTCCTGAATTACTAGTGATCGTACCATTCAGTCCAGTCGGGTCGAGTTTGGATTTCTCAAGGTTCAGTCCAATCTGTCTCCATCTGTTTCCTGGTAGCCCATAGAGACACCAACTAAAGTACTAAACCGATATGATCAGAAAGCTTTCTACAAACCCAGTTCAGACTCGACGCTCCGATGCAGAGGGAAAAGTCGTCGTCGTCGTGCGCCACCATACTCCAAAACACAAGTCAGTGGCCGCTAGTGCCGTTGCCAATTGTTGCTAAGGCCCTCCAAAGCTCCATGGGAAGAGCAGTTGCGGTTGGAGGCCGCTCCAACGGTTCCACTTTTGCTTGCTCTTTGGGGGTCACTGAACTTTCCGGTGTCTGTCTTTTGCTCTGTTCGTTTCTGTGCAGGTGAACAACGCCGCCGTGTCCTTCAACGAGATCGACACCAACTCGGTGGAGCACGCCGAGACGGTCCTCAGGACCAACTTCCACGGCGCCAAGATGCTCACGGAGGCGCTCCTGCCGCTGTTCCGGCAGTCGCCGGCCACCAGCAGGATCCTCAACATCAGCTCGCAGCTTGGCCTTCTCAACGTAAGTGCCCCGCAACTGTTTACGTTTATTTCTTCAGATGGCCTAGCAATGTTACCAGTACAGTTTTGGTTCATAAATAAATGTAACCGCTGCATTGTGAGTTTGTGACCCTATCCATCACACTTTTTAGACAGTATTTGTAAGTGATAAAATGACTACTTCAGGAGCCGCAAAAACAGAGTTAGCCTGTGCAAAAGAAGTAGATGGAGGATTGCAATCATGTAGCTCTTATGTGCTTCTTCGTTGTACCTCACATATCATTTATAGGTACAAGGAAAAAAATGTTCGGTGATAGTGACCCAAAGACTAAAATTCCTACCCCATTAGTATTCTGGAAGATAGAGTTGCCCGTAGTCAACTTCTCAATCTTATCACTCGAGAAGCTTGAATTAATAGTGGAAACCATCGGTGTCATTACCCTCTCCATTTAGGAGTCAAGCTAAACTTTAAAGATGTAAAGCGAATTTTGTGAGCGCTCTAATTTCATGATTATTTCTTGACTTCGCGTTGTTACTGGTCCAAACCGAAACATCGGTGTTGGCATCAAACAACACATCAGTTAATAATGACAGGAGCAGCTAGATAAAGAAAATTTGGATGACCTTGAAGTGTGAATCCACGAGGGCAACCTACTTGTGGACATCTTGATAAGTCTGAATTCTATCTATCTAATGCCATTTGAATTGCAGAGAAATAACATCGCTAGCCTCCCTTTTCCTGTACCGGAAAAATATGCGGCCATCATTGTGCAGAGCCTGGAAGTAGTAACACATTTGAAACGGAGGACATGGTGACGATAATACAGTGGCGAAGCTACAGCTTGTTACTGGGGTCAGCCGACCCCGACGAATTTAGAAGATTCAATGGACACTCACTGTAGATAGCTATCAGTTGTTCTTAATGACCCCATCATATTTTACACAAGACCCCGGTGGTCTTCTAGCCTGGCTTCGCCCCTGCGATAATAGGGCAGAAGATTGTCATTGTGCGGCCATCACTGTCACTGAATCTTTCGGTCCATGGATTCTCTGTGCACGCAGAAGGTGAGCGACCCGTCCCTGAAGGCGCTGCTCCTGGACGAGGAGACCCTGACGGAGGCGGCGATCGAGGCCATGGTGTCGCGGTTCCTGGCGCAGGTGAAGGACGGGACGTGGGGCGCGCAGGGGTGGCCCAAGGTGTGGACGGACTACTCGGTCTCCAAGCTGGCCCTGAATGCCTACTCCCGGCTGCTGGCGCGGCGGCTGCAGGCGCACGGCGCCCGCGTGAGCGTCAACTGCTTCTGCCCCGGGTTCACGCGCACCGACATGACCAGGGGCTGGGGGAAGCGCACCGCCGAGGAGGTGGCCGACGTCGGCGCGCGGCTCGCGCTGCTGCCGCCCGCCGAGCTCCCCACGGGGGCCTTCTTCAAGTGGTGCACGCCGCAGCTCTACTCCAAGCTGTGACCTGCCGAGCCACACGCCGCCGGCCGCGCGCCCCGGCCATGGCGGCAGCAGGAGTATATATGTAGCGTTGGTTTAGCTGCTCCTAGTGACTGGCAGCCTGGATTTCCGCCAAGATGCTTTGGTTGAGCAGTGCGACCAAACCATGTCAGCAACCAATGTACTATGCGTGCTTAGCCGTGTAAGATTTAGGTCAACTTCTGAACATTGGATGAATCATGAATGGTCCGTCTGCTGCCTCTGCATCCGACCTTCCGTCACCCGTTCATGGATTGTTCCTTCAGTCCCTTTTCCACTGGAGAGCGTGTTTAAATGGGCCGAGTCAAGCCAGGCCGAGACCCAGTGCAGTTTTGGCCCAACTACAGAGTTTATGCCGATCCGGGCCTGATTTTGGTCTTATCCTGAGTCAATCCTACAAACACAATAACATCCTTCCATCCATAAAAAAAAAGGGTAGGTACAGGAGTGACGCTGTTCCTCTGAAAAATCCTAGGAGTTCTACACAAAGCAGGTAGCAGGCTTAGCTTTCTGGAGAGAGAGAAAAAAGGGTGCAACTAACACAAGTGGAAGTGATATCCTACAAGGCTATACTTTAGATATTGTTAATCGACAACCCCATCACATCTAGAGCAAGGTAAGTAGCTTGTTTGATGGTGACATGAGAAGATGCTAGCTTATCTATTCTGAAATAATAAGCCAGTCTAACGTGGTCGCCTCATCACCTCTCTCTCACAGCCCCATTTAACAATAGTGGCTGGTAGTAGCCTAGGCCGCAACCGCCAAGCGAGATTTGTCGAGCGGCGGCGCAGGACGCCCCCGATTCCGGGCTTTCTGAAAACAACAAGCCCACGGGCAAGTCCGGCCGGGGAAGGGCCCGCGCGGCCGCCGCGCTTAAAAATTCCACTCGGTACGGCCTGCCTGCGCCGACTATTAATTCCGAAAAGCGCGCGAGCAGCCGAGGGCCCACTCGAGGTGACGCAGGGAAGGCTGGACGGCAAAGGCTTGTGGGCCATGGCGGTGCAGCGATGCAGGCTAGTACACTGCTACAGTGTGCAGCAGCTGCCCATCTTCAGAGAATCAGCAGAGAGGAGAGAAAGAGAGCTTCTTTTGCTTTTCCAGCCCAAAAGAACGGGGACATCAATCATGAGCACCTACTTGTACTCCCCCCTCCCTCCCAAACCTTTTTAAAATCAGATCAGCCGCGAGGAGGATGAAGCGGTTCTTGCTTTTCCGCAGGGCCAGGCCGCCCGCCCGCGATGCACGCCAACACTCTTCTATAGTCCTCGTCCTCGCGGCATTCCTGGAAACGGATCGTGGATGGAAGTTGGAAGCTCGCGTCGCGTCTCCGACAGCGTGCCGTACGGCGACGGCGACGGTCAAACGCTCTCCCCCTGGCCGGCTGCCCTGCAGGCTGCAGAGCGATGCCATCCGCGCGTTCCGTCCTGTTCTCGGTGCACGGCCTGCTGCAGCGTCTTCTCCTCTGTCTTTTCCCTAGACGCGAAACGGGCGGCCACGTTGGAAGATGGCACCGCCGCGCGAGCGTGGCGGACGTCACACGAGACGCGCGGGGTGGGACCGTGACACCCTACCTAGCTCCTGCGAGCACGCCCGGGGGAGGAGCAGCGCGACGCGCCACAGGCGGCCGGCGCCCACCCACCCACCACGGCGTCCGGATCCCGACCGTTCTCTCCTTAATGGTGCGCGCGCCGGCGCCGCTACTCCACCTGCCGTACCGTACCCAACGGATCGATCGTCTTCGTCTCGGGCTCACACGAGGCGCGCCGCCCGCGTCGTCGCGCATTTACCACCACTCCACCAGGTGCATGCCGCGGCATGCCTCACTGCCGCGCGGGCCCGGGCGCCTGAGGCCCCTGGTCCCCCGCCGCGCGGGCTACCGGCTAGCCGTTGCGCCGCCGGTGCCTCCCCGCTCATTTACTCCGCCGATCGCTCGGCGCCGCACCGCACGGCACGCGTCTCGCCCCCCGCGCACGGCGCGCACGGAGGCTCGTCATCATCCTATCCGCCGCCCGTCCTCGTTCGGCGGCCGCGTCGGCGTCGCCGGAAGGACGGTCCGATCCGGACCGGCGGAGAGAGGGGGCATAGGCGCGAACGAACGAAACGAAGTAGCTGTGGACGTGGTCGCGGTCCCAGGCTCTCAGCTCACAGGCGCACAGGCAAGCGGCGCGCCTCGTCGTCGGCATCCGACGCTGTAGGCTGTAGCTGTCGAGTCTGTTTTAAAAACTGTGCGTTGCTTCAGATTCTCCTCCTCCTCGCAGCTCATGACAGGCAGCAACAGCGGGAGAGGAAGAAGACAAAGGAAGAAGAGAAAAAAATAGAGGCGACGGCGAAACCAATCCAAACCATCACACGGGAAGGCCTCGCCATGCTACGCTACTGCCGCAGCGACGGAATTGTCCGTTCCCCGTCCAGCTGCATGCACCGGCGCGGCCGGCGCCGCTTTAGGCTCCTCCTCGGCCTCCGACTCCGACTCCGCCAGCGCCATCCGGCGGAGCGGGCTGGGGCCCAGCCGCCGGCGCTTGGAGGCCGCCGCGTGGCGCCGCCGGATCACCTCCATCTCGTTGCGCCGCCGCGTGGCCTCCTCGTCCACCACGAACCGCCGCATCAGGATGTCGTCCGTCAGGGACTTGCCCCGGAACACCCGCCGCGCTCCGCCCTCGCCGCCGCCGCCCTTGCCCGCGCCCGGCCGACCCCGGCCACCGGCTGAGGCGGCCTGCTCGGCCGCGGGCGGCGGGGCCACCAGCGGGCTGACCCCGCACCCGGACGCCGACGCCGACGCCGACGACGCGCGCGGGTAGCTGTAGCTCCGCCGCGGCGCCGCGTCGGCCTGGAAGCAGTAAAGCGACTCGCTGTTGTACGAGGAGATGGGCGCGCACAGGCACACCCGCGTGAACGACGCCGCCACGTTCAGCGACGACGACTTGCGCAGCCGCCCGGGCCCCGGTCCCCCCGGCGCCACACCGCCCTTGCCGGAGGCCGCCGTCACCCCCGACGCCGCCGCGGCCTTCGTCGCCGGCGCCGGCGCCGGCTGCTTCCAGACGAGGAGGAGCACCTCTACCGCGCGCTGGTACCACGGGGACCTCCGGCCGCTCGATCTCGCGCCGCCATCCTTTCTGCACGCACGGCGAGCATCGATTCACGTCAGCCGACACGAAAATTCTCCCCGGCAGCGACGATCGCGTGGCATCTGGAGGACAGGAATGTACCTTGGCTGCCGCGTGTTCTTTGCCATTTTCTGCACCAGGAGGGAGTGGAGAAACATCTGGGCTGGCGCGGACCAGTGGCGTCGGGCGACAGGAGTCAGGAGAGAGGAGAGGGGAGCGGAGGAGAAGTGAGGTCACATCAAGCTGTTACTACATTCCCCTCTCCTGTGGATGGGGAAGCCAAGTGAGAGTGAGAGCCGAGCGAGCTTCCACGGCATGGAGGGCACTGGGAGTTAGTTAAAGGACGGGAGGCCGGACTCTTCTGGGGGGCGTGGAGCCTGGACGGGAGGGCAGTTTGGTCATGCTGCTCTCTGCGTGTCAAAGGCTGCTGCGTGCCGGCATGACCCAACAAGGAAGGCTTTTTTGGGGACCCTTCGGAAACTGAATCGTGCCAGCATGAGAGACCACCAAGTACTTGGCCGGTTGGCCCTGCGTACCGCGTGTCGCGGATGTAAGCCTGGCAGTGTAACGTTTGATGGGCGTACCAAGACAGTAGAACTGTAGAAGGTGTATGAGCAAGGACACAAGTGCAGGCTTTTCAACCACCATTGCGTTCAAGGCGTTAAATTAGCGAGCAAAAACAAATGCCTGATAAACAGTAGCGTACCTTGAATTTGACTATATAAATTTGTGAAAACTTAAAGTCATTTTCAGTAATTTTGTTGGTCCAACAGGCTCTTCCGTCCAGCTTTTCAAACTTTGCTGGCGGCTTGTGAATGTAGCCATTCATACATTGACGACACCCGAAGTAGGAACTAGAAAACATGCATCGGCATATGTCAGGAATGTCCATGATTTCTGGAGAGACTAACCAACATTGCTGAATTTCCGCATCTCATCAGGACACCCATAACAATATCGTAAAAAGAAAAAGGATCCATCCCAGAGCTTTTCAGAAGGACTAACCAACATTGCTTGCTTGGTGCTTTTGGCTGCCTCCCTTTTCCCTGATGCATGTTAGCACGCACCGATGTGCCCGTATTTTTTTTCTTCCCTTGGCCATGATTCCTCTCAACCAAAACGAAGCTAAATGAGCCTAAACTAAAATCCCAACGAGCTAAAGCTATGCAGCCGCTTTCGCACTCGCGCTCACGGACCGTATGATACAGCCACCACACATGACACACCAACGGGCAATGGGTTCTAACAGCAGTTCTAGCAAGATACCTACTCAAACTCCTACTAAAAAGTAGAAGAGACCGAGAGAGAAAAAAAAACTCGCTTCAGCGAAACGAATCTTTACTCGGACCTCTACAGTAGGAGGCACCTAAATTCCCCCTCCCGGCCCCTTCTCCCATGGGTGGGTAGGGAGGCCCCTACTTCTTTCGTTTCTACTGTTCCTCTATCCTCTCCCTCGCTTCGCGCGCTCGCCGAGCTACAGCACGCTCGCTGCCGCGGGCCCGAGCTGCAGTGCCCGCGCTGCCGTCCCCGGGCTGTGGCACGCTCGCCACCGGCCCGAGCCAGGCATGTGCGCCATCACCCCTCCCGAGTTCATGTCTGCTTGCCGTTGCCCCGAGCTCGAGCATGCGTGCGTCATCTAAGCTCAGACGGTGTTGCTCCGGTGCTTCTGACCACCTCTCGCGCCCAGATCTGCCACTGAGAGTGGGTGGCCAAAGCTCGGGAGAGAGATTCGAGTGCAAGGAGGGAGAGAGAGAGTACGGGAGAGAGGAGCACGGGGGAGGGGAGAAGAGTGCTTGGGAGAGACTGTAAGGTATGCCGCGGAGAGGGAGATGCATACTCGAGAGTCGCAAGGCAGAGGGAGGGAACAGAGGTGCTTTGGGAGGGAGAGAACGGATGTGCTTTGGGAGTGAACCAGAGAATCGAGGAAGTAAAAGGAAAAAAAGAAAAGAAAACATTAAGACCTGATACGTAGTTCCTATCTGTCAGAAAAAACTAGAAGCTCAATGCAGGAGCTATTGCTGGAGGTAAGTGTAGAAATTATAGTCTAAAAAGCAGGTGGAGTCCCTATTTGAAAAAATAGAATCTTAAGTAGGGATTATTGCTGGAGATGCTCTAAAGGTAGATTACAGGGCTACCGTTCCACTGAACTCGGAGGTGGTTAGGGCTCAAGGGTCGATTTTATATCCTCCCGTGTTGACCGATCAGGTACGCTGTACCACGGGCTACAGCTTTGATGCTGCACCGTAGCCTGCATCTTCAAAAGGATTTGAAATCCTTGTGCTGACTTGTTTGATGCACACTAGTCGTCTAGCTTTCCATGTAGCTACCCTTCCATACACAGGACATGGCATGCATTTGTTAGCACTGAAGTTAAGTAGGATTTAAGCCATTTTAATTGCAGTACTGGTAGCTTAAAGCTGCCTTAAAGTGGGTTTTGGATCGGAGATGAGAACAGTAGCTAAAACCATTTGTTTTTGAGAGGGGGGGGGGGGGGGGGAGAGGAAGGAAACAAAGTCAGCAATTAGGGATGAATGACTCCAAAGCCGTTTGCTGAAAAAAAAAGTCTCCAAATTAAAGCCTGCCACGGGTTCGTTCGGTCCAGCAATAGGGCCAAAATATTCCATTAAAAATTTACGGACAAGAGTTGAATTACACGGACCATCCCACAGTGTTATTAGCTTTGTTCTCTGAATGATACAGTAGCACCTCTATCTCAAGCTCAACATGTTGAAGATCCAGGGGTGGACGCAACATCAATGAACTCTCTTTCTTGCAGCTGTTGATCATTCAAACAGTTTTCATGCTTGGAAAGACTTGTGGGCAAAAACCAGGCACTTGATGGGCCTAGGCTCTATTGACAATGCACAATAACCAACTCAATCAAGCCGCAGCAGCTCGATCGGCATGCTGAAAGAGTGGCATGTCCGTATGGTTGGCGATAAGAGAGGAACATGATGTACCGCACTCTGATGTAGAGATCGGAATATTGAACTATTCCTTTTTTTATTTAAAAAAACGAGGAACAGAATGAGCACAGAAAAGCCTCCCCTGTTCCGACCGTGGAGCATGTAGCCTGTAGGTACATGCATTCGTACGTGCATCATGTCTGAAAATACAAATAGAAAGACCTGGATAACAATTGAAGCTGCTCCGATCTAATAATAAACCAGCCAAACATTTCAGCAAACGATTGTTCGTTAATAATCAGCAAACGGTCTAATAGTTGAAGACCTAGGCTGCAAGTCAAGCTAATGATCATGCCTCCCGGATGTGCCCAGCTTTTCCCCTCAACATTAGAGCGACATGCTGAGAAACCGCCGTCCACTGTTCGTTTATACTACTACTCCTTTTCGCGCCATCCTCCTCCTCTCGCTCATACTGATTAATCTTTTTTTTCTCAAGGAAATGTTTGAAGCAAGGCATGCCACACGTACGACACGCCGTCAAGTGCTTTTTAGGTTTGCTGAGGTGAATGGTGATCAGGATCAATTCGTAGCAGCCATGCGTCCCACTAACCTCCAAGATGTGTCCAGCAGTTCCTCTCATCTGAAACAAAAGAAGCCAACAAAGACATTTTTTCCTTCCCCATTCCTAATACTACACTCCAATCTCTCTGTTCCCGACCGGCTGATCTTAAGAACAATTTCCTGAGGAAAGAAAGAAAGAAAGAAAGAAAGGGTCTGGAGCAACACATGCCACACGTACAAGCTGAAGTGTTTTTTGTGATTCGGATCGACTAGTGGCAGTTAAGAATTGAGACGGTTGCTCGCAGATGCACCGCACACGAACACGCTTGGGATCTGATAATCCCCCAGCGGCCGCAACCATGATGGCAGCCATGCCGGATCGATCGGAGGTGCGGAGATAGGCGCGAGGAAAGGGAGCTGCTACAGCGAAGGAAAGGCGAAGGGCGGGGAAAGGCGCCATGATCGCTAGCCGCGAGACCTCGATGCTCTTTGGGCCGCTGGCGAGGAAAGACGCATCATGCACCGGCGCTGGCTAGCTTTAGCTTTAGACCCTCTCGTCTAACCACACAGCAGGCTCGCTCTAAGCGTGTCGCCAAAGCGGAGGGCACACAGCGTGGATCCGGTGGACGGCGGCCGAGGGATCCTCGATCTCGATCGATGCGTGCGGATGGACCACTGATGATCCGGTGACACTCTCCGCAGGCCGGACGGGACATCCCGGCGGTTGGATTTGGCTGGCTGGTCTTCAGTTTTGGTTCAGGTCGGTCATCGGATCTCGGCGCGCTTTAAGCAGTGGCCTCGTGCTGCCATCGTCTGGACGCAAGTAGTGCTTCTCCAAGTGAACAGCGGCTAGCTCGTGCTGGGTACAGTTGCAACGGTGCTCGATAAAATTGGGTGGCAACAACCAGGAAATGGCGGTGAAATAAAAATGGTGCCAAGATGAGGTCATCATCAGGCTGCTCTACGATCTTGGCCTTTGCATACAGATTCTACTGCTTTCATTTCCAAAGAGGTTCTAATGGGGGCACATGCCCCCAGTCGCATTCTGGATTGCTGCATATTCGGACCCTACGCTAACAAGCTACTAATATAAATCCGGTACACTAGCAGGCTCCGCTCAATTTTTGGATTGGATTGCCCGCCCCTATCTGCTCCTCCTCGTTCAGGAAAACCAAGAAGAGCAGATTGTGATCTTGGAGGTCCTAGTCTCACTAGAGCTTCTGAGATGCGGAGAGCGAGAGATACTGTCACTTTAGCATGGCATCGATCCATGTGGGTCAAAAGATTAGCCGGCATGGCCTGCCTGGCCTGCAAACCGGGGCGGACGCTTTGCCCGGCCTTCCGGGACCGAGCCGGCCGGGCGCATCGACATGGGCCTCACCTCATCATCTCGCTGGCCGCTGGTCCTGGTGGCGACCTCATGTAGTCATGTGTCGCCGTGGTCGCGGTACCGGCGCGCATGAAGATGGAGGGCGGCGACCCGAACTGGTAGAGTAGTAGGTGAGATCAGAGCATTCGAGCTCGCTATTTCTCTAGACCAATCGCCATGTCTCTAGTTCAGTAGCTCCCTGCCGGCCGAACTGGTTGGGGATGCTTGGATTGGATCATTGGACGAGCATTGTCAGCCAGGCTGCATGCGTGGAAGCGCCAAGGTCTTGACTGTGATGAATCATCACTGACGATGATGTGTCGGCGCCGCGCGACTCGCCTGGGCCTGGATACGCGCTGTCTGTTTCTTCCTGATATTGTCAGCCCATCGCGTACTGGGCCGTATTACTTGCCTAACTCGAAATTGCAAGCCGAAGACCCGTTACTGGGCCGTACTGAGATAGGTCAGGATTCGCTGGGCTAGCTGGTCCAATGCAGGCGTGCAATGCAACCTCTGTCCAACCCTCTCCGGATATGTCCTCTTATCTAAGGATGGCAACGGGTCTAAACCTATTGGGTTTTACTATTCCAAATTTAAACCTATGAAAAAACATATACCCATTTCAAAATTTTGCCCAAATCCATACCCATCGGGTTAACGGGTACCCACGGATCACCCGTGGATCTACACCTCACTGTACTAGTTTTTATCATAATCAACAAGTTTAATATAATAAATATTAAATTTATAGTGAAAAAATACATGATGAGAAAGAATTTCATTGTTCATAAAAAATATTAGAGGAAATAAAAATATAAATACCAAGTTCTTATTCAAGGGATCATAGCGCCATATAAAGTTACCAATCCATTGTATATATACATGGATACTAAATCAACAAAGCAACAACACCCATACCCGCCACCAAAATATTTAGAGTTCACCAAAATAAGAAGAAGTGAAAGAAGAAGAGATATTAAGTTATTACAAATTCACAAAGTAAAATAATAATTGCACTGGGTTGGAACGGGTTTAAAAAATCTATGGGTTTACAAATCCGTACCTATGAACCTAGCTGGTAGAACTTTATGTCCATTAACAAACCTACGGGTAAGAAAATTGATCCAAACCCGTAACCTAATAAAGTAAAAATCTGTCGGATTTTGGATTTCGGGTACCCATTACCATCCCTGCTCTTATCCGGTCCCTTTTATATCCTTAAATAATCATATACCTTTATTTTGTTTCCTGTATAAGGAGAATTTTTGTAACAAAAAGAGAACTGGATTAAAGTAGGGACATGGCTAACTTACAGAACAAGCTCGGCTGTGCAGCCACTTATTTTTTGGAGTTATTACAGGGATAAAGCCTTGCCCTTCTTGCACTGCATCAGGCCAAGTCATTGTTCAGCTTCCAAAAATAAAAGAACCTCATAGACCCTTATCTGCTCTATACACACTACAGCCTCTGGAGCAGTAACTGTTTACCAGATTTGTTTTTATAACATTTACAAGCACGGGTTGTGTGGCATTAACTGCTGCTTGCAGCTTTAGGTCATCTATTTTTTTATTTTTTGAAAAGAAAAGGACTTCCTAACATGCCTGCTAAAAGAGAGAAATTATATGAGTACAAAACTACACGCGAGGAAGGCCATGCCGACCGAGTGCTGCTGATAGTGATTAGGTAATCCTAATCTCTCTGAAATTATCCTGCCCGCAAGTGATCCAAATTGATCTGAAAGGCTCTCCGGCTCCTGGAGCTCTTCTTCTTCACCAATCACCACGATTAAATCACCAGCTTCACGCAAAACTGACAGTCCAGCCGTTCCGCACCACGGAAACATTCTGCAAGTTGCGCCGTTGACAGCCGATAGCCTCTGATAGCACTAGTTGCCGGCCTCCCTCGTCCTGCCCTGACGGCGAGGGCGAGCTGCTATTCTTCCCGGATGGACGACTTGTGATGGGCCTCAGTACAAACAAACAGTAGCTCTCCCGTCCGGTCTCACGAGCAGCTCCACGCTTTCAGTTTCAGCAGCACAACCAGAGTCGTGCTGGGTCGGAAAGCAGCCCGCACCTCGAGCAATCAAAGCCAAAATGTCAGGATGCCAGGCCGTCACTACTAGGAGATCGGAGAAAAGATTGTTCGAAACTGACTCCAAAACGCTTCGTATCCGCTGTCCACATGGCTTTGTAGCTACGCTACACAGCCACACAGGGTACGACAGCAGCCGTCCAAAGCACAGATATATTTCTCAAGGGAACTGAATTACTGAAAGGAATAGACTGAAGTTGACAAGACAGGAAGTTCAGAAATACCGGTTTCCTCCTTCAGATGTACAGGCACCGTGACAACAGATTATTGTCAAGACCTTGAAACTGACAAGTGACAACAGATTATGCCAAGATCTTTTCGACACTGTTTCAACCGTGCACGAGATCTGTGCGACGAGTATTACACTTTCTTTTTTCACTCTAGCCATTTGTACATTCCATAGACGGCATCGCGTGAGCACAAACGCAGATCCTCTATGGCTGCAACAGAATACTAGACCTACTACAACAGGCTACGGTTTAGGGACGACGCCCTAGGTTTCTCATGCTGTCATGAGCTGTGCGCTTCCACCTGCAAGCAGCTGCTGCTGCCCGAGCTGCTGATGAGGCATGGGAGGTCACGCACCTGCAGCTTCACATTGCGCGAGCCGATCAAATCCAGGACGTCCACACACTCCTGGAGATCAGAGTCGTTCGCCAGGATCACCCATTCATCCTCATCATCCTTGTACTTGAGCTGGAACGCTCCTGTCATCAGCTTGAACCTCTTTGCTATCTCTTCCAGTAAGTGATACCAGCCCATCGCTGGTAGGAATTTGAACCGCACAGTGTCACCGTTGTAGGTAGCCTTGACTGTCAGCGCTGGGCTGCTTCTATCTTTGAGGACATGTCCTGGGTTCCCCTTGAAAGTAGGTTGACTTGATGCACTGCCGCTGGAAGAATCAGTCATACCGGAGGTGGAAGGATGGGTGTGCTCCTTGGTGTCATGACCGTCGACCATAGTGACATCTGCTTGTTGTACAAATGATGAATTCCTTCCCATTGTAGGGTCTTCGACACTATCGATGCTTGGGTGGAGAGAGGTCGGAGAACTGATGTAGCCTATTTCTCCGGTACACAAAGAATTAACAGCACCAATGGGATACAATGGACCTTGTGCACCTTCAGAGTTTGAATGTGGTGTGACCTTTGCAACATCAGAAGCACAGTTTCTACTGCTATTGTTGTCGTTTGCCAACATTCGAACTTCATCACCTTCTCTTTTCGATATACTTGATACGTGAAATTGGCAAGTTTCTCTTTGCCATCCATCAGGTGAGGATAAACCTTGTTCTGATTTCGGGCTAGATTTTTCCTCCATTGGTTTTCCAACAGATGAAGTAGGCAATGTATCACAAGCAGAGAATTGCATCTTATCTGGAAGAGAGGCTGCTGGAACTAGGGAACCAGTAGCAGGATCATACTGCAAGGATCTATCCACACCATGGACCGAGTTAATGACAGTCTGGATCTTCTTCAATGAACGATTGACCTTGTTTATCTTTCGAGATGGCCATCGCGAAATTCCATGTTGTCTGCATATCCGTTTCAAAGTTGTTGGACAAACTGCAATGGGGTTTATAGGCAAGTGTCAGAAAAGTAGTTTGTTTCATAATCTCCTATTTACATAACCTAAGAAACTCTGCTACAGTGATGGCATTGTCTTCAGTACTGTAAATATCACAACACAATTAGATTTGATTGAGACTCCATAAATACAGTAGGGGCTCACCACCAAGGCTCACTGCAGCATCCCTCAGGCTCCCAGAAAAGTATTTGCGAAGAACATCCAAACTAAAATTCTTCTCGGATGTACTGCGTTTTTTCTCTGCAACTCGCATTGAGCTACTATATGCCTGCAGTGAGGAACAAAGTCCTTCATCAACAGGGTACAGTAACAAAATTTCTGTTATCATTTCAAAATTAAATGCATGCATTAGCATCTACTAGTATGAATACTGAAAATAGTCTATTCTGAAAAAGCTTACAAGGAATCCAATTGGTTAAGGCACTACTGACTAAGTGTCTAAAAAGCTATGTATCTCAATAAAAATTTTGAATGGTTGGATAAAATGGTATATTTATAATAATGCAGACCTGGTCAGGTTCTCTATCTCCTTGTTTGTCACCCAAAGATAGATCTTGGAATGCAGATTCTGTAATTGGCTGGTCATCATGCGAGGAACTTTCAGTGTTACCAGTTGGTAAAGTTCCATTAGTCTTCTCATGCATTGCTGTACCAGAAGCACCAGCATTATCAACCTCCGCTTCAGAAACTGTTCGCAAACTCTTGCATATTCTTTGCATGGTGCTGGAAAGGTTGTTTAATAACATCTGTTGCTCTCCACAGCCCTTGCAGTTGACTGGGAGAAAGAATTCTAGAATGTAGTCATCGTTACCGGTGTACGTGCTCCTCAACCGGATGGCTACAGCAGCATGCAGACCAAACTTACGAGCATGGTGTGCAAGCGGGTAGTCTTCAATACTGTACTCTCTTATATCAGGCGAGAAGAATGGCAGATTGGATTTAAGTGCTCGGCCAGCAATACCCTGCCCTTTCTCAAGATGACGCTCAGCACATGCATGAAGAAACCCCTGCATCTTTGCATCATTAATATAACAAGCTGATTCATGGACACGAAGTACTGCTTTTCCTGATTGTGAATCAACCCCAATATTCTTTCCAGCACAAGAACCATTAGAAATGCCATTTGATGTAGGAACCCATGTAAGGGCCAATGGAAGCATGTGTGCATGACAAATGGCTCTTAAAACATCCAAAATCTCAGTGAAAGCAGATTTCTGATTTTCAGAGTAAACCTGCAAATGAAGAGACAGAGCATGCATTGAACATCAGTAGGTAAACAGTAAACATAACACCAAGAAAGATGTTTTATGTTTACATGGAGAATGTTAGGAGTGAAGAGTGGCACCTTCTTATCGCTGCGATCTGTTGTTGTCAGCAAGTTCACAGCCTACAGAGAGCGATTGGATAAGTATAAAATATATGCTAAGTTCTGTGCTCAGTGTAAAATAAAATGAGTTGCCTTGCTAATTGACAACATACAGATGAACTAAAATTTTGACAGAAGTGATTGCCTACTATTATATATAAAATAAAAGGAATAGTGACAAATGAAGAAAACGAATGGCACTAGGAGTAAATGTTATATAAAAATACTAGAGCTCCTTCCGCAACTCATGAATACTTCAACTTAACATTAAGCACTGATGTCACTAAAGTAAATATGCCTAGTCTAAAACAAGTTAGAACTTGCCTGCAAGGCATTGCAAACGCTGTCCATCTCCGCATCAAAATCAGGCTTCTCCTTGTTTGTGACAAGTTCAAGCACTGCACAACAAGAGCCCTTGCTGGGGTCATAAATTGGCATAGCAAGTGACCCACGTATTTCATGACGAAGAGCATGGTCCATTCTCAAATACTCTGGCTTACTATAATAGAGAACACTTGAGGTCCACTCTGGCACCCCAGATATGAAGACCCTCCCTGGAAGCCCTAGGTGCAGCCCAGGCTCCTCCTTCACTGAAAACAGGAAATTCCGAGACACCTCTCTGTAACCTGCAAGATCCTGGTCAAGTAGAAAAGGCTGCTCGAACGTACTCAGCACGACACGACCATCGTGCTCAACAGGCATCCAGACTTGGGCAAGAACACCATCGCTCAATGACTTCCTGAACAAAGACAGGGCCATGAGCATCTTGTCTGCAAGAAAGTTGCCCACAGACCTCGGAATGATGTTACTTCCTTGTTGCAAACCATTATGTGGAACAAGTTCATCTGAAACTTTTAGCTCTCTGTCCACACCAGTTGGACTCAACGCCGATGCCGAATTGCTCCTTTGAGTAGGTGCTGCTGTTGCATCCATAGGTTCAGAATAGGTGCCAAATGGCATGTCGTCTCTCATAGCAGAAGCACGCGGAGACGATCCCAAGGATGACCACATAGCAAACATCTGCTGTGCAGCCGAGGGATCATTCAGCATCGAGAATATCTGATCAGCAACTGAAGGGCTGCAGAGCTCTGAGTATCCATCAAAGTTCATCGTGGCAGCAACACCAAAGGGATCATCTGAAGACCCCATGGGGCTGCTGATGTTACCGTTGCAGCCGGCACGGTTGGAAGGCATAGGCATATCCATTGCTTTGCTCCACTCGTTTAAGGCCAAGATCCTCCTTATCCACTCTTATTAGTACGCCAATATGGATTTAGAACACTGTATTGAGCTCTGGACAGGATAAAAGGAGGAGCACTCTGTCTTCTGGCTAGACAGAATCTTTGCTCAACACAAGGAACAAGTTAATACCAGGAAGCAGTATCTGCACAGGAGACTACTTTTCTTCCGCGTAAAATGTCCTGTTGATAGCCCAGATAGACCAGCACTCCGAGGACCCGTCGATCAGCAGCAGTTCACCAATCAGCGCCGGAACCCAAAAGGTCAGTCCTTTGGGAGGAAAGGTCAGCAAAGGTAGCCGCTTAAAGCGGCTGCAGAGCAGCAAAATTTCTCCGCCAAAATCCAACTTCGATACAGGAGGGGCCCTACGACAGGGCAGGTTCTCGGCGCCAATGGCGACGATCCAACAACCAGCGGAGTCCTGCGACGTAGGCCAGCTCCCTGATCCCAAAAACTCAAACCTTCTTTTTTCCACCCAAAGAAACCACCGGAGGCTCAAATTAAGCACTAATTCGATCAGAGGAAAGCCGAACCAACACCCACCTCCCGGTCCCGGGAACCAACGCGCCCCAAATCCATCCTCCCAATCAACTGAACACAGCTTCGAGCACAGAGAACCTCCAAGCACCAGCCGGCAAGAACGGCGCGGAAGCACCCTGAGCTCGGCTGAGCCACCGAACCACCCAGCAGCAGCCTCCGGACTCTCCCACCTACAAAATCATTGGAGCACAAGAGGCGAAGCGGCCGGCGGTGGCTGGCGTCTCCTCGACTGTGGGCCGAAGAGGAAACCCGGGGAGGCGGGGGATAAGGATCGCAGATCTGAGGAAGCCGGGGGACAGGAAATGGAATCAAAGGCGAATGGGACACCCACCACCGCGGAGGGAGAAGTAGAGGCGGGGGAAGATTCCAGGCCGTGGAATTCCCAAGGCCAGTGCGCTGGTGTTTTCTGCTCCCCCCGCAGGCCCGCAGCGGATTCCTCCTCCCCCGCCCTTTTGGTTCATGCTCCCGGCCGCATCTCGCTCTCCTGACAGAGAGAGGGAGAGAGGCAGAGCGCGAGACGGAACAAACTAGTCCCCCGGGCGGTGAAAGCTTGGCGCGTATCGCCCCCGCGATCGGGCCGGGTCCGGGGGTTGATTAGTTTACGAGATGGGGGTTAGTGCGGGGATTAGAATTCGCGATTAGTGGCACTGGCGCCGTGCTAGTGGTCGCTAATTTTTTTTTTGGCCTCGCGAGAGCTGACCGGCGCGCACGGTCTCCGTGGAAAGTTTCCGTGCGATTCCATCCTCTCGCCACTAGCTCTTCTTTTTGTTCCGGAGCAGGAAAAATCCTAGCTGTGTTTTGCAGCGCTCTCGACTCAACGGGGCGTCAGGAAAGAGATTTAAAAACAGGCGCATATTTTCAAAGGAAAACGGAACACTCAACCTCCCTAAACTAGGGAAGGACACCAATGGTACACCGTACGTGAGCTGTGCGCATGAACGAGTTGGTCGCTAGCTAATTCGGTCAACGCAAGAACCATGCCCCTCGACGGGAGAAAGGGAAAAAAAACGCGCCATGGATGACGTCACCGCACAGGACACGACTTCTGCTCCTAGAAAAACAAGGCATCGTGTGTGTGCGTGTCCTTGTTTATCTTTCGTAAAAATCACTCATGGCTCGAGAGAGCAAACCCGATGACAGATCAGGTCTTGTGCTCCTAAGCTTTTTTTTTTCTAACGCAGAGAGAGAATCTCAGTACCGTAAAAAAATGATATTTTTTTGAAAACTAAAAAAAATGATATTTGGAGAAAAGGGCAAAGAGCATTGAGAGAATCTCAGACGTCTCGTGCAGCTCTGCGCTGTTTGACGGGGAACCAAGCGATATACGCTTGGCTGCGATTCGCCCCGCCTGCCTGCCACTGACGCACGGCACGGCGCGGTGCGCTCCGCGGCCCGCACGGCACCTCCGCAGCCGTCGGGTCGACGTCGCCGGGGCGGGGGCGCATTTTCCCCGCCGGTGACGGCCGCCTGGGCTCGCACTCGGGCGGAGGACAGGAGGAGGGATCCCCCGTCCTCCCACTGGACGACGGATCGCCAGGAGTATCTGTCTGTCTGGGGGGTTAGCTCCGCTGACGCTGACCGCAAAAGCCGAGAGGAACGGACCGGGCCCGTTCGCATCACGGGGCAGGGGGAGGAGGATCATCATCGGCAGATGCCCCGTGAGCGCTGGACAAAAAACGCGCCCGGATTCTGCCGGCCCACCCCGCAGATCCACCTCGCGTCCGCACGCCGGCCGCGACTGGCGCGTCGTGCTCCGGCTTCCATAAGCGTGCTTTATTATCAGAAAACTAAGATTCGAAATCAGTTTTGAGAAAATCGTATGAAATGGCAGATTTTCATGGGCATATGCACTCTTCGGCGATAAAGTACATGTACAGAGAAACTATGGATGTGGCAAGTTTTTTTAACTTTTTTAAGTTACCGTAACTAAGTGTCTGTTTTGAAGAGTTCCGGTCAGCTCCGGCTCCTCCTGATAAAATAAATATTGTTCACTGAAGCCGTTTTTCTCTCCCCTTCCTCTCATATAGCCAGAGGAGCCGGTGGAGCTGCAAATTATGGCTTCACCGGCTCCTCCTGATTCTGTGAGAGGGAGGGGAAAGGATAGAGAAAAACGACTCCAATAAATAGTATTTTGTTAGGAGGAGTCGGAGCCGGCTGGAGCTCTCCCAAACACGCCCTAAAGCACGAGGATAGAAGGTCGTTCACCGTGCAACTAAAGAGGCTAGTACTAAAAGTTCTAAAACGATATGTGCTTTGAATGTTATGTGTAAAGGAAGAAGGCTAAGGCATCAATCATTTTCAACCGGAGTACTTGGTTTTATTGCTAGGGGCGATGGTCATTATTTTCCCTCGAAGAGTAAAGAAATGAATAAACAGCCGGTGGCGTATCTCACTGTCAGATGTCGATCGTGCGATGTACGCAGCAACCGTGACCTGGACTTGTGGTATGATGTGAGCCTGTGGAATACCGAAAGTGGTTATTACCAGTTGGTTTATCTACTTGTAGAACATCCACCAACCAGTTGAGAAATCGTTTTGTCAGACGATTAGGAACAACATTAGCATAGTAGTAAGTTGGTAACAGACTGGCATATCTGACAGTCATCCAATAAATATCCCCATCTCCCAACTTTCATACATTATTGAAAGATATTCTCTAATAATTTTATCCTAATACAACTTATATCGGGAGAGTAGAAATTCTCCCTTTATCTGAAGGGGTGGGGAGGAAAGGGAGAGGTAGTATATATTTCCCAATATTAATATTTTATTGGGGAAAGGAATACTGCTGACAGGATATGTGATCCCACATGGGTTGTTTAGCAATTAGTGAGTGGGGTAGTTTTTTTAGATGAGTTAGAGCATCTCCAAAAGACTAGCCAAATCACTCTCTATATTAGCATTTAGCTATCTATTTAGCCAGCCTTCCCTCTCCATATGTCTATACTATCCAACAGACTAGCCCATTTTAGACTCTTTTCTTCTTTCCCGTCCCCATCGCCTAGGGCTGGAAAAATAGCTCGGAGCTCGCGAGTCGGGGGCGAGCCGAGCCGAGCCAGGTATTTTAGCTTGCTGGAGCAACGAGCCGAGCCGAGCCAGCTCGCTCTGGCTCGCGAGCTCGGCCCAGTATGGCCCAAGGCGGCCCACAGCGGCACAGCCCTACAACACAGCCACGCGCCCACGCCCACACCTCAGAACTACTGCTATTTATTTTATCGTATATATTCTTCAAAGGACTGAATGAGTGATGCCGTGATGGACTAATGATCCATGATTGATTGATCCGTGGGCTTTTTTGTAATCAAATTCAATGACATGATTAGTAAATGACTTATTAATATGTATACACTTTCAAATGTTCAATGAAAAAGTTCACACATCAATCAAATGTTCATAATATGTATACAGGAAGCATATGCATGCAAATTTATGCAAATTCACTGAATGTCTGATTATTATGTTGGCTCGGAGCCTAGTTCGAGCCGAGCCGAGCCTACTCAGCAAGCTCGAAAAATTACCGAGCCGAGCCTGGCTCGGCTCGCTCAACCACCGAGCTGCACCAAGCCGAGCCGAGCCCGGCTCGGCTCGTTTCCAGCCTTACCATCGCCATCATCATCCATCCCCCAAGCGGAGAGAGGGAGAAGAAGCAAGGACTGGAGAGGTAGGACACCAGCCGCGGTGGGTGCACCATCAGGGGAAGCACGTGCGACTCTCCCGCCCGAGATCCAAGAACCGCGAGATCCGCTTGTACCCTTCGCTTGCTGTCGTCGCCGGCGAAATTCTTTTCCTTGATGCAGCCAAAGCGCTGCCTTGCGAGTGCTTGAACTCCCGAAGACCACCGTGTCCATGGCACGCTTCTCGGGTGTCGGGGAGGAGCAAGAGTTCTTTGACTCGAGGGAGGTCCTATCGCCGGCGTCCATCTCATTGCCGGTGAGTTCTGACCGCCACGATGATGGAAATGATGGGTCAGAGACTCGTGCAGCGTCCAGGAGCGTCGCTAGAGGTTCGTCAAGTTCCTGAGTCTCTTGGATTCGAAATCCAATGAGCCATGCTTGAAGCGTGAGGCCACCGTGAGCTCCACCGCGGGCGGGCGCGCTGGAGCCGCGAGCTCCACCGACGCCTGCGAGCGGGAGCCACGAGCTCCTCCGCCGACGCATGCGGGCAGGAGCCACGAGCTCCTCTGTAGGCGCGATGGAGCTGTGCGACGGGGCAGCGCTGGCGTGAGCGGGACTGACAGGAGGGGGTGGCGCCAGCGCGAGGGCGGGACGCGAGGGGAGGGGGCGGACCGGATTTTGGCACGCGAACAGGCCCCTGCGCGCGGGAGGACGACGATGGCGAGGGGATCCGTTCGGTAAAAAAGGCTAGCGGAGGGGAGGGGATGGAGAATGGGATAGCAAGGGGAGCAAGATGGAGAGACTGTTGGACGGAGTTTTTAGAGCAACTAATTTAAATTTATCTAGCTAATTAGATTTAGGTAAGCTGTTGGAGTTGCTCTTAGTGAGCAGTAGTTTTATAATAGTGATTGTGCGGATGCCGAGGACGCAAACAGCCTTTTAAATTGAGAATCCCGCTATTGTTGGGGGTTGTTGGAGGAGCCATGCTGGACACAGTGATTTCACTAGACCGCTAACCTACAAACGCTACGGCCAACAATCGGCTCAGAGAAGAGAAATTCAGCTAACACTAGACCACTAGGTGGTGTAGCGGTTGTAAAGGCTATATCCAACTGTCCTTCTCTATATCGTTCTCTATATCCGTCATTTACAGACTTCTCTACAAGATTCTTTTCTCTATATCTCATTTCTCTCCAACAACGTTCTCTAAATCTCGTTCTCTATACATTAAACCCTATATTAGAAACGTATTTTGTTCCAAATTTTTGTACGTACATATTTATCATACCTCAAATGCTATGGACATATTTTATTTTTATTTAATTCAGTGTTTAAAATGTAAAGAAAAAATAGAGAAGATGAGAGAGAATCTCTGTATATATAGAGGAAATATGTAGCGTTCTCTATTTTAGAGGACCATTTAGAGAACGCTGCTGGAGCAATAGAGAACGGAATCTTCTCTATATATAGGGTAGAGAACGGTCTAGAGAGCACCGTTGGAGACAGCATAAGGTGCATCCTCCCAAGCAAAAACGGTAGTACAAACTGCTCGCGTGGCCTCGGATCTCCATCTCCTCCCACGCGCTGCTCTCGTGACCTCGTTACTGGCATGAGCCAAAGCCGGTGCGAGCTCGCCTGCTTCGCTTCCGTGCCTGCGGCCTCTGGGCTCTGCTGGCTCGTTCTGCCGACAACAGCCAGCTGAGTAGTGAGTAGAGTAGCAAGCAGATCACGACGACTTTTACGAGCCTGGCTAGCTTGCCAAGCCGGGCATGGCATCCCGATACGACCGTAGTGGACGGCACACCAGCGCTCGAGCCGCTCGGCCGACCTTGCCCAGTCGCAGCTCCAGCATCCAGCGGCGCGTCCAGGCAGGGGCGCGGGGCTGGCCTGGATTTCCTTCCGTACGTGGGTGCTGACGCGAGCGAGCAGGCCTGCGGGCGACACGCCGTAGCCTCTCCTGTAGCATCGGCAGGCACCGCCGTCCTCGGGAACCCCGGGATCCGCTGGCGCCGCCAGCATGGGAGCCACGTGTGGCCCGCCGCTTATCAGCCGGCTCCTTGACTCCTTGAGCTCATCGATCCGCCGCTCCTCTCGTCTGATCGATCTCCTGCGCGAGAGCACGCAAGCATGGGGCGCGGCGGCGGGGGCGCGCGCGGCAGCTCCTGATTGCGCGCGGGCTCGTCCGCCGCCCTCGGTCCGTCACTGCTCACGCCATTACGCGCCGCGCGGATTTTCTTGCAGTTGCAGCCACCCGAGGCGAGGAACGACGAACGCTTCTGAACTTGATCGTGCTGGTCTCAACTTTCTCCGCCGCCTCGGGTCCCGATGGAGGGGGAGGGAGTATCAAGACAAGTATTTCCGCCGTTCCAAATTATATCATCCAATCAGTAAAAGGAATTGAAGTTTCAGAATTTCGAAGGCAGCATACATTGATCTCAGGATCCACAGGGTATGGTAGGTGGGCTGCGGCATACCTTGTGGCCCAACCTATCCCGCTACATACATGTTTAAAAAAATGGAGAACTTTTGCAGTCTGGGCTTCAATTCCAGCGTGTGCGGTCCGTAAAAAAAAGCGCCTCAGTACTCCCTTTGTGTCGAATAATTTTAAATTTAACCAAATTTATAAAAAAAATAATATTAATATTCATGTTGCAAAATAAATATTATTAGATTAATCATGTAATATATTTTTATACTAAATTTATTTGAAGATATAAATGTTAGTAATTTTTTTATAAATTTGATCAAACATTTGAAAATGTTGGACTCATCGGGATGCGAGAGTTGTATTTTCTTTTATACGGAGAGAGTAGACAAGGACTCCTACCGTATCAATCAGCTGCCGCCGCTGAGCGTGTCACTTTGCGTCCCCATCAGTTCGTATTCGAATGGATCGCCGACGCTGCCGTGTGCTGTGTGCATTGTCCGCGAGAGTTCGTCATCCAGCCAGCCACCGGCGGCCGCCCAAGCAATGTGCAGCGACGCTCCTTCGCGGCTCTGATCTCCTGCAATCTGATGTCTGCCTCGCGTCCATAGCTCCAAGCAGAAGCGGTACAGGTTAGTTCCTGACCCTTCCAATTTCCATCAGATCCTTCATCCTTGTAAAATTTGGTTCACGCGAGGGGATGCAATATCACCACCTCATTGTCATGTCGCCAAGGGAATTAAAGCACAAGGGAATGCATGTACGCTATATGCAACAATACAAGATTGTAATTTTCTGACGTACAGATTGATATTTAAGTACTCCCCCTATATTTGTTTTATCTTTTTTAAATATATAAATTTTGTTACGCATCTGGCTTAATGCTATGTTTAGATATTTAATAAAAATTATATATCTAAAAAGTTCAAACAACCTGCAATTTGTATAATTAATTTAGAATGAAGGGGGTATGCTCGTACTTCAACATTTCCTAAAATCCACAAAATCACAAAAAAATAGCATATACAAACCTCTTAAAATTCGGAAGAGGGAAAGAAAAAACGGCCTCCCTCGTACCTCACGAACAAACACGCTACAGCAGCCAAAAAATCCCCATTTCGATCAAAAAGAGTCCCAAAAGACCCAGAAAACCCTTTTTATTCCCTCATATCCACTCGTCGCGCGAACAAGAGAGCGTCTCTCCCGGTCTCCCCTCCCCGACAACCACCAACGCAGGTCGGAGCAGCAGCTTCTTGAAATCAGCAGCGGAACATTCCCGCTCCAATTCTGGGGGCATGGGCGCCAACGGCCACCCGCCGCCGGCGAGCATCGCCGCGCAGAACGGGTCCCACTCCGGCGGCGGCGGCGGAGGAGGAGGAGGGGGAGGGGGAGGGGGCGCGAACCCTACCAACAGCGGCACGGCGGCGGCGCTCCGGCACGACCCGGGGCTGGCGCGGGAGTGGTCGCCGGAGGAGCAGGCCACCCTCGACGAGCTGCTCGCCAAGTGAGTCCGCCGAATTGCTGGGTTTTGCGGGTTCGGGAGCGCCGCGGGTCGGGTTAGATGGTTGCTTTCGGTTCTGAATTCTGACTCTCGGATAGAATTGGCTGATAATCTTGAGCAATTAGGCAGGGTTTGTATTACGAACTTAGCAAAATTCAGTGAGATTGTATTTGCATAGTCGTAGGTTGCAACACTCGACGGCCTCCTTTTAAATTTAATTGGAGCAAACTTATTCCTAGTGATTGTCTCACGCAAATACTTCTCCTTGCAATGTAGTTAGTACACTTTGACTTAGTTGAGGCAAGTGGATAATGTTTTGCCCTTTGTTCACTCTTAACAGTTGTTTGGTAGTTATATCACACAGACCTTACGAAGGCATAACTCAAAATGATTGTAGCATTATGTTTGCATTTTGATCTTGTAAGTAGATTGTTTAGACGACATCGTGAAGGTCTGTTAACTGCGAGGCATGTTACTTTTTAACCTTATGTTTCCATTGATGTTGTTCGGCATTTGCTGTCAGGTATGCATCTGATGTGCCTGTCGTTCGTTATGCAAAGATAGCCATGAAATTGCCAGAGAAAACGGTTCGGGATGTAGCCCTGCGTTGCAGATGGATGAATGTAAGTAACATATACCTACCGTTTTGAGTTTCATGATGCCTGGCCTCTACAGTCTTTATTTTGGTTTTAGAAATGATTTGAGGTAGTTTGTTGAACCTGCAGAAAAAAGAGAGTGGCAAAAGAAAGAAAGAGGACCACAACTCCTCTAAGAAAAGCAAGGACAAAAAGGTATTTTGCGATGTTTTCTACGGTACTATGTTCCCATAAATTTTACAATGCATGCTGGGAAATCAGTTGTTATGTCAGTGTGTTCATATTAAACACTACTTAATAAGCGATTTGCACTGACATCTCCTTGTTGATGCAGGAGAAGGTTTCAGACTCGTCATCCAAACCACCTGTACACATGGCTGGTAGGCCTAACGTTCCTCCATACCCTGTTCCAGTTCTTCCCATGGACGATGACGAAATCTCATCCAAAGGTAAGTCAGATTGATATTCACTCCATTAGTGGTGTGGGTGTTCAACTGCTTAAGGACTGATGCTTGCATGATTTAATGTGTTTTATTTGGGATATTTCTGTAACCCTAAAGTGATGTCCTGGCTGTTACCACTAGATGGTCAGTTGTCGTTTATAGCAAATTAGCAATGGCATCCATCATGTAATTGTTTCTGCAATATCACTGAGGCATTGAAACCAGAGACTGGTGGACTCTATGTATAAAAGTATAGTTGACCTGACACGTATATTCAGCTGATTCTGGGCAATGTTACTGCTAAAACAGTGAAAATGTACTGGCATATGCAGTTCCTTTTCATGCCTAACTGATGGTAGGGTTTCACAGTTCACTGCATTTTCTGTCATCATTTGCCATTTGCTATTGTTATCTTTTTCATATGTTATACCATAATCCTTCCCTACTTTATTTCTTGATAATAGGTACTAGGAACATAGACTGGTCCAGGACTCCCAGAATGTACTCCCTTTTTGGCATCTGAAGAGTGCATACTAGATGCTATTCACTATTTATAGTTGCATGGCATCTCTGTGTTTTTGACATGATTCTGGATATAGCAATACATTTTGGGAATCTACTTAATATATGTAGACCCTGATTGCTTGACATATTTAAGCTGTTTTTCTACTCTATGCATTTTTAAAGTTGATGGAAGTTCTTGAGGCGCTTGAATCACGGGAGACTAAATACTGACTTATCAGATTATTCACCTTTTTTTTTGTCTTTCTGCAGCTATTGGAGGCCCAACAGGAGAAATCCTTGAGACTAACGCGCAGGTGTTGGGTCAAATCTCGACAAATCTTAGCAATATGCAGGTATCCTTTTATTTTTCAATGTGGTTTTCTGAGCAATGATTTACCTGTATTTGTCTGTTGATTGTTTGCTCTTCCGAGCAAGGCCTCTGTTTTACTTATGTTATTTTATTTACTTGAGTTTTTTTTTCTTTTTTGCAGATACAGGATAACATCTCACTGTTGTGCCAAACTCGGGATAATATACTCAGGATCTTGAAAGAGTATGTTTTGAATTATTGTTGTGTTTATTCCAATACATATGAAATGATCTATTCGTCTCGTATGCTCAGTCAGTTTTGTTAATACATGCTAATTTTGTATCCTCATTTGCATCTTTAAGCAGTATCTTCAGGTCAAATTTACATTTTTTCAGAACATATAAGACATATTGTCTATGCAGCCTCTGCCATTTCTTCTACCATGGCAATGCATCATAATGCGGCCATTGCAATTTGGCATGATAGTTCTTTTTGCAATGTTAAGAGTCTGTTGAATTGAGGAGTTCACCTTTAAGATTTCTATTCTGGCAGTCCATAATTTGGTCTTTGACTCTTGACAACTCACGGATGTTCTATGTAGAATCGATCTGCTAGTCCTTTACCACCGCTCAACTTACAACCATGAATAAGTTCTTTTTGGCTTTTATTTAGCTGTGACAGGAATTCTAGAATCTTATGCGTTTATGAACCCTTGAAAGGTCCAATGATACCAATGCACACCCACTAACCAAATCCATCCCTCGAGCTTCTGTGCTCTAAACTAAAAAAGTATTTTATTCTGTCCAATTTCAACTGCCATGCTTTGTATTCTGATTCCCATGCAAAATATTTGCAGGATAAATGATGCTCCAGAGATCATGAAGCAGATGCCGCCGCTACCCGTGAAGATAAACGAGGAGCTTGTCAACTCATTGCTCCCCAGGCCGGCTGTACCTATGCAGTAGCAATAGCAAAACAAATGTATCCTCTGTAGTCCCAGGAGTTCTTTAGATAGGCAGCTGAAATAAAAAAAAATGGCAGCCCTGGTGCTTGTTCGTTCGTTCTGTAGCTCCATCCTCTCACCTCCTACTTCCTTCAGCATGTTCAGTCTGGATGCTGATCTACCAGCCGTCCCCAAATCAGGCGGTTGGAACGTGTACCGAGTTACCAAGGGCTGCTTATACAGCAGTATCAGGTTCCGACTCTGGCATGTTTTGTAATCTATAGCTGTTTCCGTAATGTCATGGAATCGGAGTAGCCTTTAGCTTGGAATGCTCTGCAGTTTGCGTCTGGAAACACACGGTTACAGGTTGTTTTTTGAAGGTAAGAAAAAAAAAACAACCTCTACCAGTTCGTTGTACCAGTGCGTTCCACTGATACAGATTGTTTTTTGAAGGTGAGAAAAAAAAAAACCTGTACTGTACCAGTAGGTTCCGAAGGTACTACCGTATATGCGAACGAACGAGCCATGGCTTCGTGGTTTGGTCCGCTCGGTGGAGCGCACGCCATCTATATTCGAGCGCTGTTCGGTGCTGGGTTTTCCCACAGTGGGTTTATTTCCTAGTTTTTTGTGTTGCAGCTTTATACGTGGATGCACCACAATGGTTAGAATGATGTACCTGTCATGGATGAAGTCGGTTGTTGATTTTGGATACATCTTAGCTAGGCCCCGTTTAGATCGCTTCCAAATTCCAAATTTTTACACTCTCTCTCCATCACATCAATTTTGGGACACATGCATAGAGCAGTAAATGTATGTAAAAAAAATAACTAATTGCACAGTTTAATTGTACATCACGAGACGAATCTTTTAAACCTAGTTAGTCCATAATTAGATAAAATTTGTCAAATACAAACGAAAGTGCTACAGTAGTAAAAAGTTCCAACTGTTATACAAACCTGCAATCTAAACAAGGCCCTAGCTATCTGCAGCCTACAGGTGTCCGCACGGGGAGTGTGGGAGTAGGCGTGCGCGTGCGATGATATGAAAAAACTACTGCCGTATTTCCTTAAACACTACATTGTAACGTCCTAAATATTACGCCTTGCAATGGTTCTGTGCAGGACGATCCAAAGAAAGAAATCCTCAACAACAAGAAGGTATATTCTTTATTGTGGTAGTACCTTTCATATTACGTGTAAATATTGAATCCCTTGACTCGAGCATAGAAACTATGAAAGGCATTTGCCTCTTGCTCAGCATAAATTTTTTTTTTGGTATGATGTCTTCCAGAGAATTTTTTCACTTGGGTAAAATCAATTTTTTCAGAATTCTTTTTGGATTTGTAGAGAATGCCATGTGTAGTAAGTTAGACATAAAGTATTGATAAAAATTCACAGTGTATATGATATTAGGTACGACTTAACGGTTTCTAACTTCTATCCTTTCTGTATCATCATTGATCTTAGAGAAACCTGACAACTAATAAGGATGTGGTAGCGGCAGCAACAGGAAGTAATGGTACTGTCACAACCATGTAGTTGTCTGGTTAGGCATGAAAGTATTTGGTTGAGAAGCCATTGTTGTTGTATCGTCGAGAAAGATGCTAGACTGATGATCTGCATCTGTTGTAATTGTCGTCGCTTCTCAGGATATGCAGCTTTCTTTTCTCCTCCGTTAATTTCTGTTACTGCTGTGTGGCGCTAAAAAAAAAGAAAAGCGCGCAGCCTGGGCCAACGAACGGAACGACGGCTCCGTTCTCTCGGCCCTGGGCTGTTGACCGGTAAAAAGCGGGCCCAGCCCATAGCAGGAAGCTAATTGATGGCTTCCACGTGTGCGGGGCAAGCTGCAGCCAACAAGAGAGCGTCTCTCTCCCGGTCTCCCCTCCCCCACAACCACCAGCTCGGGCCTGAGCAGCAACTTCTCCAAGTCAGCAGCGGAACATTCACGCTCCAATTCTGGGGGCATGGGCGCCAACGGCCACCCGCCGCCGGCCAGCATCGCCGCGCAGAACGGGCCCCACTCCATCGGCGGCGGTGGAGGAGGAGGGGGAGGGGGAGGGGGTGCGAACCCTAGCAACGGCGGCACGGCGGCGGCGCTCCGGCACGACCCGGGCCTGGCGCGGGAGTGGTCGCCGGAGGAGCAGGCCACCCTCGACGAGCTGCTCGCCAAGTGAGTCCGCCGAATTGCTGGGTTTTGCGGGTTTGGGAGCGCCGCGGGTCGGGTTAGATGGCTGCTTTCGGTTCTGAATTCTGACTCTCGGATAGAATTGGCTAATAATCTTGTGTAATTAGGCAGGGTTTGTATTAGGAACTTAGCAAAATTCAGTGACTGTATTTGCATAGTCATAGATTGCAACACTCGACGGCCTCCTTTTGAATTTGATTGGAGCAAACTTATTCCTAGTGATTTTCTCACGCGAATGCTTCTCCAGTTCTCCTTGCAATGTAGTTAGTACACTTTGACTTAGTTGAGGCAAGTGGATAATGTTTTGCCCTTTGTTCACTCTTAACACTTGTTTTATTCTGTCGTGCTGTGGAGCACGTGAACCTTTGGTAGTTGTCTCACACATATCTTACCAAGGCACAACTCAAATTGTAGCATTATGTTTGCATTTTGTCCAACAGATTACTTATCCCTCTCCCCAGTACCAAAAAATTGATGTTTTGGTGATTGGAGGTGTTCCAGCAGATTACCAATCCAATCCTCAGTACCTAAAAGTTTCTGGTAATCACCAAAACACACCCCCTCTCACCTAAATGAAGGGGATTCATCCCTCTACCCTATCCTTGGTTGTTGGATTTTGGTAGTCTGCTACAGCAACCATTACCAAAAACACAAAAGTAATTATTGGTGATGGAGAGAGGGTGTGTTTTGGGTGTGAGGTATGAGTAATCTGTTGGAGATGCTCGTAGATTGTTTTGACAACATCGTGAAGGTCTGTTAACTGCGAGGCATGTTTTTTTAACCTTATGTTTCCATTGATGTTCTTCGGCATATGCTGTCAGGTATGCATCTGATGCGCCTGTCATTCGTTATGCAAAGATAGCCATGAAATTGCCAGAGAAAACAGTTCGAGATGTAGCCCTGCGCTGCAGATGGATGAATGTAAGTAACATATACCTAGCGTTTTCAGTTCATGATGCCTGGCCTCTACAGTCTTTATTTTGGTAGAAATGATTTGAGGTTTTGTTGAACCTGCAGAAAAAGGAGTGTGGCAAAAGAAAGAAAGAGGACCACAGCTCATCTAAGAAAAGCAAGGACAAAAAGGTATTTTGCGATATTTTCTATCATACTATGTTCCCATAAATGTTACAATGCAGGCTGGGATAGCAGTTGTTGCTCTAAGTTCACAAATAACAGATATCTGGTTGGGCAGTCTGGCAATATGTTAGTGTGCTCATATTGCACAATACTTGATAAGAGATTTGCACTGACAGCTACTTGTTGGTGCAGGAGAAGGTTTCAGACTCTTCATCCAAACCACCTGTACACATGGCTGGTAGACCTAACGTTCCTCCATACCCTCTTCCAGTTCTTCCCATGGATGATGAAGAAATCTCATCCAAAGGTAAGTCAGATTGATATTCACTCCATTATTAGTGTGGGAGTTCAACTGCTTAAGGACTGATGCTTGCATGATTTAATGTGTTTTATTTGGGATATTCTGTAACCCAAAAGTGATGTCCTGGCTGTTACCATTAGATGGTCAGTTGTCGTTTAAAGCTAATTAGCAATGGCATCCATCATGTAATTGTTTCTGCAATATCACTGAGGCATGGAAACCAGAGACTGGTTGACTATGTATAAAAATATAGTTGATCTGGCACGTATATTCTGCTGATTCTGGGCAATGCTACTGCTAAAAAAGTGGAAATGTATTGGCATATGCAGTTCCTTTTCATGCCTAACTTATGGTAGGGTTTCACAGTTCACTGCATTTTCTGTCATCATTTGCTCTTGTTATCTTTTTCATGTGTGTTTTTCTTAAATCAGATACAAATCAATTAACTCAAAGGATTCTCTTATACCATAATCCTTCCCTACATTATTTCTTGATAATAGGTACTAGGAACATAGACTGGTCCAGGACTCCCAGAATGTAACTTTTTGGCATCTGAACAGTGCATAATAGATGATATTCCCTATTTATAGTTGCATCGCATCTCTGTGTTTTTTACATTATTCTGGATATAGCAATACATTTTGGGAATCTACTAATATATGTAGACAGTGATTGCTTTACAATATTTCTTCTCTATGCATTTTTAAAGTTGATGGAAGTTCTTGAGGCGCTTGAATCACGGGCGACTAGATACTGACTTATTAGATTATTCACCTTTTATTGTCTTTCTGCAGCTATTGGAGGCCCAACAGGAGAAATTCTTGAGTCTAACGCGCAGGTTTTGAGTCAAATCTCGACAAATCTTAGCAATATGCAGGTATCCTTTTTTTTCAATGTGGTTTTCTGAGCAATGATTTACCTGTATTTGTCTGTTGATTGTTTGCTCTTCCAAGCAAGGCCTCTGTTTTTCTTATGTTATTTTATTTACTTGAGGTTATTTTCTTTTTTGCAGATACAGGATAACATCTCACTGTTGTGCCAAACTCGGGATAATATACTCAGGATCTTGAAAGAGTATGTCTTGAATTACTGTTGTATTTATTCCAATACATTTGAAATGATATGTTCATCTCATATGCTCAGTCAGTTTTGTTAGTACATGCTAATTTAGTACCCTTATTTGCATCATTTAAGCAGTATCTTCAGATCAAAATTGCATTTTTCAGAACATATAAGAAACATATTGTACTATGTAGCCTCTGCCCTTTCTTCAACCATGTCAGTTCATCATATGCAGCCATTGCAATTTGGCAGGATAGTTCCTTTAAAGGTCCAATGACACCAATGCGCACCCACTAACCAAATCCATCCCTGGAGCTTAAGAAAGTATTTTATTCTGTCCAATTTCAACAGTCATGCTGTGTAAGTTCTGACTCCCATGCAAAATGTTTGCAGGATAAACGATGCTCCAGAGATCATGAAGCAGATGCCGCCGCTACCCGTGAAGATAAACGAGGAGCTCGTCAACTCATTGCTCCCCAGGTCGACTGTACCTCTGCAGTAGAAATAGCGAAACAAATGTATCCTCTGTAGTCTCAGGAGTTCTTTAGATAGGCAGCTGAGATAAAAAAAAAATGGCAGCCCTGGTGCTTGTTCGTTCGTTCGTTCGTTGTGTAGCTCCATCCTCGCACCTCCTGCTTCCTCCTACATGTTCAGTCTGGATGCTGATCTACCAGCCGTCCCCAAGTCAGGCGGTTGGAACGTGTACCGAGTTACCAAGGGCTGCTTGTACAGCAGTATCAGGTTCCGACTCTGGCATGTTTTGTAATCTATAGCTGTTTTCGTAGTGTCGTGGAATCGGAGTAGCCTTCTAGCTTGAAATGTTATGCAGTTTGCGTCTGGGAGCATACTGATACAGGCTATTTTTTGAAGGTGAGAAAAAAAAAGCAGCCTGTAACAGTGGGTTCCCAGGGTACTGCTATACTGGTACAGGTTGGCCCAACCTTACGTTTGTTCGAAATTTCTGGAGTTTACAGTAGTTCTGTGCAGGTCGATCCAAAGAAGGAAATTCTGAACAGCTGAGCAAAGTACTCGTAGTAGCAAGGAGAGACCACAGCTCGGAATCTTCGGAGGTCTCCAGGCCCAGTAGTCTTTGTGTTTCGGACCAGCCCAGCAGCCGGTCGAGCCCTCCGGAGCTGGCCCCAACTCGCCGCGCATCTCGGCCAGATCGGCAGATCCAAAGGCCCAATGGAGCAGCGGCGACGGCCACGCCACTCGCGCCCCACGACGTCCCCCGCGGCGCCCCTTCCTTTTCTTTTCTCCGCGGAGTCAATGCCTCGGTCAAAGCTCAACGCGAGCATGTCTTCCTCCTGCCCTTCCCCATAGCTCCACCACCCCTCCTGGCTCCTGTTCCCCTTGTCTGTCTGCCCCCCTCTTCCGCCGCCCCCCTGCCCACGCCGCCGCTCTCCACCCGCATTCCCCAGATCTCCATGGACCCGGCCCCGCCCGTGGACCCCGCGGCCTCCTGCTCGGCCTCCACCTCCTCCTCCGCCTCCGCGGCGGCGCCGGGGGACGTGGCCGCGATGCTTCCGGACTCGCCGCCGCGGCGCGGGGCGGGGCACCGCCGCGCGCAGTCGGAGATCCTCCTCGGGGGCGCCGCGCTCCCCGACGACCTCACCTTCGACGCCGACCTCGGCGTCGTCGGGGAGGCCTGCGGGGCCGGTGACGAGGATGAGGACGACGACTACGAGGACGAGGACGGTGGCGCCGGCGCGGGCGGCAGCCGGATGTTCGAGATGTTCCTCCAGAACGGAGGCACGCTCCCCGGGCCGCCGGAGCCCTCGGCGCATCCGCATCCGGCGGCGACCCCGCCGCCCCGGCCGCGGCACCAGCACAGCATGTCGATGGACGGCTCCACCTCCCTGCTGGGGTCCGCCACCGCGGGGACGCCCGGGAGGGCGGGCGCTGACGCCAAGAAGGCAATCTCCGACGCCAAGCTCGCCGAGCTCGCGCTCGTTGACCCCAAACGCGCAAAGAGGTGAGAACCTAGCAACAAACCCCTATGAAGGAGAGCTGCCCCCCTTGTTCTGCTTGAGACTGCGGTTTATGTGTTGTCTGTCACGATGTCACCTTTTGTAGTATGTCCGGTTAGTAATAACAATCAGGCGAATATGAAATTAAATGATGCGGCGTTTGACAAGGACTGATCACCTGAAGAGACTGTTATTTCTAATTTTAAAAAGCGCAGCCTCATTGAAAAGAGTCACAGGATTCGTAATGTGAACGGGAGGAAAGTTGTGGAATCTGGAATCATGCATTGAAATGTGACCCACTTGAACTTTTGACCTAATTGTAATCCAACAAAATCTAATAGCATTATGGACTGTCGATATCACCGATATTATGCGATCTGGCTCATTATTGGTTCATAGATAGGTCTGTCAAGCAGTGGTACTGCAAATGAAACAAAACTAACATATCTGATCTTGATTATTAAAGAATCATAGTAGCTCTCTCCTTTGCTAAATCACAGGTGAAAGGCGATTTGGTTCATCATTTGTTGACTAATAGGTTAATTAAATTGCAGTACTTATATTATTCGGTTCATCATTTGGTGACTAATATCTTAATTTGATTTCAGCACTTATAGGCTCATCATTGGGTGACTAATAGGTTAATTAAATTCGAGTACTTATATTGTTTGGTTCATCATTGGGTGACTAATTGGTTAATTTAATTGCAGTACTTATATTGGACAAAACTAACACGGCAGATCTTATTCAGTGAAGAACCGTATTAGTCCTATGCTTCATGTTTGTCACACCTCTTTGATTTGATATGTAGTTTGACATGTAGAAATGTCTTGATGATAACAGATTCGAGCACTTAAATTTCCAGTTTTAAGACTAAATTATTCCTTTTAGTCGGTCCACTAGTCAGCAGGAGGGTGTCTTTATACATTGTAGGTTCAGTAGATATTCGTTTTCTGTCTTTCTTGTGGGAAGACTTCAGGGATGTATTCTAAAATATCCGGCAATGAGCTTGTATCACTGTAATTTAGTAATTTAACTTTTATCAGTAGTTTGGAACAAACTTTTGTGCTACACGCAACTGAGTCTATTCAATTCATGTGATTTCTGAAGGTACTTTACTCTATGATTGATTCAATGGTTGTTCATGAGAACAATCCAATCTAGATGTGCATTGAAGTTATGCTAATTTGATTAACACTCCTAGTAATCTAATATTTGCTTTTGCGACACATTTTAGGATCTTGGCAAACCGGCAGTCAGCTGCTAGGTCAAAAGAAAGAAAGATGCGCTACATTGCAGAACTAGAAAGAAAAGTGCATAATCTCCAGTCAGAAGCGACTACACTATCAGCTCAGCTGGCCATGTTGCAGGTTCTTCACTTGTCTTTACCTTTTCTCGAATTCTTGAATGTAGTGATGAGTTAGATACCTACCTACGATTTGGTTATGAGTCACAGTTGCTTCTCAGTCGCATGGATAGTCAACAGAGAATACATGCTTGGTTTTTGTAATTATTTTTAGCATTTATTAACAGTTTAAATATAGAAGAGATTTGAGACTATGACTTTGCTTCTTCAATTCTGTAACAACTAATTTGTCTACATAAGGCTTTTTACTTATCCAAGCTGTTTTGCGTATCATAGAAACCAAACTGCTTTGAGTATACTAATATGGTATTAGATGTTTTTTTTAAAAAAAATTATTCATGTTTTACTAATGAAGCTTGTTGTGGAAATAATGATAGCTTGTGATTTGGTTTCTGTTTGATAACTCTTAACCTACATATAGGTTATAGATGCTACTAATATAGTTCAAGCTTTTTAGAGAACTTCTCCCCTTTTATAATTTCGACAAGTATATAATTGATTATCTGTATGATACAGAGAGATACCACTGGTTTGACAAGTGAGAACAGTGATTTGAAGATACGCGTGCAGACAATGGAGCAGCAGCTCCGGCTGCAAGATGGTAAAGTTTTGTTCACATAATATTTGTTGCGTTACAAATTTGAAGTGAACAAATTAAGTTTTAGAAAAGAAATGGCACTCTACACACTTCTTTTTTTGTTCCAAATTCTAGTTTTATCATGCATGCATAGGTGAAAATTTCAATGGGGAGGGTTGTCCTGAATTTTTCATTTCGATTATGCTATATAATAAAGGAAATGTGAAGCATGATAAACAATCATTTACAAATATTAACAGTAATTCAATGTAATTTAAGACTTAGGATCAAATTTTCCCTAGAACTTGGGCCATTTATGTCTATGTTTAGGGAAGTAGCACAAAAGCTTATTCCAGGATACTCCTTTTCCATTCTTAGGGGGTGTTTGGTCACAGGGACTAAAGTTTAGTTCTTGTCACATCGAATCTTCGGATGCTAATTAGGAGGACTAAACATGAGGTAATTATAAAACTAATTACATAGATGGACGCTAATTCGCAAGACGAATCTTTTAAGCCTAATTAATCCATCATTAGCACATGTTTACTGTAGCACCACGCTGTCAAATTATCGACTAATTATGCTTAATAGATTCGTCTCGCAAATTAGCCTCCATCTGTGCAATTAGTTTCATAATTAGCCTATATTTGATACTCCTAATTAGTAACCAAACATTCGATGTGATAGGCACTAAAGTTTAGTCCGTGGAACCAAACACCCCCTTAGTATTCTTACCAGACCTTGTCTACTTGCAGCACTGAACGACAGGCTAAGAGATGAGATTCAGCAGCTGAAGATTGCAACAGGACAGGTAAATGCCAACATTGGAAAAATAGGAAACTTTGGTCTGTCCTCATTCGGTGGCAATCCACAAAGTTTCCAGCGCAGCCATATACAGTCTCTTCTGGCTGCGCAGCAGCTGCAGCAGCTCCAGATCCACTCGCAGCACCAGCAACAGCAGCAGACGCATTTGCAGCAGCAGCAGCATCTCAGCACTGCCCTGCAGCACCAGCTGCTGCAGGAGGCGCTTCCGTTCCCCGGAGACCTGAAGATGAAGGGACTAGCAATGCCATCACATGGTCAAAATGCAGGCGCCTCTGACAGCCATGCTGTCAAGAGCGAGCCCTGAGGATTTACCCTGGATTCATGTCTGTTGTTAGGAATAATATTGCTCTGTATGACTGAGCGGTTCATGCATCGGTTAGCACGGTGTCTAGGTAAACTTCAAATTGTCTGAGGCACTTAGGGTTTCTGCAGCCTGTAGCTCCCATTTGGTTGTAAGCTGTAGTGCTGATGAACCATGCTGAGTCATTTCATTTACCGCGCCGAATGTTCCATTCAGAACTGGCCTTGGTCTTCCTGTGCCTGGAACCGTTCTCGCAAGGGTGCAAGAGCAGATTGACAAAAATGACAATGGATCCTTGCAACAGTTCACATCGCCAGCGGTTTTTCTAGCAGATTGCCAATGGATCTTTGCAACAGTTGACGTCGAGGGCCTGAAACCGCGTGTCCGATACACAAGATCAAGCTGAGCCGTAGCAGCAGCCAGCAGGTGTACCCTCCAGCTACAGCACCACGGCACGGACGAAACCGTTGCTGTCAACTTGGCCTGGGAACATTTATGATCAGGGACCACCTCAGCCTGCTGATGATGCTAGCTGTCTGGCTGAAATCGTGGCCTGAACTGCACACCCCGCCGGATTACTTGGCCCAAACGTGTGGCGGCAGCGTCCGCGCAACGTGGTATATGGTAAGGTGTCGGAAGGGATCCTAGTCACCACGATCGGAACGGCGATAAGCCTCGATAAGCACTGGGTGATCTCGATGTGACGCCGAAGGCGACGAGCCTCGAGCCCTCGATGAGCACTGGCTGTGGCTGATTTCGATGTGACTCGTCGGCAACTTTTGCGTCCGTCGTGGGCTCAAGCACGGCGCGGCTGTTCGTTCGGCCGCGCGTCCTCGCCGTACGTGCGGACGTGCCGGCCGCCATGCACTTCGGGGCGGCGGCTGTCGGCTGGTGTCCCGGACGTGCCCGCCATCAGGTGGTTCTCCAGAGCCCGGCCGCGCCCCGGCACGCACCCACCCCCGGGCGGCGACCGCGCCACGGTCCGGCATGTCGCCGCGCCTGGCGCCGCCAGCGTCGAATCGAGGCCCTGATCGTTCCGCTGCGGTCGGCGCTGGTACACACAGCAGTCAACGCTACTAGAACAGCACGCAAGCAGCTTCCAGCTGTTGCTCTTCTGAAACGACGCATCAAGGCACAGGCATGCCAATCTCAGAGCAGAGGTGTCCAGGAATCAGCAAAAGAAAAAAAAATAGTATCATCAATTCATCATTTTGATCAATGCACGGTGGAAACAAGAAGGGGTGAAGAACAAAAGCTATCGTCCGAAAAGGGTACAAGTACAACACGAACACGACCATGTACCAATGTACAAATATGAATCAGCTAGGCTAGAGCAGCAGTCCGGCCCCTGCTTCACGTCCTATACCACCCCCCCCCCCCCCCAACAAAAGAAAAAAGAATCACAAATTTGCCGACGGTGTGTTGTTTGTGTGTGTCACGTCGCTGGCCGTGAAACGCTTCCTTCCGCGTACGCCCATCAGTTTCCTTGGTGTCCTATGCGCCGCCGGCCGCCTGCTGCCGGGGGGTCGAGCGGATCAGTCGTCGTCGGCGTAGCAGCGCTTGACCTCGAAGGCGGCGACGGCGACCACCCAGACGGCGACGAAGACGCCGTAGGAGACGATGTAGGCGTTGGTCTCCTGCGCGATGGAGAGGCCCAGGAAGACGTTGCCGACGGCCACCAGGATCGCCGCGCGCCCGATGTTGTGGTGGTACCAGTTCCAGAACCGCCGCACCTTGGACGTCTTGTCCGGCCGCGCCAGGATCGCCAGCACCTGGTAATAGACGTGGATCAGATATCCAGATCGTCACAGCAATCGAAAAGGCAAGTTCACCAGAAGCAGCAGTGATTTTTTTCCCTTCCTGAGACAGACAAATTAATCTGCGGTTTCCCTAGGTCAACTTTTTCACTGGAAGCACTTTTTTTGTCGGCAAACCGAAGATTCCGAGCATAGAAAACTGAGCATGGCTGCGCGGAGCTGAGCTGCTTCAGCCGCTAGCTCGACGAGAACCCATCTTGTGCCAGCTCAAGAACACACAAGGCTACGGTGGCGCGCCTTGTCTGGTCTGGTCTGGCCTCCGTTGTCAACGGACATGGAAGCCTCTATTTTGATTGCACGCTTTTCACAGGGCATGTGAAAACGCTCTCACTTCTTCCGTCCTAGTGCTACGTATACTTACTCGCAGTCAACAACTCCAAATAAACCTGTCGCTTCTGAGCTCTAAACAAATGAGCATGCTGTTTATCCAGGCTGGCCTCGCGGCAGATCCCAATCCAGACCATGCGCATGTGCCCAAGGAACCCGAAAGTGTCTGCTAGTACAAATGATTTTTATTCAATTTTTCCCCATGTTATTGAGACTGTTAATCTTATCTAGTAGCAGCAGCAGCAGTAACTCAGAGAAGGTTCTGAATTCTCTCTTCCACAGTAAGAAGCATCGCGTACCTGGAGCGACGCCATGGCGAGGATGCCGATGCCGAGCGCCTTGTGCACGCCCACGTTCCTGAGCCCGTCCTCGTTGAGGCGGAAGCCGAGGACGACGGCCGCGATGCCGATGGCGTAGCCGGACACCTGGATGGCCAGGTGGCTGTAGAACCAGCACGGGTCCAGCTGCCGGAAGTAGCGCGCGGTGATCATGCCGATGGGCATCAGCACGCCCCACCCCATCATGGCCAGCAGCCCGTGCTTCCGCTCCGCCGGGAACGTCCCGTCGCCTGCGCCGGCGCTGGAGGACATACCTGCATGCAGCAGACCGGAATCCTCCATCACGCACGCATTCGATTTCGATGGCTCTTGGCAATCGGAGAAGAAGGAGGGGAAAAGAAAAAGGAAAAATGCGAGGTGCGGCAGGCGTACCGGAGGTGTAGTTGAAGGCGCGGGAGGCCATGCTCTGGTGCATCGGCAGCTGCAGGGTGCTGGACGGCGGCAGGTTGCCGTCCGGCCCGACGGCGTAGATCAGGTACGGCTGCGGGTAGTCGGTGCTGAGCTGGAAGGCGAGGTAGAGGCGGCCCGAGCGGGAGACGACGGCGGACTTGTTCCTGACGAGCTTGAGGAGGCCTCTGTTGGGGGCGACCTCGTCGGGGCTCTTCCCGCCGAGGTAGTACTGCTTGACGGTGCCCCGGCCGTTGGATGCCCACCCGGCGACGGCGCTGCTGCCGACCATGGCGCCCTTCCCCGAGAAGCCGACCGCCACGTACGAGCCCTTGTCCGGCGCCGACAGGACGAAGCTCCACTCGCTCGGCCCCGTGTTCTTGTACTGCGCGGCGCACACGAGCCGTGACAAGCAATTCAGATCAGATCGGTTGAGCTTGCGGTGCCTCGTTCGTGAATGCATCGCGACGCATTGAATTGAATCCGACAATATAATTCGCAAAGCTCGCAGCTGCCTCGGATCAGCTACCTACTCCGAGCGAGCTCCGAAGCAGTGCATTGGCATTGGGAGGGATCTAGGACGAATCGAATCCCAGCGGCGAGCACGCTGAATTGTAGTGGGGGCAAGAGAGCAAATTTGAGAGATCGGGGTAACGCGCGAGGCGGGGGCGTACCCTGAGGACGAAGTCCTGCTGCTTCCAGTTGGCGGCGCACCGGAAGCCCGCGGTGTCGAAGGGCACGAGGCTGGCGACCGCGAGCTTCGCCGCGCCGCACGAGTCCGTCGACGACGACGATTCCTGGCGGCTCAGCGCGACGCAGAACCCGAGCAGGGAGAGCAGCACCAGGCGCGCGGAGGAGGACGCTCCGGAAGGAGCCGCCATTGGCGCTTGCTTGCTGCCCGCTAGTGGCTCTGCTCTGCTGCTCGCCCGACTGTTCCTGGACTCGGCAGGCGCCGGGACAAGATTGGTGCGTGGAAGCCAAGGGATGGGGTGGCCGGAGGGACCTCAAGGGGAAGACGCGAGCGGCCAGGGGCCCTCCAGGGCGGGGACAGTTTGGCAAGGTCAGACGATGATGCCGCGCTGCCCGTTCGCGATGCGCTGCTCGATTTCCCTTACCCGCTCGCGTATGTACCGTCCCGCCCCGGAAGCCTCGGCGCTGCGCCTGCCCGCGTGTGAATGGGTGTATGTATATAAGTATCAGTGTGTCACCATGTGGCCGTGTCCTCTGCTTGGGTGACTGACGGAGGTAGACTAGGTACCTTCCTACCGAGGGGATCCCGGTTCTGCGAGGAACGACTCCGTTTAACAATCCGGCGAAGGGTCCGGAATCAGGATTCAGGATCGGATAATTTTGATATTGTGCATCTTAACTGAACTCAGTGATTTCTTATAAATAATCCGAGAAGATCTTAATCTAACTTGTAATCCACGGCTATTCGGCTATATAAGGGAGTCGTGGAGGTACCTACCAAAGACAGCGCAACCAGCCTACATATTTATATTCTAGAAATTCTAAACTAGTCAATATAACACCGAACACACAGCATCGAACATAGGATATAGGTGTTATATTCCTGGCGGTCCAAACCTATCAAAACTCTTGCGTCTTTCTCGTCTACAAATCTACTACCTGATCATATTCCGGGTGGACTCGCCGGAGTACAGATACAAGAGTGATGCTGCTCGCCTAGGGGAGCGCGCACATGGCGGCGATTCAAACGGATTCGCTAACCGCGTCGGGGCGGCCTTCAACTTGGCATAAACAAGACGCGAGGTCTCCTCAGGCTAGCGCGCAGGCGCAGTCGAGCGTGGCATGCTGCTGCTGGAACACTCTGCTGCCAACAACTTGCCATGGCCGATAGGTGATAGTTGCTGCTACCTGCTACTGCGGCGCGATCCACCCAGACCCGGTAGTAAAATCGAGCGAGACAGAGCTGACACCTGCACCTGCAGTCCCGATCCGGGCGTGGGGAAGCCGTTGCGTGGGAGTGCACACCGCAGCCAATCTGGAACCAGGGCCAGTCCGTGTCCAACCCAATCCACCGCATACGCGCCAACATGTCGCTTGTCCCTACGGCCGTACTGCAGGGAGAGAGAGAGAGAGAGAGTAGGGGAGGACTCGGCGGTGCTCGCCGTGGCTGAGCTGCCGAACAGCGAAAAGGGGCGGCGCAAAAGGCCCGGCCGGGCGACCGCCACCGGTGGTGGGGCAGCACCGCACCCCCGGCCCGGGGCGGTGTGCGCGATCGGGGGAGGATGATGGCGCGGGGGGAGAAAGGAAAGGAAAGGTAAGGAAAGGAAAGGCTGGCCCCCAGATGATTATTGCGCGCAGGGAAACAGCTCACGGTTCCGGTGCACGGAGTAAAGAAAAGATGCGGGCGCACATGCGCGCTGCCGCGGCGGATCCGTCCCCATCCCCATGGGTTTCCGAGGGCGCGCGTCCCTCTGCGGCTCCGACTCGGCCTGGGGCCTCACCGTCGGGGGTGCAGTCACCGTCGGCTGGCTTGCATCTTCCCAGCCCCCCTTCCCCAGCCTCGGACTCGGATCTCCGTGTCATTAATAGTCCGGCTGGAGTTTTGTTCAGTTCTTTCAGTTCTCAGCTGGTGTCTGGAGCTCGGAAGGTCTAGCACACAGACTTTCAGGATTAACCGTGAGCCTGGGTAGCTAGCCATGCACCCGTACAAATTTCTCCTAGCGCATCTCTTTCTTGTTTTCTAGTGATGTTAGGTTCGTGTACAATCTTCTCACGCTTTTGAGGTTCTTCATGTCATTATTCGTCCTGCCTTCAATTTTTCATTCGTAGTTGAATTTGAGCGGAGGATGGTGTTTTGATCGCAAGCCTCAAGCAACAATTAGTTGGTTCGATCATGGGCCCACCATATCAATGCTCCAAGCTCTAGCCGGCGGAAATCCCAACCCGCCAATTTTGCCCCCTTTGGTTCGAACACTTGTTTCTCCTTTGTTTGCTATTGATTCCTCTACTTATGCCGTTGCCTGGTGTTCAGCTCGCTCATCACCAAAGGTGCCGCGTGATGGTTTTGAATTGTTGATACGGAAGTGGAAGTACTATAAAGCAGCGCTTGCGTAGCATTGCAGCTTGACGTCACCAATCGAATGCCACGTCATCATAATGGCTTTCAGCGACGGTGCGCCTATGCCCTTGGACTCGAGTCGGTTCCCATTTGAATATTTGAGGAAGTCACTGTGATCAGCTTAGCTGGCTGATCACATCATTTGCTCATCGGTGTAAGGCATGTAGCATGCACTACTTCTTCACCACAAGAAACGCGTCGTTTCTTCTCCCCAGCTCGTGTGGACGCAAAGGAGCCTCTGCACTCCGATTCCGTTGCTAATACACGACCAGCGCAGCTACCGCACATGATAAAAATGGGGATGGCGGAGGCCCGGTCCATTCCAGCAGCAGGACATGCATGTTACTACGCTGTCCGCTCGTCGCCGTTCGATCAAGGCAAACGACGGGATTTTCGGGGATCAGTAATAATCCTCGATCATCTAGAAGCTGTCATGTCATCATCATTTTTTTTTCTTTCTTTTATATACAGGGGCAGAAAAATCAGATCCCGACCTAAAGTTCACTCATCATGCAAACCAAAAACTGGAAAACATCACATGAATGCGTGTGTAAAGTGGAGGTCACATGACACGACAGGCAGCAGCCTCCCAATCCCAACCTGTTTTCGTGTGTGGAGTGGGATCGGTAGGAGGAATGGGAGGTGCAGAGAAGAAAAGCCTGGAAGCCCGCGGGAAAGCAAAGGCCCCAACTCACAAGGATGAAGATCTGACTACTTTTTTTTTTTGCCCCTTTTCAGTTCCCAGTTCGCACAGTTTAAACTGAGGTTACCTCGTCGGAGGCTCCCTACGGTTCCGGTTTTCTCACGTTTTAACCGCTGATGCTTGTGCCGGCCACACGCCCCATGTGGTATGTTTTTCTTTTTAACTGTCCTGCTGCTGTTGCCTAGCCGCCGGTCAGGATTGACAGTCAGACTAGGAACCTGGAACACTCCGAATTGGAGGTGAACGGCACCGACAGAAATGCCCGCAGCAGAAGAGAAAAGAAGGTGGTGGTGTAGTAGAACAAATGAACAATGACACGCTGACACATGCCGCAGTACAGCACGGAGACCTAACCGATCCTCCTGTCCAAGCCCGTGAAACAGCATCAATGACGGGGCGAGAGCGAGACGAATCGTCCGCCCCGATCCATGCGTTCCGGACCATGAACTCGCGAGGAGGGGGAGGGAGCCGTACCGCAGCATGTGGGCGCCGCCGCGCGCGGCCGTGGCGCGCGATTGTCCCGGACTGGCAACAAGGCCGCGGCCAGCGGTTGCTTGGCGCTGCGGCGCAGCGCGGCGCGCGGCCATGTGACGGCGGCAGGGCACCAACCGCTACGCTCTGCGGCGCCTGAGCTGGAGATAGGATGGGATATTCCCCCCAGCCGGGCGTCCGCTTGGCTCGGCGTGGCGACGAGGCCACGAGTTTGGTGGCGCGGCGGTGCACGGCTTCTTTTCTTTGCCCCATTTGGTTCGGGTGCCAGGTGCGTCTGTCTGTGTGTCTGCCAGTGGAAGCCCCGGGGCGTGGTCGCCACCTAGGTTGCTCTGGAACAAGGGCATCCTCCACCTAGAAGCTGAAAAGCTGTTTGTTTCTGTGGCCTGCGCGTGCAAAGTTCCTACTACTGTAGTAGAGATGAATAGATGATCGCCCACCAGGTGTTACTACTTACTACTGGTCAGTAGGAAGCATTCCGTGTGTGCGCAGCCTGCTGCGTTCTGTAGCGATTGGTTGGTTCCTGGCTGCTTTTACTGCAAGGATATGTCAGAACACGTGTGTTGTGGGGGACATTCTTAGAAGGGATGTTTGGATTCTTAGCTAAAATTTAACCCTCTATTTCAATACCGATTAAAAAAATTAAATATGAGCTGATTATAAAACTAGTTGTAGAAGTCTAGGGCTAATTCGTGAGATAAATTTATTGAGCTTAATCAATCCATAATTAGCATATGTTTACTGTAGCATCACATGAGCTTAATAGATTCCTCTCGCAAATTAGCCTAGAGGTAATGCAATTAGTTTTATCATTAATCTATATTTAATATTTCTAATTAGTAACTAAACATTCAATACAACGGAGCTAAAAACTAACGCCGCCGGATCCAAACGGGGCTTGCCCTACCCTGCCCTACTTCATGGACCGACCATACTAGCACACGCGCGGTTATCCTGCGCCAGACAGCAGGAACAGCAGTAGGCCATGAACAGAAACGATGGCAGTTTTTCATTTCTTTTTTGAGATTGAAACGATGGAAGTTGTCTGATGATACTCGCGTGTTACAGTAGCCGCCACCTGCCGTGTCCATGCTCGGCCCGTTGGGAATCTGTCCTGATGATGCCTCTTAGTCCAACCGTGTGTCCAAGGCCATCCTCTTTCTGCTTCGTACGGCCCATTGAGGACTGGAGAATTCCTTTTTCCTGTGGAGGGGAACATATTGTGGGGTTGGAGACAACGAACTGTTTGGTCTGTTTCCACTTCTCTGAGCTCTGAATTTGAACTCCCAAACTTCTTCTATTTCCTTCAGTTACCAGGGCACGGCGCCGGATACTGAGAAAAGGCACCGCGGGTACTGGATTTTTCGAGTTTCTATCCATGCTTTGCAAGATACAGTATAAATCAGTCCAGCGTGGTGGAATCAACAATGGATAACTTGATCCTCCTGTTTAGCAGCATCTCGGTCAGAGAAGCAGAGCACAGCGGGTTCAATGTCATTTTAGTGTAATCTGATCATACTTTTGCATTATTTCGCAACAACTGCCGATGAGCTCGGAGCTGGACACGACAACGCAGCAGAACCCCGGATGTGGTTTCTTGCACAGCGCAGGAGGTTCCGGGGAAGCACACAACTAGGATACCCTAGCCCAGGCTGAGGTAAAGCGCGGCGGCGGCGCCCGCGGCGTAGACGGCGACGACCCTCCCGACCACCGCGGGCGCGGCGCGGGCCGCCACGCCCACCCCGACGATCCCGGCCGCGGCGGCGGGGGCGCGCACGAGCGCCGCCCCCGCCGCGCCGGCCAGCACGGCCTCCCTGAACAGCTCGGCGGCGAACTCCCCGAGCTGGGCCCGGGAGAGCTCCGCCTCGCCCTCGAGCCCCGCGGCGCGGAGCGCGGCGTCGACGCGGGCGCGGGGCGGCGGCGAGGGCACCCAGCGCCGGACCAGCGGGACCGACGCGCGGAGCGACGCGTGGAGGCGCGCCGCGGCGTCGGCCAGCTGGTAGAGGCGGACGCCCCGGAACGCGCCCTGCGCGTCCGCGAGGCACCGGTCGAAGGCGTCGTCGCAGGCGGCGGCGAACGCCGGCGCGCGCCGCAGCGCGGCGTCCACGCGCTTGGAGGGGCTCAGGCCCATCTCGGCGGATTGGGTGCGTGTGGGGCGCGCGTGGAGCGGCGGACGGGGATGATGATGGCCGACGTCAACGATGTGCTGCTGGGCTTCGCGGGAGTAGCTTGCGAGGCCACCTCTTTTTTTCTGTCTGATAACTGGGCTGGGCCGTGAAAATTTGTACTGGTTTGATCGGCAGGCTTTGCTTAGTGTGCTGGGCTGCTGCTGATTCCAGGCATGGTCTGGCCTTATTATGGACCGGGCCAGTCATGTTTCCTACTAGCAGTCCATACTTCCTCCCATCTCTCGAAGAAAAAAAAAACCATACTCATACTCATCAAAAAAAGAAAAAGAAAAAAGGGGGTTCATGCTGCTCGTTGCTGCAAAGTGGATGGTAGGTAGAGGCGTTAGTACGACGTTGCGACCCTTTTCAACCCATCTCGACCAGCGACCGGCATGCACTAGCTCATAGAGAAATTGCGTAGGGTCAATGATCGAGACCACGCAGGGCCACATAGCCCATACACGGCTAGGGATGTAGGCCAGTTAGTTCCGGTACTCCATGGCGGCAGGGCGCGCGAGAATGCGGGCTCTTGTGCTTGGCGCTGCCCCGCGCCCTGAAACCCACACACCCCCCCACGACGGTGCGCGTCGGGGAAGGTAAACAATGGCGGGGGACTGGCCGGGGAGGCAGGTGACGTCCGGACCAAACTTCCATCAGCGCCTAGATTTCCGAGAGAGCTCTAAATGCGACCGCGTGATGAGCCTAGCCCCAGTAGCTCCTCGCGTACTCTTTCGGCCCGGCACGCCGTGTGCATGTGAAGAACTGAGAGAGAGAGAGAGAGAGAGAGAGAGAGAGAGAGAGAGAGAGAGATGGCGTAGATGGGGCGGTGAGTTTGGGAATACCCTCTGAATCGATCTCCTGCTTGCTGCAGGGTTGTTTAAACCGTCTTATAGTAGCCATATAGAGTTAGTGAAACTGAGATTATATCCCCGAGGTTATACCAAATTTGTCACAATATTTATGTGCTACTCCCTTCGTTTTAAATTGTAGATCGTTTTAGTAAATTTTGATGCACAATTTTTGTTATGGATCTAGACATAATGTACATTTAGATGCATTGCAAAATCTATTCATTTAGATTTGCCAAAACGTTATATATTTTAAAACGGAGGGAGCATGATAGAGTACCACCAAGATACAAATTGGATCGCAGAAAAAAAATCAAACAGTATCCACCAGAATGCTTAATCTGAATATGGCAAATTAACAGTCAAAATTCTGAGGATTTCCAGTTGCGTGGTACTGGAACTAAAAAACGAACTCTGAGGCAGAGATAAGAATTCGCCACGTACCTGCACTGTCAAATGCTGAGCTCCACACACAGAATGGAACTAAACTACTGGTCTGCACTGCCGAAAATCAGTGCCTCTAGCTCAGCCAGCTAGCTAGATCCCTGACGATACGGGCAGTATCTGCATAGCTGTTTATAAGAACCTGAGCACAGTTTAGCCGTGCATCGGTCCCATGATCTTCGTCCTATATTGGACTTGGACTGGCCGGCGTGCCAACGGACCATGCAAGGAATTCCCCATGCAATCTGCTGCGTACAACAAACTGCAGGCAGCTCGATCTAGTTTGTTGGCCTACAGGTCGACCGCCCAAGCTCCCCTAGGGCGAAACTGTCCACTGTCCGCGCGTGAAAAGGCGAGCGATCGGCCTCGTTTTTCCTGCCGCAGTTATGGCAAACTCACATACCAAAGATTCGTTGCATCCAAGCGATTCAGCATCAGTATAGGCTAGGGGCCAGCAGGCTAGCTTCTTCTTAAACAGCACACAACTACACAAGCATTGCACATTCTCTCGTGCAATCGATCTGCAGGCCTATAAATAGCCATGCCACAGAAGCTGCTGTCCAACACAACTGCTCACGTAGCACAAACATTCAGCACCGGCAAGAGGGTTGATCAGTAGAAGCGAGCAGGGAACGTCGATCTCGCCCCCCATGGCGTCCCAGCCGAGAGGAATCCTCACTTTCTTGCTGCTCGCCGTGGCGTCCACCGTTCTTTTTACTGCCGTCGAGGGGGCCAGGCGGCTGCAGCCGGAGGGACAGTACGCCGCCGACCACCACCCCGCGCTGCACGAGAGGGCGAGGTCGCTGATCATGGCGTGGGTGGCGCAGCTCACCCAGGGGCCGAGCCCTAGAGGCCCCGGCCACTAGAGAGGCTCGGGCTGCTTGAGAGAGTTGATGACGCCATCATCGAGCATGCACGAACAGTACGTTACGTTGGCCACGGCAGTCGTACTGTCTTCTTCCGACAGACTAGCTTGTTTCTCTCCCAGTCAGGACTCAGGAGGAAGCTTTTAAGTATTTTGATAATTTTAATTACCCTGGATGCGCCTGCTAGTTTTTCTGGGCGCGTGATGTGTTATATATATATATATATATGCTCGTCGCAGATCATGTACTTGCTTCCAGCATTCTGTTACTCTTTCGCTATATGTCCATGAACAAATTCAACAATAAGGGAGGCAATATGAGTTTATAGCTTATATTAACAATTTCAGTTTATCTGTCGTACTACTACTAAATTAAAGGTATATCAGTATCTGCGCATTTGCAATGGGTTGGTTAGCCACAGATGGTTATTGCGCTATGCATATCGGTGTATGATTCCATTATTGTTCATCATATAACAGATATTTGTTTTCTGATGCAAAAAATTTCATGGAATAAATTGGAGATTTTCTAGCTAGTGATTCATGATGAGCACTTTTGCTCAACTGCCAAAAGATCATGATGGAGTTTTCTTGTTCTTCAGTGCTCCTTGAAACTTTGATCGTCGGCGCCATAAACTACAGTATCGCCCAAACAAATATAAGCTCCACTGGTTTTATCTTTAATTTTCAGGCAGATCGAATAGCTAGTTTAATGCACAATGTATGTTTGGCCCCGAGGGGATACGATTAGAAGTTAACGTGAACGTACTGAAGAAATGCACATCGATACTGAATATGTCTCACCTACTAGCTCGGTCCAAACGCAAATTAAAACGGGAGCTGCAAGCTGTTGACTAATTGCACTGGCTCACACGAACCACAGCCCAGGGGCATCAAGGCATGCATGCACCCAGTACAATACTAGTACAAATGTACAAAACCCTGTAACATAACATAGTACATGGCACATGGCTGTAATATCAGCGTTTAATTAGCGCATCTTTAAACTCTAGTTCAACATCTCATCTTGGTCTAGTTCGACATCAAGTCTTGACAGCCGACACACCACCCAAAGTGGCATACCATGTATACGTATACGACCTGTTCCAAACTACAGCAAAAATTAAACAAGCTCACGGGAGCACTACGGGATACTTGGACAGGACACTTGGGACGCGCCCTACATGCGCAGCCGGCGGGCGGCGTGCCTGTGCACGGGCACGAGGGAGACGTCGTCGACGACCGGCCCGCACAGCGTCCCGTCGGGCTTCATGTGGTAGTTGGAGCTGTGGAACACCACGCGCGTCAGGCCCTCGGCCGCCTCGAAGTCGAGCTCGACGCGCCTGTGCCCGCCCGTGCCGCGGGACTCGTACGACGCCGTCGCCCTCGTCTGCCCGGCGTACACGTCCACGCCCAGGGTCCCCTCGCACCCGTTGGCCCCGTCGCCGACGGAGAAGGAGAGCCTGTAGGCCCGCCCCGGCACGGTGCGCGCCTCCTGGACCAGCGCGCACTCCATGCCGGCCACCAGCTCCACGGCGCGCGCGCCGCGCGGCACCGCGTGGTGCGCCGCGTCCACGTACTTGACGACCTTGGTGTCCGACAGCACCATCCACCCCGGCAGCGGCGAGTAGAGGTCCTCCGACATGGGCGGCACCAGCACGCCCCACGGCACGTCCGGGAAGATGTGCGGGCCCTCCTCGAAGTCCCCGTTCCTCAGCATGTTACCTGCTGCACGCGATCGATCGACTTGATGATTGGTTAATTTTGTTCGTTCGCCGGATAACAACAAGGTTAAGAAATTTCGTAGCCAGCAGAGATTACCCTGGACGTGGTGGGGAGGGTGGAGGGCCTTGATGGCGATGAAGTCGACGAGGGGTCCGCACGCCGGGTTCTCCTCGTGGCCGGGGTTGTGGATGGAGAGCCACACGGTGCTGTGCTTGGCCTTGAAGGCCCAGGAGTAGGAGTCCCAACCGCTGCTGGTGTACACGGTCTGGATGGGGAGGACGCCGAAATCCGGGGTGACCGACACGTTCAGCGCCTCGGCCTGGGCGCACGACCGCGCGGCGGTGAAGGTGATGGAGTAGTAGGCCTGCCGGATCACGCAGAGCTCCTGCCGGATGGTCGCGTCGTTCCCCAGCCGCACGGCGCGCGCGCCCTCCGGCACCGGCAGGATCATGTCGTCCTGCGTGTGGCCGGACCCGATGTACTCCACGAACCCTGAGATCTCCCAGTGCGGTATGGCGTTTGGACTCATCACCCTGGTGTCCTTCATCTGGGACTCGTCCGGACCCTGCTCAAAATCGCCATTCGGTAACAGGCCTGCACGCAATCGAGTTGTCGATCAGAGCGTGAAGAGAGACTCCAGATCGATCGAAGTGGTTTCGTCAAGAGTGAATCAGAGGCTGTGACTTCAAGTATTCATTCCGGCACACCGCAGGTTTACGAACTTACGATAAAGAGTAGAAGTAGGATCTATGTGGTTTAATGGACAAATTAAAAGACCAAATAACATTTCTACCTCATGTTATGTCTGCAAAGTTTACAAAAGCCCAAATAACTTGCTACTTTATCAGCTTTCACTGAATGACTACGTCAGTTGTCCATACTGCTAGTTTCGCAAACCCTAATTAGATCTACGGCCCAAACCGAAATGTTACGGTCAAACCACCATGGACACCAATTTCAATATACATTATTCGGACTGACACATGGATACGAGCTAAATGAACTCTCAAGTGCACGCCATCGACATGTGACAGTATATGTGTGGGACGGAGTCACAGAGCGCGGTTCTAAAATCAAAATTTTATCATGGATATGAGGTAGATGTCGATCAGGCAATCAGAACCTTGGATCCCATTAACCATGAAGCCAAGTGCTGCAGCACTGATAAGTCAACGCCAGCGCCTTTGTACAAAAAGGATATTAAGATAAGCTCAAAAAAAAGGATAATAAGATAAACTCTAGCCAACAAGGCAACAGGAGGATAAAGCACAATAACTTGGCCGGGCAGATTAAAGCAAATGATTAAGCAGCAGCGGATCGGAGCGGAGTGCTAGTTTGCGAGCCCTCACCATCGCTGACGACGGCGGAAGCAGCTTGAGCGGCCACGGCGACGAGCACGAACAGCGCCACGCAACGGCTGCGACCCGTGGTCATCTCCGACTCCCTTCCTCCCGAGAGGTCTCGGCCCTGACGGCCACGTCCGAGAGGTAACGAACGAACAGAGCTGCCGCGCGCCGCCTATCTCCAGCGCCCTGAGATAGCCGGATATGGAGTAAATCGTCGCCGCCCGGCACCGCTTATATAAGAGCGGCCACTTACTAGCTGGTGCGCATCATGATGCGGCCCGACGTACGGAGGCCGCGCCGCGAGACGCGCCGGCCGGATCGTGGCCGCGGCAGCGGGCATCTCTCACTCTTGGGCACAGGGGAGGTGGCCGTACGTCTCGATCGGTTTGGATTCCTTGCACCTGCAGCTACTGGGGGCAACAACCCGGCGTGCGCTCACGTGCCGCACTCCTTCGCTCTCGTGGATTCATGGGGGGCATCAAGCACGTCGAAGATTCCGTAGCCCAACGCCACGGTGACGGCCATAGCCGCCCGGGCCTTGCCGGCGCGACGCCATCTGCCACGCCCGGGCCTGTGTTCGTACCCATTGCTTGAGCCTCCAGTTTCAGAAAAAAGAAAAATTGGTCTGATGCCTTCCACCGTCCAAAGCATTGACCCAAACTCCCAGAGCATCTACAAAGTCAAACATTTGCATACAGCGGCAGGCTCTCAGCAAACTCGCTCATAGAGTCATAGTTGCGACCCCACCTTCTCGGTCACCTGAACTTTGTTCCTAAGAAAATCAGAATCCTCTAACCACACCGGCATTGATAGCGAGGGCAATCCGAGCCCTGAAACCAGCCAGTTAGCTTCCGTAGATGCTATATCAATAAGTGCTTCGTTTAGAAAAGGAACTGCGCCAAGCAACTTGGAAATTGTCCGCCCCTCCAAAACTTGGAAATTGTTTTTGTTTCAGCATCCATATCCTTAATAATCTCGTGTGTCATGGGTTAAATGTTGTGTGCCGCATATGAAACAACAAGACGGCACTGTCTTAGAGAGTATAGGGGGTTGTTTTATTTACCAACCTGAATGAAAGAACTAGTACTGTAGCACTGAAAGATCGCCGTTGTTGAAGCTACCATACTTAAAATACCACCGAAAGTGGCAACTCGTTCGAAAAAATACCACGCCACATGCTTTTCTCTCTACAAGGCAACGTTAATTATCGTTAATTTGAAAAGTATTTCAACTACTAGCAGGTCAGGCGGCTCAGCTGTCAGCACACATCTTATCTCAAATCACGTTATTAAGACACTGCAGATACGACCACATTTCCTGGCAATTCTTGAAACGGCCACATACAACGCGCCCCTGCGGAGATGCGCTCTACATCCGCAGCCGGCGGGCGGCCGGCGTGTGGGCGTGCTCGGGGACGAGCGACACGTCATCGATGACGGGGCCGCACAGCGTCCCGTCCGGCTTCATGTGGTGGTTCCCGCTCTGGAACACCACGCGCGTCACGTCGGCGTCCGCCACGAACTCGAGCTCGGCGCGACTGGACCCGCCCGCGCCGCGGGACTCGTACGCCACCTTGAGCGCCGCCGCGGACGCGTAGGCGTCCACGGCCAGGTGCCCGGCGCAGCCGTCGCCGGCGTCCCCGACGGAGAAGGACAGCTTGTACGGCCGCCCGGGCACGGTGCGCACCTCCTGCAGCAGCGCGCACTCCCTGCCGGCGACCAGCTCCACGGCGTGGGAGCCGCGCGGCACCGCGTGGTGCGCCGCGTCCACGTACTTGACGACCTTGGTGTCCGACATGACCAGCCACCCCGGCAGCGGCGAGTGCTCGTCCTCCGCGATCGGCGGGACCAGCACGCCCCACGGCGTGTTCGGGAAGATGTAAGGCCCGTCCTCGAAGTCCCCGTTCCTCAGCATGTTGTCTGCTTCAGTTGGGTTCGCCCACCAATTCAAGTACTCGTCAGTGCGAATTTCATGTAAAAATCCAGCTAGGGCATCGAGGAATCAGGAGTCGATCTTACTCTTGACGTGGTGGGGAGAGCGGAGGGCCTTGATGGCGATGGCGTCGATGAGGGGGCCGCACGCCGGGTCCTCCTCGTGGCCGGGGTTGTGGATGGAGAGCCACACGGTGCTGTGCTTGGCCTTGAACGCCCAGGAGTAGGAGTCCCAGCCGCTGCTGGTGTACACGGTCTGGATCGGGAGGATGCCGGACTCCGGGGTGACCGACACGTTCAGCCTCTCGGCCTGGGCGCAGGTGCGCGCCGCGCCGAAGGTGACGGAGTAGTACGTGTGCCGGATCACGTTCAGCTGCTGCCGGAAGGTCGCGTCGTTGCCCAGCCGCACGGCCTGCTCGCCTTCCGGCACCGGCAGGATCATGTCGTCCTGCTTCTGCCCGGACCCGAGGTACTCCACGAACCCTGAGATCTCCCAGTGGGGTATGGCGTTTGGGCTCATCACCCTGGTGCCGTTCATCTGGGACGCGTCTGGCCTCTGCTCAAAGTGGCCGTTCGGTAGCGGTCCTGCACGCACAAAATGTTGTTAGAACTCGGAAGATATGTACAAATCCTAGGACGGGCACTGGTGTCGGAGTGCAGTGGTGCTCCGTTTTGCCGATTATGACTAGCGCTTTAAGTTTACGCTTAGTACATGCATATTTTTCTGCTCCTCCTACACTACATGTGCCTGAAAATTTGAGAAACATGACACGATCGAACGGTACTCGTGACCCTCTTAGGGTAAATGGTGGGGGCTGCTAGGGAATCTGGAGAAATGGATTCCCTGCAGCACTGCCCCCTGCAGTTGGATATATCGTCGACGTGTGGGTCCAACCCCATAAGTAAGTGGCAGTCCTGCAGGCGAGTTCTTTCCGGAATCTGGTGTGCTCCCGACTTAGGAACGGATCCTTCGGGGGCGGGAGGCTATCGCTCTGTATTGGGAGAGGAGGATGGCCATTAGGCTAGATAAGAGCAAGGGAGACGTAGAGATGGCCTGACGACGTGGGTTAGTGTGGTGAGGGCAACGAGACCGAACGTGCCGTCCATGAGGTCACCAAGGGTGGCGGTAGGTGGGGGCAAACAGTGGCCGGCAATGCAGGACTGAAGCAATACCTAGGGTTGAAGATTAGCAAGAGCGCTCTGATCTAAGATCCAACGTGATGATTCGCCACCAGAAAAAATATAGTTGAAGTATAGTAAAGTTGCCTCCCTTTGCTTTTAACAATGATCTCACTTGCATCTTGTTGCTCTCCAACCTCATCTTTTGAGGACTCCACAATCAGATCTGCACTGGTATCCTTGTCAATTTTTCTGTCTTTTAACATCACCCAACACTTTCACCTCCCGCGTCTCTAGCAGCCCCATGTTGCACCATCACCAATTTAGCTGTTATTGCAATCTTCCCTCTAAGTTCACTCCTTACAATGTAAATGACAACCCTTGGACTTGAAAACCTAGCTCTCACAACCCGCATGAGTTGGAGACGTTCAAGACGGAGAAAGACAAAAATTTGGTGCGAAGGAAGGCCAAAAACACGCGATGAAGTTTAGCATTTGCCCTCAACAATGGCACCGTACGTCTATACTGCGGTGCGCCTGACAAGTCAATGCCAGCCTGGCCAGGAATAGAGTTGACAATTGATATTGATGGAACCTAAGAAAACTAAGCAGCAAGAACATGAGCATGCGCAACTACTTAGCATTAGGGATTTAGAAAGCAAAAAACCGTAGCATGCATCAGAGCCCTCAAAAGCATAGTACGGAGCATGTAATAGTACTAGGGTCACCCTCTAGTACTGGTTCGCGAGCTCTCACCATCGCTGACGGCAGAAACCGCTCGAGCAGCCATGCCGAGCATCATCAATAAGAGCGCCACGGAGCGCGCGCCCCTCGCCATCGCGCAGGCTCCCTTCTCACGACGACACGAGCAAGCCACTCGGTTCCTGACGAGCTAGCATATGGCCATGCGAGCTAGTAGACCCCTTGATAACGAAGCAGGAGCAAAGCGACCAGGCGCGCACGGCTTATATAAGAGCAGCGACTTATGTGGCGGCTGGCCCGCTGACCTTGAGCGATCAGGGGGCGGAGGCGCGCGCGTGGCGGATGCCGACGAGGCGACGACGGACGGGGCGCCGCGGGACGCGCCGGCGGGGATCGTGCAGCTCGGGTCACGTTGGGGACCTGCTCTGCTGCAGTCACGTGGCACCCTGCCCCGCTCGCGTGGCCCACCGGTGCCTGGAAGATTCCGTGCCGGTTCTCCGCACACGACACGCCCGCACGCCGCGGCGCCCGAACGCAACGGCCGGCCGCGACGCCGACGAACCGGCGCTCGCCGTCGTGGCGCGCCGCGTGGGTGGGCAGCGGTCAGGCTACCGGCACCGGCTACCTGTTACGGCCTACGGCTTCGCCTTGGCGGACAAACGCACTGGCCACGCACGGGGCGCGCCGGCCCCGGCCGCAGCTCGGCGCGGCGAATCTGTACGTCGAGCCACTTGCCGCGGCCAGTCGGCCGCCGTCGATCCGTCGTCGGCCAATGTCACCCCCCCACCCCCAAGCCCACCGGCCACATTTTCAAACGCGTCCCCCGGCCCTTAGCATCTTGAAAGTCAAAACCTCTGCCCTGACTCTACCAATATCATACGGGTATATCTGAATCTCGAATCTCAGCTCTCCGGTCAGCCCAGCACGTTCGTTTGTGTGAAAGTGTGCGCGATCGGCGCGACGCCGTGCAAATCTCGAACCAGCTCATGTCTGTGGCTGTCACTGCATGTTGTTGCCGCTGGCGAGATCGACCGGGGCGTGAGTGAATCGCAGGATAAGCAGAGATGGTCTCGGGTACGAGGAGGAAGAACAGCTTCCCTGCCCTCAGGTTCAGTTGACTGAATGGATATAGTTCAATGGCGAATTCAGATGCGGACTTTGCTTTTAAGCCTCAATCTCACACATTGCCTCGCAGGACCCACACGACATGAGGACATACTCCACATACACAGAGTACTTGGCTACGGTTTTCTGTTACTCTCCTCCTCCTCCTCCTCCTCCTCCTCCTCCTCTTCTTCTTCTTCTGCTGCTGCTGCTGCTGCTGCGGCTGCTGCTCCTCCTCCTCCCTGCATATCCATCAGTGGTGACAGACTGACAGCAGCGAGCACATGTCTTTGCTGCAGAAGTATGCAATCCATGATGCCATCAAACAAGTTAAGGCGAATTCTACAACCACCCGCTACGTACGGACTGCTACTGCTACTCCCCGGCCACAAGCAGAGGCCAGTACGCGTATGTTCCGGCACGGCAGTGTCTGTATCACGTAGCAGCGGACGCGGATCGTCTGAAAAATCTCTGCTCCGGGACGAACTACAGGAGCAGCCGGCGCCCGCGCCGGCGCACGCTGACGAGGGCGACGTCGTCCAGGACCGGCCCGCACAGCGTCCCGTCCGGCTTCATGTGGTGGTTGTAGCTCTGGAACACGACGCGCGTGGGGTTCGCCGCCGCGGCGAACTCGAGGCTGGCGCGCCTGGACCCGCCCATCCCGCGGGACTCGTACTGCACCCTCGCCGTCGCCCGCGCCGCGTAGGCCTCCACGGCCAGGGGCGCCGCGCACCCGTTACCCGCGTCCCCGACGGAGAAGGACAGGCGGTACCACCGCCCGGGCGTGGTCGGCACCTCCTGCAGCAGCGCGGCCTCCCTGCCGGCCACCAGCTCCACGGCGCGCGCGCCCTGGGGCACCGCGTGGTGCGCCGCGTCCACGTACTTGACCACCTTCGTGTCCGACATCACCATCCACCCCGGCAGCGGCGACACGTCGTCCTCGTCCAGCGGCGGCACCAGCGCGCCCCACGCCGTGTCCGGGAAGATGAACGGGCCTTCCTCGAAGTCTCCGTTCCTCAGAATGTTACCTGCAAGCACGGGACAACCCATATCCACTCTTTCTGAAACCAGACAAGGTTTTTCTGAACAATCTTCGAGCACTTTTGTACCAGATTATTACCTTTCTCGCGACGCGGAGGGTTGAGGGTATTGATGGCGATGAAGTCGATGAGGGGGCCGCACGCCGGGTCCTCCTCGACGCCGGGGTTGTGGATGGTGAGCCACACGGTGCTGTGCCTGGCCCTGAAGGCGTAGGAGTAGGAGTCCCAGCCGCTGCTGGTGTACACGGTCTGGATGGGGAGGACGCCGGACTCCGGGCCGACGGACACGTTGAGCTTCTCGGCCTGGGCGCAGGTGCGCGCCGCGGAGAAGGTTATGGAGTAGGTCTTCTTCCGGGTCACGCTCAGCAGCTGCCGGATGGTCGCGTCGTTGCCCAGCCGCACGGCGCGCGCGCCTTCCGGCACCGGCAGGATCATGTCGTCCTGCTTCTGCCCGGACACGATGTACTCCACGAACCCTGAGATCTCCCAGTGGGGTATGGAGTTTGGACTCATCACCCTGGTGCCGTTCATCTGGGACGCGTCTGGCCCCTGCTCAAAGTCGCCATTTGGTAACAGACCTGGTCGTCACAAGGAACAGCAAGTTTTCGTAAGTTGGGACTCATACGTGGATGCGCATTCATCAAGGCGACATGAGTAACATGAATGCACAATCTTTAAAAAGGGTAACATGAGTGCAGATTTTCGCATACTCTGGCTTTGTGAAGCGATGCAAATGTGGCATTTTACTCAAGAAACGTTGAAGCAGGTTTCACATTACAGGTACATCTGGATCTTTTCGGGCTATTTGTTCTCTTCTCCAGATAGGAACAAAAGGCAGATACGCCATGGTTTTGGGTAGACCATCCCTCTGCAGACGCTGTGAGGATTTACTACTGGGCATAACTAATTAACGTTTTTCACAATAGCTAAATAAAGTAATGTGAAGATAGTAATTATGTGACTGTTCCGCTGACTATGGTATTTTATCATTTAATCAACTCAATCTAAACGGCACTTTGAGGTCACTACTTACTAGACATTTGGACAAACTAAAACTAGCAAGATGAACATGAAGCTAGCTCGATCAGTTGTCAGTAAGTGGAGGGCATACTAAATAGGGAACAACAAACTGCTGTCTTTGTGAATGAGCTCCGTAACTTTATAAGGCGAAAATCTAAACCTGACATTGGAGTGCCAGTTTGTGATCGAGATCTCACCGTCGGTGACGACGCCTGAAGCCGCTGGAGCAGCCACGCCGATGAGCAAAAGCAGCAGCAGCACGCGACGCGACCTCGTGCCTCCCGTCATGCCGGCCGGTCGGGCTCCCCTCTCGCGAGCTCTCCCTGTTCGGGGACGTGCTGAACACTCGAGCTCAATTGTGTGTGGGGGGGGGGGGATCGATGGAACAGTCCCGTGAACAAGGCCGTCGTCTCGCGTCGCTCAACTTATAGAGGTAGCGTCGCTCGGGGAAGGTAGCGCTCGGGGCACGAGGAACGGTGGACAGCGCACGGCAGGCATCTCGGTGCCGAGATGGGCTGGCCGGTCGACCCCGCTTCTTGCCGAACCGGGACCTTCAACTGCAAGAGTACCCCGCTGGTGCGCGTCTCGTCGTCACGTGGCTCCCGTCGCGAGCGATCGACTAGCCATTAGTGGAAGTTTCGGCTTCAGTTCGCCAGGCGGGCGTGCGGGGTGCACGGCCCGGTGCGGTCATGTGCTAACCGCTGGCAATGGCGAAGTGGCGAGGCCTGTCGGCCGTGGCGACGACGGGCCAGGGTCATGCTGAGCAGGCAGAGTCAACTCATGTGCGCCACGGGCAGGGGAGGAAACACTGTCGGTCGTGCACGTGTGGTATCTCCTGTGCCAGTGCCGATAGATGATCTAGCTCGTTTCGAGTTGTGGTGAATAGATGAAAGCATGCTTTGTTAATGAAAATCGATCAACCACACATGCGTAAACCCTGCCTCTACCTGAATTACTACTGACAAACAAGATTTCCAAAGGTCGAAAATGGTGATCATATGGGTTACATAGTGCCGGAGCAGATTCTGCCCATGGATGCACCTTAACCGCTGATCAGGCAAAGCTGCTACAAAGTTTCCGCGCGGCACGCGGCGAAATGGAACTACATGAACAACCGGCGCGCCGCGCGCTTGCTCGCGCCAACGAGGGAGACGTCGTCCACGACCGGCCCGCACAGCGTCCCGTCGGGCTTCATGTGGTGGTTCATGCTCTGGAACACGATGCGGGTGACGTCCGCGGCCGCCGCGAACTCGAGCTCGCCGCGCCGGGACCCGCCCGTGCCCCGGGACTCGTACGTCACCGCCAGGCTCGAGGACGCCGCGGACGCCCTCACGGCCAGGGGCTGGGCGCAGCCGTTGCCCGCGTCCCCGACGGAGAAGGACAGCCTGTACGTCCGGCCGGCCACGGTGCGCACCTCCTGCAGCAGCGCGACCTCGCTGCCGGCGACCAGCTCCACGGCGCGCGCGCCGCGGGGCACCGCGTGGTGCCCCGCGTCCACGTACTTGACTACCTTCGTGTCCGACATCACCATCCACCCCGGCAGCGGCGACACCTTGTCCTCCTCCATCGGCGGCACCAGCGCGCCCCACGGCGTGTCCCGGAAGATGAACGGGCCCTCCTCGAAGTCTCCGTTCTTCAACATGTTACCTGCAAGCACGAGTGCATGATTTGTACGGTGGGACAATCCGTTTCTACTCTTTCTGAAATCAGATGGGCTCTTCTCTGAATAATCTTCGACGCCCTTCGCGTAGGAATTTTACCCTTTTCGCGGCGCGGAGGGCTGAGGGTCTTGATGGCGATGAAGTCGATGAGGGGGCCGCACGCCGGGTCGTCCTCGTGGCCGGGGTTGTGGATGGAGAGCCACACGGTGCTGTGCCTGGCCCTGAAGGCGTAGGAGTAGGAGTCCCAGCCGCTGCTGGTGTACACGGTCTGGATGGGGAGGACGCCGGACTCCGGGCCGACGGACACGTTGAGCTGCTCAGCCTGGGCGCAGGTGCGCGCCGCGGAGAAGGTGATGGAGTAGGACGCCTTCTGGGTCACGCTCAGCAGCTGGCGGATGGTCGCGTCGTTGCCCAGCCGCACGGCGCGCGCGCCTTCCGGCACCGGCAGGATCATGTCGTCCTGCTGCTGCCCGGACCCGATGTACTCCACGAACCCGGAGATTTCCCAGTGTGGTATGGCGCTTGGGCTCATCACCCTGGTATCGCTCATCTGGGACTCGTCCGGTCCCTGCTCAAAGTTGCCATTTGGTAACAGGCCTGCCACAGCCCACAAGGAACAAACAAAGTTTTCGTAAATCATAAGTTGGAACTCTCGTTCATGGATCCACATTCATCAAGGTGACATGAATGACATGAATGCATATTCATAAAAAAAAGGCGATATGAGTGCAGATTTTTGCATACTCTTTGTTTGTGAAGTTATGCAATTGAGACAATTTATTCAAGAAATGTTAAAACAAGGTTCACATTAGAGAGACATCGATCTGGATCTTTTTGGGCTACATATATATTCTTCTCCACTCCCGCGCAAAAAAGGAAAAAAATCTCAACATAGGAACGAATACTCTCTAGGGAGCTGAGAACCACACCTGGTGCAAATGGTACATTTCAGTTCTATTCCGTTCTAATTTAAAATTTGTTTCAAAACTTATCTGGACAAGCATTTCATTAAATTTATAAAGGACAAATATGACATACAAGCCTGTGAGCAAACTAAAGAGTGAATGATGTGATAAACTGAAAAATTGTCCTACTACCTAACACCTAAAGAAACCGGTATTTGGAGAGGGGGGGGGGGGGGGAGGATAGGGCACTTTTGGTGACGGTGATCTAACAGAGAGTTTTCTGGCAATATGCTTTGGCTATTATTGAAAGTGTGTCTCACCTTGCCGTTGAAAACCCTATTGTTCCGCTCTATCCAAATCTTCCAAACCGTGAGCATGACACTTGTGTATTAAGACCTTTCCGTAACAACTTTTGAGCTACAACTACAACCCTTGAGCCACCACTACTCTAGCGGCTCATACTCCATCCATGGCATTAGTTGGTGCCCAGAGGGGCGCAACAACTTGAACGTACAAACATTCTCGGCACAACACAATCCAAGGGTTAGGTATCTACGGTTTATGGCTCTTGGGAACAAAAGAGCACATTTTGCCATAGTTTGGTAGACCATGCCTCTGGAAATGCTATGAGGTATTTACTGCCCATAGTTGATTAGTGCTTTTCATATTAGCTAAAAGGTTATTTTTTTTGTCAAGCTTCCTTTGCCATTAATTTTTAGCTAGCCAAAAAAAACTATTGTCAATTAGCAAGCTAATCATTAGTTGGGGAGGGTCCGAATAGGGTCTAAATACAGTATTCTGAATCTAGTAGTTCTGTGGCTGTTCTGTTGACCGTGGTATCTTATAATGTGGCTCAATTCAGACAAGAACTAGCAAAAGACCTAAAGGAAGCAAGCTTGGTCAGTTCTCAGCAAGTAGAGTACAGCAAAAAAACAAAAATAAAAACTGTTTCCCTGAATTAGCTCCTGAAATTTACAAGGCGGAATCTAAACCTGCCTGCCAGTTTCCAATCCCAGCGACGTGAAAGTCGTCCAAGGATCTTACAGCATCCATGTGCAACAAGCCAATATAACAATGAACATTATAGATTGCCAGTTTGCGATCGAGATCTCACCATCGGTGACGACGCCTGAAGCCGCTGGAGCAGCCACGCCGACGAGCAAGAGCAGCAGCAGCAGCACCGCGCGGCGTGGCCTCGTGCCGCCCATCATGCCGGCCGGTCGGGCTCCCTTCTCGCGAGCTCTCCCTGTTCGGGAACGTGCTGAACACTCGAGCTCAATGGGGGGATCGATGGAACAGTCCCGTGTACGGGGCCGTCTCGCGTGGCTCAACTTATAGAGCTGGCGTCGCGGGAGAGCTACGGTTTCGGGGGCTCGCGGGGCCCGAGGAACGGAGGGCAGCAGGCATCCCGGTCTTGAGATGAGGCGAGAACGAGATGGATGGGCTGGCCGGCCGGCCCTTCTTGGCAAACCGGGCGGGACCCTGAACCGCACGTGAAGCTCTATCGCGTGCATCGAGTTGCCATTAGTGGAAGAAGATTCGGCTTCAGCTCGCCAGAGGGATCGATGTGGGTGCCCAGCCACGGTGCAGTCATGTGCGGGACGGCTGGACCTCGGCGAGCGCCGCGCTGGCAAAAGGCCTGTCGGCCGTGGCAACGACGGGGCAGGGGGCCTGCTGAGCGGGCACAGTCAACTCGCGTGTGCCAAGTGGCAGGGAAACACTGTCGGCTATGCACGTGTGGCATCATAGGCCAATCGATGATCTTGTTTGGTGTTGTTCTGAATCAATGGCGACGTGCGTTGTTAATGAAAACTGATCAACAACTCATCAAGTGTAAACCCTCTACCTGAGTTACTATTAACCAGCAAAATCTCCAAAGATTCGAAAACGATGGCCTGTTGGCCGGATATCGGTCACGCAACGCCGGAGCAGATTCTGGCCATGGATGCACCGTCACAGCTAGTACCAGTACATGCTTCCACGCGGCGAATCGAGCTACATGAACAGCAGGCGCGCCTCGTGCTTGTGCACGCTGACGAGGGAGACATCGTCCACGACCGGCCCGCACAGCGTCCCGTCGGGCTTCATGTAGTGGTTCGCGCTCTGGAACACGACGCGGGTGACGTCCGCGATCGCCGCGAACTCGAGCTCGCCGCGCCTGGACCCGCCCGTGCCCTGCGACTCGTACGTCACCACCTGGCTCGAGTACCCCGCGGACGCCCTCACGGCCAGGGGCTGGGCGCAGCCGTTACCCGCGTCCCTGACGGAGAAGGACAGCCTGTACGCTCGGCCGGCCACGGTCCACGCCTCCTGCAGCAGCGCGCACTCGCTCCCGGCGACCAGCTCCACGGCGTAGGAGCCGTGCGGCACCTTGTGGTGCGCCGCGTCCACGTACTTGACGGACTTGGTGTCGGACATGATCATCCACCCCGGCAGCGGCGAGACGTCGTCCTCGTCCATGGGCGGCACCAGTAGACCCCACGCGTTGTCCGGGGCGATGTACGGGCCGTCCTCAAAGTCTCCGTTCTTCAGCATGTTGCCTGCGCACGAGTTGGGTGCAGGGTTGCTCATTCATCCAATCCTCCCTCAGGATCACCTTTTGTTTTGCCATGTAAAAATTGAAACAAAATCTTCGAGATCGGATAAGATGGTTACCCTTCTCGTGGTGCGGAGGGTTGAGGGTCTTGATGGCGAAGGCGTCGACGAGCGGGCCGCACGCCGGGTCCTCCTCGACGCCGGGGTTGTGGACGGTGAGCCACGCGGTGGTGTGCCGGGCCCTGAAGACGTAGGAGTAGGAGTCCCAGCCGCTGCTGGTGTACACGGTCTGGATGGGGAGCTCGCCGGACTCCGGGCCGACCGTCACGTTGAGCTGCTCGGCCTGCGCGCAGGTGCGCGCGCGCCGCGCTGAAGGTGACGGAGTAGTGCGCGCGCCGGGCCAGGCCCGTCAGCTGCTGCCGGATCGACGCCTCGTTGCCCAGCCGCACGGCGTGCGCGCCCTCCGGCACCGCCAGGACCATGCCTTCCTGCTGGTTCTGGCCGGACTGGATGTACTCCACGAGCCCGGAGATCTCCCAGCCGGGTATGGCGTGCTGCCCCGTCACCCTCGTGCCGTTCAACTGGGACGCGTCCGGCCCCTGCTCGAAGTTGCCGTTTGGTAATAGGCCTGCACAACACACGGGCATGGACATTCAGAAAGCCAGGAAAATACCATTCCGGTCATGAGGCTAAATGCAATTTTTCTGCCTTTGGTGCTCATATATACGTGCATTGGCATTCAGAAAAGGTAGATGATTGCTATTCTCTGGTCACTAGCAGACAGAAAAGTGTCATGCATTTAGCCTAGTGACGGAAGTGGTAAGCCTTGGGTGTATTTTGTTGCACTATAAGTGTTGCATGACCCAACTGATGCAAATACATTGCAGTGCACACTCCTGATTCATTCCAACTGAAAATGGTAACCAGTGCAGTGGACACTGCAGGCTTCAGAAGCGAAGGATCATGTTCTTCTATGTCAACCGTACAGTTAAAGCAATGCCAACCTGCACATACACCACTAATCCACTGTTCTCAAATTTCGCACCCACCCCCTAACTAGCCACCACTTGTTGTTTGACACTCTTACCAAGATGATTAGATAGTATTCCTAGACTGACGACGCCAGCTTAGATCCATGGTAAAAAAGAATGATTTCACATGCTCCTACAGATCAGCCCCCGACTCCTGTATGTGCATATATTGGGGTGCCAACTATTATTCTCAATAGAGTGGCAGGTGCCAACTATTATTCCATTCTAAAGGGGGTTATTTGACAGTCATGGTAACAGTAAAGTATTAACAAATTCAACGGCCCAGATGCTCCCTTTCTACGCAAAATGAACGTTCTGGGGAAAAACAATGGATTAAGTACTGTATTGTGATTTGTGATGAGAGTACTGCTTATGATTGTTATGCTAAGTTTCAGTTTCTTTTCCCAGTTCAGACAGCACCTGGACGCTAACAAGACATGGTAAAACTAGCAATAAGAACAGGAAGCTCTGTCCTACTAGTAGTCAGAAATACTGCTAAAATTGAGATATAGAAAAGGAACGAAGCTCCTGTCAGCGTGAATTAGCGCTGGAACAATAACATATGAATGGCAAGGCAAGAGTTGAAGTAATCCACTAATCTCATCGACATTGCTATCAGTAATGTGCAGGGCATGGCTCAGTGCCACCCATCTCCCACTCATCTCCCACTCATGCCCTAGAACCAACAAGCAGCCGAATGGTCTGACTCCCACATCAAAGACCCGAGCACAACTAACCAACCCGACCATAAAACCCAGGTGTTATAGTGGGAGGGGTGGGGGCCTTTATTCTTGGTCCAACATTCCCCCTACGGCGTGCGAGCCTGGCGTAGCCCGCAACAGGTCTCAGCACACGAAAGGCGCAGGGGAAATCGCGCAGCGGAAATACGTGGTCGGGAGGGATCGAACCCAGAACCTTGGCTCTGATACCAAGTTAGAATGCCCCACCTAACCAACCCGACTATAAAACTCAGGTGTTATAGTGGGAGAGGTAGGGGCCTTTATGCTGCTTGCTCCAGCCGGTCGCCGCGCCACAGCGGAGCGAGCAGCCGCGCGCTCCTGCTCACAAGGGCCGGCTGCCGGGTATGGCAGCTTGCACCCAAGCACGGAAGCATGGTGAATTGGTGATAGAATTGGATTGCTGGCTTGTCAGTCCTCCAGCTGCGCCCAAAAGGCGGCTTATCCCTCCCTACCCCGCCCCCGCTTGGCCGCGAGTCCGTGACCATGGCGGCGTCGCCCATCCCCGTCCCCTGCAGCGCCTCCCCCTGTTGCGTCGCCACCCGCCTCGCCCCTCCTGCCTTTCGGGCCAGTGCCGCGGTGCGGCCACTGGTCTTGTCCGGCGGCTTCCGCGGCGCACAAGGGGGCGCCGAGCCGGGGCGCTTGGTGGCTCGCCCCCACGTGCCATTCGCGGCCAAGTGCGGCGGTGGTGGAGATGGCACGCGCTCCCTGCTCCAGGCGGAGCTCCGGGGCGCCGAGGCTGCCTACATACTCTGGCTTTCTTCCTCCTCCCTTACGCACCGATCCGCCGCGAGTTCGAAACGCGGATCTCTGATTTTTTTAGTGTTTTTTATATCCCCAAATCGTTCTGCGCTTGCCTTGAGGCGTGAATTCTTGCTACGAACAATGCAAATATTATGAGCTCAAACGCTGTCCTCCGTCTTGATGTAGTCGTGTCCTGGGAGATGAAATCTTGCTGAAAAGAGTAGCCTGCAACTTTGACCACCATCGTGCAGGGTGTCCTGTGTCGGCAATCTCCCAGGCTACCATCAGCGACCTCATCGGCCTCTCTCTCTCAACTTCTTCATCCTTCCTCTGCTCAAGTCCGGTATGCACAATTCCCATTTAGACATGTAGCTATGTCAATCCAAGTTCATCTACCAATGTAGATTTGCTGGTAATGCAGCCATCATTCACGTTTGTTGCAAGATGGTAATGCAGTTGGGCGCACATTGCGTGCACTGGCTAAGTTTCTGCCTGCTTGCCCAGATGGCTGAAGGGTTGTTCAACTCTGTGATCGCTTGGACGCTGATGCTTGCGCTGCTACTCTTCATGGATTCAGGGAGGGATCGGTACAAGGGATCGGTACAACAGTTCGTGTTGTCTAACAGTATTTCTTTGTTATCTCTTCAGCTTTCTTGGTAACTTACATGGCAATCCGGCTGAATGCCCCCGGATGCCGACCAGTCCCCGCCACCAAGGTCACAACTGGATTCAGTTATGGTTAAAGGAGCGCAGGTTGTGGGCGCCGTCGGCGGGGCTGTCTGCATTTTGTCCATTGTTTGGGCTCTCTTCGGCCGTGCAGATGCTGGTCTTGGAGACATCGCGGAACTGTGGTGGTAGTATGTATATGTGCAGAGTTGCATGTTCTAAAATGGTTAACGCAAAAGTCATACCGTAGTTTGCAGGCCTGGTAGTAAGTCCACCTAGAAGTGATTGGCCCAACTAGAGAAATGGGCCATATTGGTACTCTCCATTATTTTTTTTACCTTTGGGCTAGGACACATGGGCTTGTGAAACTAGAAACATTTGTTGAGCAACGCTAATAAAACAAAAGGGAAATGAACTATCATTATTTGTCTAGCCACATAGTAGCCCCCAAACGGTTCTTACTTTTACTGCTAGATCTAAATAGCCACTTTATTTCAAAAAAAAATCCAAATAGCCAGTTGATAGAGTTGTATAGGCGTGTGTGCAGCACTTCTCTCTCCTTGCAGCTTTGCCCGATTTCAGATAAATGCAGTTCAATTTTCTATAAACATGAGAGAGGTCTTGTATTGTGAAATATGGCTCAGTGTACAGGCATTCTAGCACATGGAAAAGCATACGCCATGACCAGGGCTGCTACAACAATTCTGAATCTCAGACTGTCCATCTTCGTTTTTAGCGCATCCGCTGGTTCTTCTGTCCATGATGATAGTAGAACTGTAGTTTACAATGAGAAGGACGCAAATACATTTTGCTTAAAAGGAAAAAAAAGAACAGAGATGCAAGTACTCGTATATGAATTATGATTGCCTAGTTAAAAAAAGAATTATGATTACCGTGCAATAATCGTCCCAACTTTCATTAAGCCCAATCATTCAAGCACGCTCCATAGCCATTCAGATTGACGAACCAATTACGAATGAGTCCTGTCAGTAGTAGTATCACAGAAGCAAGCGGCGAGCGGCGGGCTCGCGGGTGCACACGAGCGAGACGTCGTCGTCGACGGGCCCGCAGAGCGTGCCGTCGGCCTTCACGTTGTAGGCCGTGCTGACGAACACCACCCGCGTCCGGTTCGCGATCGCCGTGAACTCGAGCGCGCCGCGCGTGTGCCCGCCCTTGCCCTGGGACTGGTACGCCACCTTCACGCTCCCCCGCGCCGCGTACGCCTGGACGGCCAACGACCCCGCGCACCCGTCCCCGGCGTCCCCCGCCGAGAACTCGAGCCTGTAGTGCCGCCCGGGCACGGTGACCACGTCCTGCACCAGCGCCGTCTCCACGCCGGACACCAGCTCCACGGCGCGGGCGCCGCGCGGCACGGCGTGGTGCGCCGCGTCCAGGTACTTGACGGACTTGGTCGACGACAGGACCATCCACGGGGACAGCGGCGAGTAGTCGTTCTCGTCCAGCGGCGGCACCAGCACCCCCCACGCCGTGTCGGGGAAGATGTACGGCCCCTCCTCGAAGTCCCCGTTCTTCAGCATGTTACCTGCCAGGAATTGAACATGCATGGAGTTAGAATGGCGAGGCAACCGGCCGGCATCCATGGAGGCTTCAGTTTGGTGGGGTGGGGGTGGGGGGGGGGTGTGGTTGTTCTATACTCTTGGTGCGCTGAGGAGGCTGGAGAGTCTTGATGGCAAACGCGTCGAGGAGGGGGCCGCAGGCCGCGTCGTCGGCGACGCCGGGGTTGTGGACGATGAGCGTCACGGCGCTGCGCCTGGCCTTGAAGGCCCAGGAGTAGGAGTCCCAGCCGCTGCTGGTGTAGACCGTCTGGATGGTGAGGATGTCCGACTCCGGGGCGACCGTCACGTTGAGCTGCTCGGCCTGGGCGCAGGTGCGCGCCGCGCTGAAGGTGACGGAGTAGTGCGCGCCCCGCGTCAGCGCGATCCGCTGCTGGATGGAGGCCTCGTTGCCCAGCCGCACGGCGTAGGCGCCCTCCGGCACCGGCAGGAGCATGTCGCCCTGCTTCTGCCCCGAGCCAATGTACTCCACGAACCCGGATATCTCCCAGCGCGGGATCGCGTAGCGCCCCGTCACCCTCGTGCCGTCGAGCTGCGACCTCGCCGGTGCCTCCTCGAAGTTGCCGTTCGGCAGCAGGCCTGGGCAGAACAGGCATCGTTCAGGACTCGTTCGTGTGTGGCACAGCACGAGACTGGGGCATCACGTGCATGCCACAAAAAAAAATCTAGCCTCTTCGCCCATTATATGAAAAATAGTTTGCGAAAGAGATAGTAGCACAGTGTGCAGGCTCTCACCATCGGGGATGGCCGTAGCTGCTCGAGCAGCAGACGCAAAGCAGGCGAGCAAGAACAGGGCAGCGCCACGGGCGTGCCGCTCCATCTCTTTTCCCCTTCTCGTCAGCCGTCTTCTCCTGCTGAAGAAGTACTCTGATCTCTCAGTTCAGTTGTGTGCTCTGTTACCGGGTTCAGTTATAGAGGAGACGAGCCCGTGAAGAATCTCTCGAGGTTGGATAACTCATGGCCAAGTTGTTCAGGAGGCTGGGCGGAACGCGCCCCCGGATCAGGATGGTTGTCATGGCAGGGCACCATCCTCCCCCGTCCTGAGGTGCGGTGCGATGGCGGACTCACCGGACGGGTGGTGACTGGGGATGGCGCGGCTAGCCTGCGCCAGCGGATGCTCACATGAACCTAGGAGTAGTTTAGTTTGCGATCGAGGCCATTAAAAGCTTCTTCGGGGTTTCAGCGCTAGTTTTGGGCTTGCTGCCTCGGGCTCCGGCCATATGCAAGTCCAGAGCCAGGACGGATTGGCTCCAACCTGAGAAATGGCCGTCTTGGCTCAACCTTTGGGCGTCTTGGCAGTCAGCAAACGGGTGGGTTGACGGGGAGCTGTCTGGTGAAATGGGCAACATTCGCTGGTGCTTATTCACTAGAAAGTAGTTCGGGCTTATTATTTCACTAGAAAGCAGAAAATCGACATTTTTCATATGAATTTACTACAGCGGATATGGACCTCAACTCTTACGACAACGTATATCAAGACATGAACTATGGGTATGCAAAATATGCATCTGGATGAATTTTCACCATTTTCAATGTTTGCCCATTTTCAACGAAGTAGCACCTATCTATGACAAATACCAACAAAAGAAGGGAGAATTCTTAAAGAAATAAACAAAAGAAGGAAGTGCTGAGGAAGGATCTATCCTGTTGACCGACGAGATTCCTCTTCAGTACTCCCTCCGTCCCGAAAATAAGGTCGTCGAAGGGCTCGCGATTTGTCCCACAAAAGAAGTCGCCGAAGGCTCCGTGTGGGGTCACGAAAAAATCTCACAGACTCCCACCGACGAATGCGTTTTTCTCTCTTTCTTCTCTCCGGCTTCGCCTTCCAGATCGGCGCCCGCCAGCTTCCTTCGTTCGCTCCGCCTCCCCTCCGCCAACCAAATCCGGCTCGAGCTCCTGCATCCAGATCGGGCTCTTCTCCCCGTCCCGCCGGTATCCAGGTCGGGCATGCGTCCCCATCCCGCCTGCATCCAGATCGGCGAAGAAGACGATGGTTGGTAACAGCCGTCCGGTCGGAGGCGTTGACGAGACGATGGGAGCGGCGAGCGGTTGGCGCACCACGAAGAACCATCTCCGTCGGGCTCCTGTACAAAAGGATGTGGGCAGCGGCATCCCCAATCACCATCCCCGACGGGCTCCTCTACAAATCGATGCGGAGAGTGGCACCTTCAAGCGCCATCCCCATTGGGGTCCTTTACAAATCAATGTGGGGAGTGGCACCCCCAAGCACCATCCCCATCGGGGTCCTCTGCAAATCGAAACCCGCAGCTGTCGTCTCCAAATCGATGGCAAGGCCGAGGACAAGATAGACGGGAACTGACGGCGCACCCCCGGTTCCCGTGCCCGTGGATCCACTGGTGGCAACGTCGCTAAGGAGAAAGACAAGCAGGTAGCATTATCTTTGCCTAATTCGGATTTATAAAGATTAGTCCAGATGAAAACCTTGTTGTTCATTTTTTACTGTTTCGAATGTGTAGGTAGCATTATCTTTGGATTATCTTTGCACTATTACTCCACATGAAAGCAGGTAGCATTATCTTTGCATTATCTTTGCTGCAGAAGGTGTCACCTTCTGATGCCGAAACTGAGGATGAGAATGTGGTGGACTTGCTGCAGAAGGTCACCTTCCGATGCCGAAAATGAGGATGAGAGTGCGGTGGACTTGCTGCAGAAGTTGATGCAGAAGGCATCACCTTCTGATGCCCAGACTAAGGAAGAAAATCACCTTGATTTGGAATATTGTATGGCTTTGTTTCAGCGTAGTATGCATGGGCTACATAGCAGTATACAGGAGCTAGAGCATCACGTACATAAGCTAGACAACATAGTTAAACAAAAGATGCTCTCTGAACATTGTACTGAAACTAAACCTGCTCCCTAAGCATATCATGGTTTAACAAAAGCTGCTCCCTATACATCATAGTCCAACAGTAGCTTCTCCCTAAACATCATAGTTTAACAAAAGCTGCAGGTCCCTATACAAAAGCTGCTCCCTATACAATAGCTGCTCCTTAAACCCTAACCTACAGCCAAGTACTGAAGAACAAGCTCATATAGTTGTTGATCACACTCAAGCCTATCCGGAAGGATACCTAGAGCTTGCAGCCTCTCTTTGTTCATATGAGGTATCTTATATCTATTTCCTCCACCTGCTTTCATCACTTCAATCAAGCAGCTTTGCAGAGTCAGGTACACCCTATTCAGAAGTGTAATATCATATTCTTGGAATTCCTTGATAACGTTGTCAATTAATTCATCCAGGTTCCTAGAGACCCTGTTGAATGTAAGGGACTGCAGAGAAGCGAAGAAGCCTAAATCAAGACAGTTCATATCAGGTGAGTTTGGAGGTTGATTCATGAGTCGTATTTTTAATCCTGTTTCAGCAGCTGCCATAGTAAAAACTGGATCATTATGACGGACGTGTGTCCTTGCATTGTCTTGTTGGATCCATATAGTTTTATGTGCTTCTGATGTAGGCCAAACTCGTTTGATCACTGGTAGAACTTTGGCAATTAAATATGATCGCATAGTATTTCTATCAACAGTGATAGACTTAGTCACCAGGGTTCCTTTCGCTCTATTACAGCTATTCCTTTGTGCTGGTTCCTAGTGTATAAAAATAATTGGATAGTTAGCAAATGATGAACAACATTACTTCAAAAGAAATGTGTTGTGATACCTTTCTAATAAAAGGCCAAATGCCTATCTTCCCATTAAAGATTATGTTACCTTCAGCATCCTTTTTAGGTTTTCCAATTGCACCCAAGAACATCAATTTATCAATTGCATTCTTGTTTTGAACTGTCCTATATGGATCTTCCTCTTCTGGTAGCATATAGAAGTTCCTGTTCTTTTTTGTTGCATTGAACCACTTCTCATCTATGTGGATAATATTATCCATCTCAATGAATTTTGGGTTGTGTGGCAAAGTTGCTGGATCTAGCATAGAAATGCACCACCTCAGCCTTTCTTTTTTGTTGTCCTCCTTCAAACTAGGTTTCAGTGCGTTTGAATGCCTCCTCAAAAGGCCACTTTTGAACTGTCTATGTAGCCAGCTTTTGCTTACACCTAGTTCAGCCGCTAGCTTTCGGATAGTGTTCCTCTTGTGCAAGGGAATTGCAGCAATGGTTGACAGATCAAATGACTTTTTTTTTCTGCCACTATATTTAGGTTTCCTCGATGACACATCAACCGGTTCACCACGTTCACGACAACGCTTGGCTCTACGCCAAACACGTTGCACTGTCCAAATGCTAACATTGAACAGATTTGCAACTATAGTTGTAGTGTCCCTTTTTTGTTTGCCATTTGTAATCCTCTCAAGCATTGCTTCATATATTTCTTGCCTTTGGCTACGTGACACATCATTAAGTCTTTTGCGATCACTTGCATTTTCAGGGTTTTCGTCATTGTCATCTGAGTCTGTTAATTCTTCTACATCGAACACAATGTCAACATTGCCATACACCCCATAATCATTCAGGTAATCCTCCAAGCCATTGCATTCGCTATCTAAAGAATGTGGAAGTAAATTAGCTCTACATCTAGAAGTAAAATTAGCTCTATATGCAAGTAATAGCTCTATGTACAATCTCATAATGGAAATCAGGCTGGAAACCATGAATGTAAATCAGCTCTATGTTGTTTAAGTAAAATTAGCTCTATGTGCAAGTAATAGCTCTATGTACAATCTCATAATGGAAATCAGGCTGGAAAACATGAATGTAAATCAGCTCTATGTCGTTTAATTAAAATTAGCTCTATGTGCAACTAATAGCTCTATGTACAATCTCATAATGGAAATCAGACTGCAAAACATGAATGTAAATCAGCTCTATGTCGTTTAAGTAAAATTAGCTCTATGTGCAAGTAATAGCTCTATGTACAATCTCATAATGGAAATCGGACTGGAAAACATGAATGTAAATCAAGTCTCTATGTGCAAGTAAATCAGGGATAGTGATTATGGTGAAAAATTGACAGGGATAGTGAAGTCTGATTTATTTTGATGCAAAATGTACCTGCATGCAGATTCTCTTGTTCTTCATCAAGATGAATGTTTAGATCAAAGGGGTAGAACAGATGCTGGGGAGGATCAGCAGGGAGGACTTCGTTGAGGTCAGGTAGAACATCTTCGGTTTCTCCTGGTGGTACCTCGTTGAGATCTAGTAAAGTCATTTTTTGATTTGTTGCTTGTGTGCTGTCCAGTGTGTTTCAACAGCTGGAGATGGGGGACTGAGACTGGTTTATATAGGCAAGAGGTGGACGCAGAGCGGAGCAGCTGCAAGTTAAATTTTTTGGCGGGCGTCAAATTCTCTTTGCCGCTTGTCAAATTCTAGTTGCGGCTTGTAATTTTCTGTATGACGTTGTCCTTTTGTTTGAGTAGTTGGCGCCTGTCTAAATGTCCAATGTGGACTTTGCCGCCATTTTGATCGGCTAGTGGAGTGGAGACTATTAAATGTCTGACACATTTGCATGTGGGAGTGCTTGTTGTTTGAATTGTTGTGAATTCAATATGGGGCAGCTTCGTATTTTCATCTTTGCCTTGTTTTCTCTCGTGGGAGCTTCGACGACCTTTTTTATGGGACGGAGGGAGTACTTCCCTGACATGTGGGATTGGACCCACACATTAGTGATCCAACTACAGGATGAAGTACTACAAAGGATCAGTATTGCTTGTTAACACATGGCCTCATGAAACTTGAGACACTTGTTGAGATGAGCAATAATAAAAAAGTAAAAATCCTAGGACAACTTCCATGTTTAATTTAGGAGGAGCTCTGCCAAATAATTTTTTTTCACAAAGAAGTGATTCTAGACCGATTCCTTGAAGTGATTTTGTAAAATAAAACAATGGTTAGAAACTGAAAAAAGTAGCTTATCTAGAGAATTATAGAGGACCACTTTCAGACACAAAATCACTTCTTATAATGAATTATAAGAAGCTCTACCAATCAGACTCAGCACTTCTCTTTCATTGAGGCTTTATGCAATTTTATATAAAGGCACTTCAATCTTCTATAAAACATGAGAAAAGTCATGTATTCCGAAATATGGCTCAATGTACAAGCATTCTATCACATGGAAAAGCATATACATCAGAGCTGCTATAACAAGTCTGAATCTCAAACTGTTCATCTTGTTGTTTTGAGCGCATCCGCTGGTTCTGTCCGTGATACAAATCGAACTGTAGTTTTACACCGAGAAAGAAGCAAATTCATTGGTTTCGCACTTTCGCTCAAGAAAAGAAAAAAAAAGAAAAACAAAGATGCAAGTATCTATATATGATCACCGTTCAAGAATTCAAGGACACTCACAGCCGTTCACATCAACCAATGAATAATGAATCCTGTTAATTAGTAGCAGTATCACAGCAGCAAGCGGCGAGCGGCGTGCTTGCGGGTGCACACGAGCGAGACGTCGTCGACGACGGGCCCGCAGAGCGTGCCCTCGGGCTTCATGTTGTAGGCCATGCTGACGAACACCACCCGCGTCTGGTTGGCGACCGCCGTGAACTCGATCGCGCCGCGCGTGTGCCCGCCCTTGCCCTGGGACTGGTACGGCACCCGCACGCTCCCGCGCCCCGCGTACGCCTGGACGGTCATGGCGCCCGCGCAGCCGTTGCCGGCGTCCCCCGCCGAGAACTCCAGCCTGTAGGGCCGCCCGGGCACGGTGACCACGTCCTGCACCAGCGCGGTCTCCATGCCGGACACCAGCTCCACGGCGCGGGCGCCGTGAGGCACCACGTGGTGCGGCGCGTCGACGTACTTCACCGACTTGGTCGACGACTGGACCATCCATGGGGACAGCGGCGAGTAGTCGTCCTCGTCCATGGGCGGCACGAGCACCCCCCACGGCGTGTTCCGGAAGATGTAGGGGCCCCCCTCGAAGTCTCCATTCTTCAGCAGGTTATCTGTGCCAGTAATTCAGTCAGTTCTCAGCGCTTCGTTTGCGCGCCCTCATGGCGGTTTTCGACTCGGATGAGGGTAATAGGATCGATCCTTACTCTTGCTGCTCTTAGGAGGCGGCAGGGTCTTGATGGCGAACAAGTCGATGAGGGGGCCGCAGGCCGGGTCCTCGGAGACGCCGGGGTTGTGGACGATGAACGACACCACGCTGCCGGTTGCCTCGAAGGCCCAGGAGTAGGAGTCCCAGCCGCTGCTGGTGTAGACCGTCTGGATGGGGAGGATGTCGGACTCGGGGGCGACCGTCACGTTGAGCTGCTCGGCCTGGGCGCAGGTGCGCGCCGCGCTGAAGGTGATGGAGTAGTGCGCGCCCCGCGTCAGTGCGATCCGCTGCTGGATGGAGGCCTCGTTGCCCAGGCGCACGGCGTAGGCGCCCTCGGGCACCGGCAGGAGCATGTCGCCCTGCTTCTGGCCCGAGCCGATGTACTCCACGAAGCCGGAGATCTCCCAGTGCGGGATCGCGTAGCGCCCCATCACCCTCGTGCCGTGGAGTTGCGACTTGGGCGGCGCCTGCTCGAAGTTGCCATTCGGCAGCAACCCTGACCATGCAACAATTTTAGGATTGAAGGAGACGAGCGAGCCTATAGTAGTGAAGAAACGAAAGCTAAACTAGCTCCAGCGTACTGGCTACTGAGCAGAAGAGTTCACGAAACACAACTCGGAACAATGCAAGCTCTCACCATCCTGGATCGCCGAAGCCGCTCGAGCCGCCAAGCAGACGGCCAAGAACACCGCAGCGCGGCGGACGTTCCCCGCCATCTCGCTTCTCCCGACCAGCTTTCTCCTCCTGCCCAAGCAGCACTCTGAGCTCTCAAACTGTGTAAACCCCAGATGGCAGACGCTACCAATGAACGCTGTTCGTGGCGATGGCTGCAGGTTTCCAGTTTCCACTTATAGGGGGGGACGCGCCGCGCAAAGAATCTCGCCGTTGGAATCACCAATCATGGCGGCCAAGTTGGCCTGGCCAGGTGCGTGTGCGTCTTCATCAGGCCGGCCCGAGCGGGACGCGCGCCAGATCCGCGGGCGCTTCCACGATCGAGGTGGTTGGGCGGGGCATCGTCGGCGGTCCTGCTGGCGCTCCCTGACGCGCGGTGCGGTGGGAAAGGAATGCCAGATCGGGCTTCCTCGGCAGGGTGGTGACTGGGGGCGGCGCGACTGATGCCGCGCGTGATCACATGGCCGTCCATTTTCTTTTTGTTTGGATGAACGGGTTGCATCGCCATTTCAGTCCAGAGCTTGCGGGGTGATCCGGCCGGCCGTGATGAGTGCCGGGAGGTGCTCGACGCGGCGCCGCCGGTAGTGGCCTTGTGGGGCCTCGCCCCCTCCCCTCGGGCTCCGGCCATGTGGTAGCGAATCGCAGGCGTGGAAGGATGGCCTACTAGAGTCACACGGCCCATGCAGATTTCGGCTGTCTGGTTGACTTGCGGGGTGATGCTCTACACGTGTAGCATGTCATGTGGCCCAGTTTGACAAAATTCTAATACTATGCTTACCTATGCGCGCCTGATCCAATAGCTCAGATTAGATGTGGCATATTTCATAGTGTAAAATTTGGGCTGAATTTTGGCTTCGACAAATCACCACGAAATGGATATGATGAGCCACGATGATTTCAAGATATTTTGGCCACTCTGAAGTGTTTTGAGTTTCTTTTATATAGTTAGCCACTGGCATATATCCACCTTAAATTATTTTAGTTTTGCATTATTGAACTATATTTATTAATTGTTGTCTGGACATAAAGAAACAAAACCATGATTTTATTTTAAAACATGTAATCGTAGGGACTTTAAATGGAAACCATACTTTAATTTAGCAAGTTAGCAACCTCGCGTGGTGGAAGGACACACTTCCTAGATCATGCAATTTTATGGTTAATTTTGAATTCATGTGGCCCAAGCCTAGAAGGTCCTTATTTTGACTGTCCTTAGAAATAAAAGAAGTGGTGCCTTGTGATTGGCAAACGATTTCTATAAAACCATATCATTTTAAATGGTGGGGAGTCATTTGATACTTTTAGAATTTTGTAAATGGATTCTTTTAAATCATTTGTCAAAGTACTTTTTCCATCCCTTACCCACAAAAAATGATTACGTGTCCTATAGGGTGCAAACAAGAATTGCCGATTAATTGTTGCTCACAGCTGAGAAGCTAGAGGGAAGCAGCAAGAAGCGCCATGGAAGTCCATCTCATTAGGCAGGCGATTAGTTTCTTTTTTATCAAAATAATGTGCCCATCTGTTGAGGGAAACTAGACTCCAAAACTTGTAAGAACAACAACATAGTCATGACTGATCAGTGATATACAACTCAACTACTAAGCACTCAACTCAAATGACTAGTAGCTCACGAAAGCATCATGAGCGAAGAAAACCTTAAAGAAAAAGAAAAATGCAGCTCATCCTCATCATCTGCATCCCCAACCTATCTCCTGACACCATCTGGGGCGAACCGAGTTGTTGTTGCTGAGACCTATTGTACATCATAATAAATAATTCAATGTAGAAGCTCGGACTCCGCACGGTTGACACTTATCCCTACACACACGAGATGACACCGAGAAGTGATATGATAGAGGTAAAAGCTTGCTAATTTGTGAAAGGGTGGATCCGAATGGGGGAGCATAGGCATGATGCATGGCACCCCTAGTGGCGTTTGGGTGCATGGTACCAAAACCATTCTCAAAATCATTTTCCAAATCCGGAGTTATAAAATTAAAAGGCTAAGTGGTCGAATATGTTAAATAAACATATATTTTTTAAAAGTTCATACTTTATATATATATATATACACACGCACCCCTCAGCAACCACCAGCCCCACGCACGGCGCCACTCCCGCACCAGTTTTTTTCGCGCACGTCTCGCCCTTCCCGCGTCCGGTTTTGCGCGCGCACATCTGGTGCCGCTAACCTCCATGCTGTGTTTTTTTTTATACCTTGCAGGTAGCCTGCGCCCTTTTTTTCTCTCCAGCGCGTAGCCTTCACGTTTTTCCGCAATAAGTTCCGTATTCACTTGGTGTGGCATATTTTTTACAGACTACAGATCTAGATGCTATCGGTTGCATACTTAGGTGCAGGATTTCTAATCAATATTTTTTTGAGCATTATTGATTGGATCAATGTTTTTTTCGACGGGCCACTTGATCCAATTTTATTTGCATCGCGTGTACACAAATAATAGTGTGGACACAATGAAATTACTTGCAACCAAGCATCGAATTAGCCTTTTGGTCACCAATAATGGCACAAGTGCCGTGTGTACTGACATCACTTGTACAGTATTACAAGCGTTAAAAAAAGGGAACATCACTAGCAGATTACACTTCTTGAGGCTTGGTTTCATAAAACTGAATGGAATTAAGAATTTGCATGACAATTTCCTATCAATGAAGAAGTCCAGCTGGGACGCAACCATGATGGCAGCCATCTAAGTCTATGCTCCACCAGGATGCAATGATCGCGAGCTCCTCAGCCTCCTGTCACATTCAAGATGGCATAACTGAACCAGGTCCAAGTTTCTATGCCGTCAGTTTCAAGATGAAATAAAAATAAGATATTTTGCTTACAAAATCAAGGTTTGGAACAGGAACTAATATGATCCAACAAGGAGCACCTAAAAATCACCGGGTTTTGCAATGAATTGAAACAATTACTTCTCCCGGACAAGCAGTATAAACTCTTGATAAAAATAGAAAACCACAGACTCCACAACTCAGGAGGGAGCTCATCTCTGATGCCTGAGGCTGAGTTTGCCGAGGAGCACCACAGGAAAACGGAAAGAAGATGGCATAACGGATTAATTAATTGGCAGCACAATCCATGCTTAATGAAACAAAGTATATATATGACTACATAAATCTAATTCATTTATCATAAGAAATTTTCAAGAGTATGTGAGGTTTATGAGAATGTCAGTATGATAATGAGCAGCAACTATCTACATGGGAAAAAACATCAATTTCTACATACAAAACTTACACAAGGATCAGTTCTACAAGTATACAGAGTCGTGAATTCACAATCATGAAATAACTCCAGCTAGAAGATTAGACCCATTCTTTATTATTTTTATCAGGATGTGAAAATTAATGACAGAAACTAGTACATACTTCTTGAGCATAAAAATTTACTTATTTCAATGCAAACTAGCCCCTGATCACAAATATTTTAATGCATGATCGATAAGAATCAATTATATGCAATCTAGAATAAGCTAGTTTCATATAGTAAATAATAGCATTTGTACAAACAAAATCCTCGCTGCCGAAATCAAATGAGCGAAACATAAAACTATCTCAGAAATTTGCAACCAAAATAGCCTAGTCCGAAGGAGTGACATTTGTGAACAGAAAAACTGCAATTATAAATACGTCCATGAGGATGGAAGCAAAAGCATGATGATATTGCACAGAATTAGTTTGTAATATCATCATATAGTATTATTTAGCAAAGGCGTAGAGCTGCTAAATACTGTGCCTACGTTAATAATTACATTCATGAGGATGGAAGCAAGGGATATAACAGTATAAATCTTAAACTCACACATAAAAAAGTACTTTCTGCATTGCATCCATCATGTTGGAACCAAACTAAACAGATTACAAGAACATAAGAATTTCAGCTTCTTGGAATGACAAAACTAATTCAAACAGTATAGATGCAAGAAATCTTTTCTAAACTCTATATAGGAGAGACCATACCATGGACAGAGAATTAATGATGCGTGGAATGTAGATTTTACTTCTACAATACAATGTTAAATCCTGTTTTGAAAAACAGAAAAAATTGGTATGACTAGACCAACAGCCAGTTAGTAAATAGTGGCACGTGTGAGAAAAAAACTTGAACCCTATGCAATTTACAGTTTAATTATTTTTGTAATAAACACTCTAGGTTTTATAACCAAAGTAGCATGTGCGACCAGGAAAAACTTCAATTCTATGCTCGACGTTGCTTGGCCATCCTGGGTGCCGTCCATTGTACAAAAAAAAATGACAACATCCAGATGAAATAGGTGAAGAGAGCTCCCTTCTGTGGTTTAGTTCGTCGCAACACTGGAAATGACTCGCCGTCCGGCCACCAGTCGTAAACCTTGGTCCTCTGGTTTGTATGATCTGCATATATTAGAGAATTTGGATTCTAATTAATCCATCAAATAAAGGACAGGGTAAAATCTATCAATCTGGCTCAGTATACGTATTAATCCGTCTGCAGGTGCATAAACTCCCTGGCGTCGTACCACATCCACGCTAGCAGTTCTGCACGTATATATCTCATCGGAGGCTTCGCACAATCGCGCTGGCCGCACGCCTCTCCAGGCGTCACAACAACGCCATCCAATCAACAAATCATTCTATTGGGAAGCTCAGGAACATATAGAAAAAAACCATTGCTAAACGAAAGATTTGGTTGCCAAACAATGATTAGATCTGCACGCAGGAGCATATAAATTAGAATTGGAAATAGGGTTAAAATACCGCACAGAAATCACAGTCAATAATTTCGAGACCTCGTCCACAGTTTCCGAGACGGCTGGAGGCGGGTACCTCGAGGACGCGGCGCGGCGGCGGGAGACTCTCACTGGGATGGCACGAGGGGGGCGTCGGCGCCCAGCGCGACGGTCTGCAGCTCGCCGGGGCGGCATGGGATGGAACAACGACGCGTCGACAGGAGGATCGCCGGCGGCGTAGGGTCTCGGCAGGGAAGGAGGCGGGGTACCTCTGGTCTGGAACGGCGCCCGGCGCGGACGTCTGCAGGCAGCAGCTCGCCGGAGCGGCATGGGAGCCGGCGGCGCAGGGACTCGCCGGGGCGGCGCGAGGGGGAGAGTAGGAGCACCTCGCCGGGGCGGCACGGGAATCGGCGCGCCAACGGGGAGGCTATGCGACAAATGGGAACCGAATCCTCACCACGATCTATTCAGCAGCTAGAAACCGAAACATCGCCCACGGATGAGCAAAACAGGACGGACGGTAAGAGGGAAACCGTCGGAGGGAAAAAAAAAATGGACAGGGAGCGGGGAAGCGCGTGGCGAGGCGGTCGGGTCGGAGTGGGGGTGTTCGGGTTCTGAATAGTTATTATATACTACAGATTTCGCTGCCATATATAGGGCATGCAGATTTTACGCTTAATTAATCTAATTTGCAATTTGGACCCCCTTTTTTTCAAATAAGCACCATGTAATACAACGAGACTTAGATGATATAAATAAAAAGTGGAACTCAATCATACTAGTACAGCAGCAGGTAAGCCAAAATGAGCCAGTACTAACCCAGCACAGTTACACTCTCCAATACGCCACGCCGCACGAGTGCAACCGGCCGTAACCGTACACTCATCTCGCGCGCCCTAGAGAAGCAGCCGGCGAGCGGACGGCTGCGCGATGGCGACGAGCGAGACGTCGTCCACGAGGGGCCCGCAGAGCGTGCCGCTGTTGTCGGACTTGGTGTGGTAGCCCAGGCTGACGAACACCACCCTGGTGGGGCTCGTGGTGGCCTGGAACTCGAGCCTCCCGCGCGTGCAGCCGCCGGCGCCCCGGAAGTCGACGCCCACGGTGGTCTCGCCGGACCCCGCGCTCGCCTTCACCTTCATCCCGGGCGACGGGGAGTAGTCGGACGATGCCCCGCACCCGTTGGCCGCGTCCCCGACCGAGAACTCCAGCCTGTACCAGCTCCCTTCCACGGTGGCGTGCACCTCCTGCACCAGCGCGGTCTCCACGCCGGACACCAGCTCCACGGCGCGCACGCCGCGCGGCACCGCGAAGTGCGCCGCGTCGACGTACTTGACCACCTTCTTGTACGACATGATCATCCACCCCGGCAGCGGGGAGACGTGGTCCTCGTCGACCGGCGGCACCATCACCCCCGACCTGGAGTCCGGCGGGATGTACGGGCCCTCCTCGAAGTCGCCGTTCGCCAGCAGATTGTCTGCTCATCAGGTTAAGGATCCAGGTTTCAGAAAATCTCAATGGTGGTAGCGAAGTGTTTTTAATCATTATACACATAGGCAATCCCTGTATTTAAGGCTGGAAACGAGCCGAGCCGAGCCTGGCTCGGCTCGGTAATTTTTCGAGCTCCCCGAGTAGTCTCGGCTCGGCTCGAACTAGGCTCGCGAGCCGAGCCAATAAAATAATCAGACATTCAGTAAATCTGCATGCACATGCTTCCTGTATAAATATTATGAATATTTGATTGATGTGTGGATTTTTTTATTGAACATTTGAAAGTGTGAATCTGGATTGGGAGGTGCAGACTCTGCAGAGTTAATCGCGCTAGGATTCTGAGGTGTGGACGTGGGCGTGGGCGTGTGGCTGTGTTGTAGGGCTGTGCCGCTGTGGGCCGCCTTGGGCCATACTGGCCGAGCTCGCGAGCGGGCTGGCTCGTCTCGGCTTGTTGCTCCAGCGAGCTAAAATACCTGGCTCGGCTCGGCTCGCCCCAGGCTCGCGAGCCACTTCAAGCCGAGCCGAGCTGCTTCGAGCTCGAGCCGGCTCGCGAGCTCCGAGCTATTTTTTCAGCCCTACCTGTATTAGTGTGGCTTACCCTGGGTGGGCTGTGGCTGGTAGATGGTCTTGATGGCGATGGCGTCGATGATGGGGCCGCACGCGGGGTCTTCCTCCTCCTCGTGGGGGTGGCGGATGGTGAAGGACACGATGCCGGCCTCGGACTTGAAGGCCCAGGAGTAGGAGTCCCAGCCGCAGCTGGTGTAGACCGTCTGGATGGGGAGCTCGCCGGTCTGGGCCGGGTAGCCGGTGACGGGGACGACCTCCAGGCTCAGCTTCTCGTCCTGGGCGCAGGTGCGCGACGCGCGGAAGGTGATGGAGTAGTAGGCGCCCCGCGTGACGCTGAGCTGCTGCCGGACGGAGGCGCCGCCGCCCAGGCGCAGCGCGTGCGCGCCCTCCGGCACCGTCAGGACCATATCCCCCTGCTGCTGCCCGGACCCGATGTACTCCACGGCCCCGGCGGTCTTCCAGTACGGGATCGCGTCCTCCCCCGTCACTGACGAGCCGCTCATCTGGGACTGGTTCGGCGGGTACTCGAAGTTGCCGTTCAGCAGCGGGCCTGCACAAGCACGTACGTGTTCATGACATAGTTGCTCATCAGGACTTCATGTAGGTTACCGTGCATTATCATAAGCATGTCGGCACCAGACAGGAAAGATTATTGAGCAAGCCGAACCATGTAGATGTGTGCATGTGGTGATGGCCTCAAACAATCCCATCCCATCACGATCGATGATCCACGATCGATAAGAGAGAGCCGTTGTAAATTGTTCTTACTGTATGCTGCGAGATCAGGAGGCAACCATATCTCCACATGAGATGAGATTCTGATTTGGTAAAATACTAGTACTAGTCAAACAGAACGTTCTGCTTCTCTGACATACATATTCCTACGCACGTGAGACAGCAGAGCCCTGGTATCTTTGGGAACCTTAACTGACAGGTCAACAACGCCAGTTCTTTTCTAAGGAAAAACTGAAACTTCAGCCCACATGAACCGATTCATCAAGAAGATACTTTATCAAAGAATAAGAATACGGTGTACCATCATTTTTTGTCTATTATTGTGTTCTTTCCATACTTTCTGCAAAGCATCACACCTGTTGTGCTTCTGTCTAATGGGTGGTTGCCACTTTTTGAAAAAGGGAAATGTTTCACCTACGGCCCATTTCTCGTTTGTAATTTAAGAGTAAAATGAGAAAAAAGATCTTGCGAGACAAAGACATTTGTCATAGCTGAAGCGTCTGATACACTACATGTAATCTACGGTATACTGGCAGATACAGAACGGTCAAGAAAAGGCAGCTGTAACAAAGTTAACTGAATCGACACTGCATGAACACCATAGTTGTGCAGGTACTGTTGCTACTTTCACTAAATAACTTAAAGATCAGTGACGCTATCAGTAGCAGCCAGCAGCTAACCACAGCTTATATTAACAATAATGCTATCAGTAACAGTCTTAAAGATTAGTGACAGTAGTATCAGTAACAGTGAGAAGCTAACCACAGCTTAACATAATGCTATCAGTAACAGTAAGGAACTAAGCATAGCAACCACTATAGTTAACTACCTAACGGATGACAGCTAAAGAAGATCTCATTCCCATATACTGCCATACTGCACCTCGGCGGTTGCCACCGGCAGCAATGCCGCTAAGTTAGTTGACGCGCTGATTAACCACGCAACCACGAACAGCTCTAATGATAATGCAGCTTCAGTTCAGGGGGCTCACGTACCGTCGCCGACGGCCGACACAGCCCGCGCCGCCGCGGCGCAGACGAGCAGGACCACCAGCGCGGCGCGGCGCCCGCACCGCCTACCGGTCGCCATCTCCGGTTATCCCCTCTCGCAACCTCGTACGCACGCCGGTCAGCTCGGGCTTCCCACACCTCGGGAGCTTGGAAACTTTTTTTTTCTTTTGAAAAGTGGAGCTTGGAAACTATTACTACTCTCGAGCGGGTGCTCACCCGGGACGGAGCTCAACCGGCCCGGCGCCGCGCCCCCACTTATAGGCGGAGCTGCGCCAGGCGGCAGCGCCCCTGCATGCGGTGCGTGCGCCCGCGCCTGGGCTCGCCTCGATCCGCGCGCGAAACGGAATAAACCTCCCATCGGGCGCCGCGGAACGCGCCGGGTCGGCGCGCGCGCGCACGAGAGGCCGCCATGGCCATGCCATGGCACCCCCCGGCCTGGCTCGAACGCGGAGGCCGGCAGGCTCCATCTGGTGCAGTGGAGGACTGAAACGTCTCTCTGATCCCGAACGCGCGCGATCACGTGGCGCCTCTGCGGCGCGCATGGCCGTTGGGGCCGGGGTCAACGTGGCAACGTGGCTGCGGCGGGGCGCTCCGGCAGGGGGGGATCGCGTTCAGGTCTTCGTCGGCGATTAGTTTTCTGCGTTCGATTATAGAGGGGTGAGCGGAGCGGGTGCGGTGCTTAATTGCCCGTGTCGGCTCTGTGTTCGCGCCAGAGTGTACTCGATCGGGTTCTTCTATTCTGACGGGATGCCTGATCTGGGTTTTTCTTTTCCTGACAGGGTGCCGGATCAGGTTGGTGCTCACATGGGCTTGGGCTTTGACTCGATTTGCAGGCGGCAGCAGTTACGAGTTGTCACAGAACTCGGCTGCCTTCCGGGAGTTGGGATAGGAGTTCCGCCTGCCTTCCTCGACGGAGGAGAGTACCGGCCCAATTAGCCCACTGCACATTGTTTAGCCCAAGGCCCATGGGAGCCTCCTCCCTTTGAAAAGTATAGGAAAGTGCAGCAGGCTTGTGCGTTCGGTCCAAATTAGGCTACCGCTATCACCGGCAGCGATCCTGGAAGTCTTCCTTCCTCGCTTGACCATTTCTGTCAGGCTGTGGAACACGCAAAGTCACCTCCTCCACTAAAAAAATCCGCGCATGCTCGATGCTCGGAACGGAGCAACGTTATACGGCTGGCTGCCCGTGCCAACGTCGTTCGGGCGGGCAACGAATTTTCCACCCAGAAACCATATCAAAATGCGCGCGGCGGCTATACCCGAATCCACGCGGCAGCCGCTCAGCTCCATGCGTTGAGGTGATGGGCGCCCCCCTGTGATCGCTATAAAAGGCGGCACCAGCAGCATGCCATCTCAAATCACCTCGCAAGTCGCAGCACACGATCCAGCAGCTAGCTACACTGCTGCAGCAAGCAGGGGGGTTCTTGTCGATCAGGAAGTGAAGCAAGCAAGCGCTGGCCATCGCCAGCATGGCGAACCCGCCGGTGACGACCCTGACGGCGGCGCTGGCGCTCGGGCTCGCGCTCCTGCTGTGCGCCGCCGCCGGCCCGGCCGCCGCGCAGAACTGCGGCTGCCAGCCGGGCTACTGCTGCAGCAAGTTCGGCTACTGCGGCCACGGCGACCTCTACTGTGGCGAGGGGTGCCGGTCGGGCCCGTGCAACTCGGGAGGTGGTGGCGGCAGCGGCGGCGGGACGAGCGGGAGCGGCGCCGACGTTGGTAGCGTCGTAACCGACGCGTTCTTCAACGGCATCAAGTCGCAGGCCGGGGGCGGGTGCGAGGGCAGCAGCTTCTACTCGCGCGGCGCGTTCCTGAACGCCGCCGGCGCGTTCTCCGGCTTCGCGCACGGCGGCTCGGCGGACGACGGCAAGCGCGAGATCGCCGCCTTCTTCGCGCACGTCACCCACGAGACCGGACGTAAGTTGATGGCACCGACGCTACTCCTGCAGAGAGTCTAGCCATGCATTCTTCCATGGAACTTATATGAGTTATGATTGCATGTATCGTTCTGAACTTCTGATCGATTTGGAACCTATCTAGCTAGCTAACCCATTTGCATGGCTTGATACCTGCAGATTTCTGCTACATCAGCGAGATCAACAAGGGCAACAGCTACTGCGACCCGAGCAACACGCAGTGGCCGTGCGCCGCGGGGAAGAAGTACTACGGACGCGGCCCGCTGCAGATCTCGTGGAACTACAACTACGGGCCCGCCGGGAGGGACATCGGCTTCGACGGGCTCGGGAACCCGGACGCGGTGGCGCAGGACCCCGTGATCGCGTTCAAGACGGCGCTCTGGTTCTGGATGAACAACGTGCACGGGGTGATGCCGCAGGGGTTCGGCGCCACCACCAGGGCCATCAACGGCGCCCTCGAGTGCAACGGGAACAACCCCGCCCAGATGAACGCGAGGGTGGGCTACTACAGGCAGTACTGCCAGCAGCTCGGCGTCGACCCGGGGAGCAACCTCACCTGCTAGAGGTGTTGCTTGGGTTCATGGATGCATATATGCTTAGCTTGGCACTCGAGAAGGAATAAATACTTAGTGTTCATACACTCTTGGGTACTGTCGCCTGTGCTGGAACCCGGAGTGTAACGAGTACACGTACTAATAATGTCTGAATAATGAAGCAGTTTGTAAATGCTCAAAGCAGAAATAAAAAACTTAAGCTATTATTATTGACCGAATGTGCCACGAGAATAGTGAGGGACTCCCTCCTTTAGCTGACTAGCATTTTTTGAAAGATGAATTCGTCGATTAAGAATTTTTTAAAAAAATTAACTTGGCTAAGGCCCAAAAGAAGAGAAAGATAAACGAGCACCCTATGGATTTGGAGTAATCTGCGGAATTAGTTTGGGCATTTGAAAGGCCCTCTTTCGGTGACCCAGCTAAGGTCTACCAAAAAACAACGAGAGCGTGCTAATCAGGAGAAGAAATGGGAAAAAGGAGAGAAGGAGATGCTATTTGCGAGGTGACTGAATTTACAAGCCATCTCAGTTGTCGATTATTCCTTGGCCGGTAACATACCAACTCAAGGGCTCATCTTCTTTCTTGAATCCCTGAACTTGTGCTGGCCTCTCGGTCTGTCTGTAATTTTTCTTTTCCTGACAGGGTGCTTGATCAGGTTGGGTTTTACATGCTGGTGGGCTTGGATGGGACCGATTTGCAGGTAGCAGTTGAGAGATAAGAAAGTTTTCTTTTGGAAAACTTGAAGGAACAATCACCGATATGGTCATAGCGAGAATACTGACTAGTGCGGAGAGCCCAGCTGCCCAAGTAAACAGAGCAGTAGGCAAGAAGGTAGAGACAATATAGTAAACGGTGCGCCCCCTTGATAACATGACCACGCATGGCTTCCAATCGGATTCATTTATCCGTCGAATTCTTCTACGAAATGACGAATGCAACCACACTTCAGCGATTTTTCTGCTTCTTGACCATGCATGTGCAAGAGTTAACACTGGTCGATTAGCACTTGAATCTCTACTTTAAAAAAATTAATTGGGGGACAATTTTTTGGTGCCGCCCTCGCGCCTCCCCAGTCGTCATTCTGCCGACAGTCCGGCACCAGGTGCCGTCCGATGGCAATCCAAGAGATGAGATCCTGCGCTCTCTGCAACTTCACGCCGCCCGATTCCGCTCCCCACGATCTGCACGCACGCGCCTCCCCCCGCCGCCTCCCCCCGCATTCTCCTCAACGGCGCATCTCCTCTCTTCGCGGCTATTTCTGTCAGGCAGGCTGTATGTCTAGGCTGAATCTCCTGCTCTATTTCTTTCACAATCAAAACTGTTTCCGGATGTGAGAGGTCAGTGCATTCCACGATATTCAGTTTTAACATATTGCAATTTCTGCTATTTTGAACGAAATAAGAATAGTATAAGATCCATGACCTAGCTGGAGGCTGTGATAAAAATGAAAGTGACATGCGTGAATCAATATATTTGAGGTAAGCTTATGTGCAAGAGTTTCTCAAGGACACTGAAAGAAAATGTTATTTTCTGGTCATTGTTTTGTGGTGTCCAGTAATGAAAACTCTAAATATGCTATTTTTTATCAACTACCAGAAACATTAGAGAATGGTCTTTTGCATATTGTTACAAGTCAGCCTGGTAGCAGGGAACATGCATTACATTATCCTGCTATGAACTTTCAGCTTGCCTTCAATCCGAGGCTTTTTTTTTTTAAAAAAAAAAGAAACGAAACCGGCAGGAGGACTGCCTGTTATATTGAATAGAGGAAGAGTCATGACAGGCCAAATCTGAGGCTTTTGTAATTGCTTGCATCCATCCAGAATTGCTTTTATGAAGGTTTGATAAGTATGATGTGGATAAGTACATACTATACCAACAAAATCGAAAGAAGAGTTCAAGGAATAGAGTTGGTGTAGGTCTAAGTGATCAGGCTAACCAGCTTTGTTATTTGATATACTGGGTTGCACTATATTTCTTGAGAATATATTACTATATTTTTTGTAACCTGAATATCTAATATTAATTATTATGATTAAACATTAATATATTCTAGGGTTGTCTGACATTTGCATGTTATTATGAAGGTTTGATAGGAAATTGATCTCAAAATAAAGAAAGATGCAGGGAACATAGTTAGGTTTATGGATCCGTGGATGAGGAATGTATTAGAGAAAATTCCTTATATGCCATTGAAAATTATACTCATCTCTTGTGTGCCATCGAAAATTTAGACATCCCTTCATTGCCATCAGATTTTAATTTTTCTCCCCTTACGTGCCATTCCGTTAAAATTGACGTTACTGTCTCCGTCTTCCTCGTAAATACGTCAGCGCCGTCACCATCGCGGCGCGTCAGACACTCGGACCCGCCTACAGCCAAGGCCGCAACAGCCGCAGCGATGCCGTTCATGGCCGCGCTGCTGAGCTTGTCCCTCCCATCTGCATCGTCGTGCACTCGTGCTCGGACTGGGCGCTTCATGCTGGGTGGCAAGCACGAGCGCGGCCAGACTGTCGGTACATACAGATAGGGGTACCTCCTGCTAGGGTGTCCAGGCCCTGGGACTTCTCATAATCCACGCTCCCCCTCGTCTCTGGGCCACGTGGCATACGGCCTCCGGGCCTGACTGCTGGGACCACGGTCTCCGGACCCTCCCCGTGCTCCGTGAGGTCCGGGGCCTTTGCACACCCACGTGGGCGGGAGAGCTCTCGGGTAATCCCTGCGGACCCGGCCTCCTCTGGGAGGTCCGGGGCCGCCACGTGTGATGGCCAGACCATCACAGGTCAGCCCGCTCCGGCCGGCCACGGGGGCCCCGGACCCCTCTTTCCCCCGGGAAGGGGTCCGGAGCCGCCATGTGCTGCCCGGCGGGAGGAGCGGGGCTGACCCCGCCGCGTGCCTGCGGCCGGAGGCCCCTTACGGGTCGCCTCTCCACCTACCAGCATTCAATGCGGTAGGTGAGCTGGGCGCGCCAAGGTCAAAAGGTGCGGCCTGCCACTGACACACGGGGCAGGTAAGCTGACACCACGGTAAGCCCGCCTGATCTGAAAGCGGCGCGTCGTATCACCGCGCACAGTGCGCGGACTGTGTGCAGTCCCGTCACGGCGCTGCGCGTGTGACGATGGTCTGTAATAGGCGTGCTAAGGCTTGCGATGTAACAGTGCGCATGGCACGAGTCAGCGCTGGCTCGCCCCCTGACTGGAGGTTCGATCCCAACAGTGACAGCACGGCTTCACTGTTGGGCAACGCTGACACCGAACACTGTACAAGACAAGGCTGTACACGGCCGTATCCCGACTATGGATACGCACATCAACTCCCCGATCGAGAGGACTACAGAGAGGAGCTCGAGGAGATGACCTCCATATCTCTCGTAGAACAAGCTCCTGTTGGCCGGACCCACATGTCGGGGTCCCGCTCAGTGTAAGCATCCCCCTTGGACTATAAAAGGGAGAATGCACTCGCTAGAACACGGGATCAAAAACACTCACGCTAGACGTTCTAAGTTCCAGGCTGCATAAGCACAAGCTGTATGCTAAGCTTCATCCAGTCTTCAAGCAAAACAACACCAAAGTGGATGTAGGGTGTTACGCTTCGGCGGCCCGAACCACTCTAAATCTCTGTGGCCTTCCAGCGTTCATCTGTTCGCCGATCGAGCACTCCTAAGTCTCTTCCAAACCCATCCTTAACTAGGATTAGGCGGGTGCTTTCCGCCACCCGGCTGGAGAATTCCTCCGACATTTGGCGCACCAGGTAGGGGACTTAGGTTTGGTTTGCGTTTGGTCGACCACCGTGACCTTGATGGCGCAGGAAAATGGTCACCATGACCTCCTGATCGGTGAAGAAGTGGCGTCAACGGCGCCACGCGCCTCGCGCCATCCCGCCTCCAGGGTGGCTCCGCGTGCTGCTCCACCACGCGCAGCGGAGCGGGACTCCGTGGCCCAATCGGTGCTCCCACCGAGCGGGCCCCTCATGGCAGCCAGGGAGTTGCTCCGCAACCCCCCTGGAGAGGCGGCGTCGCCAGACGCGCACAGACAATGGCGTGACGACGTCGACCGCCTCCTCTACCTGGCACAGGCTTCCCCAGGCTCAGCGGGGAGATCTGTGTCTAGGCAGCGCCGTCGTCAAGGCGGCGCATCCGGTTCTGTGCACTCACCATCAGTGAGGAGTGCACGGACTGAGGACCTCCGGGCAGAGCTCAACCGCAGGCATGCGGGAGAGGATGCTAGGATCTCCATCGAGCGAGCACGCAACCGACGGCTCAACATTGAGGGTCGGGACCTTGCGCCCGAGCTCGATGCGGCTGTGGCCAGGCCGCAAGGACTAGCCCAGGCGCCGGTTTCGGGCGTGGGCTGCGCAGCGCTCGCAGGCCACCTCCGAGCAGTCGCCTGGCCGTCCAAGTTTCGGCCTCACCTGCCGGAAAAATATGACGGGACTTCCAACCCGTCGGAGTTCCTGCAGGTCTACATCACCGCCATCACGGCGGCTGGGGGTAACGAAGCCGTTATGGCAAGTTACTTTCATGTAGCCTTGACCGGGCCGGCCCGGACCTGGCTCATGAACCTTACCCCGGGATCCATCCACTCCTGGGGAGAACTCTGCGCACAGTTCACTGCGAACTTCGCCAGTGCGTATCAGCAGCATGGCGTGGAGGCCCACCTCCACGCCGTGAGGCAACAACCCGGGGAAACCCTCCGGGCCTTCATCTCCCGCTTCACTAAGGTACGTGGAACCATCCCACGTATCTCCGATGCATCTATTATCACGGCTTTCCGACAGGGGGTCCGAGACGAGAAGATGCTAGAGAAGCTGGCGACCCACCAGGTGGAAGCCGTCACCACCCTGTTCGCTCTGGCGGACAAGTGCGCCCGAGCTGCAGAAGGCCGTGCGTGGCACTCTGCAACTCAGGTAGGACCCGCTCAAACGAGTGGGCCCAGTGTCGCTGCCCCTGGCAGCGGCAAGAAGAAGAACAAGAAGAACCGTGGCTTCGACAAGTCGCGGGTCGGGGGTCCGGCCGTTGCGGCTGCAACGACCGGGGGCCAGAACTCCCGCGGCAAGCGCCCACGACAGCAGCGCACCGACCCCGGGTCGTGCCCTGTTCATCCTGGGGCTCGCCACAGCGCCGCTGAGTGCCGCGAGATCCAGAAGCTCGCGGAACGCCTCAGCAAGAGGCGTGACCAAGCCTCCAAGGAAGGCTCCTCCCCTCCGCGGCGGTCCGGCAAGGAGAAAGCCTCTGATGCCGACGCAGCTGCGACTGAGAGGGAGTTGGGGTATCAAACCCCCAATAAAGACCTCAAGGGACTGTTCCAGCAGTCCGATTCCGAGTCCGGCGGGGATGAGCGCCGCAAAAAGCTGTATGTTATGTACGGTGGCAGTTCGGAGCTCGTCTCCCGACGGGACGTGAAGGCCCTTCGCCGGGAGGTCCTCTCGGTGAAACCAGGGGTGCCGAGGGCGGCGCCCCACCAGCGGTGGAAGGGCATCACCATCTCCTTTGGGCCATCCGACTGCCCAGAGAACATGGCGGGTGCAGGGGTCCTGCCACTCATCACGGCACCCACCATCGCCAATGTACGCCTTCACCATGTGCTGATTGACGGAGGCGCCGGCCTCAACGTCATCAGCTATGCGGCGTTCAAGCACCTGCAGATCCCGGAGTCCAAGCTGGCTCCATCACGCCCATTCTCAGGAGTGGGCCCCGATCCCGTGTACCCGGTAGGGACCATCACCTTACCGGTTACATTCGGGACGGAGGACAATTTCCGCACCGAGAACGTGCAGTTCGAGGTCGCGGAAGTTAACCTCCCCTTCAACGCTATCATCGGCAGACCGGCCCTGTACCGGTTCATGGCCGTTGCCCACTACGGGTACCTGGTTCTAAAGATGCCCTCTCCGGCGGGCGTCCTCACCGTCCAAAGCGATCGGGCCGCTGCTGTTGTAGCGGTCGAAAAGCTCCATGCGCTGGCTACGGGGCTTGCCCCTGCAGCTGGCACCCAGGGGTCCGACCCCTCGACCTCACGAGCCAAGGCCCTGGCCAAAGCACCGAAGGTCCGTCCGTCTGACACGGACGATCTACCCGTGAAGACCGTCCAGGTCGGAGCGGAGACCTCCCAGACCACCCGCATCGGTGGTAACCTGGGAGAGAAATAGGAAAGCGCGCTCATCGCCTTCCTCCGGGCAAATGTTGACGTGTTCGCTTGGGAACCGTCACAGATGCCCGGGATCCCTAGGGAGGTGATTGAGCATCATCTGAGGATCCACCCTGACGCTAGGCCGGTCCGGCAGAAGCCACGCAAGCAGTCCATCGAGCGGCAAAACTTCATCCGTGAAGAGGTCCGCAAGCTGCTGCAGGCTGGCTTCATCGAGGAGGTCTACTATCCTGTATGGTTGGCCAACCCGGTTGTAGTCCCAAAGGCCAACGGGAAGCTTCGGATGTGCATCGACTACACCAATCTTAACAAGTCATGTCCAAAAGACCCTTATCCACTCCCGCGTATAGATCAGATTGTGGACTCCACCTCCGGGTGTGATTTGCTGTCCTTCATAGATGCCTATTCTGGTTTCCATCAGATCAAGATGGCTAGTGATGATAGGAAGCATACAGCTTTTGTAACAGTGGATGGTCTTTATTGTTATATAGTGATGCCTTATGGGTTGCTTAATGCTCTACCCACCTTTGCTCGAGCGATGAACATCACTCTAGGTGATTTGGTTAGAGATATAGTCGAGGTGTATGTTGATGACATCGTTGTCAAGACTAGAGAGTCGAATTCCCTCTTAGAAAACTTAGCTCAAGTCTTCGACAAGTTACGGGCGACTTCCACCAAGCTTAACCCCGAGAAGTGCGTCTTCGGCGTATCGGCGGGAAGGCTCCTTGGTTTCCTGGTCTCCCACCGGGGGATCGAGGCCAACCCGGATAAGGTCCGGGCGATCGAGGCAATGAGGCCTCCTACACGCCTCAAAGATGTACAGAGGTTGGCGGGGTCCCTTGCAGCCCTCAGCCGTTTCATTTCGAGGCTGGCGGAGAGGGCGCTTCCCTTCTTCAAGTTGATGAGGGGGTCCGGCCCGTTTGTATGGACTGAAGAGGCACAACGTGCCTTCCAAGAGATGAAGCAGTACCTTACCTCCTTACCGGTCCTGGTCACTCCGGACCCAGGTGAGACACTGTTTCTTTATCTTGCAGCAACAACCGAAGTGATCAGCATGGTGCTGGTCACCGAGAGGTCCGAGTTTCTCTCGCAGGGGGCCCCTTTGGACCCCCCTGCGGGAGAAGGAGGTCCGGCCTCCTACACTCCAGCAACCGGCTCTGCTTCGGAGGGTCCGGCCGGGCTCCGACCCGGAGAAGCACTGAGCAGCTTGGGGGCCGAAGGGTCCCCAGCCCAAATTGAAGGATCCAGTCCACCTGGCAGAGTCAGGACCGTCCAGAGGCCGGTCTACTACGTCAGTGAGGTCCTTCATGAGACAAAGGCCAGGTATCCTGAAACACATAAGCTCCTTTATGCTATACTTGTTGCGTCCAGAAAGCTCCGCCACTACTTTCAGGCCCACAGGATTGTGGTGGTGACCGCCTATCCATTGAGGGCCATCCTCCACAACTCCAACGCCACAGGCAACATTGCCAAGTGGGCTGCAGAGCTCGCGGGGTTCCAGCTCGACTTCCAGCCGCGTCACGCCGTCAAGAGCCAGATCCTGGCTGACTTCATCGCGGAATGGACGCCGGCACCGAGCGCCTCCGGGGGTCCGGACCAAGGGACGGACCCCCCGCGTCCGGAGGACAGGGCTCCGATCTTCACCAGGCCTCACTGGACCCTCTTCTTTGACGGGTCCGCCCGCAGCAAGAGGGCCGGGGCTGGTGTGGTCCTCATCGACCCACGTGGCGAGCAGCTAAAGTACATGGTGCACCTTGATTTTGAGGCCACCAACAACATGGCGGAGTATGAGGCCTTAATCTTCGGACTTACGGCGGCTCTGTCGCTGGGGGTCCGAGCGCTCCTGGTCAAAGGGGACTCCCAACTCATCATCAGACAGGTCCGGGGGGAGTGTTGCTGCAACAACCCCCAGCTCGCAGCTTACCTCATTTATGTGAAGAGGCTGGAGAAGGACTTCGATGTGCTGGAACTGCAACATGTTCCACGCGAAGGCAACACAGCAGCTGATGCACTCTCCGCGAGCGCATCGACTCTGGCACCCGTGCCGGAGGGCGTCTTCCAAAGACGTCTGCTAAAGCCTTCCGCCCAGCCTGCCGACCTGGGCGAAGGGGGTCGGACTAGCACCTCGAAGCTGGCGGTCCCGGCGGCGCTCCATCCGTGGTGCCCGCCAAGGGTCGTGTGCTCCCTTGAGGGACCCGGAGACCTCAGGGAGCCACGCCCAGCTCCTCAGGAAGGTCCCGATGCATGGATCTCTAAGGTCCGGGACTACCTGAAAGATAATTACCTTCCTGAAGATCAAGCATCCGATGAGCGCATTGTCCGGATGGCTAAGCGATACACGGTGGTAGAAGGGGATCTCTATCGCCGTGGCGCCAACGGCGTCCTCATGCGGTGCATCACCCAGGAAGAGGGCCGCGACTTGCTTGCGGAGATCCATGGAGTCGAGTGCGGAAGTCATTCTTCATCCCGCACGCTGGTTGGAAAAGCTTTCCGGCATGGCTTTTACTGGCCGACAGCACTCCAGGATGCAGCTGAGTTGGTAAGGTCCTGCAAAGCGTGTCAGTTCCACGCAAAGCAAATACACACTCCAGCTCAGGCTCTGCAGATGATTCCTCCCTCTTGGCCCTTTGCGGTGTGGGGGTTGGATATCTTGGGACCTTTCCCTAGGGCCGTTGGCGGGTACCGGTACCTCTATGTTGCCATTGACAAATTCACTAAGTGGCCGGAGGCAACCCCAGTGGTCAATATCACCAAGGCGTCAGCAACTGCTTTTCTCAGGTCAATTGTGTGCCGGTTCGGGGTCCCGAACCGCGTCATCACAGACAATGGGACCCAGTTCACGAGCCAGTACTTCCAGGAGTACTGTGAGGATATGGGCATTCAGCTCTGTTTCGCCTCAGTGGCGCACCCCAGAAGTAATGGCCAGGTTGAGCGGGCCAACGCTGAGATCCTCAGAGGGCTCAAGATCCGGACCTACTGTGACCTTGAGAAGCATGGCGCAAGGTGGATTGAAGAACTCCCAAGTGTGTTATGGGGGAACCGGACCACACCTAGCCGGGCAACAGGGGAAACCCCTTTCTTCTTGGTTTACGGGGCCGAGGCGTGCCTTCCCCCGGAGATCACCATGGGCTCTCTGCGAGTCCGGTCTTTTGATGAGGAAATGCAGGAACAGGAGCGTCGCCAGGATGTGGACCTCGTCGACGAACGCAGATGGCGAGCAGCAGTCCGAAACGCACGGTACAACCAAGCGCTCCGGCGCTACCACCAACGGTTTGTGTGTTACAGGGAGCTCCGGGTCGGGGACCTAGTCCTAAGGCGGATCCTGAACCGAGAGGGTATGCACAAACTCTCCCCCAGCTGGGAGGGGCCCTTCAAGGTTACAAAGGTGTGCCGTCCCGGATCTGTTCGTTTGGCTGCGGAGGATGGAATGCAACTACCCAATCCGTGGAACATTGAACACCTCCGTAAGTTTTATCCCTAGGACCCGATTGAGGAAGAATTTTTCCCTTGTAATTGGTAGCATTAACGTGCGGACCAGGGCGGTGGAGGTCCGCCCTCGTAAACCCGGCCCCTGGCGTACATCGCACAACTCTTCTGTACCAATTCATTAAGGGAAAGTTTGTTCTCGAATGTGTCCTTGAAGTCTATACAAGTCTACATCTTTTCGCTTCTTGAATTACGCTAACCCCTCACATGTTTTCCGCATCTGTGTCATGGCGGCTTCTTAAGTTGCGTGGCTCCGTCCCAGCCCCGGACCTCTATCTCAAAGGATAAAAGGAACCGGACCCCTGTTAACTGGCTCCAGGGAAACGCGCTCGCCCTTTGCTAGGGTCCAGGGCTGTGTAGCCGCTTAGCCTGGTTCCGCACCCTAAACCTACACGCCCTGCCCTCCTAGGGTAAGCGCCGTTGCACCTTGAACCATGTACCAGGAGACCGGGACCCCTTTTAGCCCTTAAACATGGGTCCTAGAGCTCTGACTCGCTTCGCAACTTAAGAGGCCTCTGCTGGCCAGACCGAGAACCTGTGGGGATGTCTACTAAACGTCGATCATAAGTTATGTGCAGGACCTCGGTTCTATGGCAGCTAGTCCCGACTTATCGCGACTACCTCCCAGGGGGCCAGGGGACCTCGGTGTACTCGAAAACAGCTAAGTTTTTCAAAAAAGTAGACGCACGAAATGTTTAAATGCATCACTGATAATATGTACAGCATTACGAAGTCATTTTACAATAACAAAAATTATATTACAAAAGAAATAACAAAAAGATACTAGCACTACTGCTCTGGTGGTCCGGAGGCGCTTCCGCTCTCTGCAGGTTCGGGACGTCGCCGGAGGCGGGCCGCGACCAGGTCCACTGCCTCCTGGACTCCTTCCCGCGCAGCGGCTACCGTTGCCTGGAGGGGCCCGACCAGGACGGGAGTCAGCTGGACGGCAGGATCATGGCTCCGGAAGCTGGTGAGGATGTACTCCGCCATCGCCCGGGCAACTGCTCGTCCTTCTGCCTCCAGGAGCTCCTGTAGGCCGGCCTCCGCATCTTGTAGCCGCCTGGCGGTGGAGTCCAGCAGCTGGAGAGCGGCGCCGTAAGGTGAAGGGGCCTCCGGCACCCAGATGGGGTTGGCCCCGAGCGCCTCTAGCAGAGGGTTCACTGTGCCAACCCATCTTGTCAATCGGTTGGCGCCGGCGTGCTGCTCTGCCAGGAGCCCCTCCACCTTGGCCTCCCTCTCCTGGAGCGCTGCCTCGCGCTCCTGGAGCCTCTGGTACCCGGCTGCCAGCTCCTTCTTTACGGCCTCTTCCCGCTTCTGGAGCTCCTGCAGCCGGGCCACCTCCTCTGCCTCTCGGGCGGCCAGCTCTTCTTCTTTCTTCGCTGCCGCCGCCACCTGTTCTGCAAGGGAGGCCTGTTGCGCCTCGGCCGTTGTAAACGCCTCCCTCGCCGCCTCCGCCAACTCCCGGGCGGCCCGCTCCCTGGCCGTCGCCGCCTCCTTCAGCCTCTCCGCGACGATTTGCGCCTCGAGGGCCTCCTTTTCCCGCCGGTTGGCTGCTTTCTCCCGCTCGAGCGCTGCTGCCTCTCGATAGCGCGCCTGCTCCAGCTCCTCCCGCAGGAGCTCGCGTCCCTGTGCGAGCTTGGCGCGCTCTTCGGCGTAGCGGGCGGAGACAGTGTTGATGCGGTCCCCCAGGCGGACCTCCCAGTCGGAGAGCCGCTGGCGCTCCGCCTCCAGCTTCTCCCACTCCCGTCGCATGCCAGCCTCTAGCTCCAGTTGAGCTTGTTGGCATTTGGCTATGAGCCGGGGGAGTGGGACCTCCGCTGTGCTCGGGAGGAGAGGCCTCCCCAGCACCACCTCCGGTTCCTCCTCCTCCGCTGGTGGGGCGGCGCTACTGGCGACTTCGGCGGCCTCCGGAGCCGTAGCCTCTGCTGCCTCCGGAGCCGCCACCTCCGCTGCCTCCGGTGCCGCCGTCGCCGCTGCCTCTGGCCTAGCAGCCTCCGCCGTAGCAGCGACTCCCTCAGCTGCCGGTTCGGCTGGGGAAGGCCCGACCTCGGCGCCCGGCGCTGTGGCCGGGGCATCTGCCGTCGCAGTGGGCCTGATCGCCTCCTCCTGGGGGGCGGCTTCTGGACATGGCAGCATGGTAGCCTCCAGCTCCGGACCACTGGGACCGGAGGCTTCAGGGGCTGCTCCTGGCGGAGGCCCTGCTGGGGCCGTTGCCGAGGACTCCGGCGCTGGCTGGGGGCCGGGTCCCCCAGTTGGAGCATCTGAAGGTTGCGACCTGCCGTACCACCTGTTTGGTTAAGCACCAGAAGCTGAGGAAGAAAATGAAAAACCTTGATAAGACCACTTACGGGAAGTCGTACCACTCCCATCTGCCCCGGGCGGCCGGGGGGACCTTCCTCCCTGCCGAGGACCCTGGCGGCGGCGTTGGGGACGGAGGTCTGTTCTCGGGCGGCGGTGGTGGTGTCGCTGGGCGCAGCCCTGACGGTGGTGGCGGTGGAGTCTGTCGTCCCGGTGGAGGCCGGTGCTGTGGGAGAGGAGGAACAGCACCGCTCTGCTCCTCCACTCCCGTGGTTTTCTGGCGCTTGGGCGCCGGCTCCCCCACCAAGGTGCCGTCGCCTCGCTGGAGCCTCCGGGACTTGCTCCCTTCGGCTTGGCTGCGCCGCTCGGGTGCCGCCCCCTGAGCCTCGCCGCTCCTTTGGGCCGGGGCAGCACCCGCACAGTCTTTCTGCCGGTGCTCTGGCACCGGCGCTTTCTCTTTTCCCTTCCCGCCGGGGGCCGGACCTCTGGGTCCCGGCTCCCCGGCACCTCCGCTGGGGCGTTGCTGGCGGTCCGGTGTGGCGCCAGGGATCTGAAGCCCGCGGTTGGGGTCCCCCCCCCCAGTTGCCGGACCGCCAGGCCGCCCTCGTCCAGGGTCGGCATCGACGCCAGGACCGTTGACCGCAGAGCCTGGTCCTCGCACAGGGCCTTCACCCCGCTCGGGAGGACCAGGGACTCTGGAACGAACGCCTCGCCGGTCATCGCCCGGATCGCCGCCTCCAGCTCCGCCCGGGTGAAGTCGCCGCCGGGCCCCCGCGCGATCCTGCAGCAGTCGTTTAGCCCCGTGTACACGTAGGCCATCCGGGACCGATGCTGCAGGGGGGCGATTCGTCGCTTCAGGAAGTCGCCCAGCACCATCATAGAAGTCAGGCCGCTCCTTGCCAGCTTCTTGATCCGGTTCAGGACTGGGTCGAGCTCTGCCGGAATTGACGGCCTGGCCTTCCAGGTGCTCCGGTCGCTCTGGGGGCCCCCTTCCGGCAGTTCTAGGCGGTCGTGGGGGTCCGTCACCGCAATGACCCAGCCTTCACGCCAGTCCTCCCACTTGGAGCTGGAGAAGGCGGCGATGTAGGCGCCCGACATCCCGTGCCGGAGTTGGAAGTAGTAAGCGCCGATCTCGCCGCGCTTCTTCCCGGTCCCGACCAGGGAGTAGAAGTGCTTGAAGATGGTGGTGCAGGGGCGCACCCCCACGAACATCTCCATGAAATGGGCGAAGACCGCCGCGAGGAGAACGGAGTGGGGGGAGAGATGATGAAGTTGGAGGCCGAACTCCTCCAGGAGCAGGAGGAAGAAGGAGGAGATCGGAGGAACCAACCCGCACATAATGTACGAGTTGAAGAGGACGAACTCCCCCGCGGCAAGCTCGCGGAGGGGGACCTCGCCGGCCTTGACCTTCCCGACATTCGCCGGCGCAATCCACCCTAGAAGGCGTCGCACCGCGTCCAGCTGATCCTGGGTCTGGAAGCGGCGCGGGAAAGGAAGTGAAGCCATGGAAATTGTTGGGGTGGATCGCGAAGGAGCAAGGTAGAGAGAGGTGCCGGGCGCAAGGAAGCTGATCGCGGAAAAGGATGCGGAGACGAAGGGGCGCTACGGCGTCTGTTGTTGGCGAGAGCGAAAAGGTAGGCGTTCCCTTCGGCGCATACCTTTTATGCAAAAGACTGCTCCTCCCTTTGTGTCCCGCGGCGACCGAGGGGAAGCCGAGCGGTCGCCAGCGCCGCCTTCCCCTACCCTCACACTCAATGACCGGTGGGCTCGGGTCCACCAGTCATTGGCGTGGGCGCTGGAGGATCGTGGGAAGGGCGGAATCTGAACCGCCCGAGCCGCGCGGCGGGTTCGAATGAGACAAAAATCTGAACCGTCTGACGCGCCCGATGCGCGCGGAGGACGGGTCCCTCGGGGTTCCCGCTACGGGCGAAAGGACATCCGTGCCCTCGCCTGGCGGGAACGAGCTGTACACCCGGCGCGATGTTGGGATTTGGCCCCACCTGCGGGTTCATCCCTCTCCCGAGGTGGGCCCGGGGGCCTCTGTCGGTACATACAGATAGGGGTACCTCCTGCTAGGGTGTCCAGGACCTGGGACTTTTCATAATCCACGCTCCCCCTCGCCTCTGGGCCACGTGGCATACGGCCTCCGGGCCTGACTGCTGGGACCACGGTCTCCGGACCCTCCCCGTGCTCCGTGAGGTCCGGGGCCTTTGCACACCCACGTGGGCGGGAGAGCTCTCGGGTAATCCCTGCGGGCCCGGCCTCCCCTGGGAGGTCCGGGGCCGCCACGTGTGATGGCCAGACCATCACAGGTCAGCCCGCTCCGGCCGGCCACGGGGGCCCCGGACCCCTCTTTCCCCCGGGAAGGGGTCCGGAGCCGCCATGTGCTGCCCGGCGGGAGGAGCGGGGCTGACCCCGCCGCGTGCCTGCGGCCGGAGGCCCCTTACGGGTCGCCTCTCCACCTACCAGCATTCAATGCGGTAGGTGAGCTGGGCGCGCCAAGGTCAAAAGGTGCGGCCTGCCACTGACACACGGGGCAGGTAAGCTGACACCACGGTAAGCCCGCCTGATCTGAAAGCGGCGCGTCGTATCACCGCGCACAGTGCGCGGACTGTGTGCAGTCCCGTCACGGCGCTGCGCGTGTGACGATGGTCTGTAATAGGCGTGCTAAGGCTTGCGATGTAACAGTGCGCATGGCACGAGTCAGCGCTGGCTCGCCCCCTGACTGGAGGTTCGATCCCAACAGTGACAGCACGGCTTCACTGTTGGGCAACGCTGACACCGAACACTGTACAAGACAAGGCTGTACACGGCCGTATCCCGACTATGGATACGCACATCAACTCCCCGATCGAGAGGACTACAGAGAGGAGCTCGAGGAGATGACCTCCATATCTCTCGTAGAACAAGCTCCTGTTGGCCGGACCCACATGTCGGGGTCCCGCTCAGTGTAAGCATCCCCCTTGGACTATAAAAGGGAGAATGCACTCGCTAGAACACGGGATCAAAAACACTCACGCTAGACGTTCTAAGTTCCTGGCTGCATAAGCACAAGCTGTATGCTAAGCTTCATCCAGTCTTCAAGCAAAACAACACCAAAGTGGACGTAGGGTGTTACGCTTCGGCGGCCCGAACCACTCTAAATCTCTGTGGCCTTCCAGCGTTCATCTGTTCGCCGATCGAGCACTCCTAAGTCTCTTCCAAACCCATCCTTAACTAGGATTAGGCGGGTACTTTCCGCCACCCGGCTGGAGAATTCCTCCGACAGACCAAGAACGCTAAGAAGGGCGTCACCTGGCCAGAGGAGCGTAAGTAAGCAACGCTCCCGCTCCTACAACAAATGGAGCTACCAACCATTCAATTGCTCTTGCGCTATAAATTGGTGAGATTTCCCTAACCAATCGACTTAATTTGCTTGTCGCAAACTGTTCTTGATGGGCTTGAATAAGTATGGCAGAGGGAACTGGAGGAACATCGCGTGCAACTTCGTGATGAGCGGGCTGATGGAAGGAGCTCTCGCACCCACAGCCTGACCTGCTCCCTGGCGCGGCTTACGAACGCGGCAGCAATGAGGGTGGGGATGGGGAGCGACGATGGCCATGGATGCCGGCGATCCTGCCCGAGGTCGCCAACTTCTCGGCTATGGAGGGCTGCTGTGCACCGTAGCTGCAAGCTGCCCCATCCATGGAGACCGACCGCGCTACCGTGCACCGCCCGCCCGTCGTGCTGCCGTGGGCTGCCTCCGGCCCCGTCGCCGGCCCGCGCGCCGCACTGCCGCGGGCTGCCTCCGTCGCATGGCCGCGCCCCCGTCCCTCCCGTTGGGCTGCCGCGGCCGCGACCCGCGCGTAGAGCAGCGCCGAGGAGCGACAGCCGGGGGCGGGAGGCACTCCTGCTTGCCTTCGCGCACGAGAGCTATTGGCGTGAACCCGTAGCAACGCACGGATACATACTACTACTAGTAAAGTTTGAAATAGACAGTGGTGCTCGGAATCACACACTCAGCTCCCTTGAGAACATGACCACGCATGGCTCACATGGGACTGCTTGTACTGCTTACGCGGACGTCTTGTTTCTCGTTTGTGGGCGCAGAATTTGTCAGCCCAGATTTGATCAGCCATCCAAGGAGAAGCTAGCTCAAAGAAATAGGTTTCAGAAGAAGCCCCATGAAACTGACCCTGTCTCAACTCCCAACGAAATATTCAAAATTCCCCTCAAGAAAATTGAAAACCTTATAAATCCTAAAATGGAGGTCTTGTAAATCCACACAGCATATATAAGAAGTGACAAAGTCGTTGCCTAAGAAATTAAACAAAGCAAAGCAAAACAAAAGAAATGTAGATTTGTGCACGTGGCCCAAATTAGGCAGCCATCACCACTGCATGCTTGGAAGGCAGCTTGACCATTTCTCTCTGTCAGTGGAACACGCATCAGATCAGGCACCACTAAACCCTCACAAGCAAGGTGCGTCGAATGGAGCAACAATATACGGCTGCCAGCGGCGGCCCGGTATGGTAGATTATGCCGGCCAATCGTCTTGGCAGACGCGAAATATCACTGGAAAGCAAGCAGCGGCATAGCCGGTAGCATGCGCCGATTTTTCCACCGACGAGCATTCAAGCACACGGCGGCGATCCAAATCTGATGATATCTCGACCAAGGAGTACGTCGGAGTAGCTTGCCGGCCGGTCATGTTTGACACCTGTGCCACCAAGTTATCACAAGCGTGGAACGGTCGTGGCAGTACACAATGGTTGACCGATCGAGACAGCCACTCCATCCATGCATACCCTCCGTCCAGGCCTCCACGTCGTGACCTCTATATAAAGCGACACCCCCATGGCACCTCGGATCACCTCAAAGAAAGCTGCACGGCAGCAACAAACTAATCTTAGCCGGAGGCTGAAGTACTACTGATCCAGTATGGCAGGCGCGCCGAGGATCATGGCGGTTCTGGCGCTCGGGCTAGCTCTCCTCTGCGCTGCCGCCGGGCCGGCCGCCGCGCAGAACTGCGGCTGCCAGCAAGGCTACTGCTGCAGCAAGTACGGTTACTGCGGCCAGGGCGACCCCTACTGTGGCGAGGGGTGCCGGTCGGGTCCGTGCTACTCGGGGGGCGGTGGTGGTGGCGGCGGCCGTGGCGCCAACGTGGCTACCGTCGTCACCGACGCGTTCTTCAACGGCATCAAGAACCGAGCTGGGGGCGGGTGCGAGGGAAAGAACTTCTACACGCGAGGCGCGTTCCTGAACGCCGCCAACAAGTACTCCGGCTTCGCCCACGGCGGCTCCGAGGTCGAGGGCAAGCGCGAGATCGCCGCCTTCTTCGCGCACGTCACGCACGAGACCGGACGTAAGTTGATCGAATAACCCTCCTCCACTGCAGACCGTAATCTTCCGACCGCATATCAATCATGCATGCTGATCGATTTGGAGCTCGGCTCCGTACCTACAGATTTCTGCTACATCAGCGAGATCAACAAGGGCAACAGCTACTGCGACGCCAGCAACAGGCAGTGGCCGTGCGCAGCGGGGAAGAAGTACTACGGGCGCGGCCCGCTGCAGATCTCGTGGAACTACAACTACGGCCCTGCCGGGAGGGACAACGGCTTCGACGGGCTCGGGAACCCGGACGCGGTGGCGCAGGACCCCGTGATCGCGTTCAAGACAGCGCTCTGGTTCTGGATGAACAACGTGCACAGGGTGATGCCGCAGGGTTTCGGCGCCACCACCAGGGCCATCAACGGCGCCCTCGAGTGCAACGGCAAGAACCAAGCACAGATGAACGCGAGGGTGGGCTACTACAGGCAGTACTGCCAGCAGCTCGGCGTCGACCCGGGCAGCAACCTCACCTGCTAGAGGTGCTGCTTGGGTTCATGGATGCATGCGTGCTTTGCTCGAGAAGGAATAAGTACTTGGTGTTCATACACTCTTGGGTACTGTCGCCTGTGGTGGAACCCGGAGTGTAACAAGTACACACGTACTAGTAGTTGTAAGAATAATGCAGGGGTTGGGCCTGCTAGTTGGACCTGATAATGAAACAGTTTGTAATGTAGTATGCAGATTGCTGCGTTTGTACGTGTATGTAATGGTCACAGCAGAAATTAATGACCTTAGTTATTATTATTGAACGAATGTGCTACAAGAACTGAGTGGGACCTCCTCCTTTAGCTGATTAGATGTTTTTTTTAAAAAAATGAATTCAGTAATTAAGATTTTTTTAAGATTTAACTACGGGTAAGGCCCAAAAGAAAAGAACTATAAGCAGCCACTCAAATACCCAATGGATGGCATGTTTCATAGGCCTTCATTCAGTGACTGAGATTATTGGAACAACGGCAGTGTGCTAGTCTGAAGAAGAATTGAAAAAAATGAGAATACTATTAGTCAGGTGTGACTGAATTTACAAGCAATCTCAGTCCAGGATTATTCCTGGCCGGTACATTCCAATATAAGGGCTCATCGTCTTTCTTCAATCTCTGAACTTGTGTTGGCCTCTCTCTATGTCTTTCTGCCCGTCTGTTTTTCTTTTCTTTTTTCTTTTTTGAAGGAAACCCCGTCTGTGTTTCGTACAGTATAGTTGATGTAATTTTTCTTTTCCTGACAGGGAGCTTGATCAGCAGGTTGGGTTTACATGTTGGGCTTGAATCCAACATCTTGAGCAGGTGATGGATGCAGCCAGCCAGCCACGCTTCAATGAGGTTTCAGCTACTTGACCATGGAACAGAGTTAGCACTGGTCTAGTTGCATCTTCTGAATGGTAAAGTTTGGAACTGAAGCTGATGCTCAGAATACACAGTCCTCGAGAACATGGCCACGCATCGCTCAAATGGGCGTTGTACTACTTACGCTGACGACTCGTCATTATTAGTGGGCGAAAATTTCGACAGCCCAAGTTTGATCTGCCATAAATTTTTAAAGGGACGTTAGATTAAGAAAAATTGGTTTCAGACTTTCAGTCCAAGGCCCATGAAGCTGATCCCGTCCCAAAGAAATATTCAAAACTTCATAATAAATTCTACTCCTTTATTCCAAATTTTAGGTCATTTTAGCAAATATATAGTTATATAGTTTTTGCTATATATCTAGATATAGCATTTATCCAGATGCATAGCAAAAGCTATGTACTCCCTCCGTCCTAAATTATTAGTGGTTTCGGCTTTTCTAAATATATAGATTTTGCTATGCATCTAGATATAAATATAAATATATATTTAGATGTATAGTAAAAACTATGTATCTAGAAAAGCTAAAACAACTGATAATTTGGGATAGAAGCAGTATTTAGATTTACCAAAACTACGTACAATTTGGAATGGAGCGAATATATAACACTGGAAATCTTCTAAATCCATGCAGCATAAGAAGAAATAAAAATCTCCCAAGAGCATCTAGAGATACCTAAATCAAAAAGAATGCTACCGTATATAGGCTTGTGCACGTGCGTGGCCCAAATTAACCACCATCACCAGCAGCTAAGAAGTCTTCCTATCTAACTTGACCATTTCTCTTAGTCAGTGGAACACGCATCAGGCACCACTAAGGCACTACACACTCACAAGCTAGGTGCGTCGAATCGAGCAACAATATACGGCTGCCTGGCATACGGTACTCCCTCCGCTTATAAAAGAATACAATTTTCGCTTTTCGAAAAGTCAGACAACTTTAAATTTACCTAACTTTACATAAAATAGTATGTTACAAAATAAGTATTATTGATTAATTATGTAATATATTTTCATACTAAATGTATTTGAGATATAAATATTAGTATTTTTTATAAATTTAATTAAACTTAAATTATTAGACTTCTCAGGAAGCGAGAGTTGCATTCTTTTGTGGACGGAGGAAGCACATTATTATGGCGGCCAATCATCTTGGCAGACGCGAAAAAAATCACTGGAAAGCAGCGGCAAAGCCGTAGCCGCCGGTAGTATGCGCGGATGTTTCCACCGAGCATCCAAGCACATGGCGGCGATCCAACAAATCGATCTGACCTACGTTGGAGTAGCTTGCGCGTACATGTGCACACCCATGTATGGTGGACCGGGACGCCCCTCTCATCGCTATATAAAGCGACACCGGCATGACATCTCAGATCACCCAGCAGCAAGCTATCGAACCCTAGTGAGAAGCTGAAGCGCTGATCCAGTATGGGTGTGGCAGGCGCGCCGAAGATCATGGCGGTTCTGGCGCTCGGGCTAGCTCTCCTCTGCGCTGCCGCCGGGCCGGCCGTGGCGCAGAACTGCGGCTGCCAGCCGGACTACTGCTGCAGCAAGTACGGTTACTGCGGCATGGGCGACTCCTACTGTGGCGAGGGATGCCGGTCGGGCCCGTGCCACTCGGGGGGTGGCGGAGGCAGCGGCGGCGGTGGCGGCCGTGGCGCGAACGTGGCTAGCGTCGTCACCGGCGCGTTCTTCAACGGCATCAAGAACCAGGCCGGTGGCGGGTGCGAGGGCAAGAGCTTCTACACGCGGAGCGCGTTCCTGAACGCCGCCAACAAGTACTCCGGCTTCGCCCACGGCGGCTCTGAGGTCGAGGGCAAGCGCGAGATCGCCGCCTTCTTCGCGCATGTCACCCACGAGACCGGACGTAAGTTGATGGAACCGACACTCATGCAGAGTGCAGAGAGTCTAGCCATTATATTCTTCCATGGAACTTATGACCTCATGTATCGTTCTGAACTTCTGATCGATTTGGAACCTATCTAGCTAGCTAACCCATTTGCATGGTTTGATACCTGCAGATTTCTGCTACATCAGCGAGATCAACAAGGGCAACAGCTACTGCGACGCGAGCAACACGCAGTGGCCGTGCGCCGCGGGGAAGAAGTACTACGGGCGCGGCCCGCTGCAGATCTCGTGGAACTTCAACTACGGGCCTGCCGGGAGGAGCATCGGCTTCGACGGGCTTGGGAACCCGGACAAGGTTGCTCAGGACCCCGTGATCGCGTTCAAGACGGCGCTCTGGTTCTGGATGAACAACGTGCACGGGGTGATGCCGCAAGGGTTCGGCGCCACCACTAGAGCCATCAATGGCGCCCTCGAATGCAACGGGAGGAATCCCGAACAGATGAAAGCGCGGGTGCGCTACTACAAGCAGTACTGCCAGCAGCTCGGCGTCGACCCCGGGAGCCGCCTCACCTGCTAGACGGGCCGGCTTCATTGATGCATGCTTGGCTGGTGAAGAATAAAGAATTATACATGGGTGTTGCACACTCGTGTATAATGTTGTCGCCCGAAGTTAAACCTAAAGTTTGTTTGAGGAATATTTTTTTTAAAGGATTGCACGAGCTCTGCTATTTCATTTGAAAGTTTGATGAATATGCACTACTACTAGTATTAATAATGCAGGCGCAGGGCCTGTTTTTTTTGAAATAAAATATTTTCTTTTGAAATATGTAGCCTGAATAACGAAGCAGTTTGCAATGTGTAGATTTGCCGGGAATGACACTAAGCATTAGCAAGTATCTACAAATGCAAAGTCCATTCGCTTGTACCTTCCTTTGCCCCCTCTATCTTCTAGCCTACGCTCCTGGTATTTTAGGGCTCAAAGCACCTGAATTTCAGGCCGTCCGATCCAACTCCAGCCTTTGATCCAACAACCCTCCATCTTCTCAATTTAATTCTGTTGGTTTTTTTAAACAAACCGAACAATTTACTTTGTTCTTTAGATTCCCTCAACAAAATTTTACCCCAAATAATCAAATCACTGGATCCATTTTTCTGGGTCATTTTTTTCTCATCCATAACTCAAACTTTCCACCCAGTCAAGATGCGACATGTTGAAATGAATCGGTGCTCGTAGTCTAAGAGGGGGAGGGGGTGAATTAGGCAATTCTAAAACCTTAACTTATGGCTCAAACTGGTTAGTATAAAATATAAGCTAAAACATATTATCTAGATGTGCAACTAGGATTCAACTATTGTGAAAACATCATCCCAAAGAGTTTTGCAACCTATAGACAATCCTAACGAAATACTGCACTAAGAATGTAAAAGCACACAACATTACAATAAGAAATGCGGAAGCTTAAGAAGCAGATGAGGGGAAGCAAACTCTCGATACGAAGATTTATCCCGTGGTATCGGTAGGCACAATGCCACCCCTAATCCACGTTGTTAAAGGCACTCACTAAGAGTATTGCTTCCCGGTCACCGAGTCTCTTTAGAGACTCTTCTTGACTCGCCACCAAGGCTCTCGCCAAGTCTCTGGTCACCTCGATGCCAGCTCCACTAAGGAGCTTCTCCATGAAGGAAGGGGTCTCCACATCCCCGCATAAAGCCGTTGTCACCGCTCCACACCAAGCCAGAGAGTCGATGACTTGCCGGCGAGCCATCAAGACTCCAAGGGGCCGGCATACTGAGATACAACTTGTGGTTCACTCAAGAACTAGTACACAAAACAGCAACATCTTTCTCCCTCACTCTCTCTAGAGCAAATCCTAACACTAACACTCTCAAACTCTCAAAGCTTGCGCTAAACCTAAGGATGTGATCAATGAGCTCTTGGGTGGCTTGAAGAACTTCTTCAGAGTGTTGGTAGCTTCTCACCAACTCCAGCAGACTCAAATAACCCGAAATGAGGTTTTATATAGGCTAGATTAGCCGTTACTTGCTTTTCTGCCAAAAAGCTTAAAGCGTCAGTTAAACCGGTCACAGCCGTCGGTTTAATCGGTCACTCTAAACTTGCATACTAGCCGTTGCTCTTCTGTCTGCCATGCCTGCTTTTGCTTGCGTCATTGCTCCGACGCACCGTCGGTTCAAACGGTGCTGAAGACCTTCTCGTCCCTTCAGCTCCAAAACCTCTTGAGCAAACTAAACGACCATTGCACGGATGCTTTGTACCATAGCAACGGTTCAACCGGTGCCTCTAGCTCTTCTCCACTTGATCGCCATGCCTTCTCCTCATTGCACCGACGCATCCTTTCTTATAGCATCAGTTCAACCGGTGCTACTGAATCTTCTTCACTTGATTGGCGTTGCAACTACCAATGCACCGACCCGTTATATTTTGGGATCGTCGGTTCAACCGGTCGACTGATTTCGGCTAGTACTTGTCCAATTCGTTGCTGCTATTATTTGGACATCTTGACAGCGAATTGGACCATCTTGTATATGGATTAGACTCCATCCATGGGACTAGAAATCCTACAATCTTTAGCTTACAAACTTGTTAGTCCCATTGACTATATTATCACATAATCACTAAAATCACAACTATACTCTAATGGAGCCACGTTCCTTACACATGTACGTATGAACTCATGTGAAAGAAAAAAATGTGGATGATAAACTTTCTGTTTTCACTAAAAGTTAGTCCTTTGATGACACAAAGAAAAAGGGTGACGGAAAATAAAAACAAGCATCAGCCGGTTTTCTACAGAAAGCATGATAATTATAGCTTTATTACATTCTAAGAAAACAAACAAAGATCAAAAGGACAGAAGAAGAATGATTAAAAATTCTTCTCAGTGCCTCCATTACTAGAACTTCTAATCACTGTGCGTCCTTGCATTAAGATACTGCGAAGTTTCCCTTATCTCAATCAGATTTCAGTACATATTAAAAATAAAAGGCCTAATACTAGTGATTGATGTGCTTCCCGGCCAGTACCTTCAGTTTGAGTTTGGGTAGTATATCAAAGGTCCCAATACTAACTGGAGACTCAACTTGTTTAGAAGAACACACTTGTTTCAAACTCAAGTACGCAATAAAACCTAAAACCAAAGGACACACTGCTAGGCTGCTAGCTCGCTGCCAGTCTCACATTCCCTGAAAATACACAGCAAGAACACCGCGAATCCAATTCGGCGCTCGCGCGCTACCGCCCTTACTGGCACGCGATGTGACAGCGCGGTGGAGCTGACTCCCCACCCACGTGACGGTAAATATTCATTTATTTTTTTTTATTTCCAGTTTTTTCCCATTACATTCCGTAATAGCAGGTGTAATCATTTCTTTTCCTTTTCAGATTTTTCTTTTTTACTTTCTATTTATGTTTGAAGTTCTCTTAACAACTATTTTATAGAAACCTTACTAAAAAGATATATCAAGAATTATACTTAAAAGTTGTATGATGAACTTGTGCGTAAAAGGATTGTGCGAGAAATCTTCCTGATAAAATAACAATTTTATAGAAGTTGTGCTAAAAGATTGTCCTCCACAAATTATTTGAAAAAAAAACTATGTATTAAAATTGTATGCATCGTAAAAGTTGTGCGAAAAAGATATTCTTCGAACGGTTGTCAGGAAAAACTTATAGGTAAAAGTTGTATATACCGTAAAAGTTATTATGAGAATTTATCTTTCAAAAGATACGTGTAAAAATGTATGCGTAAAAGTTACGTTTACGAGCTATAACTTTTCAGAAAAGAAAAGTTGTGGAGGAAAAAAACTTTTCTAAAAAGGAAAGGGACCTGTTGTCCGAGACCAGGAGCGCTCTTAGCGCGCGCTCGCCGATTAGCTAGCCTGGCTAGCCACCGGATGGACTAGAAATGACAGAGATCCCTCCCCCCCCCCCCCCCCCCCCCTCTAAAAAAAACATATTAGTCGTGTTGTATTGGGCTGAAACTGACATTCAAGGCCCAGAAAATCGAAACAGCACCAAAGCCTGAAGACGGCAGGTTTTTCATACTACCATTTGCCTGGGCTGATAGGAGCCTGGGCATTTGTTTCCTACTATCGGAAACAAGTTCTAATTAAATTCAGGGGGTTAAAATACCTGGTTTCCATAGCTATAGAGTGTTCTTACAATTGAGGGATAAAACTGGAACATTAGCGACAAATTTTAAGAGGAACTTTGCGGACAGTTGGGGGAAGTAAAAAGCCGTTTTTCTAGTTGAGAGACGTTAATTACGTCACTGGTGAAGCTGAATCCCACAATGTGTTACTTGAGCCCAAGACTCATGGAATTGGCCCTCTCTCAAGTGAACATCCTCCAAGATGTTGTCTAGAAAAAAATAGGGAAAAAAGCGCGCACTCCAAATTGGACGGCAGCCATCACCGACCGTCCGGCTACGATCTTCCTTGGAAGTCTTCCCAGCTTCTGGCTGGACCATTTCTGTTCGACCTTGGAACGCACAGGCCGGCCACAAATCAATAGGGCCCTCACATGCACGGTACACTGCGTGGAATTGTAACTGAGCAACAATAATATACGGCCGTACGCGGTTGACGGATGACGGGAGCTGCCTCTGCAGGCGCGAGAAATCACCGAGAGGGAAGGGCCTCGTAGCCAGTAGCACGCGCGGATCTTTTCCACATTATTCAAGTACACGGCGGCGATGGGCGATCTAGCTAGAGAATCCGATCCAGCACTCCAGATTACGCCCGGCCCTGATCGATCTCTATATAAAGGACACCATCGTCATTACAGCCCAAATCACCTCACAACAAGCTGCACCGCAGCAGCTGCTAATCAGGAAGCTCGTCGATAGCAGTGATCCAGTATGGCAAGAACGGCGCCGACGACGGCCCTAACGGTCCTGGCTCTGGGGCTCGCGCTGCTATGCGCCGCCGGCCCGGCCGCCGCGCAGAACTGCGGCTGCCAGCAAGGCTACTGCTGCAGCAAGTACGGTTACTGCGGCATGGGCGACCCCTACTGTGGCGAGGGGTGCCGGTCCGGACCGTGCTACTCATCAGGGGGTGGTAGCGGCGGCGGCGGGAGTGGCGCCAACGTGGCTGGCGTGGTCACCGACGCGTTCTTCAACGGGATCAGGAACCAGGCCCCGAGCTCGTGCGAGGGCAAGAACTTCTACACGCGGAGCGCGTTCCTGAACGCCGCCAACGCGTACCCGGGCTTCGCGCACGGCGGCTCCGAGGTCGAGGGCAAGCGCGAGATCGCCGCCTTCTTCGCGCACGTCACGCACGAGACCGGACGTAAGTTGATCGAATAACCCTCCTCTGCTGCAGACCGTCAATCATGCATGCATGCATACATGCTGATCATTTGGAACTCGGCTCGACACCGGCAGATTTCTGCTACATCAGCGAGATCAACAAGAACTACAACTACTGCGACGCGAACAACCGGCAGTGGCCGTGCGCCCCGGGCAAGAAGTACTACGGGCGCGGCCCGCTGCAGATCTCGTGGAACTACAACTACGGGCCTGCCGGCAGGGACATCGGCTTCGACGGGCTGGGGAACCCCGACAGGGTTGCTCAGGACCCCGTGATCGCGTTCAAGACGGCGCTCTGGTTTTGGATGAAAAACGTGCACGGGGTGATGCCGCAGGGGTTCGGCGCCACCATCAGGGCCATCAACGGCGCCCTCGAGTGCAACGGGAGGAACCCCGACCAGATGAACGCGCGGGTGCGCTACTACAGGCAGTACTGCCAGCAGCTCGGCGTCGACCCCGGGAGCAACCTCACCTGCTAGGTGTCCATGCATGGCTCTTCAAGAATAAATTAAGCTCCGCGTCATGCACTCATGAAACCCTAGCGCGGCGAGTATGTACTAGTAGTAGTAATAATAAAACGATGGGGCTTTGTCTGTTTACTTGATCTGAATAATGAAGCAGGTGTAATGTGCGGATTGCCTCAAACTTTTTATGATGACTGAAGTTATTATTGTTAACTACCAAATGTATGCGCAAAGACGGCAAGGGAAAGTGTACAGCTCCCCTCCAATATCTTGTTCGAACTTTAAAGGTTATATATATTTACTACTGGAAAAAAAACTCTCCGTGCTGGACCTGAATAAAATTTTGGATCATTTTACCTCCAAAAAATATTGGTACGACCGGGGTTTGGACCAGCTAATAACGCTCATACAACCAATAAGACTAATAAACATTGTGATTTATAGTTTTAAGAATTAGGTCCATGTTCTATATATTTTATAATAATTGTAAGAAATGATAACCTCATGTCAAATAAAACCATGAAAAACTAATTATTTATAGTGAGAGATTGATTTGTTAGGATTTATAAAAAAACTGATAGAGGTATACTTTGATCATCAGTTTTTCTTTAATATGTCATCAGTTGCAACAAAATCAATGTCATATTGAAAAGATCTTTGAAATACGAATCTATCCATAGATTTTTATATACTAAACATGGATATAATTTGACTAATTATTGGTCGAAATTTGACCTTTGAAAAACCACAATACGCTTGATATGTCCAAAACAATTGAACAAGAGCTGTGGTTTTTGTTACGCACTCACGCCGAACAAACAGCAGCAATGCAGCAACCACTAGTGCGTCTATATCGTGTTTTCTTAAAAAGCAAAAAAACTTTTGTTTTCACGGTATGAAAACAAATAAAACTTCAGGCTTGCGCCTGCTACAAATCAAACAATTAAACATTAAAGATCTTGGAACCCTTCCTTTCTGCATTATATTGGCCATTTATGCACCAATGAATTCGCACAAGCGTGATGCGTGCAACTGGCCTGGTTCAGCAAAACACAGTGATGTACGGCGGCCAGACGTACGCCCAGACGGATGATGCATGCCAATGTCTACGCGAACGAGAAAAATCACAAGAAACTAAAGACTTATCCCAGTAGTACGCACCGGATTTCCACCAGGTAGCCATGTAAACGGCTGCTATCCAAATAATGGACCCAATCCGAACCTGCGTGGCAGCCAGTCGGCAGTCGCAGCCTCTGAAAATATGGTAGCAAGATGTTGAGAGGCGTGCCACAAGCTCGTGATGTGGAACAGTAAGTAGTGCCAGTACAATGCTGGGCAGCTGCTTGTCCAGCCCACCAAGTTTGAATGGTGTGCGTGCCCTGATCATCTCCTATAAACCCCACCACCATGCCACCACACACAACTCACCTCATCACATCACATGATCAAGGTCCACCGCAGCAAGGAAACCTAGCAGTCAAGAACTGATCCAGGCTGTGATCCGGCATGGCAAGCTCAGCGGCAACGTCGAGGATCCTGGCTCTCGGGCTGGCGCTCCTCTGCGCCGCCGGCCTGGCAGCCGCGCAGAACGTGGCCAGCGTCGTCACCGACGCCTTCTTCAACGGCATCAAGAACCAGGCCCCGGGCTCGTGCGAGGGCAAGAACTTCTACACGCGGAGAGCGTTCCTGAGCGCCGTCAACTCGTACCCGGGCTTCGCGCACGGCGGCTCCGAGACCCAGGGCAAGCGCGAGATCGCCGCCTTCTTCGCGCACGTCACGCACGAAACCGGACGTGAGTCATCAACAGATACCTAGCTAGCATTTGTGGTACTCCTTGCTGAATTGTTCCCAGTTTAATTCGCATGGTTTCTTTTGCCTGACGACGTGAAACGCAGATTTCTGCTACATCAGCGAGATCAACAAGGGCAACAGCTACTGCGACCCGAGCTACAGGCAGTGGCCGTGCGCCCCGGGGAAGAAGTACTACGGGCGCGGCCCGCTGCAGATCTCGTACAACTACAACTACGGGCCCGCCGGGAGGGCCATCGGCTTCGACGGGCTCGGGAACCCTGACAGGGTTGCTCAGGACCCCGTGATCGCGTTCAAGACGGCGCTCTGGTTTTGGATGAAAAACGTGCACGGGGTGATGCCGCAGGGGTTCGGCGCCACCATCAGGGCCATCAACGGCGCCCTCGAGTGCAACGGGAGGAACCCCGACCAGATGAACGCGCGGGTGCGCTACTACAGGCAGTACTGCCAGCAGCTCGGCGTCGACCCCGGGAGCAACCTCACCTGCTAGAGGTGTTGCTTGGGTTCATGCATACATGCTTGGCTCGTGAAGAATAAAGGGTACTCAGCGTCGCATACTTGAAATGGCAACGGGAGTGAAACCCAGAGCTTATGTACTAGTAGTAGCAACAATAAAAATGCAGGGGCAGGGCAGGGCCTGTCTAATTCGACCTAATAATAAAAAAAGAAGCACAGTGCGGTGAGCACTTGGCAAGTATCTACGATTCCAGTGTGCATTACTAGTGTTTGTAAGCGTTCGGAGCAGGAATAATTACTGAAAAATATTTTATTACTAAGTAACAAAATGTGTCACGAGAAGACTCACTCCATCAACTGATTCAACATCAGAAAAACTTTTAACTAGTTGTTCTTCGAGACGATCTGGACTCAGCATACCGAAGTTGCAGACTTGCAGTCAGGCAATATTAACTGGTTGTTTTTGGCCAAAACAGACTCAAGTGTAACACAGATACTCTGCATAACTGAAAAGGGCCGGGGAGTGAGTGGTGACCAATGCCATCAGCTAGTAGAATGAAGACAGCATGAAGAATGGAATTATGCTATATTGCATAGCTCTAGCACACACACTAGCAATGCAAAGCCATATCATATATAAGTGTATAGCAGCTGCAATTAGACTCTGGAAGTGTAGATAGAAGATAGCAGAATCAGAGTTAAGCGTCTTTCCACACGGGCAGACTGTACCACGTTCTGAATCTGTTGATTTAGCCGGGAGGATCAGCACCTTCCATTCTACAACGAAATTATGAAGCAAACAAGCAGCTTACTAGCATCCTCTTCTGAAGAATGGCCACAAAACATGCGCTCTTCTCTCACTAACATACAAAGCAGAGTCTCCATGCCGGTTGCCGTGGCCGCCATGGCCCGGAACATGGCTGGCACACCAGGCCTGTGGCACACGCGCTCTCGACGGCGAAGGGCACCGCCGCACCTGCGTCTCGTTGGGTGGCGCCGTTCCCGGCGAGGACGTTCAAGCTGGTGGAGGGCCCTGCGTGGATGGCTTGGTGTCATGGGGCAAGAGGCGGAGCAACTTCTCCGGTGACGCCTTCCCCCGCGGGGCACTGGACGGAAGCCGCAGCCGCCGGCGGCGACTCGGCGTCAGGGATTCGGGGGATCGGCGGAGGAAGGATTTTCGCCAGAAATAAAAAAGATAAAAAAGGGTTTATTTGCAAATTATTGGATCGCGATCAAAATTAGAGGGTTTTTATGAAAAATAACTACCAATTATTTTGCATAAAGCCTCCTAATTTGGATCGCGACTATTAATTACGATCCAAACTAGGGTTTAATTTGTAAAATTTCCAGGCCAGCCAATGCCGCCGGCTGGCGACCCGGGAGGCGGCTAGGGCAGAGGGGATGAGCAGCACCACATGTCCTCGACGACGAGAGCCTCGGTAACCGGCCGATGGCGCAGGCGTCACTACCACGCGCCGCATCGGCAGCGGTGTGCGCGCTTCGATGCTCCAGGCAGGGCCTACGGGTTTCGCTCGCCGGCTCGCAGCAGCCATGCCGCCGTGCGCTCCGAGTAGCAAGCCGGCATGCGGACGCAGCTCACAAGCGTCGTCATTGCAGCAGCCGGAGTCCCCAGCTAATGCAGAAGGTAAGAAATGTGCCCAATTTCTCTGGGCAGTTCGGAGGTGCAGATAGTCTGAATATTTCTTGACGAAAATTCAGAAGAGAAGACTCCATTCGACACGATATGCGCATGGATTGGCAAGAAGCAAATGCTTAACTGGTAGATACATTGGACAAATCAGGTTTCATGATTGAAGATGATGCATCTCGTTTCCCTAAAACAAACAGATCACGTACGGCACTAAGTCAACTTACAGTTGTCCATTGCCAAACCATTTTTTTCAGTTTCCTGTAAAAATCTCTGCTGACCCGTCGGCTAGACACAGATAAGTTCAGTGCAGGCGAAGGAAGGCAAACATCACAACAGCATGCTGTTCTGCACAAATTGTTTCAGGGGAACTTATTTTTCAAGTGTTACCCTGTCTGTTCAAGTTCAATTACAACTTGCGATATTGTTAAATTATTCAGAAACAACTTCATTTTCAGGAGATTCTTGAACCAGAATCATTTTTTCAAAATAATTAATTAATGTAGAAACAACAGCATGCTGAAGTTGCAGACTTGCAGTCAGACATTTTCAACTGGTTCTGAACCTAAACGGACTCGAGTGCTGGTGTTACAAGACAAAACTGAAGCTGGTACTACTTCAAGCAACTCATGAGCATGCTGGAACCAGTCAACTAGTAAAGTGAGGGCAGCATGAAGAAAATGAAGGAGACCCTCCATGTAAGCCGAGATCAATGGTGATAGCACAAGAACTGGTACCTGCATGACACGGATGATAATATAGAACAGATATGCGATTAACCGGCTAACTGTCTGCATCTTTCTGAATGCCATCGACTGGAATGTAACAACCTCCTGGCCGGACAGCATCAGATGCAAGGAAGACGCAACAGCAGGTCCATCTTATCACGCAAGGCCCTGTTCGCCGAAGGATGACGAGGGCGGCGTATCGGCGCGCTTCCGGTGTCCTAGCCGCAGGAGCCCGCAATCTCCGACCGAGAAAACTGGTGCAAGGGTTGATAGCTCGATGTACATGGGCTGGACCTTGATCTATTCCTGGATGGAGGATGCAGCGGCCGTCGGAATCGGCGGATCGTCGAGAAGGCGGAGGGGATTTTTCCCAGCAGACAGAGGAAGAAGAGAGCTTATTTGCAAAATATGAAGTCCATATTTTACATAAAAACTCCTAGTTTAGATCGCGATCCATAATCGCGATCCAAAATAGGGGTATATTTCAAAATAACGAATCCTATATTTTACAAAACACCCCTAATTTGGATCGCGATTATTAATCGCGATCCGAATAAGGGGTTATATGTAAAATTCCAGACCGGGCAAGGCCCGTCCGCCGGAGATCCGGGAGGCTGCGAGGGGAGCGGGGGCAAGCAGCACGGCCTGTCTAGTCCTCGACGAGGACAGCTTCGGGAACCCTCCGGCGCCGGAGCTAGTCACCGGCTCACCGCGTGCGCCCGTGCGAGGCGGGCAGGGCTGCTTGCTCTCGGTGGCGCCCGGCGCGCCCATGGTGGCGCAGCATCCACGCCGCCGTGCGCTCCGAATAGGGGCGCAGCGTGCAGGACTCGCCGCCGCAACGGCCCGTCCGCAAGGAATGCTGAAGAAAATAAATCAACTGGATTTGGCATCGGTAGTCAGACGCCAGAGTTGGTGCACAGAGTCTGAAACTCTACTGCCTCTCGCATTCCTCGAATTTTTTTTTTCAAATGCTACCCTGTCTGTTCAAGTTCAATCATAACTTGCGATCCTGTCAAATCATTCCGAAACAATTTGATCTTCAGGAGATTCTTGAACCAGAATCATTGCTTTTTTTTAAAAAAAACTTGTTTGGATTAGACATGTAGCCGAGAACTGTACAAAGCAGAGGCTCGGCAGGGAACCATGCCGGTTGCCGTCGCGGCACCGACGTTGGAAGTCTTCCTTCCTTTCTGGATTGACCGTACCTTTTTCTGTTAGATGGCGGTGGAACACGCAGGTCGGTCGCCGATGTACGGCTGTAAAGCGGCGGCCGCCGTCTAACGAAGGCGATTGTCTTCGTAGACGCGAAAATTGTGGCCAGATAGTCACGTACACGGCGGCGATCCAGATACGACATCTCAAATTCAGTTGCAGCTAGTGGCAGTTCAAGTGCAGTGGTCTTTCGTTTCCCTTCAATTGGAGACGACCTGAGGCGTTACGTCTGATTGACTGACGCCATGGCGTGCCACCGCCAAGCTCAAACTCTGGAACAGTAGTGTCAGTACAAGTAACACTCGATCGATCGAGACAGTCCATCCTCCACGTCGCCTGTCACGCATCGAGAAGATGCACGCCGGCCTCGATCTCTTTATAAACGCCATCGATCAGCATGCCATGGCAACCTCACAACCTAGAGCAGCCGAGCTGAGGCCCCTCATCCAGTATGGCCATAGCAAGCTCACCACGGCAGACGACGACCCTGACGGCCTTGACTCTCGGGCTAGTAGCGCTCCTCTGCGCCGCCGGCCCGTGCTCGGGCGGCGGCGGCGCGTCCGTGCCCAGCGTCGTCACCGAGGCGTTCTTCGACGGCATCAAGTCCCAGGCCGGGTCCGGGTGCGAGGGCAACAACTTCTACACGCGGGGCGCGTTCCTGAGCGCCGCCAACTCGTTTCCGGGCTTCGCGCACGGCGGCTCGGAGGCCGACGGCAAGCGCGAGGTCGCCGCCTTCTTCGCGCACGCCACGTACGAGACCGGACGTAAGCTGATCGATCAAACCGCCGCCACCTATATGTTGCTTCATTTGCAGGATCTGATGCCCTGACGGTTTCTTCAATTTGCATGCACGCATGTACTTATTTTGCAACAGATTTCTGCTACATCAGCGAGATCAACAGGGCGAACGTCTTCTGCGACGCGAGCAGCAGGCAGTGGCCGTGCGCCCCGGGGAAGAAATACTACGGGCGCGGCCCGCTGCAGCTGTCGTGGAACTTCAACTACGGGCCGGCGGGGAGGCGCATCGGCGTCGACCTGCTGGGGGACCCGGACCGGGTGGCGAGGGACCCCGCGGTCTCGTTCAAGGCGGCGCTCTGGTCCTGGATGAGCAGCGCGCACCAGGCCGTGCCGCGGGGGTTCGGCGCCACCGTCAGGGCCATCGACGGCGGCCTCGCGTGCGGCGGGGGGAACCCCGCCCAGGTGAACGCGCTGGTGGGTTACTACAAGCAGTACTGCCAGCAGCTCGGCGTCGACCCCGGGAGCAACCTCACCTGCTAGTGCTAGGAGCCGGCCGGTGGGGTGTGCTCGTCGTCGCAGCTCGTGAAGGATAAATAACATGCTCCGCGTCGCGCACTTGCTGGCGCCTGGAGCGACGTGTGCTAGTACTCTTTTTTCTTAATGTGTGTGCCGTCGTACTTGGAAAACCACCGATTCCCAACCGGCAGTGAAAAACTACAGTTCCAATACGCTGCAGTCCTTTACAAATTCATTCTACACGTGCTCGTATCTACTCCTATATATATATATATATTTACAAATGTGTGGCACCTTCTATCATTGCTCATCATGTGGTTTGCAGATTTTTTTATTATGTAATAATTTTTTAAAAGTTATTATGTAATAATTGCCCATATAGTTATAGAGAAAAAACGATAGATAGCTCATAGCTCATCAGCCAGAGACTGAGGGTCAATGGGCCGGTCTAACCCAAGTCCAAGGCCGCAGCGATGGGCACCCGACGTATTTGGGCCTTTCGAAGAGGCCTTTCGATAGCGGGAGACACACTGACTACTGGAGCGGGCCCCAGCCTCCAGCGCAACCCAATCTAGCAATCCTTCCCCCTCTCTCGCTCGCTCGGCCCTTCGCCGGTCGCCGCCTCCTTTCCGTCCGACCGCGACCGCCCCATCCCTCATTTCCCTCCGCCTCCGCGCCCCCAATCCTCCGCCGCCACCGTTGGCCTCTCCAGGTAACCGCCCGGTTGGTGCCTCCGTCTTGTGTCGCTTGCTTCCTGGTTGTATGCACGTCCCCGTTTCGTTTGGCTAGGGTTTTAGAGAACCTATTTGCTGTGGGATTAGGGTGGCTGGGTGGAGCCCTTTTTCCATTTTCCAGCTCGTTCGGATTGCTCGGGCTAGGGAGGGTTGATGTGGGATGCGGGGTCTTTCTTACGATCTGGTTTCTCATCGAAACTTACTACGTAGATGTTCATAGGAAATAGCTATTCGTTGGATAACTGGCTGGTGCTGTACTGCTGTCGTTGATTGATGTTTGCCTGCTGAAATTGAGAACTATTGGATGAGAAACGTCCCGAACCCGCGGCGCAGTTTGCAGCATGTTGGATGCAACTTAATATTAGGAGTACTCGTTGGTTCATACATTGGGTTTACCCAGCTTTCAGGATAAGCACCAACCTGAAGTCCTGACTGATTGGGATATCCTAAAGTTCCCCTCTGCTGATGTTACCGGTTAAACATGACCTCCACCATTTAATGTTTAATAGGCAAAAAAATATTCCGACATTCTTTCAAAAGTTTATATCCACAACATCCATGCACAAATCAAGTTCAGAAATGAAAACATATAGGCCAGATCAAATTCTACTATTAGAGTATCGGATTGCCTTGTTTTGTTATGGCAATTTTGTTTCTTCAGACGAATAAATCTTGATTATCGGTGACTAAAAATATTTCTATGCCATAAAACTGAAGTTATGCCCTTCTGCTTTATATCAGTTAAGTTGATACTGATCTTATTTATTTTCGACAAGCTACATTCTTGTCTCAGATTTCTGGGTGCCTGGTACTTACATTCATATTTTAATCCCACAGTTTTGGCTCTAAGCTATTCTGAGATTCAAGAAGTACGGAAACATGAGCTACTTCCAAGCTACAATGCACAAACCTCATGGTATGCTCACTGCATACAGGCCAGTAGCTGGTCTTGGAAGGACCCACGAGCTGCTTGGTCGACACACTCTGTGCCCACATTCTACAAGATCTTGCAAACTGCAACAGCAACTGTATCCAAGGCTTGTTCTTGTTTCTGCTTGCCATAAAAGGCTTGGTCCTGTATATGCCTCGAGTGGAAAAGAGAACCCTGTCAATGACGTAAGCAATATTTGCTGCCTTTCCCTGAATTATACCTATGCATCTCCCATTTTAAGCAATTATCATGCAATGACTGTTTCTTCTCCCTTATGTGGTCCATACTCGCCACTTGTTATGTTATCAAAAGAATGGTGTTGTAAAACTTGTAATGCTTGTTGGTAATGATAAAAGGAGCATATCTTATCACTTGTGTTAGCTTCTGTGGTATCCAAATTCTAGGGAGAGCATTGAATTGGGGACTTGTATACTCCTGTATTGCTTAGCAATTAAACAAGTTTGACCTGGTTTGTTACTCTGTTGTGTTGAGTACTTTGGTAGATGTTGACTGTAGGTTCCAACTTTCATATTATATATAAGTTACAACCAACAGGAATTTAGTATCACAGAGCTTTGTAACTTTATTTGGTTAAACTTTGTGCACCAGATAATTTTTTTGTTATAAGACAAGCCTATTAGCATGTGCAGAATCTTCTCTACAAATCATGTGCTAAATTTATTACTGCCTTCTTTCCAGCCTTTCTCAATGGAATCTTTGAATAAAGCTATGGCTCAAGCAAAAAGACCAAGGTCCCTGCAAGACTTGCTGAGCGAGCGGATGGCTAAGATTCGAGGACAAGGATCTGGTGGAAATGGAGGAAACAAAAACCGATATGGAGGTAGCGGTGGTGGTTCTGATGGCCCAGAGGATGAATCTTTCAAGGATTCATTATATGAGATGATCCAGATTTTGATAGCAACTATTGCCTTCATACTTGTGGTAACTTCATCACTTCATGTTCCTTGCGTTCTCTATTCTGAAAATGCTATATTTTATAGGTGGACATCTTTTTTAGCCCTTGAATTCCCAAATTCTTTTTTTAGGGCTTGAATTTCCAAACTCTTATTAGTTCTGGATACACTATGATGAACAGCTAGTTAGGTTATTTCCTGTTTGAAAGGTGTTCCTATATTCAATATTCATAGGGGGATGGTACAGATCCATTATAATAGTGTAGCATGTCCACTACCTTGAGTACCATTTTTCTCCCACACCATCAGCTAATTCAGAAGCAATAATAAGGATTGTTGAAGCACAGAATAGTGAAATTTCCCTCTTCATTAACTTAATGATATAGGCATACAACATGCTTTAAGCTACTGCAACTGTTTGTGTGGTTTCACTTTTGTCAAGAAAACAACGATCTAAGTGGACTAGCTTATAATATAAGGTAGATGCTAATACCTAATGCCTCGGCAGTAGCTTGCCAAGTTGACAGCAACACAGATGAACATGAGTAACATGGAAACTATTCTTTTGGTACATTCATTGCTGGGACTGTTCAGTATTAATGGGAACTATTCTTCTGGCTGCTGAAACAAGAATTATGCTTAAAATCCATTTCCTCAATATGAATATATGAGTATATAGATGCAATTGTCTTGGTTCAAACTATTTAGGAAACCTGCATGCATAGGCTTTTTAAGTCTCTCTTCTGCTTCCTTTATGATGCAGTATGTCCACATAATAAGAGGGGAGGAGTTGTACCGCCTTGCTAGGGACTACACCAGGTATCTAGTCACCGGTAAGAGGACAGCTCGTCTGAAACGTGCCATGCTGAACTGGCGTGATTTCTCCGAGCGCATCACCAAGAAGGATAGCGCACAAGAAGAGGACTACTATGGAAGATCAGTCTCTTCTGAATCCGCATGGTGGCAGCAGCCCAAACAGCTTGCTCGTCGTTTGGAGGAGCTCTGCAGAGGCTACTTGCGCCCTCACGCCCAGGAGTCGTAGCTCTGGTGCCACACTGTTTTGTCGGCCTCTGAATTTTCTCATTGTGGTGTTGTATAGGTGAGTACTAGCTGCTTGAGACTTGAATGGCGGTGGAGGGTAGCTTCGACGAGCTGCTCCAGTTGGTCGTTCTTGGCTACTGTTGACTGTTGTGGGATACACTCGCTGTCCCGAGGTCAGTGTTGTAGCCTGTTAGGTTCGGAACGGAAAGCATGGGGGAGTTCCTGTTCAGTTTTTGCAGCGCTAGTACTTTCCGAGACCCGGCTGCTGCGATGGTCTGCCGGTCAATGATACGCTGGTGGCAAACTTGAATGCTCCATCTGACGGATCATAACTGCACAAGCGCCAAATGATGGCGTCTCGTAATCGCTGCGCTGCTCATTGCAAACTTCTGCGATGATGTGTTGCCCGACCGTCTTCGTTGGTCCCCCTCGCTCACCTCACAGGGCCTGTTTGCAAGGGCAGAGTTTGAAATGTCCATTCGATGTCACTGTCGATGCGAACTGTGATTGCAGATTGCGTTGCGAACTCAACTGGATTTGCGTTTTTGGCGGCACTCTAGATAGATTTCGCCGACGCCACGAACGATTCGTTTTGACCGGAGCCAGGAGCGCGTTTGATTACGCAGCTGCGCATCCCGTGATATACGAAGGAAACTGGCCGGTTCTGGTGTTTTGATCAGGGAAGGAACTCGTGATTAAGCCAGCAGTTCACGCCATCCAATAATAAAATCGAAACGGGACGGGACAAACCGTACAGGTTGGTTCCTCGCCGAAACCGCGATTTCCGGAGGAATGATGGATGCGGCCGAAAGCCAGGAGCCTCCGGAGGGAAAGCAGATCGATTGGCACATGCGAACCACCGAAACAGCCGCCCCAATCTGTATTATAGCCACGTAGGCTTTGCGACTTGAGCCGGGCACGATCCGCCACTTGCACGAGCGGCGCCCTGAACTGCCGGGCTTGATCAACCAGGTTGCTTCCCGGCGCGAGCGCAAGGCCCCACCGCGACACGACTCGCGGCGCAGGCGCAGAAATTAGCAGGGTCTCGACATCGTCATAGCGCCCAGATGCCTTGAGTTGCCTTCGTCCGTGGACATGAGAAGTGGTTTCTTCCAGCAGTGCGCGTGCGAATCATGGAGGCATAGAGAAATGGCGGCCGTTGCTTGCGCCTCGATCTTTACCTGTTCTGCTCTGCCGCTTCTGCGAGCTCGCCGTTTACGACGATTCAGTTCAGGTCAGAGTGCCGTTTCCCGTGAGACTGGCCTAGTAAAAAAAAGTTGCGACACACCGAGGACTCGGCTCGTCGACCATGTCCGCTCCCGCACGCATGCACGACCAGCGCGGGTAGCGTACGTCGCCGGGAGTTTACCGCGATAACAAAGATGCCAAGTTGCAAGCCCATGAAACAAAAAGAAAAAGGAGAATGAACTGGTCTGGCTGATCGCGAAAAAGAGGGGAGAAGTATAAAGGTGGGCGACGCAGGCAGGCATGCAGCGACGACGCTGGGAGCGGATAAAAATCCCTTTCAGCTCGCGAGTGGCGGTGGAAGCGCGTGGACCCCGTCCGCCCAGGCCCCGCGAGAGCCGTCGCGTCGTGTGGACTCGTGCATGGGGCGCGCTCTGCCCCCGAGCTGGACCCCGGAGGCGGCGGAAAAGAAAAAAAAGACGATTCGCGGCGCGGTCGCCGTCGCCGTCGCCGTGGTGGCGCGCCAGCCGGCCGGCCAGGGCCGCGGACCTGGACAGCCGGACGGCGACCGGGGCGTAGAAATCCCCCTGCTGCGCTCGCCGCCCGCGCAGGCAGCGGCAAGCCGCGGCCGGAGGCCGTGGCTGCCTGCGCGGGTGACGGAGAGGTTGCTGGCAGCCGTGGGACGTCACGGTTGGGGTCACTGTTGGATCATGTGAGGTGCACCGTGCCCGGCGCCGAAAGTGGTGACCGAGATCGGTGGCGCGGCAGGGGATGGATTGCTCGGAGACACGACGGACCTGACCGAGATCTGTCGGGTCGGGCGCGATCATCAGGGCTGACCCGGTCGTCAAAAGCTAGAGGAGGTCGTTACGTGTGGCATGCCATGCATGCAAACGGATCCCGTCAAGGCAAGCGGCTCGTGCGTAGGCCGAGTATTAACTCATCAGTTCTAGAAGCTCATTCGGGCTCAAATGGGAAATGGGCCGGCTGGCCGGCTGCTTCGGCCGCATGTGGTACGAATAAATAGGTAGCAGGAGAAAACGCAGTTGCCACGGCATACTGTTCTCGTTCTTGCTAGTACTCATTACCCAGCTCTCCGGCCTGATTTGGGAAAGTTATAAGAGCAGATAACAAAGATCTGACCGGAAAATGGAACGCCAAAACCTACCTGCTACAATGCTAGGTAACACCACACCCTGTCTTGAGGATCTAGCGGCCGGTGATCTCGCTGCGTCGATGAATTAGTGGAATCCATATTCCCATTAGAAAAACGCCACACCCTGTATGATCGTCGGCGTCTGCGATGTCTTCCTCCCGTTTCCATTTGTCACGAAAGAGGAAAGAGACGAAACGAAGGAACACGACACCGGACCAGACACGTACGCGGGCGACCGATCCTTCCCAGAGGCCAGACGATGCGCCGCCGCGGCGCACGCGCGCTTACGTGGCGGTGCCGCCGCTCTGGCCGAAGCGACGCGCGGCCACCTACCCGGCTACCCGTGCGCCGCAGCCCAGCAGCGCAGGCAGTGAGCGAAGTCAGGCGCAAGCCTATCCCTTCGTATGAGCCGTGTCCTTTGTCCGCACCCCGGCGCGCGCCCCGCTGCACCGCACGCTCCGCACACGCGGTACGCCGCACGCAGCCCGGCCCGCATCATCCCCGCCCGTGCCAGACCGCAGCGGAGAACACACACGAGCGCGGCAGCAACCTTCTTCACGCGGCGCCGCACGGACGCCCCAATGCGCCGCCCAGCTGCAGGCCCAGGCGCGCGCGACGCCGCCACGCCACGGGCGCCGCGAGCGCGCGAGCCTCGTCTGCCTGGCGCGGCTGGCGAAGCGGGCGCGCCAGGCCGGAGCGCAACTAATAAAGCCGGTTTGTCCCTGTCCCCTCCCCTCGCTCTCCGGCGCTGCGGGCTGCGCAGATGGCGTCGCCCCGTCTGTCCTCGTCCCGCCGATCCCCCTCTCCCTCGCCCGGTCGCATCGTCGCCCCTCTCTCTCTCTCCACCCTCTGGATATTAGCTGTCACCGAGGCCGATGCGGCCGAAAAAACAAGAGGGGGCCGAAAAGGAAGCCACGGAAGAAGAAAAGAAAATGACGCCCCCCCTCCTCCCATGCCAGGCATACGGTGGCAAAGCGGGTGCGCGCAAGTGCTTGGGCGCACAGCAGGAGGCACCACCCACGCGAGGTGTTGGCGCAGACATGCCATGCATGGATGCACCACTCGTCCCCGTCCTCGCCACGCCAGGAGCAGTACCACCAGTTGGTGCCCGCAGCACCTCCTTTTCGCTTGTCGCTTATACGTACTAGCTCCTCCATCCGGGAGGTGCACCTACCGGTTTCGTGATAGGAAAAGAAACCCGTTTGTTTTTTTTTTGTGTGTGTTTTCCGTCGTCAGTCAGTGTTCGCATAGAGTGGGGGAAATAGTTCCCTTGCCTTAGAAAAAAAAGCATATAATATAATAATATAATATTCCGGGAAATCTATCCGTCTGCAGGCGGCTGCACGCCCACCCAGACCCAGGTAGCGCAGCGAGGCAACTCCCTGGCTAGACCTGAGGCCCTGACCTCCTGAGCTGTATATAAATGGCGTCCCCCCTCCCCTGATCCCCAAATGTCCCCGGCCCGCCCCCCCTGCTTCCGTCCATAAACCCTGCATAAGCCTGAAGCCTCTCCACCCCCACCGACCAAGCCTTCGTCTCCTCCTGCCTGCCGGCCTCGTCTTCAGACCTCTCTCTCCGAGTTCTGACGACACCGGGAGAGGCACAGGACGGAGGAGGCACGCGCGCGAGCAGGAAGAAGAAGCGCACGGCGAGCTCCGCCGCTGGCTCGGTCGTTTCCCGGTGAGCGAGAGGTAGCTCGTCGCGCCACCTCCGTCGCCACCACCTCGCGCTCGCTCTCCGCCCGGGAGACGCTCGCAGGGATTGCCATCGATCCTGGTAAGAGCTTCTCCCCAATTAACCTTTTCGATCTGCTTCAGTCTCCTCGATCGATCTCTATGTAGCAGTTTCAAACGATATGGTTCTGCAGTAGCTTGATTCTTTGAAATATACGAGTATGTGGCTAACCACTCATCTAAAAAAAATACGAGTATGTGGTTAATCACTTTCTGTATCATGCGTCCGGTGAGCTCAACACTCCTAGCTCGCCGCACGGTTAACCTCGCGGTGACCTCTCTCCGTGCCCATCCATGGTGCCTGCACAAGCCTGTGCGCGTGCCATGCGTCGACCGGCGCCCTGCCATTCTCTTGACCTTCCGGTTCTTGTTCTTCCATTCACACCGACAAGGCGACAAGCGGAGAGGGGGTGGGTACAGGGTAGGCAGGCAGCCATGGCGTGCGCGCGCGGCATGGCGCGGCGCAATGCGCGTCGTACGTGTCAGCAGGCGCAGGCGGGCAGACACGCGCAGCCGCGCAGGCGGGCAGGCAGGCGGCGTCTCGGCTGGCGCCTGGCGCGTCGTCCTTTCCTCACAGCTGGCGCCCGGGTGGCTACGGATATCCGCCTACGTCGGCGACCAGATTTTAATTTAGGCGTGCGAGGTTAGCTTAACAGAAATTTAATTTGGGCCCGCCGCTGCTAATTGCGTCGCGACGAGGGCGGGAATTAGGATAGGACGCGGCGTATTAAAGGCCTCCGGCTTCGGTTTGAAGGCCGCTAGCCCTCTTGATTTCGCAGAGATTTATTTATTATTCGAAGTAGAAATTAAACAGCGGGGCAGTTTTGGGCGGAGGAGGAGCGACGCGAGGGAAAAAAGGGCGCCTGGATTCGGTGCTCGGAACTGCAAACAACCTAGTGCTCCCTGACAAACTCGTCAATCAATCATGCATGGTTCCCGCTTGTCGTCGAATGGGACAAGCGCCTTTGTCCCCTTCTAGTCCTTTACTTGCCTGAATTTGTTGGCTCACACAACAATATTTGTTTTTTCCCCTCTGCTTAAATAAAGAACAATTTCTTTTTCATGGTAGGGTGGTGTAGAGAAGAAAAGAACTCGTACGATCCATGAACACTCCAGTACCAAGTTCAGGGTATCTTTATTACCGGAAACAAACAACGAAATAGGGCTCTGGAGTTTATTAGGAGGTTGACTGGCTGGCTTTGCCCTAACCCTTCCAAATGGATCAGCAGGGGTGTGCCCTAGCTGCTCGCTTTGCTCCCAACCTGAAAAGCAGTAGTAGTACAGTACAACAGTCCAAACCTGTTTTCTCCGGTAGCAGCACGCCGTCAATATGGGCAGGCTGTTTGTCTGAAACTCTCCATCAGAGCCCCCTGGAATGGCGCCCAAATGGAAGACGCTAGGGCAGGTGCACTTGCACCAGCGTCGCTCGCTATCTAGCTAGCCTGACCAAGTAACAGCTGGGGCCTGCCTGGTGCCTTGCGCACGCACCAGAAGGGCGGGGGGCCCACCTCCTGACAGGAACGTGCCATGACGGGAATACGCGTCCGCTGATCGCCGATCATCATTACCGGCCATAATACGCGATACTGACTCGGATGATTCGTGCGGCGAACCGTAGCTTTCCTTCATGTTCAGACAGGATTATGATTTGTGAGAGCTACTATCTGGTTCGAGTCTTTGAGATATGTTGTAGTTTTTCCTTTCAAAAAGATATGCTATAGTTTTATATATATGTTAAGTAGTTGTTAAGTATTTATTCATACGGAGCAGCTTATCTTCAGTTATCAACAGTGTGCTGTGCACAATATACAAAGCACAGTGGACAACTCTACCTGAAAGTCTGAAACCCTATCAGGTCCTAATGTCCTAGAAGTGTTCGGAACTCTGAACGCACACGTTTCTAATACTGGTAGAGATAAGGATTGCTACCTTAGTCTATTTGCTCTGATCAATCTGGTCTGCAATTGTTTTAAGCTCAACTGGGGGGAGACAAGGTCTCCTAGCTCGTAAGCTGCAAGCCTGCAACTTAAAACTCTGCAAATCCTCGCAGTGCCTATCTGAGACCTTGTCTTCTCCACTGTCATTACTCCAAACAAAAATTTTTATAGTAGTAAATAGAACCTTCGGATGAGTTCCAAATGGCATAACTGGAAACAAACAAAACCGTCAATTAATGTTGTATAAACTGGAGAAAGGTAGCAGGCCTCCACTAGATTGAAAAAGGGTGCAGGCTTAGTAGGAGTGTAGGGCATCACTGCTGCCGAGAATCTTTTGTTCTTGTAGTGCGGATGCTTCCCTGTCCCTGCACTCGCGTCCAATGGTGAACACTGAACAGGCTGTTCAGTGGGGTGAACTCAAAAGAATGCAAGGTCCTTTTCATTTTGGCCGCTTTTGGACTGATTTTCTAGAACAAAATTCCCGTACAGAAAAAAGGTTCTCGAGGTTAATGGCACCTTTGACCTTGTCTTGTCATGTCTACCTTTAGTTGTGTTACTGGTAGTCTAGTACTAGTGTACTACATGTCAAGTAGCTGTGCACTATCTCAAGACCGGACTTTTGGCCGGGTGATAGTGATCTTCCATGAAACTGACCTCTGAACCGACGGATACAGCTGTAAAAGTCAGCTTTTACCCTAGCATAGGAGCAGGAAGTGCTCGTCTTATTACATACACTTTCCTCCTGGATTTCAGCAGGAAAACACGGCAAGGAAATACCAGGACCGAGCCAGAGGGTGAAGAAGATGATGATGGCTGAAGTGGCCAATCACAGCAAGAGGAACCACACCGACAGCTACTTCAGCGGGAAGGCCGTCGTCACCACCAGCTCGGAGGAGTTTGGAAGCATGACCCCGAAGAAGCCGAGGAACACGAGCCCAAGGACGTCTCCAGTGTCACCGAAGGTACGTCTGCTGTCAGTGTCGCGCATCTCGTGCAATCTTCCATGGCTGCTAGTCTGAAGCTTTCTTGCTGTGATCGAGCAGGAGAAGAAGGATAAGATCGGCGAGAGGGTCGCAGCGCTCCAGCAGCTAGTGTCACCGTTTGGGAAGGTATTCAGTTCTGCAATTTTCCGCTGCATTTCTGCTTCGATCCGTCATCTCTTCAACCTCTGCAACCATGTTGGCTTCTTCTCTGCAGACGGATACGGCTTCTGTTCTGCAGGAGGCGTCAGGGTACATCAAGTTCCTGCACCAGCAACTCGAGGTCTCACCTTCAGTGACCGCACATGATCTTCTCAGTTTTGCTGTTCCTTTATTTCTGCTGACACCAATGCACCAAACTTTTGCAGGTCCTGAGCTCCCCCTACATGCGTGCTCCTCCGGCCGCCGGCGCCGCGCCTGAGGTGAGCTCTCGCCGTCCCTCATCTCCCCTGAAATCTGAATGCGATCTCGCCGTCCTTCCATACAATATACTTTGGTCGTATCGTTTGGAAGGCCAGTACAAATTGTTATTCTGAATTTGACATCCCGTTCGGCACGTGGTTCAGGATCCCGAGCACTACAGCCTCCGGAACCGCGGGCTGTGCCTGGTGCCGGTGGACCTGACGCTGCAGCTGACCCAGAGCAACGGGGCCGACCTGTGGGCGCCGGCGAACACGACCAGGCGCCGGTGAGGGGCGAGTCCGCCCGCGCGCCTCACCGGGAGCAGAGCAGCCGGCCCGGTCTCTGGTCTGCCCCGAGGAAACCGAGGATGTCCTACCGCATCTGCATCCGCATGTGCAGGGTATAGAATTTCCAAGCGCCTGACCCCATTCGATCTCCTAACAAGAAACTAAGCGAGCGTCAATCTCCAACCGCTTGTATTATACCAGTGACCTGTCTGTATGCCCCTGTCTGATCTCCCCTGGGCACCGTATATGTATGATCAGATCAGATGTGGCTGGGAACTGCGTCTCTATGTGGTATGTATCTATGTGTTCAGTGAATGTTAATTAGCAGGCTGTTGCCGTCAGCAACTGAAGCGGCAGTTTTTAAGGCCAGTCTCTGATGGTGTGTGCGGTGCTCTCTGTTCCGTTGTGCACTTGTGCTGAAACTGAAACTGCAGCTTCAGGCAGGGCAGAGCCTAACTGCCGTGCGCTCGTCCGTGAATGTGGCAGTTTCTGGACATGCAGATCTTTCGCGCTGAAAGGTGGAATGACGCGTCATGAGCATGTTGTTCGGCACCATCGACCCTCGAGGCAGGCCGAGGCCAGTTTTGAAGAAAAAAACATTATGAATACAAGGTTATAGGAGCATTTCTCCAGCCGGATGGCGGAGTGCACCCGTCTAATCCTAGTTTAGGATAAATTTGCGGCAGTCAAGGAATACTCGATCTAGAGGCGTATGAACACGAGTGGCATACACGGGTTTAGAGTGGTTCGGACCGCTTGAGCGTAATACTCTACGTTCACTATGTGATGTATTACTTGTAAGGTATAAACATTTGTGTGTATGGGTGTGAACTTCTGTGTGTGTCCGTGCCTTTTCCGAGTCTGAGTGTTCTAACGTGCGCGCTCTCCCTTTACAGGCTCAAGGGGAGCGCGTACACTGTGCGGGACCCCGATAGATGGACCCGGCGATATATTAAATAAGTACACATTGGAGATTTAAATGCTTCAGATTCAGAGATCTTTTTCGTCAGTCTCCTTGCGTATCCTCCGTCTGGATATGGTTTTGTGCCGTCTTGTTAGCATAGGGTCTACTGCCACTGACATGCGTAGAGGGAGTCGTGCTGTCGATGTAGAGTCAGCTCCCGCTGATAGATGAAGGGTTATACTGACCTGCCGTGATGTAGCCTTTGCGCACTGTAGCAGCGCATGTTGTGGTCTTCCTGCAGCAGGTCATAATGACTCTTCGCCCACGCGCGCGGCGCTGTGATGTGAGCATACGTCCCTTGCCCACGCACGCGGCGCTGTGATGTGACACGCCGCCTCGGTAACTGCGGGCTTACCATGGTGTCACCCATACCTGCCCAACGTGTCAGAAGTCAGCCCATGTTCTGTCTTGGACGCGCACACCCAACCACCCGCATTTAATGCAGTAGTTGGGCTGGCTTCTCGCAAAAGGTTGGAATCCACCGGTCACGTGGCGGTGCTGGTTTAGCGGCCGCTTCCTTAGGGGCACGTGGCGCTACCGGACCCCCTCCCTGGTGGGATAGGAGGTTCGGGCCCCCCTGACTGGCCCAGGCGCTCAGATCTCCTGGGGTCCGGCTTCCATACGTGGGGGCACAAAACCATACCGCGGTGGTCCGGGCCTGTGGTAGCCGTTCCTTAGTATTTCGTCCTTGCGGACACGTGGAGGCACCGGACCTGCTAGTACATGGGGGAGGTTCGGAGACCGTGCCTCCGGTTGTCAAGACCCTGGCCTTATACCCTGTCGCCCAGAAGCTTAGAGCGAGGTTACGGATAACCTTACTTCCCTCGAACTGGATACACTAAGTAGAAGGTACCTCTCTGTCTATATGCATCCCATTGCATTGCTCAGGACAGTTTACACTTCCAGTATTTGGCACATGCAGCAGCGTTGGTCAACAAGTGAAGGAAACCTGGAGACAACAGAAGCATACGCTGCAATCTCCGATCAAAAGGACTGGTTTCTGGTCAAAAAAGCTTTCTCAAAACCCAACGTCCTGACGGGCCAAACCGGCCCAACGTCGAGTCGAGGGCCAAGCCCATCACATAGTTGGCCCTAGGAACTTGTTCGGGATCCTGTCATGCATGCTGTCACTACCATCAGTGCTGGTGTTAGATGAGAAGTTCAATCAAACCACAGCTCTTGGTTCAATCGCTGTACCGACGAAGCGCACTGTGCGGCTGTGCCCATTCATCGACGGCGACCGAGCGAACGCACTGCTGGGGGGTCCGACACGCGTTGATGGGCTTGCCCTACATCAGCGGGGGCGGAGCAACGTTGGCCACAATCTTGATCGTCAGGGCCCCAACACTGCGATTGTTCCAGTTCCAGAGTCCAAGTCACGAATTTCAATTGCTCCCGACGGATCGTACCGCTGAACGGACAACTCCCCCCTCCTTGTTTTCTCTAGACTAGAATTTTAGTTTGCTCTCTCTCTCCGTGTGTGTGTGTGCGCGTGTGTGTGTGTGTGGCTCTCTCCTGCGATGGATTTCTCTCCCTGTTGTCACTAGAGTAAAGCTTGCTATGATGGCAAATATTCAGGACAGGTTTCGAGCAGGAGGTTCACAGACAGCAGAGCTGTAACGTGTCAATTTGAAGCCGCTGGTAGAAAGGAGGACCAGGAGACGAGAGCATCTTGGGAGCACCACGGTTCTCGCCGTCGAGTCCTAGCCTACTAATACGGCCTCTCCGGACCCGGACGGACGCTCGTCGGCGCGGCGACAAACGGACCCTCCTCAACGAACCAGTTGACGCGCCACCACACGATCCCCGCCGCCAAGCAAAAAAAAAAATCAGCCGGGAACGCAGCTGCAGGACGGACGGGCCCCAGGGACGGACGGGCCCCAGAGACGGGACAAGTAGCTGTTCGTTCAGGGCACCTGCCCTGCTGCGTGTAAAACGATGGGATGGGATGGCGCCATGCCGGACTACTCGCCGGCCGGGGCCCCGGAGCTGTCGTTTGCACGAGAGAAGTGAATCATCTCCGCCGCGCTGTCCCGTCTCGGTGCTGCGTATTTTCCGACGATCCCTGTCGCGTGCTGTGAGCCTGTCACCCATGCTTTCGTCATCGTGCGGTCATGCCTGAGACCGCGAAGCATTACCATGCTGCCATGCTTCCTTTTCTCTGCTTCTTCGTGCAGCGCCGGCCGGTAGCGTTCTTCCTCCGTCGGTAACGCCCAAAGGATAGATGTGCATGTCAAGCTCTCACCTCCCTACTCCACGGCGCCAAAATATCGTGCTGCTGCTGCCAAGGAATGGCTGGGATCGACGCGGTCTCCGGCTGGAGTACAGCCTCGCCGTGGCCCGCGGCGGGCGCTGCAAAATGGGGCGGCTCCCCAGCGGAAAATATCAGCGCTTCCACGGCCACAAAACAACGCTTGCGGAGAACCCAGACAATCCTGATTCCTGCCCGATTCACGACGCCCAGATCTTTTTTTCTTTCTTTCCGCCTCGGACGACGATCTAGCGTTTTCTGGGTGCGGGCGTGCACGATGATCCCAGCCAGCGTCTACCTCGGCCGTCTGCTGCTACTAAGCGCAAAGGCTCAAAGCTCTTATTCTTTGACATCAGCCGGCACTCGAGTGACCGCCCGCGCCGTCGTGCTGGACGGTGAAGCAGCCTGACGGGAGGCTGGTTGGTTTCCCCGGCGTCGGACGAGTGTCCAGAAGACGAATGGTTTCTGAAAGCTGAGGCTGCTGAGCCGGTGCGTTCTCGTGTCGACACAATGACACACCTCCAAGCGTGTGGCCAAGTGGCCACGATTTCCTCGATCGCCGCCGCCACCATTTCCACGGGACGGACGGGGAAATTCTCGGCCTCGCCCCTCGCCCATGCCCATCCATCCCCGCGCGGGCCCACCACCCGGCGTCAGCCCACACATCATCACCGGATCAAAATCTTGGCTCCCGCGGCCGCGCCCGCGATCCCAGGGACGGAGAGAGAGAGAGAGAGAGAGAGACTGTACTCCCGGCCGCCAAGCAACTGGCCAACTGGGACGAGCCCGAGCGCCTCTCGTCCACACAGCCCAGCCCAGGCCGTCCAGCTGGTCCCCCTCCCACACCCACCGCGTGCGCCGGAACGGGGGCGTGGCGTGACCCGCGCGGCGCGATTTATACCCGCCGTCCCCTGCCCGTCGCTCGCTGCTCTTCGCTCTAGCTTGCTTCCGTGCTGATCTTTACTAGTTGCCTGGTGTCGAGCTGAAGCCCCGGATTACGGGAGGCCTGAGAGCTTCTCGAGGAGCGAGAGGGAGGGCGGGCATGAGGATCCAGTGCGACGCGTGCGAGGGCGCGGCGGCCACGGTGGTGTGCTGCGCGGACGAGGCGGCGCTGTGCGCGCGCTGCGACGTCGAGATCCACGCCGCCAACAAGCTCGCCAGCAAGCACCAGCGCCTCCCGCTCGGCGGGACCCCCGGGGACGTCCCGCGCTGCGACGTCTGCCAGGAGAAGCCGGCCTTCATCTTCTGCGTCGAGGACAGGGCGCTCTTCTGCCGCGACTGCGACGAGCCCATCCACGTCCCCGGCACGCTCTCGGGGAACCACCAGCGCTACCTCGCCACCGGCATCCGCGTCGGCTTCAGCTCCGTCTGCGGCGCCGGCGCCGGCGCCGACGTTCCCCCGCCGCCCAGGGGCTGCTCCAAGCCCGCGGCTGCCGCCAAGGCGCCTGCCAGTAAGCCCGCGCAGCCGCAGGAGGTGCCGTCGTCGCCGTTCCTGCCGCCGTCCGGATGGGCCGTCGAGGACCTCCTGCAGCTCTCCAACTACGAATCCAGCGACAAGGCAAGCAACCAACCAACCATCCATCAAAACCTTTTATTTCTTGACAACATCTAATCATTCGCCCGCTGTTTCTTCGTGTCCTCCATCTCACGGTTTCCTCCTCTTCGCGTTCGCTTGTTGCAGAAGGACTCGCCTCTCGAGTTCAAGGAGCTGGAGTGGTTCGCGGACATCGACCTGTTCCACGGCCACGCGCCGGCCAAAGCCACGACGGCCGAGGTCCCCGAGCTCCTCGCCTCGCCGCAGCCGGCGAGCAGCGCGGGGTTCTACAAGACGAGCGGTGCGCGCCAGAGCAAGAAGCCGCGGGTGGAGCTGCCCGACGACGAGGACTTCTTCATCGTTCCTGATCTTGGCTGAGATGTCAAGTCTTCGCATGGTTCCCCTGTCATGTGATGTGTATGTATGCAAAGTATGTGTATATGCCATCATGAGATGCACTGATCGCCTACGCTGGGCTTATGTAATTATAAGGCAGTTTGGGGCCAGTACTTTCAGCCTGAGAATTGAGATGGGTTTGATGTATGAGATGAACTCACTTGGTGCAGATGTTCTTCTGTTCGAGTACGATTCTATCAGATCTTTACCAGTTATATCACGCTTACAGCAAACATTTGTGTTGCCTGAACACCGTCAGATGGACAAAGACATTGACCTGGGCATAATTAACATAAACAGGGAATCACCAATTGAATGAAAATGCAATCTAAAGAGATTATTCAGAAAGCACCCAGAATCTGAACATTGGCGAATTCATTCTTTTGCACCTCGTGTGCAGTTTACTCGCAAGCTACTTTTATAAATTAGCTCATTTCTGGTTAAAAACTTGACATATTAGGCTAACAATAATACAGTTGGCAGATCAACTAGCATGCACACAGAATCTAGTTCAACTTAAGGCAACATTAATGATCTCCAACAAGCGAATCATATGAAGCCATACCAGTTCGGCATGAAGGGGATACTCACGTATCTTCTAGAACCAAGACTTCAAATCTACAAAAATTAGCAGTTACATAGGATGGCTACAGCTAACAACAGTTGGCAGTTGCCGAGGGTTCCCCGAATTTTGATAAATGCCATTGCATTTCAACAAAAGCATGTACCCATATGAATCTGATTTCTGGTATCAAATTCAAATGACCTCACTAAATTCCAGTTATGTTATGGTCACCGTAAAATGATTGCTAGCATAAACAAACGCTCAGGATTGGCCAGTCTGTTGCTAGATGATCATAAATCCTTTCTGAAGATGCCATTAAAACTGAACAAAATACCTTTCACGGTGCATATAAATATGAAGATCATTGTATACAAATCCTAATTTTTCACCTTTTCTTCAACAATGAACTAGCTCTCAAAAAGATTTTATCAATCTCGTCAAGCTCTGACACTTTTAGTTCTTTCGAAGGTGAATCGGTCTTATCAGAAAGTGAAGCGATCTTCCGTAGATGCTCCTCAAAATCATCTTGTTCATTATCATTGTTCTCCGAGGGAAATTTATCCAGCCTATCCAGATACAAGGGGTGTTCCTTGTTGCCTTCTTCCTGCTCCTCTGATTCTGTCTCAAAAATGTCTGAGAGATCCTCAGACTCTGAAAATGACATAGACTCTGAAGCTGAGACGTCTTCAACCTCAGAACTTTCATCCTCTAACCTCTTGGATCCCTCTACGCTTTCTGACAGCAGATCAGATACAGTTTTATCGCGAACTGAGATAGAAGATTCTACTCTTGCTGCCATACTGTTTGCATTTTGTGAAACTGAAGCAACGTATTTCCCTATACCTCCTTTATGCTCTCCAGATAACTTCATCTGCGCATGAAGATCTTCAAGCTCCTGCTCAAGCCTGGGAATGTACCTCCTGACAGATCTGAGCTTTTCTTTGTATTTGGATTTATCCAGTGCCTAATTGAAAATTTCAAAAACATTAACATTGATGGAAAAAACAACAAAGGTTTTAAAAGGAAAAAAGGACAGATTGTCTTCTCAACTGCATATTTTTCTGTGTTGTTGTATATTTTCTAATTTACATCTCGAACACTTTTGCCTCTGCCTAGATAAAATCGGCTGGATATGTTTCCTATTCTTTAACAAAATTATGTTGACTGATATCTTGTTGAAATAAATAATGCAAATTTGGAAAGCCTTATCATGGCTGTTATGTGTTATTGCTTGAACATCTTCGAACTGTCCTTTTAGAACCAACTTTGACATACATCCTGTGCTAAAGATATTGATATCTTTCTCCTTGCAAATGATAAAGAGAGAAATACCTTTTTTCTAGGTAGTGTAACTTTTGGAGACATGATTTCTGGTGGTGGCTGCACATAGTTTTTCCCTCTGTACATAATAATTGTGTTCCCATCTTGAATGTCAAGCACAATCCCACCACTTAGTCTGGCTAACTCTGTGGCAATTTCCTTGACTTCATCTGGTGTGAATGTCTTCACAATTACCTGGAGAGTTTGGTGCTTTTTCCAATGCAAGTGCATGTTCAAGATTACTCCCTGGTATATTCCACGTCTTCCAACAGGCACATAGTTTTTACATTTTTGGCCCATCTTGAGGAAATAGAAGTGCTCTTCAGGTGTAAGCACCTCCGGATCATGTGTAGGTTCTGAAGGATCATCTGGTTCAATTTTTTTCAGTGCTGCGACAAGCCGCTCTTCCTTCTTTCGAGCCTGTATGGAAATTCCAAAAAAGAACAGAACAAATTTAGGATTGAATATCCATAATAACATGCATGTATGTAAGAAAAAAAAACTATCACAATATAACTTTAGAAAAGTGAACAGTAGGTTATAATGCATGCAGGATAAATTGCAGTCAACATCTACTAAGAATTCCCACCACTGTCATTTTTCCCTGTGACAGTGATTTTATTAGGAATGATAGAAGCATAACATGCAGTTTTTAGCAAAATAGAAGGTTCACAAGTTCTTAAATGACACAGCACGAATACGATATTGGAAATCAAGCTTCTCACATCAACATAAGCAAACTTGGCTACCTTTTTTTTAAGGAGCCACTGTTATCAAATCAAACAGATAGGTATGGAGGTAATGGCAATGCAACTTACTAGCTTCAGTTTGTACAAAATCTTCTCCTCTGCAGTCATTCTCTGAATCTCCTTTTTCTTTTTCCATCTCAAGGATTTCAAAAATCTTGTTACTGCCCTCTTCCCTTTCAGCTTTTTCCTCTTTGGTTTTGGTTCAGCAGAATCATCAGCTGATACAGCCGCTCCTGGATTTTGTTGAGGCTCCTCCATAGCCTGATATTCACTACTAACTGATTTGCTTGTATGGATACAACAGTAGGCTTGAAGATTATACCTCTGTAGCCAACTGAAGAACCCAGCATCTCGGTTGAAAACCTTGTGGAAAGTATAACTACACCAGAATCAGAACATGCAAAACAAGCTGCTGAATTATTGAATGCGTCGTGAATAACCACCACCGAGGATCAAAATGTGCTAATTAACATGAGTGCACAGGAATGGGTACAACTAGAAATAGCATAGTACAAATCACAAATGTAAAAACGTGGCTAAAGCCTGAAAGCAGTGCATTAGGCCGGAAATGCCAAGGTCGGCATTTCAACGAACACCTGACACCCATTATGCCCGGGTGGAGCCTCTAAGAGGGTTTCGGTGCATACCTACAGTACAGGGGCAGCTGAAAGCACTGCCCCGACGCCGCCACATCTCAAAATCGGCTCATGACACTGCATCGACCGCTTATAGTAATAATCAGGGCAAGGATCAGCGGGTTTGTCTGACTCTTACGATGGTGAGCTGGGAGGAGGCGCGAGAAGTTCCAGCGTCCCGCGGGAAGACGCCAAGTTCCCACCGTCAGACGACGGGTGAAACGAGCGTGCTCGTGGTGTCTGCCGCCGCAATGCACTTGTGGTCCGCCGGATTAGGAAGAGGCGGCTGGCCATGACCGCACAGCACGGCGCACGCAGTAGGGAGCGAGTGTGTGTGAGGGATAGAAACGACGTAGGCGCTTGGGCCGAAGCGTGCGGAAGCACTAAGCACTAAGACGCCGGCGGTGAGACGGGCGTACCGCCGACCGCGACCGCGTGGTGGCTCCTGCGCTGAGCGGCGCGAGCGTGCGGGGCATGGCGGCCTGAGAAATTCTGCGGGAGCGGAATTGGAAATGCGACGGAGAGGAGTCGGGGACGACGTCTCTTCCGAGTGGGCCGTTCAAACACATCGTCGTGGCCCGGAGTGAATAAGTGGGCCGGCCTGTTCCCTTGCGGGGCGGGCCTTCGGCCAGGAGCATCGTGGGCTTCCGGCTAAGGTGGGCTTCCTGGGCCGAGCTCTACTTCCGTCTCTTGCTCTACATCAGACAGACACTGACGTTTTTTCAGAAAAAAAAAACATCAGACACTGACGAACCAAACCCCTAGTTCTTTCTATCTTCTCAGATCAATTTTCAGATCATTAAAGCTCGCCGGATGGCTTTGCCTAAGAAAAACTGACAAGCGAGCAAAGGTGACTTATCTCAAGGCCATCATCTCTGAGAATTGGATAAGACAATCCAATTCCACATGTCGTGTTACCCATCCCTTTGGTTGTGCCAGTACGCTGCCGACAGTACACGAAGCAGGGGATGAAGCCTGGAGAGACAGGCAAGAGGGGTGACTGAACACTCCGAAAAGGATTGGGCCAGTCTCTGTCACGAAAGCTACACAACGTCCGAGCGAACTCCTAGATGCTATTAGCCGCGTGTGATGCGGATTTCACTCGACTGCCGGCCCCGGCACCTTGTTTTACCGGGCCAAACGGCTGGGGGACGGAAAAGGAAAGGCTCCTGCACTAGTTTAATCCGACGCCGGCAGCAAAGCTGACGGATAACCTGCCGCTTTGTGTGTCCATGTTGCCAATCAGACAGGCAAAGACGCCCAATTGCGATGCACCCAAGACTTTGGGGAAAAGGCGCCGGTTGAAGCTTGACCTTTGAACCGGTAAACCAGGGAGCAGAAACCTTCTCGAGGTCGTACACCTGAAACGTTCGCGTCAAGATCGAACCCTGCTTGACTCGGGGGAAACTCAGCGCCGCTGACCAATCGAGCAGCGCCGGAGCGGGCTGGGAAGATCATTGATCCGTTCGCCAGAGGAGACTCTCGCATCAGGCATCGCATCACTGACCGATCGAACAGTGACGGAAAAGAGAGGAGAGGCTTTGCCTGGTCAACCAGGACTCCAGGAGACGATCTCTGCACCGGCGTGACGGCGTCGCCCGACGACGACTACGTCCGGCGCCGGCGGCACTGTCAACCAACCCCGTCCGGACCTTGACGCGCGGCGGCACCATGGTTTCAGACGGTCCAGCTCGCCTGGGCATCCATCCGGGGACTGAGTCGGCTGGTTACGTCACCTCTTCGTGATCCGGCGAGCGCCGACCGGCAGGGAAGTTAGTTACGGGAGAGGCGCTAGTGGCTAGTGCCTTTTTTTCGACCAGCGGCCGGCCTCCCGCGCCGCACGGCCCCGACCCGACCCGCAGCCGGGTGGCGAGGACGGCCGAGCGCGCCGCACGGCCGGCACCGCTGTGGGCATGTGTCCTGGGGCTAACCGATCACATGGCGCCCGGTCCCTTTCGCACGGCCGGCTCGCGGTCCCCGCCGGACCGACGGGCGTGGGCGGTGAGCCGGCTGGCAGCGCGTCGCGCCCGGTTGCACCGCGGGGGGGGGGGGGGGGGGGGGGGGGGGGGGCGGTTTGGGGTTTGGCGCGTCGTGTCGCTCGCTGGGGCTGCCCGGACAGACGCCTCCCGCACGGGATGCTGGGACGGGCCAGGGGATCAGGGAGGATCGCGTCGCTTCCTGGTCCAGATCCCGGAGATCCGCCGTCACGGCGTCACCCCAGGACGCAGGGCTGCTGCTCGTTCCAGTTTTCCACTCATCCTGCTCGTTCGGAACGAGCTGCTGATCTACCCCGTTGAAACTGTGGAGGCCAGACCCGTTGCTCGTCGTGCCATCGTGCGGATCGCAACAGCTCAGCTAAGCAGCGCGCATGTCGATGAAGAAGAAAAAAGAATGGTGGGACAAGTCAACTGCTCTTGGATGGAACAGTGACACTTTAATTACTCAAGTTCCCTTCCCCTCTCTCGAGTTCGATGGCATATGCTAACGACAAGATTCTGACGACATGTTCATAAATGCATAGTAGTTCTCATCCACGCTGCCATGCATGGAGATGCAGGTTGCAGACTGCAGATGCTTGCCAGTTGCCATGATGACTGAAGAAAACCCGAGTAGAACAGGGGAAACCTTTTCCCCTCGAGCAATTCGTATGATCGAGCAACAACCAATACAATAGTCAATTAGCAAGCCAATCGATCTCTAACGGACAAAGCAAACAAAAGAAGATGTAGAACCAACAGAAACATCAAGCGTGGTTACGTGAGCTCCCCTCAAGCCAAGCAATATCTACAAGTTCCAGTACGGATCAAGCATGGAGGCGCGCGGCGCTCCATGCGTGGCCGGATGCAGGCGGCGCCGGCCGGCGGCGCGGCGGCTCACCCGAGCGTGGCGAGCCCGCCGGCGCGCATCATCTGGCGGAACTCGTGGAAGTCGACCCTGCCGTCGCCGTCGCGGTCGACGCGGCCGATCATGCGCCGGCACTCCTCCGCGGTGCGGCCCTGCTTCAGCCCCAGCGACGACAGCACCGCGCCGAGCTCGTCCACCGTGATATACCCGTCGCCGTTGGCGTCGAACACCCGGAACGCCTCCCGCATGTCGTCGTCCGCCTCCTCGCCGGCGGACCCCCCCTCCTCCCCGGCGCCGGCGCCGCCGTCCATGATGGCACGGTAGAGCTCCCCGAACTCCTCCACGTCCACGCACCCGTCGCCGTTGGCGTCGATGCGCGCGATCATGGACGCGAGCTCGTCGCCCGGCACGGACATCCCCAGCTTGCCCAGCGAGTCCTCCAGCTCCTCCCGCGTGATGCGCCCGTCGCCGTTCTTGTCGAACAGCTCGAACACGCGCGCCAGCTCCGCCTGGTCGGCCTGCTTGCCGCTCCCGCTCCCCGTCTGCTGCTGCACCGACGACGACGACATCTTCTTGGGGCAAGGCGGCGCGGGCTGCGGCTTCGAGGGCGAGCTGCAGGTGGTGGGCGTGGCGGCGCTCTCGCGGCCGCTCGGGAGGATGGAGGTGGGGATATAGGAGAGCAGGCCGCGCGGCAGGAGGGGGAGCTTGACGAGAGGGGAGGACGGTGGCATGGCGGGCACCGTGTGGGCTCGGCAATGCATTAGATGCCTTGCTGGCTGGTGGTGGTGGTGCGATACAAGCAAAGCTTTCCCATGGCCCATGGCTGTATTTATAGCACGCTTTCAGCTTCCTCAACTTTCTTTCTTACAGAAAAAACAGTAAACTGTAACGGTAGGTCAGAAGAGCCGATCGATGGCAGGAACTTCTTTGTTTCCACATCTCATCGAGTTGACTTTGTGATGAAGTGGAGTCTTTATAATAGTGTGTAGTAGATGCTGTGTTATTCCAACAAAAACTGGCGACATGTTTGACTAGAATTCGGCCGGGATGTAAAGGTGTTGCGTGCAGGCTGCAAACCTTGTTTGGAGGAGGGGGAGCAAATGTGCTTCATGTGAAAATCTACACGAAACAGGCGGAAAGGGTATCTTGATCTCGAACCATTTGCGCTCGTTTGGTTTGACTTATGATGGTAGTTTGGCGGAATTATGTTTTGCCACGAAAGGATTGTCATGTCAATAAGTAGTATATTTTTGGAGAAAAGGCATGTGGCATGCCTGGTGCGCCCTCAACTTTTTCTGACTTGCTGTAGAAGCAGATACAGCATCATCAGGAAATATTCCCTCAAAAACATCATCAGGAACGACCATGCTTACTATCTGATGGAAATTCTATCATTTCCCTTTGATTTTGATAGACATTAGTTCTTTGAGCGGCGCAGGAGAAGTATTTCCTGACTTGTTGCCACGTTAATTAAGATAAAATTCATTAAACCAAACATAGCAAAGTATTAAGAGGAAGCAAATGACTTCATTTTATTTTTTCTGAAAGCAAAACCTGATCGCACAACCGAACCGACAGTTTCATTCTCTACAAAAAGACTTGCCACCACGTTGATGTTTGCCAGGGCCCCTGGTTCCCTGATTTCAGCTCCCAATATTTTTGCGGCAAACAAATTTCAGCTCGAAATGCGCTATCACGTAGTAGCTATCAGCCCACCTGTAACCCTTATTCAAACTGTTCATCTTCTCACGTCTCAGAGCGAACAGGAGGAGTTCAGTGTTTCTTTTTTCTTTTTCTGAGTGGTGTTCCTGCAGGTTGGTACACCCTGATCCAGTGATCCCTGACATTTCTTTTCTCCAGGAACAGGTGAGAAGGACTGGCTGGCCGGACGGACCCCCACCATGATGCCGCGTGCGGACGCGTTTTTGCAGGCGCAGTTGGCCTGCACCCTTTAAATCCAAGTTAAGGCGCGGACGGGAGGAAAGAAAAACTCAAGTTAAAGAATTGCCGAGAGAACTACGGGTCAACTGAAAGCGCGTCGAGCGTCGACTATCGAACTGCCGGCCCGGCCTCACGGGACCGCCGGGTGCGGATCTCGGTCGCCGGTCGCCCGCCGCCGCCGCCGTCCGATCCGGCACGGACGGCGGCCGGCGCGACAGCTGGGCAGGCGCGGCCGCACGTGCCGACCGGCCGATCATCGGTGCGTTGGAATGGTTCCAGAATCCAGATGTGCAGCAGTCTGTGCGGCGGCAGCTGAGCCTGGGATGGCGGGTGGCGACAGGTGAGAGAGAGAGGGAGGGAGGGAGGTGGGGCTTCGGCTTCACTGGATCGCAGGCTCGCAGCTCATTTTCGGCGTAGCCTCATGGGGCTGGGGCGCTCTGAAACCGGAGACGGCGGCGGCACTCCGGCTGGACGTGAGCTGGGGTGGGCGTGCGCGGGCCTGACGGCCTCGTAGATTAGTGCCCCCGTGCTAAGAATCTCTGGGACATGTAGGATTAGCATAATGCGGGAGCAGATGCCGTCGCACGATTCGCCCGCCGGAGTCGTCGCCGTCGGCCGTCGCATCGTTGCATGTGCCGCGCGCGGCAGCAGCTGCGTGAAATTTTCCAGATATGGTGGATCATGGATGCAGTAAAGAAAGGGGTCGGTCGGCAGCCTTGGCTTCTACCTGCAGATCAATCTGGCGTCAAGAAGTTTGACAAAGGGGGGGCTCCATTTGGGGAGTGGATAGGAACGGACGGACGGAGGAACACCGGGGTCGCCATTGCGTGCTACAATCACCGGACCACCGCGAAGTCCGGTGTCCCGGAGATGCATGCCTGTCACACGAGAGTCTGAACAGTGATCGGTCACTCGTCGTGATGCTTGCTGGGGGGAATGCATGCATGGGCAGTTGGGCACAGCCGGCATTGGCGCGCTCTACTACGCATGGCGTATTTAGTACTGGCTCAGCTCGTTACAAAATGTAGACGAGTCGTATCGCCAGACATAGCAACAGCGTGGGCAGCTGTACTGGGCTGGCGACGCCCACCGTGGAAGCAAAAAGGCCAAGAAGGGCCGGATTGGGTTGGGCCCTGACCACTGGATACTAATAGGTTTTCACAGGGCTATAAGAAGGGCCGGGCTGATCTGGTAGCTTGGTGGGCTGGCTGTCTTGCTAAACGAGAAGGGTGGTCCATCAAGGTTAGAGAGAAACTAGATTAGGAAAAAAGCTGTGATGTTGGTTCAAAAACAAAGGTTTGATTTTGAGTACAGTTCGAATGCGATCAAAAGTGTTTTAGCTAACTAGGTACGGAGTTGTTTGATCAGGTGCCTAGGGAAAAATATCCTTAGCATGATTGGTTGTTGTCAATGAGTTTCAATTCACTGGTTCGATCCAAGTATTTTTGTGAGTATTTCTTGCTGTTTTTTCTTTACTGCATAGTACCGAACATGCAAGCATGCACTTGTTTTGATCGCGTTGTGTTTCTTGGTGCAGGAGTTCAACCGCCTTACCGATCCGATTGAGATCAATCCCACGCAATGTGAGTTTTCTGGGTGTCCAATACCTGCATCAACAAGGATCAGCAACACGGTGCCTCCAATATGATTACTAAGCACTTGGGAGCAATAAAGTTAGTACAGAGTTCTGCAGGAAATAAACGTTGGTGGCATGGCAATAACATCAAGCAGGAGTGGCATGGGCAAGTTTGCATCTGCAGAGCACATCCTGCTTTCCATTTCTGCATCCACACATCATATTAGGACCTGAAAATTTGTACAATGCCGAGGAAATCAACTCCCTGTCTCCGTGAATCATGATTTACTTTTAGGCATCCCGTTTGGATCTTTTAAGGAACTGGAATCTACTTAATAGAATAGGCTATTTGTCATAGAATGTGGTATTCCACAACTTTTCCAAGTATATATATAAGCTTATTTTAAATTCATGGGGTGGTAGATGGAAATTGATTCTATAGATTCTCATATTATATTTCTAATGTACAACTTATAGCACACTCCTCGACTCGCTTCCCTATAGAAGAAAGTGCAGTATATAAGTATCTCTCCCATATGGCCATTAATAATATACAAATATATTCCACATACAACTATATTAGCTTAATTAATTTATATCTAAATTATGATTATTAGAATGGAATTCAATTCTAAGGATCCAAACGGGCCTTAGGTTTTTTTACGCACCGGCAAGTTGATGGTGAATCAGATTTCTTCCCCAATCAAAAATTTGTCTTTTAAAGTCCTCTCAAATGTTGGACCTTCAGAAACTTTTAACAGGTGGCAAATGGATGGATGGAGCTACTCCTGTTCATATTGCATTAAACATGGCCTGGCGACTGGTGTAGTAACAGAAATTTCTTAATTTCACAAGTTGAAGAAGGACAAATCGGTGAGCAATCTGCAGCACTAGACTAATTATTCAGTGTTAGCTGACACCATCAGAACTTGTAGTACAGAATTGTGTAAGAAAAAAAAATTTATCGGTGACAGTGGCAACAACATCAAGCAGGCAGTACGCATGAACCAGCTTGCACCTGCTAAGCACAACCTGCTAATGCCAGCATATTATTTTCACTTCATCCACACATCATATTAGGATCAGAACTTTTTTTTTCAATGCCGAGGAAATCAATTCCCTGACTACATGAATCGTGATTTCCTTTGGGGATTCTTATGCGTTCATACACTGGCAAATCGGTGGTGGAATAATGGAATCTCGTAAATTTGTCTTTTTAAATTCTCTCACAAATGAAGGACATGAAGTACCTGGCGCCGCCGCCGCCGTCCGGCGCCGAACGCAAGGTGCAGCGCGTGTCCTGGTGAACATGCTTGCATCGCCTGGACGGCGTTCAACAGCAAAGAGCAAAACGTGCGCATCATCGATCATGGTCTTCTACCATCCGGCCGGCGGATGTGCCGGACCCGGTGCCGCTGCAGCCTGGCCAGCTGGGCTGCAGAGGACGCGCGCGCGGCAGAAGCTGCTCGCGTTCCAGGCATGCGCCCCCGACATCGACCCAGGCGGCGGCGCGGCCAAGACGCAGGATGAACCTGCCATGATGGCCACACGGCACGAGACGAGACGGGACTTAGATCGCGCGGCGAGCTCTGAGGCGGCCGACATGCGCGCGGCGACCTGGGCCAACCCACCGCGGACTCCGATGAGCGAGGAAGGTCTTCGAAGGGACCCTTTTCCGTTTACGATCGTAAATCTCAGCCGCTCAAGTCCAATCGAACGGCTAAATATATCACCTAGGGTGGACGGTATTTCATTTACCGTCCTCCCCGGACGGTATTTGATTTACCGTCCACCCTTGGGTCAGTCCGCCTCTTGCCGTCGCTCACCTGGCCGCCACTCTCGACGCCGGCAACCACGCCGGCACGTCATCCTGAGCTCGACCACCTGATACGTAGCACGCGGTGGCAGGAGGTCCTCGATCCCGCCGAGCTGCCTCTGGAGTCTGGTGGAGCCGTCTTGTGCCCCTCCATACAGTCCCTTCCGCCCGGTTCTGGAAGGCCATGCCCGCCAGGGCGGTCGCGCACCGCACCTCGGCGCCATTCGTTCGCGAGAACTGCGTAGAGCTCGAAAAGATGGGTTCACGATGGCGCACGGAGTGTACTGCGTTCCGGCACTCCTGGGAGTAATCTTCATCGACGCGGTGGGCGCCGTTGCGATGGGACGCCGACCACGAGCTGCAGCGCGTGCCGGTGGACCTGATCGCCTGGACCAACCGGCGGCTCTGTTGTCGCTGGAGCCGGCGCCGCTGCAGCCAAGTTGGCTGGACCTCAAGTGCAAGGTTGCGCTCCCGGCTTCCCAGTTCCCACTGCCGGAGGCGCGGCGGAGCGTCGTGTTCCAGGCGTGCGCGGCGGGGCGGCGATGAGGTGCACCGTGCACGTTCTGCAACGAGAGCCGCCGAGATCCCCAAGGTGTGCCTCAAGGCCGGCTCTATCGGTGACAAGCTTCCGCGGGGGCATGGCGCTGTCGCCCGGACGGAGGCCCGAGCGCCCTGTCGCCGTCTGACCTCTGCCGCGGGTGCTACGTGCGCGTCGTCCGCCTGGGCGCGGCACTGCGCAGCTGCTCGCACGAGCACTGATGCCGCCGACCCTGGGGAAGTAGGCATTGTCGTAGCACCTGCGAGGTAACGCGTAGCCGTCAGGCCAAGCATGTTCCAGAATTCAGAAACCAGTTTTAGTGCCTGCCCAGCAGTGTGGGCTATACCAGACATGCACACAAACCAGATGGACGACGAAATAGAGGCATCGCCAAATGTGCTATGGACAACAGGGTAATTTTTCTCTGAAAGAGAGAGTAGGGTTCAGTTCAGATATGATGCTCTTTGGGCCAGTGAGCATCAGCAATGGGCAAGTCTAGTTCTACCACACAACTTGGCTACCGGATCGGGTTATTTCTTTGTTGGACAAGCATAATTTTCCCCATATAAAAAGGCCAACTCAACCTCAAGATAAGATGACGAGGTAATAAAAAGGCCAACTTGGTGTGCAATCCACATAATTGCTGCATTTTTCAAATAGTCAGTTTCTCAAATGTAACGTGTGGTCTTGTCATAGTTTTTGCATTTTTCAATTGCCAGCGCATAGAGTTCAGGTGCAGCAAGTTGTATAGCTCTCTGTTCCTTGAAGAATTCGCTCTGCTAATGCATCCTACTTGACTCTGGGTTTCGGAACCAATTTTATTTATCATGGCTTAAACAGAAGCCACCTGCATTACGACATGGACACACGACACTGATTTGAGAGTGGACAAAATTCTGTTAGCGCACACTTCCAAAGTTGGTGCTCACAGGATAGTGTTAAACTCAGGTTACACCAGGACGACAGTGATTTATACATACCCAACCTTGCAACGGGAAGCAAGATAGTACTATTCTTTGCAAAAATGCTTGGTCTCAAAATCAGCTAATAACACAGCGATCATCTGGCTAAACACTCGCTCCATTTTATCAGCATCTTGTTTAACAGCGCAGCTCTTTATCCAAATATTTCAAGTGCAGACATCAAAAGGGACATTTTTTTCCCCTCATCTCATCAATAATCGCTGACACTTCATCAGGCTCTCCTTTTTTTCTACATAGAAATCAGCACATGACCCTACACCCCCCCCCCCTCCGCCCCCCCTCTCTAATTTTCTCAAATGTTCTCTTTCATCATAGCTTGGGCGTCAACATTTAGAAGGGAACCACGCGTTCTCTTGTCCTTCAGGGCATGCGTCAGGGAGCTCCTAGTATTTGTAAGCATGTGAAACACCATGTACTTTAGCTATCAGATCCAACTGCATTGCCATGTCACTTGATGAGAGCGAAATCTATCTCTGCGTTCAATCATAAACCTATGCATGAGAAAACATCTTATGAGACCCAATATCAAGGCTATCTCTGTTATGCTTGGGTGTCAGAAGGCACATCAAGAATGTAGTAAATTCTAATGCCTAGTCATCAATAAGCATTATCGCAGGGCGAGCAGCAAAAAGGATTTTCGAGAACGTTATGAGAATCAGGCTATTGTTCCCACCCCTAAAATAGTGATCTTAGGTAGCTTGAACAGTGACTACTTTTCAATTCAGTTCCAAGTTCATGAATAAACAGGTTCACTGACTGAAATCGGAGGGGAATATGTTGTTGAGAGACGCCACAGAAGCAGATCCCAACAGCATAGCTACCTTCTTTGTGTCAATGACATAAGAAAATTGTGAAATAGGAATATACTCCGTAAGTCATTGTTTGATGTCACATCTAGAAACTTGATGCAAGTCAGGATAATAGGAACTGATATTGCTAACCTGAGTCACCCTGAATGTGGGTGTCATGGGATCTTTTGAGCAGTTTCATGGTGGACCCAGCAAAGCCTATTGATTCACTGATATTCTCCACTTCCCCAATTTCCTTAATCTCCTTTTCCTGAATAAGAAGAAACAATCAACTTAAAGTATCCACCTCTATATGTATCTTAGTTCTTGACTAACCATTGAAACTGAACCCAAATATTATCTTCTCATGCTTGAGCAGGATGTTATCAAATATGTTATCCTATTTGAGTATATGCTAACATATATGCTAACCATATCCAAAGGCACTGATCAATGGGAAAAAAAGCGTTATAGGATGGATACCTCTAAGTCTACTGAAACTAAAGGTGAGTCAATGCTCTCCAGGATATGCTGTTTTTTACAATGAAGTTTATCCCTGCAAAACAGAGATGCAGAATAAAAACTTAGATTGATTCTTATACAAAAGTAATTTGGTTAACCGATATTGAATGAGAATAGAGGATAAAACCAATGCTCAAATATACTCATAAGCTAATGAGAACATAAAAAGTATAATACCTGCTAGCATTATCTTCAATATGCAGTGGCAACCTCTTTGGCGTCGCAATTGCAGCCTTTAAGTTGACTGTTCCCTTGTTTCCATCGTGAACAACAAACAAGGCAGACCCTGAATAGGATTCACTTGTAATATATGATTTACCATCTGAAGGAATGGAGCTTGCTTCTGATTCTTCCTCTGGTGATTTCGAGTTCGGATGCCTTAGAAGGACACTTCCAGAGCCTATTTCAAAGGAACCCACAGGAGTTTCACTATGGTACAGTAGGTCTTCCTCTGAGGATCCTGAAAGGTAATATAACTGATCTTCATGCATGATGGATTTAAGATCTTTTACAAGCTTTTCTACAGGCGAAGCCTTTGGACGAGTGACACAGCTCCTCTTTCTTGATGGCACTAGGGACTCCCAAGCATGTGATTGTGCTGAACCTGAATTGGAATATATCAGAGAGTCAACATTGACATATATAACAAAAAAGGTAATTTCTATAGTAAGTATGGCAAATCTTGAGAATCATTATTAGTCTATTAAATCTTTATCTTGGTAAAGGAACACATGCTGTTGCATATTTGCATCATGATATTTAATGAAACCTTAACTTCGCTAGATGTTAGGGTCCATGCCATCTGAACCTAATATGTAGATTGCAATCCTCCACGATTACCTCTATTATAATAATGGTTACTTCTCATGAAACCTAATAGGTATCTAATGGTTTATCAAGTCACCATAAGTTCTGAACTTCTCGTGAATCCATAATTCTGGACTACATATAGAACAGGAGATTATTAAAAACATATTTAGGTGATATCAATAAGTTCATGAAAAACAGAGAAGAAAAATAGATCTGCACAACTTATTAATAATATGATATCTAAAAGGGTAGCAGTAGAATAACAATTCAAAGATGTCTAAAGAAAAATTTATTGTTTTAAACATAACTTTGTAGACAAAGCACCCAACGTGCTTCCGACATTATGTCCTATCACCAGTCTGAATTGAGTCGTCACATTCACATACTCACAAAGTATAAGAGGCACATAATTCATTTTATCAAACAACAACAAAGTAGGCATTGAGATGACTGACCACTCATTTCACTTGCATCAACATCGCCATATGGGGCGCAACTCTCAGAGTATGATATTGCAGAGCCCAAGCTAGATCGATTGCTTGTGTCAGCATCCCCCATCTTTAGAAAATTCTGACCAGAAAATGGAACATTCTCCATTATGATGTGACTTGCTTTTTTCTTCTGTGACTTGAGCTTTGATGTTGGCGGCTTCAGCTTGCTAACTCTAGGTTCATCATCATCAATGTCATCCTTGCGATGCATCGGAGTGTAGTTTGCCAACGAACCCTTCGTTCTCCATCTCGAACCACATGCATTGCAAAGCACTGGCTTATCTGGTGGCCCATTTCGCCAAAGGGGAGTACCTGTTCCAGCATTTCCCATGAGAAGTCCATCAAAATCGATACACAAAATATGAGCAGTGTATAAGTTAAGATAGTGACAGTGGCCCACTGTCCACAGGAATTGATATCACATTTAGATGTAGCAAGAAATGGTGCCATCAGGGTAGGAAACATAGAAAAAGGGTAAGCAACTATACACTATCAAGAATTTATCCAGAAGACATAATGTAATTAATCAAATACATTCAGACCAAATATTTCAAGATATTGTTTTCAGTGCCTCAATGGTTGGTTCAACTGTACAGGCATGCAATTCAAAATATGTTGTTATATGCAATGGCTATACTGAATGCAGATAGCCACATCAAAAGAGCATTCTGCTGCAGTAAGAGCTAAATAAAGTCCAGACCATATAATGCTGCATGCACAAGATGGGATAAGCCCGTGTAATTACACAGCAAACCAAAGTTTTCACTTCAATGGCACCCTGAAACTAAGCATTCCTGCAGCACAATTGAACTCTAAATGTCAGATTGGCAGAAGCCAATGTTTATTTTTTTTCTTGTAGAATAGGTATCTGAGCTGCATTATCTGGATAAGTTATCTAAGAAGCGCATTAAACCGTATTCAAACACAAGTCTAGATGTGTTCCGTGAGCATGGTACGATATGTTCCTCAACTTTCAGAAGAATTTTACAGGCAAAGGCCTCTGAAACCACAACCCCCACAGGTTTCTCATGAACATTCTTGGCAGTTCAGTGAATTCAGAGTACTAATAACCATCAGAGAACACATAAGGAACACGGAAAGATGAATCCGAGTCCCACGGAGTCCAAAGATTTCGTCTAAGTCCCGCTTCCCAGATGCATAATTGGTGGAAATCATCACCCGAAAAGTACTACTTGCTGAGGAACAAAGGGGCAAAGAGGGGAAGAACAAGAGAAAAAAATAATAAATATGAAAAATTCTAGCTTTATTGAAGAACAAGAGCTCACTTGTGACTCCGCAATGACGGCAGGGACCTTGCTTCCCCATGATCCCCTCCGCTCTTCACCTCCCGACAGGTGAAGAAGAAAGGAGCAAAGGAAAATCCCAACAAAACAAATACGAAAAAAAAACAAAGTAGAAACAAGCAGTTCCCCGAATTCCTGAGCAAAAGAAAGGGGAAAAAATCAAGAACTATTTCTCTGTACGAATCTCGTCAAACTAAGAGGGGATTCCTGGGGGACAATTCAACAGCCCATGGAGTGCTCAAGAACCAAGTCTTGCTCGGTAGGTGTTGTTCGTTCTTCCTTCCTCCCCTTTCTATTTGTTTTCCTATTGTTCTGTATAGTATCCAGTCTTTTAGAGAGGGTAGAGGAGAGAGAGAAAGAGAGGGGAAAGGGGTGGAGAAAATAATGGAGGAAGCCGGGAAGGAATGCAGCTAGGATGGCAACCGGCACGCGCACGGGCACTGATAGGGCCTATTCAGACCCGTGCCCGCGAACTTATTCTCAAACAAACTTGTGTCCGTGCCCGCCACCCGTCACAGGCAAGCATCCACATCGATGCAGCCAGCCCGCAGGTACCTTGTGCCTGCGGCCATGCCCGTCTAACCGTCACATTTTTTTTTGAAACGAACCGTCACAGTTTAGACGAGAGAGCAAAAATCAGAGGCGAGATCAAACCTTAGGCCGGCGAAGCTGAGGACGTCTTCTTCGGGTGAAACGTGAAAGGCGCCATGCCTCCCGATGGCCACACGGTCGAGGTTGGCATCTGCACCAATGACTGCCCTCAGATCTCGTCCGGTGGTGGTGCCGCTGCAGGCTGCAGCAGCGGATGGCGAACGCGAGGGGCGCCTGCCCAAGAGGGGTGTCGGGGCCGCGAGCTGAGATGGCTCAGCTCGCGGCGGCGGACGGACGGAAGAGCGACGCGTCTGGCGGCGTTGGGGACGGAGGTATTTGACGGCATTCTTTTTTTTTCTCTTTTGTTTTTACGAGAAGAAGAAAAGGTGGTGTATGGATTTGGTGTGGTGGGCCCACTTGTCAGGAGGATAGGCGGGTAAACGGGTGGAGCGGCCTCTCCCAGACCCATGCCCGTTAGCGAATAATCAAACCCGCTGGGTAAGAAAGGCACTTGGTTGAGGAATCTAAAAAGAATTCATGTTTTTTGTTAAATAGAGAGAAGCAATTAGGAACTGGGCAAAGTAGGAAAAAGAAGGCGAGGGAGAGGGATGGAAAAGCTTCTTTCCTCTCTGGTACCTTTCGGTCTTAGTCTCTTAGGGGGTTGGTTTTGCTGTGATTTTGTTTCAGCTCATACAGTTTCATCATTACTCATGTGGATGTGACTAAGCTGAAGTTGAGATTTTTTTTGAAACGACCAATTAGTCATTTTGCTTACCTCTAAAGCCCTCCACTATGTGCGTGCCATTAAAAGAATCTTTTTGCCTTACCATTTGCATCCTACCCCCTGGGAGATAGCACATGCTCAATCCAAAAATGTCCTATACATACAGTAGCACAGCGTCTGGATACGCCAACACAAGATCAATCGGGGATAGATTATTTACACGCAATTCGATGTGGCAGTTTTTCTTTCTTACAGTTACTCAAAGCAAGGAAATGACTAAAGAAAAGAAAGTTAGTAGGTGTTATTAATGTCAATTTTTTCCTAGTTATCCAAAAGTCTTAGCGTATAAACATAGATTTGGTGAAGATAGCTATATTTAGAGAGAGAGTGCGAAAGCACTCAAGTTCCTATAATGGAGGGCTGCCCATGCCGGTCCCAAAAGCTGTTTTGACGTGTTTGCCACAAATAATAACTAGGTGATTCCCGTGCAATTCTGCGGGTGATCTTGCAAGTTAATTGCTGAATTGGGAAAGGTGAAGGTGATACTCTTGCCATTTTTCTGTAACATTCCTTGTCCAATCCAGCATTTTACATCCAAGACAAGCGACTCTGCGTTGTACTGTAGCAAATCCAACTAGCAACAGCCATACAAATTCCAAATCTGACCGCATCAATCAGCTCACGTCAAACTACTTACTGCCGGTTTCAACAAAGCACTTAAATTCTCTAGATTCCAGAGTTTGGTTTACAAACGAATTTGAATTTGGTTCACACACGAGATTGAGTTTTTTTTAAAAAAAAAGAACAAAGGAATATTTTCTGCATGCATCTCTCCTTGAAATTAAAGTTGAACAAGAATGGAGCAAAAAGTATTTTAGGCCCTGTCACTCATCCAACGGCAGCCACATCTTTATTACCACTAGAAAGAACAACGTTAACAAGAGGTTGCGAGAGGATTCATGACTCCATCGACTGATCTACTTTTACACCAAAAGAGGCTGCCAATATTCAAATAAGCGACGACACGATCAAGACGAACGCTTCGTTTGAAATTAGGCGATTTATGTGTCAAGGAAATTAGGAATCGTCAAGGCCGGGTCACTAATGCGAGCCATATTTTACTCCGAGGACACCAAAGCGTCGTTCTCTTCTGGTTAACATTTTTTTTTTTGCAAAAGTCTTCTTTGTTAACATGGTGGCCACACTAGTTGGTACACGTTGGTAGAAGCCACCCAGACAGCCCAAACTTGCTAGCAAACAAAGCCTATTCATCAACCGAAGGCACCTAAGATAATGTTGAAAAATCCTGGGCTAATTATTATATATATATATTAAATCTGATGGATTCCCCGCAAAAAAGGATATCCAATGGATTTCCCAAAAGATAAAGCAAACCCAATGGAAATCCCCAAAATAAAAGAAATCCGACATGAATCTTGCGCGAAATGGTCCAAGGCTCTTATGTGAAACGGTCCAGGTTCATTATGAATCTTGCGCGAAATTGTTCAACTCCAACGTGAGTAATCTGCTAAAGATTCTTGGAGGAATTAAACTCTGATTCTTGGAGCAATTAAACTCTTGCAGGTATGTCAGGAATTTTGTGAAACAAAGATATTAACCCATATATTTTCTTTGTGTGAGTTTAGTTATTAGCTCAATGAAGGTACAAGAAGGGGATGGTGACAGACCATGAAAGCGGGATGAGATAGAGAGAGAGAGAGAGAGTATTCCTGTGTGTTGACCTAAGCATGGAGCCCTGGTTCCTTCCTTTCTCTCCCTCGAGATAGGCTTGGCTTAGATGTGGTAGCTCTATTTGTTTTCTCCTTTGGAGGGGATAAGAAACGGAGGGAGGCATCAAACGGGCAGCCGGTCAGGTAGTGGTGCCAACCAACTCACCCCCCTCACTTATCATCCAAAAAAAGAAAAGAAAAAAAAAGCGTGCCAAATGCTAGGGAGAACCCCCACCGAACCCTCGCGTTGCTTTTCTCGCCCTGTCACAGCACCTCGCATAATAGTCACGGGTTGATTAGCCTGGCATGATTAATTAAGCCCTGTCCAAAAGCGTTCTGATTAAACTGCCTTCTCCTTTTTCCTTTCTCTTTTACTTCACCCATCCTGTTTCATCTCGAGTTAGTTCAAGAATCACACCAGCCGTGAACCCTAAAGCTCTGCGAGGCGATGTCGTCATCCGAAACCGAACGCTACGCGGGGTTTCAGCGAGTTCTTTCCGGTCAGTTGCTCGCATTTCCCCTCCGGTTCTATCCAGCAGCCGGACGCGCAACCTGCCGTAGTGCCGTGTGTCCCGCGAGAGAACTCAAGCGCTAAGCAAAGTAGGAAGCCGGGTAAGTTGCGCGTGGACGGTGATTAGCCGGTCAAAGAGGGGCTGCGGTCAAATCAGACGTCTACCTGTTCGCTTTGCAGACTCTGCAGCCAAGCATTTCGTGGCCAGATCAGTAGACGGTAGAGCCCCTCTCACTCTCAGCAGGATAGCTGCAGGAAAAAAGAAGAGAGAAAACAATGCCATCTGACCTTGGCTACCGTCAGCGATCGCAAAGAGAAATGATTTTATCCTTTTTTTTTAAGAAAAGGGAAGTGAGGAAGTTTTGCTCGCTGGAAGCCTGTGGCGCACCCAGCATGCCGGTGATTAGATGGGTATGATATCCATCCATCCACCCACATGTAAGCAGGAGTGTTCGATTAGGTCGGCCTGGCTGTCCAATTGCATCTCGTCGTCGCCCTCCACTCCACGTCATGCGTGTGCAGTAACAGCCGTGCAGCCAGCCAGGCCAGATCCTACACAAGTCACCGTGTAAAGCAAAGCAGCAGCAGCAGCAGCAGGTCCGTGAGAAGTGGGTCGCCTTGTCCTCCTCCTCTGCAGTCGCGTGTCACTGGAGTGCAGTGTGGATGATGTCAAAAGTCACCGGTCACTCCAAAAGCGCACAGATTTTTTTTTGAAAGAAAAGCGCACAGAAATTGGACACAAAGGAATTGTACGTGCAGGCCAGGATTAAAACAAGGACCCCTCCAAGCGGTGCCTGCCCATCAAAGCGGCATCAAGCGGCTGCCGGAGCCGGTAGCCGCCGACCAAATGGCAAATAAGCAGTCGGAATTTGGAGGCTGGGGTTCTCTGCGACGCGTCGACTTTGGCGGAGGGAGGTTTATTTGGCACGCGCTGGGCACGGGGACGAGAAGCCGAGGCTCCGGCGTGCGGCCTGGGAAGATTTCTGTGGGCACGCAGCCGTCGATGCCGGCTTCACAAGTTCATAGCTGAGTCTGGGCTGGTGGCGTCACGCGCTCGTTTAATCTGCCGACGAGATTATGCAGCACGAATCAGGTAGTAGAGAACATTTCTCAGATGTATACATCTTTTTCAATGGAGAGGAGAGAGAGATGGAGAAAGAAATGAGCAAGTTGTCATAGAGATTGTTGAGATTCCCCCTATTCATTTTAAGACAACAAGATATATCACATGTCTCAAAAAAAAGGGAGAGAGATGTGTCATGTGCATTTTTTTTTGAGAAAACCAAGAATGTACATGGGCTACAGCAAAACGGACTAAGTACAAGGCAATCCTATTGAAAATTAATCACACACACAATTGTGCTATTACCAGGGATACCGTGCACCTTTGCAGGAGCAAACTCTCCATCTATCCAATAACCCCAAAATTGCAGAATTGCACCAACTACCTGCCACCTTGTATTTTGAAGCAACCTTGCATGACATTGGTCCTCAAAAAGTTCAACCAGGATCACACCAGTCGGCCAATCAATGCACATCTCCGGTTGAGGCCACAGGGTGTAACGTTGGCCCTCGGCCCATGGAAGAGCAGACAAGACTGCAGAGAGCCATGCCTTACCGTTTTTGCATGGAAGCCAGAATGCATGATTGTGGTGTGCCTGGACAATGTTTGAACAGAAAACGCTGCTCTCACCTGGAAGTTTAAGAGACACCAGAAGCCACAAATTTGGCTCATTCTGAAAAGAATGGAATTGAAACATAATGGAAATTAATATAAGATGCACAAAAATTCTACACAAACAAGGTAGTCAAAAAGTTACGCATTTTTTGATGCTATGGAACAAACCTGAACACAAAATGACTAAAGAGGGCCACTGGTAAGGCTCCAGATAGTAGGATTTTTGAATTGTGAACATATTGCATCAGACAAGAACTTTATAAGTTCCTCTCTTTTAACATCCTTCTCCCTTTTAAAATCAAGATGCCGAACCTGCGCCATAGACGCCAAAAAAGGAGAGTTGATCAGTGCTTCCTCTGCACTTAGAATAGTTACTGAAGGTTTCTAGAGCAATAACCAAACAGCTGGTTTCTTTGATTTTAATTTCTGAATAATCACATTTTTATGTATCTCAAAGAGTTCACTCTTTCATAAGGTAGTCTCTGATTCTAATTTTCACATTAGAATAACAGCAACAACACATGAATTGTGCTAATATTTGATACAACTGGCAATTTGATCATTAATCTTAGTTTTAAAAGCAAATGAATTCAGTGCTCTGGAAACTGGTCCTATAAGCTCAACATACTAGACAAGTTTTGCTAACTAGAAAGTAGAAGCTACAATTGACATATAGGCATATTTAAAATGCTTTAAAAGTTCATACTCACAATCACAGCACAAACACACGACACAGAAGCAAATAAAATGCAAAGCAGTTGGATAAAAGCAAGGTACAGTCCCTAGCAGTCCAACTTTTAATGTATTTACCTTCACGAGATCTGTTTGTGAGAGACCTGATTCCGTGATAAATACCAGGCATTTTATGTCATGATCACTGGCATATTCATACTGTTCTTGCAGACTTGGGTCTTCCTGAGGAACAAACTGAGCCTGAAAATAGTAAATCTATCAGCAGTGGTCATAATCATAATAACTTCACTCTCCTCTCTGATCCTTGCCAGTAATACTTTTAGAACCCACCTTTATGTTAGCTTTCCAAAGTTCTGCAACAAGTTCCATGCGCTCATTTAACAGACCGCCACCACCCCTTGAACACACAAGTACACTGATGCTAGGTTCAATCCTGAACGCCACAGAACTTATTTTAGTTTTTAGAGCATAGATCACAGATATTATTTGGGAGTAAAAGAATCAATGACACCGGAGAGGGATGTGTAATTCAGAAGTATCTATGATCACCTGGACAATAACCTTGGCAGCCCCAGATCAGATGAAGGATTGTTAGGAAGGAATTTCTCAAGTGCGATGCTCACACCAACAGCACCTGGGGGTTTGGATTTCTGTACAGGTCACATCAAATACAATTAGAAAGACTGAAATCAGTGGACATTATTTCTCTATTTTTCCTTTCGTTAAATGAAATGTATTTGTGGCAACAACAACAATAATTTAACTCCCATGGGCAGATATGGGACAATATATAGCATCTGAAAGAGGTCGCTGTACAGTAAGCAATCTAGGATTTTGTGCCATCTGCATGTAGTTATTCGTTACAATAGATGCATTCAAGGTATCTCCTTTAGCATACAGGAGGCATCAAGTACAACTTACATGTGCCTTATCCCAGGCTTGTTCCATCAACCAATCATATCGTCCACCAACTGCCAGCAACTTTTCGTGGAAACTTGGTCCATGATTACCTTCTTTTGAGTATATCTGTGTCCAGATGGGGTTAATTGCATGTGCCATATCAAGAAGAAATACGTAAAATTTTGAAGGAGCAAAGCACGAACACTAATGAAATGCTTAGCACAATTGACATATGACCTATTATTTCATGACTCAACTAGCATTCCAAGTGCAATATCTTGTTTTCTGTTCTTTTCAACTATCTTTGTCATCAATTAACAAAGTCAAGGAATAAACATTGCATTAGAATGGTATAGTTAACTTTCATGATGAGGAATAAAATAGGGTTCTCTCCTGAGATAAAGTGTACACTGTAAAATGAACAGTAAAAATTTGGAGTGAAAAAAAAATCTGAAGATGCAAGGTTGTAATACTTCACCTGGAAAAACAAATATGTATAGTAACATTCTGAGGGAGGCATGAGTACATCAATAGTAACTGGTTCTTCTGCCAACCATACTCTCAAACATTTCAGAAGTGCAGATAGATCATCAAGAGCCTTGCAAGCAGATTTATCTACAGCAAGAAATTCACAGTAACGACAATTAAATATTCCAGCCCCTAGATCTAAGCAGCTAACGAAAAAAAGATTAAAGAAAAACTACCATAGAACAGGGTTCCTCTTAATCTAGCAAGTACTTGATCTGCAGAGCCACAAAACCGCTGATCTGCTTTATGTAGCTTCTCAACAACTTCTTCAGACAGTCGAAGATCCTGGAGCATTCAATAAACCAGCCCACGTCATCAGAACTATTTGCTGAAATGCTAAGTTTTCTTTAAATGATGTTCACCTCCATAATAATAATAGCACAATCACTTAAATAGAACAAAAAGATCCCAGTAAAAAGCATTTATAACCACAGCAGCACAGTTCTACAGGTTCAAATCGAATCTTTTGGTTGGGCTTTTCTGAATAAGATTGGTTGGGTGTGGAGAAGCAAGCTCATTTATCCAAGGAGACACAATGTAACACAGATGACAAATTTTTCTACGAATCCAAGTGTGAATTGCAGGTTCCACATTGTGCTATCAAAGATGCTCTTATAAAGTGGAAGAAAAGTTATGAAGCTACTCCTCTGAAATTGCATTGTTTGGTATCACTATGTAAATGCTTCTTATACCTGCAATAGTTGCCCCCTAATCAAACTCCACTGTGACTTGCGGTCAGCCTTATTTGGCCAATATTGAACAAGAGTTGAAGACAGAAACTGAAAACAGAAAAGAAAGTATCAGCTCATATCATCGCAAAAGTTTCAGAAACAGGTAAGGCAGAATATCAAACCTCAGCAACATTTTGTCTTTGTTCCTGAGGAACTCCTGCCCAGGAGCAAATTGCTTCAGCAAGTTTGCCATGATTCAGACGTATGACTAGTGCCTTGGGATCATAAAAACGGGTCCCAAGGTCCAAAGCCACCTATCATCACAAAGAAACAGTTATGACAACACAAAAGTCCATTTTTACTATTTTTCCAAGATATTTTTGCCTCTTCAAATGATTTTCTTAAAAAAACAAAAGCTAAATAATAAAAAGTATCATAGCAAGAACATGGACAGCTTGTCACGTGGAGATATGCTACCTTAATGATTTCAGCCTCTGGTATTGGTGAAGCACCGCCAATAATGTCAAAATCCCCCTAACAGGACATCAGCATTATCTTTGAGAAGGATTTCTTCACTTATTTTGTGAGCAAAAGAGTAGAAAATGAAGGGTGCTAACTTCAAAAAATGTTTGTCTAAATGGCAATCCCGTCTATTTAAAGCATGTACCTGAAGAAAACGATAAGGACTTGAATGGCCAACAGCTCTTCTATGAACCCATGATATTTCATAACGCTTGAATGATGATGTCTGCGGATGAATTTGTGAGTAAGCAGGGAGAGAAAAAAGAAAGAAAGCAAAGAGGTGTCATATGCTTCCAAAAAATCCGAACAGTGACTTGACAGATGGCTACTTGACCTGGCCACGATCAAATTGATTTTTCCCATGATCCACTACAGTATTAACTCCCTTAGAAGTTGAACTAGCAAATGCGGTGACACAACATGCACATTCAAATTTACTGCTCTTTTCGGTCAAAAACAAAAATTACGCCAACTTCTAGAATATTTGTTTCAGGCCACGGACACAAAAAGCAGTCAGTGCACAATCTACAAGTAGGGTAGTACTATATTCACCATCAACTAATAAATACACATGAAGTTGAGTACTTCTGTTCTCATTTACTTGTACTGTGAAGCCATGTCTCAACTTTTGACCGCAAAAATACAACCGATTTCCAAGAAATTCACTTGATTTTTTTTCTAGTACATTTATATACTCCCTCCATCCCAAAATGCAAGTAGTTTTATTTTTTTCTAAGTCAAACTTCTCTAACTTTGACCAAGTTTAAAGAAAAGCGCACAAACATCTACATCATCAAATAAGTTTTGTTAAATACACCATGAAATGTCTTTAGTGCATTTATTTGTATTTTAGATGTTAATATATCTTATATAAACTTGGTCAAAGATAGAAATGTTTGACTTAAAAAAAATTTAAACGATCTACATCTTGGAACGAAGGTAGTACTACAGACTATCAGTGTCCAAAATGACAAGTAAAAAGAAAATAGAGGTAGTTCATAGTTGAAACATGTCCCATCTAACAACTAAACTATTTTGTAAGAAAAAAGGTAACGAGTCAAATTAATCTAAAACCCAGAATATGCATGCATGAGATATAAAAAGACAAAATAAAAGCATACACATTCAGACAAGTGAAAGCACAAAAAGGACACCAACTTGTCACAGACCTGATTACCAACAATTGACATAACAAATGGTGTTCGCAGTTCATAGCAAAGTTCTAGCATCTCTCCTCCTTGAGTTAAGATTTTCACTGTCTTTTCCCTAGAAAATTGGAGACAATAGCATCAATTTCAGTGCAGAGTATTAGTAAAAAAATACAGGGATCACTTGTCGGTTTCTCTCTTAGAACAAATATCCATCAGCTATTACACCAAACAAAACATGAGACATTTAAGTGGTCTGGAAATATCATACCTATTTTCAGTAAAATTTCCTTCCAAAGTATGCAAGGGAGATATTTGGAACCTTTTAGCACAATGTCGCTTGAACACCTCCTTGGCAACCTCAATGATAGTATCCAAAAGTTCACTGTTATCAGTGTTAGCAGTGGACTTTTTGCTGCTTTCATGCTGGCATTGCGTTTTGGCAATCAGCCTGTCCTCATTAAATATTGTAGATATAACACGGTCATAAACATATGTGTCCTCTGGTGTCTGTATCATTCTAAGCACATCTGTACCAATGGCCAAAAAGTAGTGAGCATAAATCCGTCAAACAGATGCAATTGGCACTTCAATTATAGGGCCAGGCTCAGAGATGTATATGACAGAGAAGGCTAGTGTGGCTCCAGCCAGCACTTCAAATATATGAATTTAATGGTATTTGCAGAGTCTATTTAAAAAAAAAAGCTTCAAAGATTAGGTTTAAATTCTAGATAAATGGAGTCTAAGTGTCAAACATACCAATTCATTCAATAAATATAGTGGACACACGGTCTGCATATGAGCAGCCAAATCAACTCACAAACAACAAGGATAGAGCACATCACAGGTGCCTAATATAGCAGACAAGTAGGCCTCTTATACATAGGCAGCAGGCCATGTGAAAGAGCAGAAACCTAAAATTCATCAACCCAAATTTTTTTAGCAGGCATCAATTTCAATCAACAATCAAATCATAACCTGTTCTTTCGGTGATAATGAACTAATATTAATGCAGAAAAGTTAATGGCTTACCATTTAGCCATTCGTCTTCCATCCGAGGAGGCAGTTCACTTTGCAAGACCTCAACAGCAGATGGACGGTCAGATGGGCTTGGAGACAGTAAGCGTCTTAACAGGTTTAACTGGGCAGGAAATTGCGCTGCCCATGATTTTGGAAGATCTCCCTTCTGCTTAAGATCAGAAAGAACAAGATGCCTTTCCATCGCTGTGGCAAATGGATGCCAAAGCTCAAAGAATATAACTCCCAAACTGTACATGTCAACCTGACAATTGACATAAATAAGAACCACATTAGAAGGAAATATCATCATATTAACAAATGTTTAAAACCATGGGTAGGAGACAAGGAGCTCTGAATTCATTTCAAGAATAAGCAAATATTTTGCCCACAACGGGGAAACATCACAAAAGGAAAAACAAATACTAAAACACATCCAGTAGGGCAGACCAACCACATTTCACAACTAGATGTTTTTTGTTCATTTTTTAAGCAAAAAAATACCAAAGAATTTGTTATAACCTTTTCATTTATCTGTGGCCATTTCTGCTCTACCTCAGGTGCAGTATAAAAATAGGTACCAACTTGACCAGTTCCATCCATTGAAACACCCATTGCCTCAGTAGGAAGATATTGGTCATGATCTAGCTGCTCCAGCTTCAGAAATTTGGCTGACAACAATGACAAAAATATTTTCAGCTGAGATTTTTTTCTTTTTTTTTTTGCAATCGCTTTTAGAGAAGTGCAAGTAACCATGATTACAAAGTAAAGAACTGGCAGCTGAAACATCACAGGCTAGAACAGTGTATTCCTTTGACAATTTAATTGCCAATATACTAAAAAGAAACAACTGAAGATGGAAACTCCATATGACCATACTGGCCACAGTCTCTACTCAACAGGCATGTGCATTGAGAACTATATAATTGTGGTTGCCAATACCACATGAAACAAGGAAATAGTGACAACAGCATTTCATTCTATATGACTCATACCATAGAAGCTTATAGGTTTCATCTTAAAACTTCATATTTAAAGAACACTTTCTAAGCTATCAGGTAAAATAAAATAAAAAAGAATACTACATGATATCAGCAACACAATATGACAAAAAATATATTAACATACCTATATGATTTTACATATATGATATTAAAAGATATCACTCAAAAGAAGAAATAAAATATCAGCAACAATTGCATTTTTATACAACACAAAATGATTTTTTGTTTATTGGTACATAGTACTGAAAATAAGAATAAAAACAAAACCAGATTGAAAAGATATGCCAGTTCTGGATATCATCACGTACTGTACATACCTAGACCAAAATCCCCAATTTTAATATCATTGCGAACATCAAAAAATATGTTGCTTGGAGTCAGGTCACGGTGTATGATTCCTTGACTATGGACATGAGCTAGACCTTCCACAATTTGTCGAAATAGGTGCCATGCATGGTCAACATCAAAAGATGAACTGTATGTCTCAAAATCCTGTCGCAGGGTCCTTTTAAAAAACAGTAGAATAGTCCAAAAAAGTTAGATACAGAATAATTATAATCTATATCTTACTGTAGAATGGCATTCAATGACTGAAAATGCAGAAAGAAAGATCACACTGCCTGAAGTTCCAATAATTCAAATTACCAGGCCCATGAGAACCCTTCAAAATTATATCCCTGCAAATATTAACTAACTATTCAACATGCACCGTCCAATTCTTTTTAGAACACATTTCTGATCCGGCAAACCAAAAAAATGATTGAAGGAAATGACAATAAAATCCCATATTACAAGAGAATTCTTAATATTATTAAGAAGAGTGAGATCTTTTCAAAGGTATCAGTGTAGTGTACCTTGATAAATTATAATAAAATTTTAATACACGGCTCAAGTATCAGGAGTTTCTCAACAAAGATAACACAAAATAAAAAATGGTGAAGAGGCCAGCAGCACAACTTTACTTAGTGCATAGCTGCATAATGAAACACACCTAGGACAATACTCCATTTGGATGTACAAGTATGTGGATTCCTGCTTATTTCCACCACCTGCATCCGATAGGCTGATGTCGTCATAACTAAAGATAGAACTCTCAGCAGTGCGGGACCCACCAGCATTCAAAATATTACGATGACCATATTCAGTTTCAACCCATGCCTGGCATCTCAATGACAGTTGTGTCAGAATTGGCCCACACAAAATGTTGAGTAAAATAATTACTTTTTGAAGCAATAAAATCTGCGGAGATGATCACCTGGTAATAACGGACGATATGTTGATGTTGCAATCGTGAGAGTGTGGCTACCTCTCTGAGTACCTTGCAAAAAATATTAATGAGAAACATCAAAAAGGCCTTAACAGATGTGCTGGAGCAAACTCCTTAAAAAGAAAAGTAAAAAAAAAAGAGGACCACATCCACATGAGTTACAGATGAGTGAATACTATATTTGTAAACCTCATTGATTGTAACAATTCCTACAATCTATAGGGAGGCACAATGCCGGCAATAATATCGAACATACCTATTGGTCAGCTAATGCCTAACTGGCTCATTACGAGAATTGCAGAAGTGGCATGAATTTACATGTTCTAACCAATGGCGTAGTTGAATTGACTTGTCCAAGCCAAATAAATAGAAATGCATGTAAAAGATGCATAATATACTCCAAAAAAAAGAAGTTGACTGATAGAAATTAGAAGTGATCTTTTACATTGCTTGCACCATCAAGATGATCCCCAAACATGAACATAGAAAGGATGCAACAACTGCATAGAGCAAAAACCCGTTTCTGACAAATAGAACTCAATTGAATATATACAAACCTTAAAATCTTCTCATTCACTTGAGGACTTCTATCCTTCAGGCGTATCTTTTTTACAGCATATTGCCGTCCATCTAGCTTGTTTTTGCATAATGCAACACGACCAAAGCCCCCCTGACCTGTACAGATGATATCTTAAGAGTCATGCTAATCGATGAAAATACACGCAGACGGTTAAACTGCAACTCATACAATTTAGTACTAAAGGTGAGACCTTATCATTACTCAGGTAGGAGCCACACCCTGGGCATTGGGCCTCCAGGGGTGTAAGCCCAAAAACCTGTTCCATTGAAGTTTACTGTAAGAATTCAAAATAACATGGACCCAGCCATGATTAACGTGCTCAGCCGAGGCCAAAGACCATTTCTAGTTCCGCCATAGTATCTATCCACTACCATGAGCAACCGCAGAATTTAATATAAAACATATTCATAACGAATACCAATTATCACACATAAAACAGTGGCACATCACCAACCCACACTACAATGATTCACAAAGAAGGGGGGCTACAAAAAAATTGTTGGCTCTAGTCACCTGGTTAACCTAGAGTTGGCTACGTACCTTTGGGCCAAGAGCTAGTAACAGAAGGCCTATATATAATAATACAACAACAACAACTTAGCCTTTTGTCCCAAGCAAGTTGGGGTAGGCTAGAGATGAAACCCACAGAAAACAAGAATAAGAAACACAAAAAGGGCACAAGCCAAAGGAAGAGTTAGGGGTTAAACAAAAAGTAACAAAGGTCACAGTTCAGGTACGTTAATTACTAATCTCCAGGCGCTCCTATCCATAGCTAATTCCTTAGCAATATTCCACTCCTTAAGGTCTCTCTTAACCATCTCGTCCCAAGTTAGTCTAGGTCTACCTCTACCTCTCTTTACATTATCATCCCGCTTTAAAACTCCACTACGCACCGGCGCCTCGGGAGGCCTCCGTTGTACATGTCCAAACCATCTCAACCGATGTTGAATCAACTTCTCCTCGATAGGTGCCACCCCGACTCTATCTCGAATCTCTTCGTTCCGGACTCTTATCCCTTCTTGTATGCCCGCAGAACCAACGCAGCATACGCATCTCTGCTACACTCAGTTGCTGGACATGTCGCCTTTTTGTAGGCCAACATTCAGCACCGTATAGCATCGCCGGGCGAATCGCCGTTCTATAGAACTTACCTTTTAGCCTCTGTGGCACCTTCTTGTCACAGAGGACGCCAGAAGCCTGCCGCCACTTCAACCAACCGGCTGAAATTCTATGCCTAACATCTTCATCAATGTCTCCATCTTTCTGAAGCATTGATCCTAAATACCGAAAAGTATCCTTCTTGGCCACCACTTAACCTTCGAGGCTAACATCCCCATCCTCATGCCTAGTCGGGCTAAAGTCGCACATCATATACTCGGTCTTGGTCCTACTCAGTCTGAACCCCCTCGACTCTAACGTGTGTCTCCACAGCTCTAACTTCATATTAACCCCTGCCCTACTCTCGTCAACTAGCACCACATCATCAGCAAAGAGCATACACCAAGGGATATAACCCTGTATGTCCCTTGTGACCTCATCCATCACCAAAGCAAATAGATAAGGGCTCAATGCTGACCCTTGATGTAGTCCTATTTTAATTGGAAAGTCACTGGTATCGCCATCACATGTTCGAACACAAGTCATCGCATCCTTGTACATATCCTTGATGAGGGTAATATACTTAGTTGGGACTTTGTGTTTTTCCAAAGCCCACCACATGACGTCTCTCGGTACTTTGTCATACGCCTTCTCTAGGTCAAAAAAGACCATATGTAAGTCCTTCTTCTCCTCTCTATATCTCCCCATCAACTGTCGTACTAAGAAAATCGCCTCCATGGTCGACCTCCCAGGCATGAACCCAAACTGGTTTTGGGTCACCCTTATCAATCTTCTTAGGCGATGCTCGACAACCCTCTCCCAAAGCTTCATCGTATGGCTCATCAGCTTAATCCCCCGGTAGTTAGTACAACTTTGAACATCTCCCTTGTTCTTGAAGATCGGTACTAATATACTTCTCCTCCATTCCTCCGGCATCTTGTTTGACCGGAAAATTAGGTTAAAAACCCCTTGCTCGATTGTTGTCAATCATTGAAATTGGCCTTTTCTTTTTTATATATAATAATAGTAGTAAAAAAAAAGAAAAGACCAATTTCAATGATTGACAACAATCGAGCAAGGGGTTTATCGTTAGGTCTGCTGGTGCTAATTACCTAGTAAACATAAGAGTGGGCATCTCAGGACAAGATCCAACAGAGACATAGTACACCAAGCCCATCAGCGTCATTGTGCCACAAGTCACAACTGTGCATGCATTTATTCTAGTTCAAATCAACTTTCATACTTTTTATAAAATACATCTCCCTCTATTCCCAAATAGACAACATTCTCTTCCTTTTGTGGTCTTCAAGATGCATTTTTGTCCATTAAACAATTTTGTTTTAAAATTATGAAAATACTACGATCATATGAAAGTGATTTTGATGACCAATATCCTAGTATAACATTTATTTTCGGAGATTTTTAGGAACAGAGGGTATTTATACTTCCTTTGTTTAATCACAGAAAGCACTAATTCAAAGAAACACCAACAGACAAATTCTTCTGGAACTTTGTAACTGATACATCCTGAATTACACAATAAAACATTACCGATGGGAACAAGATACTCACCAAGTGAACGGAGCTCCTCAAAATCATTCAAATAACGGGAATTCGGCCTAGATGATGAATTATCAGCTCTCCAAAACAAAGAGCACTCTGAAGAGATCTATTTGTGAATGCCATCAGAAAGCCAGGTAACAATTAGAGATGATCAATACTAGATTATATTGGTAGGTGTAAATCATGAATTAGTAGAAGATAACACAGGTGTGACTTACTATTTGTTGCCCGAAAACATGACTGAATGTTTCCCCAAAAACAGCAGGAGATTCGGATATTAAATTCTTAGCCCACTCAGAAAGAACCTGGTTAATGCAACAAAGAAAAGATATATCATTCAGTTGGAGTGGTGACGAAAGGAAATAAAGAGCAACATAAAGACAAAAACTATATGCACCCCTATGTTGCATAGTTCTGATGATATTGCTGGCAAAGCAGCTGAAAGAGAATCCTTAGACGCGCAGGCTATCCGAAGGAGGTGTACCTAATTAAGATACTAAACAAGGTTCAGTAATTAAGGAGAAAATGTCACTCAAAGAGGGTGTTGTGAAAAAAAAATTACCATAATTAAATCCCTCTGCTTATTCCTTGAAGCATCATCTAACATGTCTGAAACATAAGATGAACCATTTGAGGAGCTAAAGTCTGAATCACAATCTTCTTCATTCCAAGCTTCATCTGCAAGGTCAGCGTCCTACCAGTATTGATCAATATGCAGTAAGATTAGGATGAATCATAACCTTATCTACTTAAATCAATTGTAGACAGGCTACTAAAAGTAAGGTAAATATTCAAAAAAGTAAAGAAGAAGCAATAGTACAAATTACATGGTGTGACCTCGAAAGACATGGTCACAAATTGATTAGCATGGCAATATACCAAATTGCGAAGCAGACACACAAGAATTTTATTCAGTCAGAATGATACATATGTTGAGACTTGAGACCACTCCACATGTTCCACAAAAAAGGCATGCCAGTGCAAATCAGTCAAGTGTGTCAAGACAAACACATCAACAAGTAAAATTGATAGTAGAACATAACAATTTAAAAAGCTCCATCACAAATAAAAGCAATAACAAAGAATTCAAATTCAAGGGGAGGATAATTAACAACTCTTGGCAAAAATAAATCTATAATTGACATACAAGTCGGTATATAGATGGTTTCCTCCTATCTAAAATAACAGTATTCTCATAATAGGCTAATCCTTGTGTGACCCTAAGGCTAAATTTTCCCTTCTTTTTTCTTTGTAAATATATAGGAGAAGTAAAATACACCTAGGGTCCTTAAACTTTTCCCAGATTCTCCTAGGTTCATAAACTATCAGAGTGAGCATCTGAGTCCTTAAACTTTTCAGGTGGTTCACTCTAGAGGTCCAATTGTGGACCTGAATTCTCACTTGGGATGAACCACTTAAAAAGTTTAAGGACACAGATGCTCATTTTGAGAGGTCATGTACCTATATGAGAATCCAGGAAAAGTTTTAAGGACACTGGGTGCACTTTACTCTTATAGAAATGTGATGCCATAGTTGATTTACGAAATACAATAAAACAGAATGAACCTGCAGAAGTTCTGAATTATTACCTCAGGCTCATGTAGACTGCTCGAACACCTTTCTGGACTATCTGATGTATTTCCTGCATTGCTTGTAGACAAAGTTTTGCTATCATTTTCAGTTTCCTCTGCCACAACATGTAAATTCGGAGCTGCCTCCTGTATGACACCATGCTTTGCGGCACGTTGCTGTTCAGCTTTATCACCAGATGAGCTCTTTGCATGATAAGCCTTATCAGCTGAGACATAAGACTTTTCAATTATTGTTTTCCTCTTGCTTCTAACATTAGATTTGACTTGAGAGCCAGAATTTTTCCTGCTACTATCCATTGTCAGATCTGGACCTTGTCGACTCCAACTAGTATCATCATATAACTGACTGTACAGATCAAAGGAGGTATATATGTAAGAGATTCCAGGGTGGGGATCACCGTCAAGGCTAACTTTCACATCTACATCAGTAGTTGAGCTCGAACCCAAGCACTACAACATCAGATAGCAAGAAACCTCAGTCATGATCCAAGAGCAACATATGAAATAATATCATGAAAATGAAAAAGGTTCAGTACAAATGATGCATCACAAATAATTCAAAACAGCTAAAAGACTAGAACTTTCATCGCTAGTTTCACTATGCATACAACAAAAACAAAGGCCACGAGAAAACTGACTTACAGTGCTCGCTGAAACATGAGTGGCAGTAATCTCTGACAGAAACTCTTGAGCAGCCTCAAACAAATCAAAAATCATAACACGCCCTTCTCGGGAATAAATGTTTGCCTAAACAACAGATGGTGATACATGAGTCAAGGGTGTACTAGGGAAAAAGCAATAATCATAATTGGTCATGCTAAGGGAAAGCAAAAGTTCAATTTAGTAAGATATTGTGCAATTAATAATTTTGAAGTACAATGCCAGATGAAAAAAAAACCCTTAATATTTCTGATTCTCTTGACGGACATACTAGAAAATTGCACTTGCATCTTCATAATTCTTGTCGCTTGGGAAATGAGGAAGAACCGCAATGGGTGTGTTTTCAACAGAGAGTCTCCTTGTGTCAGAACTGTTCTTAGGGTTTGTTTTAACACTGCTAGGTTTCTGTTGGTCATGTTTTTAATTAGTACGTGGCGCGTCCTATGCAAGTTTGTAATGGTTTGAACTGGTTCTGTACCATATTTTTCTTCTTTAATGACATGATACACAATCCTGCATATTCAAGAAAAAAATGTATTTGCACCTTCATAAAATGTAAAGTGATAATTGGACAATTATTTCACACACAAACAAAGCGAGCATAAAAAACTTCAGCACTTTCCCATATATGGAGTAGAAGCTGCCTTGCTACAGTCTACGGTCTACACCTAACACTTCGCAAAAGGATGCATACACATAGCCTGAACTCTTCTTATAATTTCGCAGCATAACAGTTTCAATACAAACAGAGTTCAATGAAAATCAAATAAGTAATACGGTCAGGTGAAATCAAATATACCTGATCAACAAGAAGTGAAAGTAGCCGATCTGCATCTTCTTTAGACAAGTTTTTTTCAGGTACAACACGCAACTTCGGACACTTGTGGGGGTAACCAGGAAAGCATCTATATTTTAATCAAGAGGTAAATGTCTGTCACTGCAAATAACAAACAAGTATAGGTAATGCCGTAATAGCTTAGAGGAAGGCACTTACATTACATCGAGAATAGCTGAAACATTTAGATCTTCAAAGCCCATGCCATCAGAATAAGGCCTGTTTAAGTTATTCAGTGGTAACAAGACGTCAGTTGTTAAATATCAATATTAGAAAATCCATAGGTATGTGCCTTAGAAAATACCTGATACATATGTTAAGTCGGGTCTGAGGTGATTCTGATTTTACTTTGAAGTCCTCCCCTAAAATTGAAGTCCTAATTGATGTAGTACCACAACGTGCAGAGAACATACAAACAGAAAAGGGTTAATGAAGGGGTACTGACTAGATCGTAGAGCAAAACTCTGAATGATTTTATTTGACATTACGCAAAATGAACCGGTCATTGTTTGGTTTATTAGTAAATCAGTTATTCAGTCCCACTTCAAGCTCTAAAATACAAATCCGAGACAGCAAGAGTTTCTGCTATTAATGCCCATGTAGACAATACACAATGTCCAATTTAAACAAGAATACTCAACTATACCCAAAAGACGACAGTTCAAATCTACCAATCACTAGGAGATAGTAAAAAGATGATGAGAGTATTAACCAAGAGCCATCGTCAAAACTATTCAGCAGCACAAAAGGTTGGAAAGCGATAACAAATTGAGCTTGGGCACCGAGCCTACAGGTTTAACTCCTCACCAACTGAACAAACGAAATGAAATTTACATTCTACTCAGCGTCAATGGCAACAGTTTTGGAACAGGCGAAACGGCAACACTCTACATAAGCAGAGCTGTATTATCAATGAAACGAAGAACAGTAATACTGAAATATGAGACAATGTGGGGAGGCCACAGACAGTGATCGATACGCGGCACTGAAGCAATCAGCAACGAATGTGAATCATGCATCATGAACAGCAGGGCGATTCAAGTACGCTCATAGAAAGGGGACGGCAAGAATGCGGAACGCCACGCGGCGACAGGGCGAGAGAATCGGTGAACGCCCAAGGCGGCCGCGTGACTTACAGGGCGGTGAGCTCCTCGTCGAGGGCGGTCTGGTCGCCCTCGTGCTGCGCGGCGTGGTCCTTGGCGGCCTTGCGCCCTGCCGCGCCCCGCTTCTTCTTCTTCCTCGAGCTATGCCCCATCGGTCAAGCCGGCCGGAGCGCGAGCGGGCGCGTCGCGGCGGGCGTCGCCCTCGCCCGCCGGAAGCAAACGGCAGCGGAGGCGGAAGGCGATGGGTGTGAAGCGCGGAGATCTGCGCTGGCGCCTGGCGGGGCGTGGCGTCGGGCGGAAGAAGGCGCGGTTTTGCCGGGGTGGGTTTGGGATGGGTGGGGGCGCGTCGACTTCGAGTCCAACACGACTGTCGAGTGGGGCCCGGGGCGGCTGCTGCCTGCTGGTGATGGCGGCGAAGCCGGCGAGATTTTTCGGGGGGTTTTCTCGTGGCTGCGGATGAGCACGTGACGTCAATGATCGCGAGCCGGCGGCCACCGGCGGCACATTTTCTACTACACTACAGTAAAGGCTTGTCACTTGTGGTCACTGGCTCACTGCTGCTGTTACTAGCTTACTGCTGGTCACGGGCACTTCCGTGCACGCGACGAAATGGTTCGTGAGATTTCAAGCCCTCAGCTGAAACAAAAGCTGACTCTGAAAATATCGGGAACAATTTTATTTTTAAAACCTTAACTCTTCTGTAAATTTCTATGGGAGCTTAAAGCTATTCTGCAGAGATGCCTTGTGCAGTTGTGCTGCATTTTATCTATTGGATTACAGACCTAGAGTGATTTGATTTAAGAATTTCAAAAGATTTTCAGCTCAAGTTTCTCTGAAACCACTCTGGAATTTGTTTTGGACATATGAATTTCATATAAGTGTACGGATTATTTTGAAACCCACATTTCCGCACTATTTTCTTAACATGAACCTCATAATATTAGACGATTCGAGTCTCCTAACAAGCTGAAAACTTGTACTAGAACATAATTTCACTAAGGTGCACGGAGCCCCGGATCAAGATAAATACCAACTCACAACAGTGTACACATCCTCAGGAAGACAGGGCAATTTGTGAAAAATAAAATTCTAATATATGATCTGACTGAATCGCCACCATCATAAATCCGGTATACAAAAGGTCACTACAGACATACAGTTGCCTTCTGCACTTAATATAACGACATTACAGATCTACAGAACATGAATGTTTCCGAAACTTGAGCAAGCTCAACTACACATACTTTTTTCAAATTCTTTCAATCTACTACCAAAGAATTAATGGAACTATGCTTTGCCATATGTACATTACTGCGGATAGAAACCAAAAAAATGTGTTTTAAAAGTATTTCCTCCTTCCACTTTCTGGATTTGCTCACTTGAAAAAGAACTTCCATATCTCCCTGTCAGACAACTCAGTTAAGAAGTGACCACCAAGAACACCTTCCTCTTCCATCAGAGCTCGAAGTTGCCTCGCGCCACCATTGGAGCCGACCAAGTTCTTCTTCGAAGCCACGTACAAGACTCCATATGGAGGACGTAGGCACTGCAAGAACAAAATGCAAAGTTAGACACCAGAACCAAAATCAACATACCAGATGAAAGGGGAAAAACTGTTACTGAAAATACTTTATATCAGCATCTACGGTGCTGATCAATGAAAGAACCTAAGAAGCTTCAAATGTCGTGCTCCATCACAATTTCAACTAGAAGCATGGGGAAATATATAACAAATGCAGGACCTGACATGGCTAATAAGGAACTGACCTTTGAAATAAGGGCATAGAGCTTCTTCAGAGAGTTCACAGCATAGGGGACATCAGAAATTAAAATTACATCATAGCCGCCATCTGCTTGGTCAGTCTCACTAGCCCTCTCCCATGCACGGCTACCAGAAAGCTTCCTAGATCGCCTGGGGCAGTAGTCATGACCAACTATACTGCTCCCGTCATGACTACTGCAGCCATCCATAAAGTCATCCTCAGAGAAGCTAAGGTTTGTTGGTGCTGCAGGTGCCTGCACAACTGAGAGAACTGTAGGGAGTTCATCCCACTCCCCAGCATAGAAATGCACATTGGGAGCCAACAGTTGCCTAGATGGTGTAACGGGGCTCTCTGATGGTCTGTTCTGTCTGTCCCGTGCTTGCTCAAGATTTGCAAGAACATTGGGTATTGTTCTGCACCGTATGGTTTCTGCATTTATGTCCTGAAAGTGCACTGTGGATGCACCCTGCAAGTAGAATTTAAGCAAGTCAGGCCATTGCTAACTGAAAGAATGTAAAATCAATTTGAAACAAGCATACCCTATTATTAGACTATTATCATAAGCAATGGAAATATAACGCACCTTCAAGCAGGCAAAAATGCCAGACAGACCAGATCCACATCCGAGCTGCATTAATTGTCAAAAGAAAAGGATAATCAAGAAGTGGTCACAGAATCTTTTTAAATGTATCCAAGCTGAAATTCTAAGACTACTCAAGAGCCCTAACTTAGCAGCTACATTTAGTGGATAAAAGTGAAGCTTGAAGAACCAAAGGGCCTAGCACTACCATTTCGCATAAATCCAGATTATCGAACTCTACCAAACATTCTACTTCTATGGAAGCAAAAGTGTAATGCCCCAGCCGGCCAGCCCTAAATATGGCTCAATCCTACTCGCACGCTGAGTAAAACACGCACTCGCACCAACCCTGCTTACGCTTTCGTCCTCGCTTGCGTAAAAGGGTTAATCCGGGGGTTGAAATGCACTTGGCACTTAGGTTTATATGTTGGGTGGGACAACTTCCCACACATGCCATGCCACTCACACAGTCACACATGGGCCACTAGCGGGCTCAAATTGTCCTGGGTCGGGATGTCACAAAAAGGAGGAATAGAAACCAAACGAGTCTGTACAGAGAACCAACTAGATGAAATAACTGCCTAAAGAAGCAAGATTTCTTGCAGGAGTTACCTCTAGAATCCGCTTCCCCCTGAAGCTCAACTGTCCATCACGGATCTCATTTTTAAGAATGTTGACAAGAGTGATTGAACTCTCCCAATATTTCAGAGTTCCTGTGAAAAGACAAATACAGCGAGTTTCTATATTTAGAATAAATTAATATAGGGGAGAAAACCTTGCAAGCTCATTTAATAGATGGTTACCATCATATTTTGTTGATGCTACATCAGAAGGTGAAAAGGCTATCATATCCGCTACACTAACCTTCCCCTGAAAAAACAGAAACATAAACATATTGAGAAATAGAAGATTATTTCCAATTGCATTAGTCTTTGAAGAATTACCAAACAAAATGTATTTCCAACATATCAAATAGCGAATTTGTATTCACTGCTAACCTTGAAGATATCAAGACCTTGCACATCGACCTTCTCACCAGCATATTTGTAAGGATGGGCACTCTGAAAAAAGTTGAAAGAACACTGTTTCTGTTATTCATGAAAACAGTTTAAGAATCAACAGAACTTCTGCAGAAAACGAAAGATATCTCCTTTGGGAGTCTAAAATATGAATGAATCAAGTTGGACTGATAGGGTGTACCTTTGAAGGGATAATTTCAACAGCTGGTGATGGTAGCTGCAGATCTTTCTCAGATACAATTGGCACACAACTAGTGGTCTTGCTGGGAAGCAAGCCAGGGAAACACTGAACCAGTAGAGACGGTGCCTTCATTGTGCTACCTTTTAATATCCGCTGTTAACAAAGCTGAAAGGAAAAAGAACCATGTTTAAGTTTACATTGAATAAAAACTGAACACTTAGCTACTATAAATGAAATCACACGAAGAATCACAATGCTACAACATGGAAACATATACTTCTGAGGAAGCTGGCCACTCCCCTGACCCCTAATCTCCATACATTTACTAAATCTGAAGAAAATGTTACCTACATTGTTTGCTACAGTGAGTTCGTGAAGTTGAGCAGAACTGTTTCAATAACAATAAAAGGTGTACAAGACAGAATTAAAAAGAACTGAAAAGAAGAATTTAGCACGTTTTTTGTATTCATTATATCCATTGTCATAATAAATGCTAACGGAATCCACAATCTCCACGTTAAATCTAGAGTAGCGTGTAACACAAAATAAAATTATACTCCTTACTCGAAACTCACAGATGCCAAATTATTACAACAATAACAATAACAGATAAAAGGGAGGCTCTATGTTCTGTGCTAACTCATAGTCGGACCAGCTACTCTCAAGGACCACCCAAATCACTGGTACTCTGACTGGGCACACAAAACAGAATGGAACTTCCCTATTGGGCAACTGAATCTGACACCTTTTTTTAGTACCTTTAAAATTTAAAACATAACTGGGAAGGCCACAGAAGCTAACGTTGTCATTGAAAATCCATGTGGTAACTACGCAACCTCCAAATCTGCAAAAGTACCCGATTGCAAAAGTATTCTACCATCTTTCCCACAAATAAATCATAATCATCGTCCACACTAGGGGAAATCTGAAAAATTTACAACTTTTCACGGAAATCTGTCGTCTTCTAGAGACTCCAATGAGGACAAAGCCAGAAAGAAAAGGCGCATGATTGCCCAATACAAATGGACCGCACGCACAAAATCAACAAAAACATCTACAAAGCTACCTCTTTTCTACAATTTCTTCTCGAAAACTGAAACTTCTACCAATTACGAACTAAATCTAATCATATTTTGCTTATATGCTAGCACAATTCTGATACTAAACCGTGAATCAAAAAACTGGAATCCTGCAACTCGAACTAAGCTCGCAGCTTCTCCGCATCAAAGTCAATTCTACAGGTTACCACACTCTGAAGCCGCCCGAACAAACAAAAAAAAACAGCGGAGACCAACCAGAAAGGGGCAAAAAGGCTTCTCAAAACCCAAATCCACAGACTAGTACCTTCAATCCTCAGTAAGAAGCTAACTTCTCAAATAATCCAGACAGTATTCTTCAGATCACACCGTAAATAAACACACACACACACACACACACACACAGAGGAGTGCGAATCAAGCCAAATGCCCGAAGTACCACAGGGAAACCTCCAAGAAGAACCCTCCTTTCCCCCCTCAAAACCTTGAACCCGTACCTGACGACAACCAGATTTTACCGCCCCGTCCAAAATCACCACGAAATTCCCCAAAGAATCGAAGCTCCAGGTAGCTGGAGCCGGCGCCGAGACGGACGGAGAGATTACCTCCTCGGTCGGAGCCCGAGCGGGGAGAATCCAGAAAAGACGCGCTTCCTCTTGACACGCCCTTCCGCCTCCAAGAATCAACCTCCGAATTCTCCAGTGAAGATCCCCCTCCCGTCCGTCTCCTCTTCCTCAAAGGGACGCGCCTCCGTCCGCCCCCGATTCCCCGGTCAGAAAGTCAAACCGCCACGTCTGGACTGGAGCGAGGTGGGCGTGGTGTGTGTGCATATATATACGCGCGGCGCGGGGGAGAAGGTGGGGGAGAAGTTTCGCCGCTTCTGCAGCCATGGCTACTCATTACTCCTCCACCGGCGACAAGTGTCGGGGTATTTTTTCCTTTTCTTTCTTTTCGTCCACCTGCGCAATTACCGGACTGCCCCGGGGAGGTGGTGGTTGACTGGCTTGAGTGGCAGTGGAGCTCCGTGTGGAATATACCGCGCCGTGCGGGGGAGGGTGTGAATCCCGAGGGTCGCTTCCGGATGTGCGCGAGCGGCTGCTCTGGCTTCTGCTGCTGGTACTCGGTTGTCTGCTCCGAAATGTGGCGGGCCGGCGGCCGGTGGCTCGCTTGGGTCAGCTGCTGGAGATGGAGTCGTGGTCGTCGCCGTTCGGTCGGGAGACCCCGGCAGACGGCCAGGCCGGCCACCGACATGCCCCGGATGCAGCAGCCAGCCGTGCGTCTCAGTTTTCTTAGTATTATCTCCGTTTTGAAATATATGATAACTGAACTTTTTTCATTCGTTTGACTATTCATCTTTTCTATCAAAATTTATATAAATAGATAAATCCACGAGCTAAATTTAAATTACTTTTGATGATAAACACGGTGGTACTCGTTTTACTTATCTAACTACTCTATTAAATAGATATTGATGGTTAAGTTTGAATAAGAAGTCAACAATGCTATATATTTGTAAGAACAGAAAGCGCTGGCCCAGCCGTGGATGGTCGGTGCCCAGCTGATGCGTGCAAAATGCTGCGCGAATGATCTGCGTGTCGGGACTAAACTACAATCTGCACAGATGATCCGGCCGTACTTCCGGCGATAGTCTGAATGGGAGCCAAGCCACCACCATGACCATGTGATGAATGAAACGTGGTTGGATCGAGGAAAAGATGCGATGATTAAAATACGCCGGGAGAGAAACTGGCCACGTGTGGCTGAAGGCCCACGCCCAGATTAACACGTTAATTGGGGAGCCGTTAGGTGCCCCGTGCGCGCTTGCGCGTGCGATGATCCTTTGCAATTGCAAAGATGCATCGATCCTGATCTCCCCTTTCAGCCCTCTCTGTTGACTTTTGCACGCTGCCGTCCTCGCCCATGGTAATGCCAAGTAGACACGAGGACTTGCCTTCCGATGCGTAGCGAAGAAGCGACCAAATAAATAGTCGAATGTCAAAACTGCAGTTAAGAAAATACTACTATAATAAGTCCAGCGCGGCAAAGACACCAGCAGAAAATCATATCGATCGTCAAGCTAGGGCGCACGCACGGCCGGGAGAGAATAAGACAGGGTGTGCCACGAGCTGAGCTAGCTGCAGCTCGAGCTCGACTACCTCTCCACCCGGATCTGGTCGCCCTGCGCCTGCATACTGTACGCACGGATGCTAATGTATCTGCCGCCGGTCCACTCCCACCACATCCGTGTGGCTCGATCGACGTCGATGAAGGAACGAAGCCATGGCCTGGCTTTGAACAAACAACTTCACCGCTCGTCACGCGTGCACACGACGATGCCGTAACCACAGCGCGCGTACGGCCCGTGCGCACGAGCGCCGAGATTGAAGAAGCGGAAGCTGTGCTGCCGAGGACGCGCGCACGGTGCACCAGCTGCTGGGACAGCCTATCAGGGCCGGATGATGTCTGGTTACCTCTTACTCATGATTTTGCACGTCTCCAAATACGAAATTTTACCATAGTTTTTCTTCGAGACAAAATACTACTACGGTTTTCACTGCATATCTGTCACGGGGTGCACCCGGTTTGGTCAAATTAAGCCCGCAGCTTCAACGCACAAGCAACAGTGCCGAGTCAGGGTCAAACAAGCAAGAAATACACGCACACCTAGCTCAACCTAGTACGCGCCGTTATAAGAAAACGTCCAAGCATACATCTTCTCTTGCTTCGAAACTTCCCAAAAACTCAACGGCTGACAGCAGCCGTAGGAAAAGACGCATCAAAACGCGCGCAATTTTTTTTCCACTCCTTTCCCGGATCATGTCAAGATCGCTTCCGGCTCTCTCGACCCCTGTCGACGATAAAAACAAACAAACGGGAAAAGAAGACACAGCCAGATGCAACGGAACGGCTTTTGATTTCCGCCGTCCGACGTGGATCGGTTGGGGACCTTTTGACAAATGACGTACGACATGGGGGGCAAGGAGCGTCTGATTTCAGCGTGCGCAGTTTCAGTCGCCCTGCCTTGTTCTTTCGCTCCCGTTTCACGCACGCCGACGGATCCCGCGGTCGCTTGTCAACCAAGCATGGGAGGACGGAGTCGAGTGGAGGATCTCGAGTTCTTCACAGCGGGGGGCAGCCGGGGAGTAAGTGAGGATGCGGCCTTGTGTCACACGGCCGGACGGCCGGTGGAGCAGGTCCAAGTCCAACAAAAGGCACCTCCCTTCTAGATGCACAACGGTGTGGTTGACAGCATTAAAAGAAACTGTGTTTGACGAAAAAAAAGAAACGCCCATCTTCGAGCTTTAGACGCACCACGATGGGTCAACGTCGACCACCGTTAATGAAGTGCCATAAAAAAAAATTTGGTCCCCCTAACGTATACTTGGCAGCCCAGCAACAGGAAATAAACACCTCCCAGGCTTCATTAGCCTGCAGAAAAGTCTAGTCCAAGCACGTATTGGTATTGCCTAAGAGATGTAGCAGGTGTTGCCTGCCATAGCTCTGACTTGTACCAATTGCAGTGTCGTGTTCGGCACGGTTTTTATACTCTCCGCGTCTGCCGAGGCAGCCGAAATCGCCCGAATGCTGCCTCATGGAGATGGAGTGACAGTACAAAGATGTTGTCCTCAAAATTACAGTCGCCGCAGTTGCCCTACGCTACGCATGTATGGTGTATGGTCCAGCTATGTATGTACAGAGTTCCAGCCTCAGATCCACGTGTATGGGTCACGACAGTATCGGGTCCGGCTGGTACTTGAATTCAGGGAGACGGTCGAGCCTGCAGGGGATTGTGCACCTCGTCAGCAAGCTATGCGGTTGGGTAAGTAGGAAATGGCAGTATCAGGAATAGCATTATATAAGAGCATAAGCGAAGCGTATACCTTTGCCTGACTTTGAGAATACCGGTACCGAGTTGCATGGGAATGCCCATGATAATGCATTCGCTGACTCCCTCTATCTCGTCCTCACGACCACTGTATGAGGCATTGAATAGATGTTCCGAGGTTTTCTCAAACGAAGCAAGCATCAGCACACTGCTCTTCATCTTTGCAATGCCATATCTAGTAATGCCAAGAACTTCACCCTGTTCCAAAGCATTAACACCAGTAGGAGAGTGTCAAAAAAAAAAAGCACCAGCAGGATTGTCCGTAAAGCATGTAAAAGCCCATGGTGTTGAGGAGGGGGTTGGGGGGTGGGGGGGGGAGGGGGTGCAATCAATGTACATAGGTATCACAATACCTTGTATGTCATCAAATCTGCCAGAAGCATCATATGTCTCACATCAATATTCATGCCATGACTTTTCATTGTGTACTGAATTTCATCAATAATAGATCTCCTAGCAGCTTCAATTCCAAGTGTGCTGTTCATTTCCATGATATGATTACTTTTTGTATTCCTCGCATCAACTCCTGGGGTACCCATGACTGCCAGGAGGTTTGTTCTGTAGTTACAAATTTTTTTTATTAGCATATAACATGTCAGGACAATACTCAAAGGTCTGGTAAGGTGCATAATGTATAACAGCTATTCTAACTACCCGCAAACTACACAAACAATGGAAGGTTATCAAAGCTAGAAAGCATAAGATTCATGCTGCTAAACCATAAATAAAAAAAATAAGAAAACTTACCCTTCAACCAACAAGTTGTATTTTTCTACAGTGTTGTCCTTTTTTTTTATTTCGTCGATAACAACTCTTTCAACAGTTGGAATGCCCTGAATTTAATTTGAGAAAAGGTCACCGTTGGCATCATAGTAGCAGAAACACTTTTGCAAACGAAAATGGTAGTAAATTTAACAATGGACGTATTGTTTACCTTCACAATCACTTTTGGAAGCATGGATTTGAGGTTATGCAGTTCAAGCTGAAGTTTGGACTTATCCGTTCCAGCTGGATATATTTTCAATTTGGCTCTATCGATGACACGGACATGCTGCAAAAATCATTTAACTGTAAATTGAAACCACAATAAAAAAAAGACAATGTATCAAAGCCTGGAACTTTGCTCACACCTCAGGTTTTAACTTGATCTTTGGATGTTTCAAAATTGACAGCTGCACAGTGTCAGCAGATATTCCCATGTGCAGAGCTTCTATAAGTTGCATATCAAGTTTGACCACCAGGTTTGCCTGACTTGGTTTCAAGATAATCTTTATGTCTGATGCTACCTGACCAACACACAAATCATCAATCCAAAGTTTGTTTCCAAAAAAAAAATATTAATCCAAAAGTCAGCACGAAACAACTGTATAAAATCTATCAACATGCGGCAGGTCAAAAGTATCCACAGACAATGTATATTTATTTTGGGGGATTCATTTATTGTAGAACAGAGAGATCCACGAAAACTAAAGCCAATACAAATTGATGAATAATTTCCACCTCAAGCAAACACATAGTACTGTAAGTCTCAAACTGCTGCCCCAATTTCACAAACAATAGTACAAAACAAGCACCCTTATCATGGAACAAGTGGATGATGCGCACATGTACAGTTAGTATACGTGCTATGTTCTTGTATCACATAAAAACAGCTACCCAACATTCAGCCTCCATAGCATACAGTAAGATAACAGAGAAACTCTCAGTTCTTTGCAAGTATGATAAAGGAAAACAAACTGGCTTCATTAAGTGCATATAATTAATAAATCAAATGTAAAAAACCAATTATGCGCCAATTCACCTCGCCCAGCACTGCTTTCTCCATAGCTCCTTTCACAATGCGTGCAGACAGCACATCTTTCCTAGACAGAAGCTCAGTTGTGATAATAGGAGTGCTTATCTTTTTAGCAGCATTGATAATTTCCTTGATGCGAGGAACACCAAGCGTAACATCTTTTTCATGGTTAAAGAAGCAAATTGTAGAAGGTATAAATGTAGATAGCTCGGCTTCATATTATATATGTATATATTTCTATTTCTAGACTTTTACATAGCAAGTATTGTGCTAAATAAAGTGACCCAGATTGATGGAGGCATGAAATTTCTTTTTAAAAATTCCTAAAAGCTCAATATTATTTTCCATAGATATCAAATCATAGCAGCACTTATCTGAAGTAGATTTTTTTTAGAAAAATAAGTTGAACATCCTTATTCAGCAAGTTCAATGCCACAGAATTAACTAACATTTTCCTAAAGCAGATGTAAAAAGGATACTCATGCTAGCTACTCCTGCAAAATGAAATGTTTTCAGTGTCATCTGAGTCCCTGGCTCTCCAATACTCTGAGCTCCAATTGCTCCAATAGATGCTCCTGCTTCAATTGTCTTTGAGTGATAACGAGAAAAACAAGTATCCAAGAAAACCTGGTCCAGCAAAAAAGGAAAATAAATACTCTAAAAGAAGGGTACAAGCACAAAACTCAAAACTGGTACATTATGCTAGCCTTAACGAAGGAATGAAGGATACATATTCACAAACTCATAATCAAAGAAGCATAAATATACCATATTGATATATCCTATGGCACATTTGCTGCAGAAAATTAAAACTACATGCAAATCAGTTGAAAAAATAGCAAAAGTTTGACTTGATCTAAACATAAGATTACAGCTCTCATCTAAGCAGTGATAAATCTGGCAATAGGGTACATGAATAATGTCATAAGCACGGACCTGTAGTTGTTTTGCAGATATACCAGATATATTAGCAGCAACGAATTCTTCAATGCAAGAATCTTTCTTTCCTACATGGCCCACATCTAAATGAAGTGCCCTTCTTGTGCATTCCAGTAAGTTTATACGTTTCTCAAAAAATTCTCTCAAGCCTTTCTCGAACTCTTGGCTACAACCACCATCAGATGAGGTGCCATGTTGTGTGAGCTTATCCTCTAACATCTGTCGGATATCGGCTGGAGATAATGTATCTGGTCCCCTTTGAGGACATGTTGCCTAAAAAAGTTAAATGATCAGAGCACTTTTTTATGATCATCTAGCAAAGTATTCTTTACATTAGAACTAACCGTGACTTTCATAAACAATTGGTCCAAATTTAAGGGTGTGCCATCTTTTCCTTCCATCTTTGCAGGATCCATGCCATCATCTCCATACAAAAACTGAATTATACCACCACTAGCATTACGGACTGTCTGATCATAGAAAACAGAGAGATCTTCTAAACCCTTCATCAATCTGCGGGACATATATCCAGTTTCTGCTGTTTTGACCTATGATTAAAAAACATACAACAAAGAAAGCAAGCAGATATCAGGACCCCCCACTAAATTTTTGGAATGAGAATACACGGGAAATAGCCATCAATTGATACAAATCAAGTGCCGATTATTCTGTAACAAGTAACTGTTAGAGTATATTAAGCAACTCCGGATATGGTTAGTTTAGGATTGATTGTAATCCCGGGATAACCTTCCTTATCTCTAGGAGAGGCTACTTGCCCTCCAAGCCATGTACTCCTATATAATCAGCCCAAGGGGCTCAAGCAATATATCCCACGCATTATACACAATCTTACATGGTATCATGAGACTAGGTTCTAACCCTAGGCCTCCGCTTCCGCTGCCCTCGCCGCCCCCAAGGAGATCGATCTCCACCGCTGCCCTCGTAGGATGCACGGCCGAGCCATCTGATCCGCCGCACCGTTGTGGTCAAGACACAGCAGAAGGGCCTACCTTGACCTATGGCCGATCCATGGCCGCGCTGCGCGTCGTCCTCATCGGGCATCACGTCGCCATGGGGCTACCACTGGGCCTGCCTTGCCTCCACGTCGTCATCAGCCTGGCTCCGATATGGATCCGCAGCCCCTTCCGCACCACAGGCCAGGCGCCCCTCCTACCAGCGATGCCGCACCGCTGCCCTGAGCGCGAGTGCGCGGCTGCGAAGGTGGGGTCGCTAGGCCATCGCGTCGTTGGGGCCGTCGGACCACCACAACACCAGACGACGTCGCCGCCGGGCCGCAGCGTCGTGGGGCTCCGCCCCTCCCACCCTCCATCGCCGGCTCTCTCCTCCGCGCCGCTGAACCTGTTGTCCCCTTCCCCCTCAGCGCCGCTTCCGCCACTGCCATGGAGCGCGAGGACGCAGCTGCAGGGGGCGGCTCGGGGGCCGCTAGCCTACCGCGCAGATGGAGCGGAGACGCCGCTCGGGACGCACCTCGCCCCCCTCTGCTATACCTCTCTCTCCCTCTCTATCTTTTTGACCGACGGCGGATGAGATGGGGATAAGGTGGGTGGCATCACTTGCACCTGAGATTGTACCCACGGGCCTCTTGCTGTTGTGTTTCTTTTTTCCCGATAAGAGATCGGGTTTGCATCGCCCTGCCATTTCGTCATCATTGCATCATCAACACTACCGAGGACAAGGTTGTCGTTGCGCCCTCCAAGCTGCAGCAGCGATGCTCGTCATCAAGCCACCATCGCCGGCGTCGCCGCCTTTTCAGGCAGTGGCGCCACCCATGCTGCTGGTCCTCACCAAGCTAGCTCTGGGTCCGAGTCCGCGCCTATTGCCGCATGCTCGTGGACACCGACGCTGATGTTGCTGAAGGAAGATGCAGTCGTGCTCTTTAGTTGCACCATCTACCATCTACCATCGCTGAACCTGTCGGCAAGAAGCTGCTGATTTTGTGTATTCGGGCGCCTTCGCTGACACTTTGGACCCGCGCCCTCCTCCACGGCTTCGACCATGACCACCTCGACCTCGGCTACTTCGGCACTAAGGGGCTACCATCTGCTTGACAAGCCTCTTCGGCTCCCATTCCAGCCACAACATATGCGCCGCATCGACGGTTGCAACTGCGGGGGGATGTCATCTGTTTGTCTTATTCTCCAGTCTCATCGTCTACGCGCTCCCGTTGTGACTGCGGGGGGAATGTTAGAGTATATTAGGCAACTCCGGATATGGTTAGTTTAGGATTGATTGTAATCTCAGGATAACCTTCCTTATCTCTAGGAGAGGCTACTTGCCCTCCAAGCCATGTACTCCTATATAATCAGCCCAAGGGGCTCAAGCAATATATCCCACGCATTATACACAATCTTACAGTAACAACACTAATGTGATCAATGAGATTCTCTTTTGCCTACTTGAAGATCTATTATTGCTCTGTAATAGCTGCAGACTGCAGTGTAGTTGTCAAGTTGATGGTCTATTGTTGTTCCGTAATAACTAATATGTGCTTGCCAGTACCTTAAGTTGAATTATGGGCATATATATCTTGCAGCAACTCTTGAAAACCAAATTCTGTTGTATGCCAGGTGTCAGGGGACTAATGATTTGTCTAACTGTATCTCGGCTTCAAAGAAAGACGGTCTTCTCCTTCGATACAAGTCCGTAACAATTAGTAGGATCAAGATCCTTCAATGCGAACTTTTGCTTGATTGATCCATTAGGTTTGTCTAATTAGAGTTACTAAATTATAGACCAGTCATAGTGAAAAACAATCTGGACAGGAAACAGGCTGGGAGACATATTTTCAATAATGTCATCATGTCTGCTTCTACTTATTCAACTAAGTAACACATGAAAGTCCAATTAAGCTTATATAAACAATAGTGCCATCTTTTATGATGCAATCCCTATAGATTGCAACATCTAGCACAAGCAAGAAAAAACAAGTTTAAATATAGACATACTGCTGTGTCAACAAGACCTTCTCGGCCACCCATTGTGTGGAAGAAAAACTCAGTAGCAGTCAAACCAGTATAGAACGAATTAGCAACAAAACCTTTAGCCTGCAAATGGAAGACAAAACCTTATCAGACTACTGAATTTGCGTTATTTGAATATGTCGATTTTGATTAAAATTAAAACAAAATGGCAGATTCGCACTTGTCACAAATAGAGTAGAATGGTATTATTTTAAAAACAAGAATGTTCAAAAACCTCCTATTTCTCTACAGACTACTGCTGTAGAATCACCAGCTCAACAAATAAAGAAATCATGTCATTATTCAGTAAAGTGTCATGGTTGTAGCACACGTGAGTTGAGAAATGGAAAGGTAAAGCTACTATTAGATATGCACCGTCGAAGAAGCAGTGTAGAAGATGTGCAATTTGCAGTCATTCTCCATACTGGTGGTCTCAAAAATTGCAGAATTTATTTATTTGAACAGAACTAGAAATACCCGATGCATAAATTAGCAAGCCATATTCCTTTTCTCCTTACCGCAGGGGTCTTCGAATTTATAGGAAAGTGAGGAAGAGTTCTATCTATAAAACCATCTGGGGCACGACGCCCTCCAACTGATTGCTGGCCAACACATGCAACCATCTGACTGATATTGATTGGAGAACCTTTAGATCCACACTGAGACATAATCAATGGGCTGTTCCTCCAGTGAAGTGTATCCATGCACACCTGAAAAAAAAGTTTAATCCCAAGAGATTCAGCAATCCACTTCAAAGCACTGTTCGCCTACATGGCCGTATAGCCCGTTTACACACCGTGTAAAAGGACGTTTAGCTACACAGTGGCTAGCCGTGTCCGTTTCATCAGCCATTTATCCCGTTTAATGACTGTTTAACCCGTTTAAATGGCCGGTTAGTCCAAATAAATAGCTAAACGATAGGTGACCGACTGTTTAGCGTTTACTGACTTTAAAAGCACAGCAAATGCAGTATACATTGGTCAATCACTTGACAAAATCACTGGATCAATCCTGTTCACTGAATTACAGTGCTACAAGGAAACTTACCCAAATAACACTACAGAGACGCGGCATTTTAAAAATAATATCCAACATGAGGATAAAATGTGGAGCATTACACAACTTGTGATGACAATTATATTCTCCATTAATTGTTAAAAACTAACAGAGCAAAGAGGATCAGATTTTCAGCAGCCTTTTCACGTGCTAAGTGACTAAAAAATAAACAAGATGATGAAACTTGGTGCAGACTTACGTTTCCAGCAGCCGTTCTGATTTCATTCAACACGCCGGTTATCCTATGCTCCAATGTTTCAGCTGCGTTGCAACCAGGATGCAATGCGAGTGCACCTTTGGCAAACAAAGAAATAAGATCATGGCATTGTTTATACCCCTCATCTATTTTCTTTTTCTTTTGCCGATTTAGATGTTCTCCTGGTTGGACATCATCCACACCAATGGAAAAACCATGGTTCCCAATAAATCTTGCACTGCAGAGAAGAAAGTACATAATTCAGATCAGAACAAAGTTTCCATACAAAAAATTTGCAAATCTATGGTGCATATGTGATGCATGTAGGCATACAGCGTAGGGTTAGCTAACTTGGCCCAAACAACCTATTAACTCTCCTGTATATACAAAAAAAAAAAAGGATAGTGTACCAATATGAATTTAGGGTGAATTCCCTTTGTGCCACTGTGGACTTCCATGGCTCCCTTATATGCCACATGTCAGTTGCATATAAGGAATCACGAAAATTTTGGCATAAACGAATTTATCCATAAATGAATCACCTCTCACATAAAGTAACATGAATGATGTGATTACACAAAGCATGGAATGCGTCTCACCTAAATTTTGCCAAACGATTCATACAGCTTGCTGCAGCGTGCGAATTGTAATCTCTTAGAAGAACAGAGTAAATGCCATCCTTATTCCCATTACCTGCAGACAAAGTGCAAAAACATTGTATTGCTTCCAAATCGATCATGTAAAACCAAAATAAGAGGTGCCCATAAACTGCAGCAATTAGTGAACAGGACTTTTTACTAACTGAAGTTACACCGTGTGTACTTGTAGGTTCAATGAGTAAATCGCATAAGAATTATGTTTGCCCACAGTAATGCTCTCTGAAAAGAAGGAATTACAGAAAAACACTACAATTTGACTTGGCTGAAAGTTTAGATTGACATGAATATCCACATTATAATAGATACAATCTTCTACAGAAAACAGCATATAATTTGGCATAATGCTATCTTTGAATTACAATCATTACCTAACGTGGCCTTCCCAACTTGTCCAGACAACAGTTCACTATTTCGGAAGTAGACATAACCATCATTGGGACACATTGTTTCCCTTCCACACATTGTTTCCTTTTCCTCCTCTTCCCCCTCTTTTTTCTCCTTCTTTTTCGAGTAAATTTTTTCTTTAACGGCAAGATTCAGAAACACCTTTGTACGTGCATTAGGTCGAACTAACACACTGAATAACTGTTTACCAGTCCAAAGCTCGATAGGCTGCAAAAATAGAATATACCAAAAGATATGGGTATCTCAATAAGAAGGGTAAAGTGTACAAAGATGCATACCAATGGAAGACAAATGCATAGATTTTCATTTAAGGATAAACGAAATCATGCCTTTTGGTATGTTTTGTTAAATATGCAAATACTAAAATTTGTTTTGCAAAAGGTAATAGAAAGAATTTACCACGTTCAAATGATATCAACTATTCTAACTACAGGCATCACTCTAAGCATAACTTTTTAGATATGACCATACAAAAACTTCACTCAGTATGTATATCTTACTTTAATCAAGGCTGGTGTTGGCAAATCAATGTTCTCCATTGCATCACCAAGGTATGAGCACATAAGTGTAAAAGAAGATCTATCATAGAAAGTATCTTTTCTTGTAACCAGAAAAGATGAGGTCAAGAAATCTTGTGTGGAAGCAACCAGTATCTCCCCATTCTTAGGAGTACATAAATTATTCTGAACCTGCAAAAGCGATGGATGTATTAAATACCGCTATCAAAAGTGTGCTAGGCGATAGCACATAAAACCAAAAAATGTTCAACTATAACAAAGAAGGTCGGAAAATGCTACCCCCATGAGCATAAGTGCTTCAGTGCGAGCTTCCTCTGTCTGAGGGACATGCAAATTCATTTCATCGCCATCAAAATCAGCATTATACGGGTTGCAAACAGACTCATTAAATCTCAGTGTTCTCCATGGCATTATCCTTGCCTGTGCTCAAGTACAAAAGCAAGCGCCCAAGGGTGAGAGAAATGCTTAAGTGTAGTAAGTATGAAGAAATAAGGAGACTTTTATACCCTGTGAGACATAATCGACATTCTATGCAAACTCGGCTGTCTGTTGAATAGGACAACATCACCATCTTCTAAATGCCTTTCAACTATATAGCCACACTTTAAATCCCGCGCAGCAATCCTTCTATCACCATACTTTAAGCTCCTGAAAAGAAGAAAAGAATGATGGATGAAGGTCAGGCTAGCTAACAATTCAGAAGATCATCTAGGACTTACAGCCTTGTGCCATCAGGGGTTATAATAAAATTAGCCCCTGGATGTTTATATGGTCCGTTTCGTATACACTGACGCAGCTTCTCAAGGTTATAGTTTGAAACCCTTTCAGGATAAGTCAAGACTCGAGCCATCAACACAGGAATAGCCACCTGAAGTATTAATTAAAGATGACATCAAAAACTATAGGAATGTGGAAATTAAGGAAATAAATTGAACATGAACGAGTACCTCTGTTATTCTCAAATTTGGATCAGGAGATATGACAGTCCTTCCAGTGTACTCAGTACGTTTTCCAGATAAGTTACCACGAAATCGACCTGTCTTCCCTTTGAGTCGTTGAACAAGACCACGATGTTGCGACTCAGGAAGACAGGGGGCATCGCTATTTACGTATTCAACAACTTGAAGTTGAAGTTGTTGCCAGCAATCCTAGAAAGAAAGAGAAGTGTTAGCTAAAGATCTCACCAAGTTACAGTCTGATAAATTAAGTTTCCGTATTGAAATGAAAGCAATTCAAAGTGTACATCTGAAAATATGATCCCTGCCATTTTAAAGATCAGAATCACGAATAAAATTTAATGTCTCCAGAAATAAGTCACAAGTTTGAAGTCTCTAAAGATGACTGTCCAATATTTGCACATAATTCCAATTTATTATTTCAGCTAATTAATATATTTAGAAGACCTGATTTGAATGTCATATATCTAGTTAATGACACTTTGGATTGTGATGTTGACAATGCAGCAGCCCATACATGTAAATGATGAATGTCGTAATTTCAATTCTGCAATGTACAACTTAATTCCTGGAATAACACTTTACAGGCAATTAAAATTTAAATTACATAATATTGAACTAGTTTGTGGGTTACAAGGAACACAAAGAGACATTAGTTTCCAAAAAATGGTACAAAAACAATAAAATATGAAAGAGCACCTCTACAAAAAAAAAAGGAGAGATATGCAAAATTTCAGAAACATGTAAACAGACAAGTGAGGAGCTCTGAGATATCTCACAAAGCACTTATTGAACAGACCCCCAGTTTGAAGGGTCTCCTTAAGTATGGAATTTGTATTAACAATGCTCTTCAATATAGCAGTAATGCTATCTTCATTGCTGCAACAAGAAAGACACTTCATGATCGCAAGGTTGCTCTGAATCACCAATGAGCATGAGGAACTCTTAAGAAACTGAAATACAAACCTTGTTCTAGTATTGCCAACAACAACAGAAGGCCGTATAGGTACAGGTGGCACTGCAATCTCCGTCACAATAAGTTTTTCTGGCCTATCACCAAGGTTTAGCAATTCACAATCCTGCAGAAACATGGGGGGCATGTAACATTTGCTTAGCAAAACTGAAATTGAGTCCAAATTGGAGAATAGCATCCACCCAATGTGAGGCAACCAATGCTGCTTGGGGCAACTTGTTAGGTAGGCGTAATGTTTCCTCAAGCTGACATGACTGTTATTCTGTTACTGGGTACTAAAAGACGAGTAGCAGAAAACATATCCCATATATTGTGGTACTCTCTTCACGTAAGATTTTTGAAGAATGAAAAATAGCCCCTACCTCGTCAGTCATTCTTCTGAATAGAGAGAGAACAGTTGCAGGGTCTAACATGCGAACTGAACTGGTGGAGACTTTTTCTTTCTTGTGTTGTAATGCATTCTTCAGTTCTTCTGCATGTCCATCCAAAATTTTGCTGCAATCATGAATCACTATCAGGCCTGCTCTGCCTTTTTTAACTACACCTGTATTTCCAACAAAAACAAAAAGGAATTGAGATATCCTTTAGAAAATGTTAGCTTCCAACAAATAGCCAGGTGTCTGGTAGTAGACATTCCTAACATAATATGATTATCGGCACAATACAGGATAGCTTACCATTTCTGTATTCACACCGGGGGCAGCAGGTTGTTTTGCATTTGTCCCTAACTTTTTTCATGGTAGCACTTTTCTGTAGCGCATCAGCTCTGGGATTTCTCATCTTCTTCAGAAACTCTCTGCGGTCTTTTTCCGAAAGAAGAACCCTGCTACAGCCCTGGGAAAGCACAACCAAACAAGTATCAAGGCAGAGTCCAAAGCACCCATGATGTAAGCATCTTCATGGCAGTACCTTGCAGATACACTTCAACACGTCCAGGATACAGTTAAAAAAGCCAACATTAAAAACTGGAAGCGCGAGCTTCAGGTAACCGAAATGACCAGGACATTCAGAAAATGGACCATAGCAGGTGCTGCATACAGAATCCTTGTCTCGTTTGCTAGGGAGTCCCTGAAATTGGACACAGGGAAATAAATTGCAACAACTTGAACAATGCTACAAAGGCATTCCTATCTAACAGCTAACAATTACGAGTCCTCAATCAAAATGCATATAACGGAAACAACATAATCTGCCGATTCAATGGTGGAGCAGAGGAGCACTGCAAGCCCGAGTGGGTCATTACCATTCGCATGTCGAGCAAACCATTGGGGACCGGCTTCATGTCATTACCATAGATCCGGCTGCTCCAGACCTGCACCTCAGCGGACTTGCGAATCTCGCTGCCCGAGAGCACACTGAACCGGATGCTCTTTCTGAAATCAAAAGCGGACGACCGAAACGGAGAGCGGCGGGGTCAGTGTAATCATTGAACTATGCTTCGTAAACGGGACGGGAACGCGCAAGCTTACATCCTGCGGGCGCCGACGTCCTCGATGAAGGGCTCCTTCGTGCAGCGCAACTTCTCCTCCGGCTTCGCCATAGCTGCTCAGCAGATTAGGGCGGAGGCAGCGGGGGACGAGAAGCGCCGCGTCGCCTCGGGCCGCCGCCCGATTGCGTGCGCGCGACCGCCGCCGGGCCTTCTCCCGTGGGGAGGCCCCGCGCAGAAAGGGAAGGTGGCAGTGGCCGGGGCAGCAGAGGAGGCGGCGGCGCGGGAGACCTAGATCATTTACCTTTCTGAGGAATTAAATAGGTATGGTTAAAATGAAAAGTGTTTAAGTATTTTTATTTCTAGGGTTCGACTCGTACCGCCGTATGATGGATTGGTAAGTTCCGTTGTTCACAAGCAGGAGGTGCTGCCTTCGAAGTTAAAAGGCAACCCATTATGCCTTTTTTAGACCAATATTCTGTATTCTTCAGTTTAGCATAATTTTTCTTTTTGATAAGTTTGACACAATCAATGGCCAAGCTATTCTTTATATTTTATATTCTCCAGTTCAGCGGATGGAGGAAGGACGAAGGAGCCAGAGTATAAACAATGGCAACACACACATACATACACAACATGAAACTCAATGAACTGGAACAGAACAAAGAAACTGTGGGAAGAACACGGACAAACCATGCCTCAGACCATAGGCGGAACAGCCCATCCGTCATCGGTTTGATCCATCATTGCACATTTCTCCTTCCTAATAATTTGACACTACAAAAAATTTCAAGTGAAACATCATCGCCGTCTTCATCTAATCGGTGTGGAGCTTATCTCCATCACCTTAGTTGTTTGGTCGCTACTGATGAGTTATCATTGAGGAGATCAATGGAAGAACTAAGGTCTGTCTAACACAACTTAACAACGTAAGGTAACCATTTGTTGCCGGTGCTCATCGGATACCAAGTCATCGCCACTGAGTTTTTCTCAGTATTCCTTCAATCAACATGTATATTTTCCATAGTTCTTCATTCAAAAACATGAATATTCAACATATAAAAATTACTCTCTCTGGTATATAATAATCAAAATGTGTTCTCCATCACTGCATCCTAGTCTGCTAGAGCTTTCCGTTGCTGTAACAGGCACTGATGCACAACAACTTATTACATCGCTGACAGATTATCCTAGCGGTAACTGTTCTAAAGAAAAAGCACGGCCGCGCACAAGTACAGGGCAATCGCTCCGAGAAGCCCCGATGATCCGCCGGCGAAGGCGACGGAGGCAGCAGAAATTCCCGGCGCCGGGGCGGGGGCGGACGAGGGGTAGTAATCAGAAGCCGGCGGACGCGCGAGATCACTCGGTGGGGGAGCCTCTTCGCCGACGCGAGCCGGGGCCGGGACCGGCGCCGGCGTCGTCGCTTCCTCGTGATGCGGAGCTGGCACGACTGTAGCCTGAGCCGAACCGTGGTGGTGCGGGCTTGGAGCAGGAGCAGGAGCACTGGCCGGCTGTTTGGCATGGACAACCGGCGCCGGCGCAGGAGCCCTGTGGCCGACATGGTTGTACGGAGTCGGTGCGCCGGTCTGCTGGTTGGCATGAACCGGCGCCGGCGCTGGAGCGTTGTGGCGAGCATGGTGGTGCGGAGTCGATGCGCCGGCCGGACGGTTGGCATGAACTGGCGCCGGCGCTGGAGCGTCGTGGCCACCATGGTGGTGCTGCGGACTCGGAGCGCTGGCCGGCTGGGTGCCATGAACCGGAGCAGGCGCCGCGGCGATGTGGCCGCCATGGTTGTACTGGCTCGGGGCGCTGGCCGGCTGGTTGCCAAAAACAGGAGCGGGCGCTGTAGCGTGGTGGCGGGGGTGAGGATGATGCCTCCAATGTACCGGCGCCGGTGCTGCGGCGTCATGGCTGTAAGGACCTGGCGTTGGTATATGGCCGGCACCTTTGGGGCTGGGAGTCCTTGGCAGCTGCGCAGGCCCCGGCGCCGGTGCCGGGGCGTGATGGCCTCGGTGGTTGTGAGGGCTCGGCGCCGCAGCATGTCGGTGGTGATGGTGGTAGTGAGGGGCAGGGGCAGGGGCGTAGGCCGGCGCGGGATGGCCGGCGTGCGCAGCGGACGCCGCGACCAGCCACAGCATTGCCATCGACGCGATCGGCTTGGCCATGGCGAGAGGTCAGGCTAGAGGGAACGCCGGCGGCTTGGTGTGTGTTGCAGCCGTGGGCGAGCGCGCAGCATAAATATAGAGCCGCGAGCCAGAGGTTTGGCCGCATGGTTGGAAAGTTTTTTTTTATGTACTGTTGGGGAGGAAACAGCTTGCGCCAGTTTAATCACGGCAAGTTTTGATCATCGTTTGGGCTCTGAGGGCAAGTGAGGATCTGATTGATTCGCCCGCTTGCAAATCAATCAAGGCATTCTTAACACCGGCATAGCGATTAAGGCATCACGCAATTACTTTCCAAATACGAGATCGCGAGATTTATGGTGTTCCTTTCGATCACTCGATTTATGGGACTATTTTAATTACTGCTGACCATCCTTCAGCAGTGCCAAGCTACCATACAACCAAACAAGACGCCAGCCATTGACGATCACAGATTCACAGTTAAAGCACGATAAACATTTCTTTGGTTCACTTAAAATAGGGTATGTATTTATTAAGGAGTTGCTATGAATCCAAGGAGGTCGTCATCTGGATTTGTGCCTGAGCATGGGCTTCCGATCGCACTGGTAGACTCAACAACAGGAAACTGTCTCAGCTTAGCACAATCACAGAAATCATGGGCCATGACAATTGTCCCCTCGTGTCCAAGAGTTCTCTTGGAATTTATGGAACAAGACTAAACTTCTCTGAAATTGGTCAATGCATTATTACATTACAACAGCGCTACAACAATTCAGTTCATTTGGCGGCGGGCACCTCCTGGGCCCCCTCTACTTCCATAAAACAAAACATTGTTACAGATATGGATATACTTATATACAAATCGATCTGCATGATGAGTTGAGGCTTCACGGGTGCTGTCAGACGACAAACAATAGAGGATACACGAAAATCTTAACTGTGTCCGCGATCCTCCTACTGATACCTCCTCGCTAGCCTCAGATATAGGTTAACTCTTAAATTTCATGTATGTTGTGCACAGCGGAGTAACACCTGAGGGTTCGCAAATGAATAGTCCAAAACTCAAATGAGAACTGACTAGCACTATCGATGTTGGCGATCACAGGCCTGGCAGGCTCTGGCAGATTTGGGGTTTGCATATGTGCACTGATCGCATGTCCAAATGTTGCTGTCATCCAAACCTCTGTTTGAGCCACCAGATTTGGAGCTGGTGCTTGACGCCCTGTTCTTGCCACTCTTACTTTTACCACCAAGACTCTTGGAAGTTGCACTTTTGCTGCATGTGCCATGGCTAGTGGAAGGACCTACATCATTTAATCCAGTTTCCAAAGCCCGGACAAGATTTTCAAAATAATTGCGAGTCACGCTGTAAAACAAAAGAAGATGTCAAATACATTTATATCAACAAACTAAGTGGTCATTTATTTACAGTTAGGGGCGACCAAGTCCTCAAGGAAAAAAGAAGCAAAGAAATGAAGTTTTCTTCATGTCATCAGAACAAGCATAGACGGCATAAAAAGAAGTGATATATACCTAGTTAATCCAGCCAGCTTTGTACGGAAATCATTGAAATCTTTCGAGGGAGATTCAGCTTCAAGGTATACTTGAAGTTCTTTCTCTGCGCATTGATGCAACCGCTCCAAACCCGATTCTGCCTCGCCTAAATAAACAGAAACAAAGAACAAATAAATTTAGTGACAGCAGTCCAAATATGTTTATTTATGGAAAGCTAAGCTGCAAACCTTGCAGATATTCAAAGAATTGTCTTTTGGCATGCTCGTGCTCTGGCAGATAAAATCCATAGGCATAAGTCCACTTCAATACCCTTCTACATTCGACAATCTGAACATTGAAATCAAAGCAGTCATGCGAGAGCAACAAGACTTGTGATGAACCTAAACTAGGCTAGGCAGTAATGAAGTAATACCTGTAACCATGCCTCTATGATGAACTTCAGCTGTGACTCAGGTTGGCTTTGTATGTCACTTAACTTTTCAAGCTGAAGAAAGTTTTGGACAAGTCTGTGTTAGAAATTTTGGACTGGTGAACAGACGTAGCTTCATTTTTACGGTAGCAAAAAGAGAAACATTAAATTTATTTTATCCAAACCCTACATGCCTTCATCGACTTCATGTGAATAGGGAAATAGAAAATGAAGAAAAAGAATGCGAGTGTCATATATGCATCATATACCTTGTCATTCTGCAGACTTTGAAGATCTCCCAACGCCTTTTGCCTTGACTGCACCATTAGAAAAGAGTATATTTTAAAGTAACCAGAAAAGGTGTTCTAGCACTCAGAAGTGATATGAATAGTGCAGTATCAACCAATAGTTTTTTTTTTCATCTGTAAGGGTTTATGCGCACAAGAACCAATATGTCAACAGACATCTACATGCACATTTGAGCTGACCTTTTTTTCTAGGGAAACTATTGTGCATGCCTTTTCATTATTTGGCAACCAGGTATTTCTAGCCAACAGAACATTTCTCATGCATCAATTGTTGATCTGAACTCCATGCTAATGTGAGATCCAACATTTGTTCAGGTCACTTCTTTCACACTCAACGACTTACCGATTGATTGGCTGCCCATCGTTCATAATAATGTGTATATCTCTCAAGGGAGTTCTTTGCCATTTCTCTTCTCCTTTCAGATTCATCATACTGTAGCCACAAGAAAAAATAACAAAAGGTTTGAGAAAAATTAGTAGATGACCTAGAATTTGCTTGTCATGAGGACATCTTAGATCAGAAGCAGAATCCCTACCGCTCCTTCTTGCCTTGCTGATTCATAGCGGTTACAAGCATAAAATCCACCAGTCCTCTCTCCATGCTCCGACCATGGACCAAGACACAGCCTGTATTATGATAGGGCCAATCATTTTGTTTTGTCTGTGTGTAATAAGAAGATAGAATGTATAATATAAAGAAGAAAAATTGCATACCAGCAGAATTCAAATTTGCATGGAGGAGTGCATGTGATGTGCATGCATCCCTGATTTTTCTCAATAGGTCGCTTGCATTTAGGACAAGGCTTTGAATTAGCCAGTATCCTGAAAATCATGAATAAACAGTTTGCATGTCAACAACACGGTTCACACTCGATCTACCTAAGGCTAACAGAAAAGAAACTATCTTAAGAAACATCACGCAGCCATATTTTTTACAACTTCAGAAAATGGTGGACTGGTGATTTTCGGACAACATGATGCCACTAAAATGACATCAAAAGCTACATTTTCTATGCATGGACCACTGAACACCTTGATGTAGCACATGACTTTTTTTAAATAGTTGAACAAGCCGAAGTCTGCAATGCAATGACACGCTGGGTCAAATATTGTACAGAGCTCAGTTGTATGTACATGGGCTCACATTGGAGCAACACCTTTCTATTTGGAGGTGTGGGCGGGAGAGCCAGAGGGGATTATTGCCAGGGCAAGTTATGGAGCAAATTTTAATTCTGATATGGGAATAACCAAAACGTCAGCATAATGTACTTTGTGCCTGCAATACCAGTTCATATTCTCAGATTCCGCACTGTTCTTGAGGATCCACTTTGAAACAGTTGCGCAGTCTACTGGACGATGAGCTTCCTCAGTGCACTGCCAAAAAACAATCTTTAAGGCCTACTGAATATGATACAGGTAAACAAATCAGTCAAGAACTCACGTTCCAACAAAACCCATATGAACAGTTACAATTGACATCGTAGCTGCCACTGCCCATGACGAATTCCACTGCATATTCACATCCAGGAGCAGGACACCATTTTGTCTGTTCCACACAGTCAACTTTAATCAGCATGAGTTTAAGGTATGAAAAGTGTCAAGCTAAGTGCTGCCTAGATATGTCAGTCAAAGATAGTTTTATACCAACTACCAATCAACATCATTTTTAAGTAATTGACGTAGTGCAAATAATTCAATTGTAGGAAAACAAGATACCACAGTGCACAATTTGAAATGCATGGGAAATGTCGGCTTCATTCTTTTGGGAAAAGGGGAACACGAAGAAAACAGGGTTGATTATTTATAAGCCCCAAGAAATAGATCTTCAACAGAAATGAATGAATTCAAATATCAGCTGCACAGCCTTTTATTGTTCATGATAGCATGGTAGACGCCAACATCTCTACACCAAATTATATTAACTTACCTTTCTGTTATCTTCAATGTAAGATCTGCGAAGATATCTCCCATACTTTTCCTTATCCTCATCATCAGCCAGTGCATTTATCATATCTTGTCCAACAGCAGCAGCACAGGATGGATCAGGACACCTCAACATCAAACACCCTGGACCATCATTTATAGCAGTGCTAATGTAACCTGTCAATAGAAAAATGTTAATCGATGGCCTAGTTCTAGTAAGAAAAATTTAAAGGTAGAGTTCTTTACACCAAACTCCATGAAATGTCAGAATAACAACACAAAGGTGTCCAAAAGTGCCCCCAAAAAAGAGTTATGCCACTAGCCCACCATACTGACACTTTATAATAAATTGGTGCATGCAAAGTCTATTAGTATTACTAAAACACTCTTTTTTAGGTGGCTCTTGTTGGGTTTCATCTCTAGCCTACCTCAACTTGTTTGGGACAAGATGGCTTTGTTGTCGTTGTTGGGTCCAAAGCAGCAAACTTCCTCTCTGCTCTAGAAAGTTTATCATATCTATATCTACTCAAGTAATCCATTTTTCCAAATATATTATATCCAAATGCAGCATGGGCAGGTAAGGGTAAATTGCAGCATGCTAAGGAGCAAATGAAATAAATCTCACATTGAGGTCAGATTGCAACATAATGAACTAGCCTTTCACCTAGACTAAAAACAAATGTCATTGACGACGTTTAAGTACCGGATCCTAGCAATCTCGGCAAATTTGTTAAAACAACTGGTGGTAACTTTGAAATGGTATAACAAAAACTGAAGATAATCACTTAAGAATTCAACTGCTCCCAGATTACACAAACTTTATAGGCAACCCTGACATCGATCCTAAGGGTATTTGCAAAAGTGATGCAGAAAATGGCAATGCCAGCAACAACTATTGTAGCAGACCAAAGGTTATAATCACTAAATATGGTATCATTAACTATCACCAATCACAGCAATTGACATGGACCAATGGTTTCATATGATATGAAGTGACATTCATTTCACGCGAACAGGAATTCAAGTGTTTATATACAAATAAATATTTAAGCCCAAATTGACAGACCTCTCCAACATGTACTGCAGAAAGGATGACCACAAGCAGCAGCACTCATCGTGCCACGAGGGCAACTTTCAAAACATATTCCACATGTCACCTGTAATGATAAAAATAAATGCATAAGAATTAAGGAGTTCAACATCGAACTATTCAGGAGTGTTGAGTGTCCCAACAAAGATTTGGTGGAATTAAGTGGGAATCGGCAAGTAAATGACCAGATGCACATGCTGTCAAAATGTGTGGTACATGTGAAATTGTGTGCTGATGCATGTGCATTGCAAACCTGCAACACATAAGTATAGTACCAACTTTTTCCCCCAACAATTGGACAGATAGTTATATATTATTGACATAAATAATTGCTAAATTTAATTATTACACATACAATAGAAGTATGAATTAAAAACTATGAGTGGCTACAATATATGTGTCTCTATTTTATGCGTTTTATTTTTTTTAATTATGACTGTCAGCCAATACTCAGAACACAAGTAGGAGTGCTCATATAGTCATATAGAAAGAAATTGTGAACAAATGAGATATAACAATTGAATTTTGATCTCCACCAGACCTCCACAGCCTTTATTTTTAGTGCTAGGATTACAAAGTTTCAAATTAGGAGTGAGGACTTTATTTCCAAGACTTCATCTCTAATGAGAATTTGATCTATCTCTAAAACAGAAATACAATCAGAGCCAAAAATTGAGCTACATGTCATAGCTCAAAAGTAAAACAAAAAAGATTTCAACAGCTGTTTTCATGAGTGCTGTCAATACTCGATGCTTTCCTCTGTACACAACAAACACAAGAATAAACACACGATACAAGAGCTACAAATGGGAGGACACCAAGTGAACCTCTATTCCCTTGTACTACTAGCTCTATGAAGATGAAGCACACAAAGACACAAATAGCTTAACTCAAAGTGAGCAACATGACTCAAAGTGAACAGCTTGACTCAAAGTGATTGCACAAGCTGGTATGGATAAGCACAAAGACTCATGAGTCATAAGCAAACAAGCCCCGCGCCACTAGCCGCAAGGACAGGATCACGACTAGTTTAGTGCCTAAACTAATGCATTGGCATGCTACCAACTGCCTCCTAATGTGCTCCAGCGTGCAAGCACTTGGACCTATTCTTAAGCCACACACTAACACATTCACGGCTCAAGCATTTACTCAACATGAAACATGCATAGAACAAGATTAAAAGTAACAACAGCAATAACCAAGAATTATTATATTATTCAAAGAGAGGAAGTGTGCATAGCCAACTAGAAGAACAAGTGAAATTAGTGAGGCATGGGCGTACTTCTCTGTCATTTGGCAGTTCCATGTGCTTCTCTGGTAAGCCAATAATCTTACGAACACGCTCTTCATCGGCAAACCATTCGTCATGCACCTTACTAACACTCCTGTAGGGTGAACACTAGAATCAGGTCGTGAAAAGAACAACCCACAAAATGGCAGATCAGCACCTTGTGCTCTGAATCCATATGAAAAGAAACGATGAAGATGCGCATCTGGAAGCAGTAATTGATTTTATAAAACTTAAGTGCACTATGAACAGGATAAAGCAGTATTGCTTAATCCTTAACAAACATGAGCCTATAGCATAAGCTGTAGATAAATCACAACTCCATAAGCTTTACATGCAACAGCTTGAGCATTAATAGCCCATCATATGGAAAGATTTTGCAAGGAACCAGAAGAAGGAGCAATCTTAAGGTGTAAGTTCCAATCTTATGGTGGGTGAGGACTATACCAGTTATAGTTGCGAAGAAGAACACATGCTTCTGACTTAGAAATTGAAAGAACAGTTGAAACTCTATTTATGTCATCTTCTTGGCGCTGCTTGATATCAACTTCACTGAGTATGCTGTAATTTTGCTGGGGCACAAAAATAAATGACTGCAATGAGGAACACCTAACACTGAATGACAATAACTGATCAAGTGATCTAGCATAAGTTTTTAGCAAAGAGATCAGCGTGTTATCACAAAGAGAACCAAATGTTAACTTAAAAATTAAACTAATGAAATTCTTAGCAACAAATTGTGATTAGACAAATCAAAGCAATATGATTACCATTTACCAGAAAAATCTAACACCTCACATGGATGTCCACATTGTTATAAGGCTGGCAAAACAATGTATTTTTTACCAGTGCTACTTGGACACGGACAAGGGTGTCACAATCTAACACAGTTTCATATCCGCGTTTGCAAGTTGTTTTTGGACACAAGAATTCTACTCGGACACAGACATAGGTATAGGATTACGACTTGGATCCAGAATCAAATATGGAAACTTAAGGGGGAACACTGGTCTCCGAGTAACATTGATGATGTGCCAGCATACTAGAAATGCTTGCTGTACATTTGGCAGAACAAGATGCAAAGCCAGAATAAAATGAAAAACAAAGGAACAGACAAAGTAAAATTTACATTGCCATCATGAACTTTGTCTGCCCGTCACAATTTTTCTTCAGAACTACTCCCTCCGTGGCATTTTTAGGTGCATATACTATGCACCTAGAAATACCAAAACGACCTATAATTTGGAACAGAGGGAGTACATGGAACTGCACCAATTCTGCTGTTCTGGTACAGCAGGTTACTAAACTGTTTTGCGTTCTCCAATTCTATGTCCTGAATACTTCAACGAATTTGGGCATAGAAGCACATTAAATTTTTCTCTTGGCTGTTTGTAGGGCATCCAAAGTTTAAAATTTGTCACAGATTGCATGTCATTTGCAGCTCATATGCTCTATTTGATTTGGCATGCAACAAGTGGATAAAGCTTAACATTACTAAGCCTCCAAATTTCCATCGCTTATGCGTAATCACACAAATTCTACATTAGCACCACTTGGTGTACATAATTTTCATTGAAAAGTATTTAATTGTCTGATACAATGTGTTTGCCTAGTGCCCAACATGTATTTTATGCACCAATATCATCACTAGCTACACATAAGTGCGATTGATTACCCAGGCTCTGGCTTGCATCACCACTGCACCTTCGTATAGGTGTAACAGCCTATGCAGAGGTCACTCACTCTGAGCCAGTGCGTCACGTCCCAGTCTACGCTACTAAACTACGAAGGCAATGTCCTACACGTGCAACGCCTAAACAGACGTCTCATCAACCACCGCCTAGATTCACGACCCATCAATTCCCACATTTCCCGCACGGTGGCAGATCCGCTCCCACGCACGCCACGCGCCACTCCAAGGCCGGGAGCCCGAGATCACCTGCTGCCGGTGGGAGAGGAGCTCCCCGGAGTCGTCGGAGTCGTGGTCGGCGAAGTCGTAGTCGGCGTCCCCATCGTCGCTGCCGGCGAGCCCGGCCTCCCCGCCGCTGTAGAAGTCGTCGTCGGCAGAGTCGTTCGCGTCGTGCATGTCGTCCTCGGAGTCCATCCCTGCGCCGCCCCCGCCGCTCGCCGCCGCGCGCCGGAGCCCCAGGAGCAGCGCGGATCGGGCGGATCGGAGCGGCGCCCACCACGAGGAGGTAGCAATCGGGGTAGGGTGGCGAGGCGCCCGCGTGGATTGGGGAGGCGGTGGGGGAGGGCTCGGGGTGCGGAAGGATTGGAATAGGGGAATGGGGAGGAATGGATGGGTGGGTTGGGTTGGATTCGCTCGCTCGCTCGCTCTCGGTTGTAGAGGAAGCTGGGAATGAGAGCTTTCCTCTCTTTTTCTTGCACTTTTTTTTTCTCTCTCCTTGTTTTTAGTCGGTCTAGTTTCTCTCTCTCTCTCCCCCCGTTCCCCTTTTCATGTCTCTTATTATCTTACGGCTTTTCCCCGTGTTTTTAGCTGTCTTAGGATCTATTTTATCTTACTAAATTCATGGCTTCGTTTCATAAAAGTAGCTTTCTACTAAGTTGCCATATTCGTGCATTGTTCTTGCGATCCTTATTGAAAAGTTGCCATAACACTGTTCTTTTCATTTATTGGGATAGTTTATATTATATCCTTCAAATAAAACCATTGTACATGCTCCATTCGAGATATCGATAGTATTTCTAAAAAAAGATATATCAATAGTAGAATTATTACAATAACTTTTACTTTAGATGTGTTCAAATAAATCAGTAATTTACTCAATACAATGTAATATGGATAAAAATAAATCAAGAAAAGTCGGAATCTTAGCTAAAAATATCTTCTGATTAAATAGGCATCATGCTTTCTAGAGGGTAAAACAAATAATACAAACGTAACATAATGAAATTTATTTTGAATGTACCTCACGAAGAATAAATTTACTCACACCTAAACGAAGGTTCGGTGTGCCTATACCTTACAAGAGCATATGAGAAGTGTGGTTATGGGGTGTTGACGAGAACTCAGGGTCCATTTGATTTCACCATATTGTGAAAATTGAGTTATAGCTTGTGAGGTACGTAAACTCTACCCTTACGAGCATCTTTGAAGATGAGCCGGCAAATCCTCGAGATTAATCAAGTCACCACAGGCACCTTGCTGTCGACAGGAACGTCGCCTACTACTGAAAACACAACGTTGTTAAATTCTAAAAAATTCACTTTCATAGGGAGTCGAACTTAGGACCTGAGATGCTACCGAGGCTGTTGTACCACTAGGCTACAGATCCTTTCACAAGATCATCTTATATTTCCTTGATGCACCAAGCACAATTCTAACTTCTGTTTTCTCCTCGTCTCCAATTTAAAGTCTGTTTCTATCCATAATTCACTGTCTATTTCTCCTTAGCTTTTAGTTTGGCTTTTAAAAGCTCTAGCTAATCAAAACAGATTATTTTTTATTTTACCTGTGAGTGTGCGTGCGTTGCGAGTATCTAAGTTGTATTATGTAACTAAAAAATATAGGATGTCCTTAGTAAAACTAAAAATAGACATTTAGAGTGTTTTTCTATAATTTTTGTATCTAAAATAGCTTAGTAAAAACTAAGTTTTATATGTGGGTCACCAAGTCAAACTTAGTATCTAGAACCTTAGCTTGAAAAGGCATAGAATAGGAACTCCGAATTGTCTAAAATATGGACCAATTAGTCCTGACGTATAAAGTTAAAAATTTAGAACATGTCTTCAGGAAAAATCTAAGCTTATAATGTTATGGGATCAAAATGAAGAAATAACGAACAAGATTTTTCTTTTTTTTTGAAAAAAGTAGACTGAACAAGTTCCTCCTTGCAAAGCGACCGTCTACTAACTAGTAACTACTAAGCCAAAAAAAGCATCTGTTTTGAGAGCCCAAGCAAGCGTCGCTGTCGCCTGTCCGTGGATTGAACTCTCAGCCTGTCATAAAAAAAAAAGAACACTCAGCCCAACTCTTTCATCAGGATTTGAGCCTAATGTGCCCAACATCTCCATAGCAGGCCCACGAAAGGAAAGAAAGGACATTTTTCCTCCGCGAAAGGTACATCATCTCTCTAATTGCTTATTTAGGAGCAACAATTTAGCAGGTGCGTGCAGATATGAGCAAAAAAATTACCATATAGGCAGCTCATGTGTACAAAATCTCATATTTTAGCACTAATGCAGTACACCCCTAATTTATTTGCTGCTTGTTTATTTGGACTCAATTAAGTTGATCCGTAGCCATATGTCTTGGTGGTTTTCAAGTTGATACGTGATTCTTCTTTTCCTTTTCAATTAATTAGGAGTACAGTGATGGCAGCGAATACAAGTTCACAATTTAAAGCATTTTGATCGCTAGATGGATAAAATTTTAACATCTTCCGGGAGCATCCGTAGCCCTCCCGTCTAAGTCCCATCGCTTGGCGAAAGACTGTTCGGCGGCGTCCGACGCGCCGCCCTGTTTTACCGTTAGCTAATGCCAAAACTCTTTTCAATCCGTCCGTCCAAACTTCTATCCCTTACATTCTCATTGGTCCAAACAAACAAGTTCTCAACGTTAACTAAATTAAGTCCAAACAAATAAGGAGCAAATAAATTAAGGGGGTATTTGCATCAGTGCATGACCATAGGTTTTGTACACGTAAGATCTAAATGCACATGTGAGCTGCCTACATGGCAAACTTTTTGCCCATGTATCATCCTGATGATCTATCTGCACGTACCTATTAAGTTGTTACTTCTAAATAAGTGATTAGAGAAATGATGTACCTAAGTGCATCCTCTCCCCAAGTTTATGTACTAATAATGCATTTAACTCATAGATCAATAGAGCAACTTACAAGGAGAAAGAATTTGGGAAAACTTGTGGCATTTCTATGCAAGATGTAACCTTGGTTAGCTAAAGACAAATCTTAGGGAGTGTTCGGAAGAGGTATTCCAAGACAAATCAAATTCAGCAGATTTCCGAGGGGATTCCGTACTGTAAATAGACTCGATAGGCCTAAAAACCATTATATATCTATACCGGGAGCTAGGGACCAAATGAACGCTCGGGTGAGAAGAAGCTTCTCTTTTTAAGTCCGTTCGGTTCCGGAGCACTAGTTTAGTTCTATCACATTAAATTTTTTTATCATTTAAAAATATTAAATAAAATCTATTCATAAAATTTTTCACAGATGAGTGATAATTCGTGAGACAAATTTAATTAGTCTAATTAATCTATAATTTGCTGCAGTTTTTTGCTAATTATGAATTAATATACCTTATCAGATTCATCTCGCAAATTAATCTAAAAATTCTACAATTAATTTTATAATTATATTCTATTTAATACTTTTAGATAGTAAAATTCTTTTTAATGCGATAGTACCGAAGTTTATTCGTCGGATCCGAACACCCCTGTTACTCTCGCATCCAGTTTCGAGCCTCCAGCAGGCTCACACATGACACATCAGTTCGGATGGCTAATGGTGCACGAATCAACAAGAGCGCAGATCGAGACCACGTCGCCATCGCAAGGCCCACCGACGAGCAAGTGACGAGCTCTCGGCCAAGAACTTCTTTTCCCACGAGGAGGTATAGCTAGCTGACTAGCAGCTTCATCACAACCACTGAATAACCATGGCATTCGCATCAAAAAATTAAACCATGGCAGACTGGCGGCAGTCCTATAGAACCGGGCGGGTCCGCAGGTGGCCCCCGGTCGTGTCGCCGACGGCGACACCTCACCGTGCCAGTCCTGAACAACCCGGACGGCGCACGGGCGAGCCGGATTACGGGAGACGAGCGTTGGCGTAGGAGGAAGAAGAGAAGAGAACACGAGAGAGCGGCGTTTTGCCATTGCCGTCTCAGCCGGGGCCCGGAGGCCCACGGCATCTTGTGGCGCATATTTTCGCGGCGCTTCGCCTGGCAGCCATGCCCGCCCGTTGCCCGGCCATTCGGTTCCGGTGAGCCGCATCAGGCTGAACGCCTGCCTGCACCATCGCGAAGCTTCTAGCAGGCGTTTTAGTCCTACTAGGGAGCACGTATTTATTTTCGCAGAGAAGTTTCTGGGCGTAAGCACGACAAAACACACAGGTTAGTGTGAGGCAACGAACACGGAACACCCATCCATGCTTCGTGCATGAATGATGTGGCCATCTGGCCAGTGACCACGACAGTTTCCATCGAATCGGCTAGAGATCAGATCATTCGTCCATTTTGCATTGCCATGTGCCTTTCCATGAAACAAGCTATCTTCTCGGTTACAGGCTTACAGCTCAAATTGTTTTTTTGTCGTATAGTTCACCACCACCACCACCGGAAGATGATGAGGATGAGGATTTAGCAGGCTCATCCGCTCATGTGTTGCTTTTTACACGGTTTGCGGGAAAAATGTGACGATTTTACTACGCACGAGCAGAACAGGCGAAGTGAAAGCTCGACGACGATGTCCTCTTCCGATTTCCACGGACGCACAAAAGAAAACCGCCACCGTAAAGTCCAAGCTGATGGAGCAAAGGCAAAAACAACCATATTCCAAACTTACAAGCTTCTCTCACCTCCGATCATATCCATACACCAACCCAGCCGTGTGAACAAAATCCTTCCTATTTAACACGGGCGTCGCTGGCTTCAAATACGCCTGGAAATCCACCCTTGGTCCATTTGCTCGAATCCCCTCCCCCCCGTTCCTGATCGATTCTAGAAATTCACCCTTTTCCATAAATTTCTGGCGTGTTTCGGTCCGGCGGTCGCACAGTTCCGCTGCTCCTAGGTTTGATTTTGGAGCGGTAGCTTGCATCTCCGTGGGTAAAGATTGGATTTTGAGCGGATTTGGGGGGCGTTTCTGCCTGATTCGGGACCTCTCACCTCTGTGAGTGTGAGGTGAGGTCCCGGGGTTGGATTTAGGGGTTGGAGATTTTTTGGTGGTCAATTGAGATTCGGCCGGAGCGAAGATGACGATTGACATGTCCATGCCCGGGAGCTCAGGTCTTCTGAACGCTGTGGGGAAGAGGAACATGAACTTCTTCAGCAACCACTACGTGCTCGCGCTCACGGGCGCCGCAGGAATCGGGGGATTCCTCTTCGGCTACGACACAGGTATAAATTGGTGGAGCTTCTCTTGCAAGTTTTGCTTGAGTCATCGATGACATTAACGGCTGTTGTTAGGAATCTTTTCATTGTAGGAGATGGTAGTTTCTCGTTGGTTATGAGAGTAGGGACTTGATTTGGGCCACTTTATATGAAAACATAGCAGGGTTCTTTTGTAAGATTAGTTTATGTTGAATTTGATGGTTTGGAGTCTCTTTCTTCAGTTAGATATAGACATGATGGTTGAAATATATAAATGTACATTGAAACGGACCTTACTAACAGCAAATGTCGTTTCAGAATAATTTGTTACTCAAAAACTGCATGACGGTGTTTTGTAGTGGAGCTGAGTCAATTTTTTTGGGTGACGCTTTTTGGGCAGCACTAGTTGTACTAAGTAAACACCTGGAATTCTGGAAAGCTTTGAACTTGCTACTGTGATAAGAAAAATAATGTTTGCACTCGTAGCTGAGAATTTTTGTTGTCAGGTGTCATATCTGGAGCCCTTTTGTATATCCGTGATGAATTTCCAGCTATCAGAGACAATTACTTCCTACAGGTTCAGTGTAGTTTATACTGATTACTGTTTGTTATAATATGGTACGTTGGTACTTCCCCCATATATATACTGAGTGTCTGGGTTTGGTTTCTTCCTCAGGAAACTATTGTTAGCATGGCCTTAGTCGGAGCCATGCTTGGAGCTGCTGGGGGTGGTTGGATAAATGATGCATATGGTCGCAAGAAGTCCACTCTTCTTGCTGATTTGATGTTTGCTCTTGGCTCGATTGTCATGTGTGCTGCTGGCGGTCCTTACATTCTAATTCTCGGAAGGCTCCTCGTTGGGTTGGGCGTGGGCGTGGCATCGGTCACGGCACCAGTATACATTGCTGAAGCTGCTCCATCAGAAATTAGGGGAGGTTTGGTGTCGACTAATGTACTTATGATTACTGGTGGCCAATTTTTCTCCTACCTTATCAATCTCAGCTTTACTGAGGTAATACTAAGTCTCCACTCAGGATCCTATATTCAGTCATTCCTTTGAAATAGTTCCCGGCCCAAGTCTCAATTGGAGACAACTAGAAATTAGGGGAACTTGCATCCTATCTTTAAGCTCAGCAAGATAAATATGTGTTTGTTTCAGTTGCATCAAAAGCTCTTATTATCTTGATTAGTGAAATGTGACTTTACATTGTACATAATGCTAGAAACTAAAGACAAAATTCCTTACATGTACTGATACTACTACTAAAGACAAAATTCCTTACATGTACTGATACTACTAAGTACTTAGGTGTGTTGCGCCTGCACAAGAATCATGTAGAAAAGCTTCATCTCACGAGAATATTTTTTCAGCATGGCAAGTTTACGCCCATTCTGTTCTCTTTTTATTATATTTCTACATGGCATTAACATCCTTGTTGGTGCTAGTTAATTGTGTAACACTGTTTACTGTCAATGAACAAGAGTCGGCCTTCCCCTGCCAGCAGCAATGGAATTATTTCCGACAAGGTGTTGTCGGTGCATACCAACTCTGATGTTGGTGAAATGCTCCATCTCTCTGCTTTGGAAGTTCAACTGAACTATGTGCATCGTTGCTTTATATTCCTGTCCAACACACATTTTAACACTGCCTTGCTCTCGTCCTCTACTATTCTTGCCCAGAAACAAAAGCTTGGCACAACAGTGATGTTCATGGCCTATTCCAGTGTTTGTTCATGAACTGCTACACATTTACATACACAGAGGATTAAAATTGATGAGTTTTTTTAAAGAAAATTGATGAGACATTGGAATTGCATGGTTTCTGTTTGTGCTGGAAAGTTGGTGCGAAACATTCATAGATATGGCCAATTGGATTAAGACACTCATCTGCTTTGCAGCTTGAAATGTCATGTAATGTCATTTTGTCACTGTACTTAAGTAAAAAATGTTTGCATTAAGGATAAATAATAATTTGAATATAGTAAGCTCTTTTGCTGAGAGAATTCTGTTTTGAGTTACTCCTAAGCTGTCGATGTTTACTAATATGTTGTGGACTTGTGATAGTAATATGCATGCTACATGGAACAGGTTCCTGGAACATGGCGCTGGATGCTTGGAGTTGCTGCTGTGCCTGCCATTGTACAGTTTGTGCTGATGCTTTTTCTGCCAGAATCTCCCCGTTGGCTTTACTGGAAGGTTATTGCCTTTTGGTTCAGTTATGCATAGTCTCCTTTGATATAATATCCTGTTCTCATCTTAGTTTTTGTTACAGGATGAGAAGGCACAAGCTATTGCTGTCCTCGAGAAGATCTATGACTCTGATCGTTTGGAGGAAGAGGTAGAGCTGCTTGCTTCATCTTCCATGCATGAATTCCAGTCTGACAATACAAGCTATTTGGATGTCTTCAAGTCAAAGGAATTAAGGCTAGCGTTTTTCACTGGAGCTGGTCTTCAGGTGTGTTCAGCCACTGGTTTACTCTGTTACTCATGATCTACTGCTTTCAGTTTCAGTGACGCAGATATTCTAGTACTTAGATACAAGTTCTGCATCTAGATTCAATTAATAGGCAACTGCGTGTCACCTTTTCTAATATTGGCATCAAACTATGCAGGCCTTCCAACAATTCACTGGGATCAACACCGTCATGTATTACAGCCCCACGATAGTCCAGATGGCTGGTTTCACTTCCAACAAGTTGGCCTTGCTCCTTTCCCTCATTGTCGCTGCGATGAACGCTGCTGGGACCATTGTTGGAATCTACCTTATCGACCGTTGTGGCCGCCGCCGTCTGGCCCTTACAAGCTTGTCCGGTGTCGTGATCTCCCTTGTCATCCTCGCCATGGCCTTCATACTGCAGTCATCATCCAGCCTCTGCATGGCCGCTGCTAATGGCACCTGCCAAGGCGCACTAGGCTGGTTCGCGGTGGCAGGCCTCGCCCTGTACATCGCCTTCTTCTCTCCAGGCATGGGCCCGGTCCCGTGGGCCGTGAACTCGGAGATCTACCCCGAGGCATACCGTGGAATGTGTGGGGGCATGTCGGCCACCGTCAACTGGATCTCCAACCTCATCGTGGCGCAGACGTTCCTCTCAATCGTTGGGCTGGTTGGGACCGGCGTGACCTTCCTGATCATCGCCGGAATCGCGGTGCTGGCCTTCATCTTCGTGGCACTGTACGTGCCGGAGACGAAGGGCCTGAGCTTTGAGCAGGTGGAGCAGCTCTGGAAGGAGAAAGCGTGGGGAAGCCGTGGCAACTGCCAAAGCCTTTTGGGTGCTGCGCCGTAGGCTATAGACATTTCTGCACGGATCAAGCATGGCAGCAGCGGCGGCGACAGTTTTAAGATGGCCGCGTTGCGCTTGATCGCCTTTGTCCGGGTAGGAAGGAGGTTCATAAGAAAGGTGGATGCAGATCCAAACTGTACTTTGTGGTGGTAGATTGCAATTCTGTTGCCTGATTGTCTGTAATGGCCGTAGTGCCTAGTGGAAAATGTTCAGTGCTAGTAAAGGATCAGGTCGTGCCGTTACGTTGGGTGGTTGTGCCAGAAGAAGGCCTGTAGACCCACTGCTTTGGGTTATATTTGTACAGCTTTCGGCGCCGAATGTGCCGGAGAGAAGACGAATTCAAATTGTTTCGAAATGGAGAAAAAGTTGCATTACCATTTATCCCCTCCGTTGCCTTGTTCAATCTGCTGACCGGTATGGCCAAATCGTAGTCTTTTTCTGACGGTATCATTTCTGCAGCACTGATTGTTTCCGGCACGGCATCGCGACGACCGACGACGACGACATGGGAAGGCTGAGCAGGCGAGCAGCGCGGTGGAGAGGCTAGAGGAGCTCTCGCCGGGAATCGGGATGTTCTTAAAACTGCGAGATCTTGACGCCGGAACACAACTGCTGCGGTCTGCAGGAACGTCGAGCTGGCGGACGGCCGGGACCTGGGCGATCACGAGTGGCTGGCGTATTGGGCTTCCATGAGTTCCATCCTCAGGGAGGCGAAGGGGCAAGGCTGCGCCGTCCTCGGGGCCATCGGCGCGCGCCGCCGCCGTTAACGCCTTAGACGGCGAGGAGGCGGCGGAATGCGACGACGACCGGGAGGACTCCGAGCTTGGCAGGTTCGTGTGCCGCATGGAGAGCCTGGCTGGGGAAGCGGACTAATTCCCCGGCTTGGCATGCCTGTGCCTGTCGTGCTAGCTGTCGCGTGTCGTATCAAGCAGGTCCTGTATCAAGAAAAAAAAAGTTTGCTGCAGCGTGAGGTTTGCCCGATGTCAGTTACAGAGGAGACACGGCCTGGAATTTTCTTGTCCAGTAGTAGGGGCGGGCCCAGAGCTGGTGCAGGCCAGGCCCCGGGCTGAATATTGCAGCCCCTACGCTTTGACGAGGCCGACTAGCCGCTGAACGGCTTTGACGTCAGTTGCTTGGGCTAAAGCTGGCTTCCTGGGCCTTGTTTTTCTATAGCTGAGATCATATCTTTTTGGGCTAACCAGTGAACACAGCTACACAAGGGAGCACATGGGCTGGACCCAGACTGCAGTCCCAAGCCCAGGCCTTTACTCATGCCTTCTCGCACAATATAACCATTAACCAATATAAAATGTTAAAAACAATATCCATAGACGTTGCCTATTAAAGAAAAAAGAAGGGTCAGTTACATCAATCAAACAATAAAATCTTCAACATTTCTAGCTTTCGCTCGCAACAAGTACATCCAAGCAAAGCAGAGCACGGCACGGACGCGTGCAAGTCCTCAACGCTTTGCCCGTTTTCACCATCCCCCGTGCTACATCCTCATGGCACTTTTATTAAACGTACTAGTATTTTACAGCGTAAAGATAGGCCGGCCGGCTGCTGTCAGTAAATAATAAAATAGCTCATCCAGGGCCAACCATATGGCACTAGAAAATTTCAGACATATTATTAATAGTAAAAAATGATCATATTATCTCTAATTAACTATAGCAGTTGTGATTGAAGACCGTGTTATTTATTTAATTTCTAATATCCTCAATAAATGTAGATACATTGGAATCTGAAAAATAACATCTACCCAAGTATTTGATTGGTCCATACCTTTCTGTATGTCCATTTTTTCATATTTAATATTTCTTTACAATCTAAAAGAATATTTTTATAGGATAAAATTTGAAGAGTACATGAACCGTAATGGACCGTTTCTTTGGGACCGAGAGAATAATGACTAATAGGTGCTGCAGCCGCGTTTGACATTGGCCGCCGGCGACGCGGTACGGCGATCCATACTCAAGTGACTCGATCGATCGCTGACTCGGTCCATCCCGAATCCCAACAACTGGAGCCAGACGGAAGTCCACGCAGGCACCACGAGGTAATGCAAGCGCACACCTGATCTCTGGTCAGGGAGTACAAGACCGAGCCGTAAACTAATCTAATCGGCGCCCGCCCACGGCCCGGCTTGCGCGGGCTATGCGCGGCGTCACCCGTCGAACCGGAGCGCACTGGCATATGCTGGCTGACCACGTGATCGAGAGCCGTGGTGAATCCAAAACTCGAAACAGTAGCGTACTTTATTTACTATGTTAGACGAGTAAGACTTATACAGTCTTTGTCAGCGTCCCCATACTCCTACGCGCATCTCTCGCCTGGTTTTGCCTAGACGAGTCGGAGGTGCTTGGTTTAAGCAATGACGTCCTGTCACGCTAGATGTTTAGATATTAATTAGAAGTATTAAATATAGATTAATAATAAATAAATTTTATAATCTCTAGATTTATTCGCGAGATGAATCTATTAAATCTAATTGGTTTGTGATTAATCGTGATCAGTATGCTACAGTAAACATATGTTAATCATAAATTAATTAGATTTAATAGATTCATCTCGTGAATAAATCCTAGAATTATGCAGTTAGTTTTATAATTAGCTTATGTCTAATCTTTTTAATTAGCATTGAAACATTCGATGTGACGGGTTTAAAATAACCGAGCTACACAGTTTTTAAAAGCATCCTCCGCTCCCACGCGCATCTCTTGTCTGGTTTTGCAGACACAGCTCAGCTCAGAGGGGTATGCCCTGCAGTATGCAGCCAGCCAGAGCTGACTTTTCTCCCAGCGCTGCGAGTACAGCACTCCAGAGGCTCAGAGCATGGCTAATAAGCCAGCCGATGGTTGGCTGAGAACGTCTGCCATATCGTATGTAGCCTACGAATATAACAAACTAGCTGAGAGGTTGGTTGTATTAAATATTAATATTTAATGCTTTGCGTATAAACGGGCGATTGAGAAGGGAGGGAGGTGGGAAGCCAAGCGTCGATCTTATCGCCGCAACCGGCTAGGAACTCGCGGTGTGGTACGTCTCAGCCGGACGAAGAGTTTAGCGTCGGCCGTTTTCTCTCTTTTATTCTCTTAATGCTATATCATCTTTTTTTTTCTTTCGATATGGATTCTATTTAGCCGGCTGCTCAGCCTTATCATACTTGCGAAAAAGCAGGCGATCCGAACAGGCACGACAAGCCAGATGACCACTACTCCCTCACGGTAAAAGGCCACGCGGCGAACGAGTAAGGTCGTCGAGCTAGCGGTCACCGTAGCTGCAGCTCCTGCATGCACCCGAGCCAGCCGTCGCGCGTGCGTCCACGGGGAGCCCGGGCGGCGGGTGAAGGCGCGCGTGCAGGAGCGTGGCCCCCGCGAGATCGTAACGGTCAGCCGGTCACCCCGTGGCCACGGCACGCCGAAGCGCTTCGCCTCGCCGGCCGCGCGCGCAGCCTAGCTAGCCCGGCGCCCACCCGACGCCATCGATCTCTTTTGCTTGTCCCCGTGTACAACAATCAGCTGGGGGCGATATTCAGATGATCTTGGGGATCTTCTGATGCGACGCGGAATAAAAAAAAACCCGACAGTTGACAAAACCAGATTCGGCGTTACTAGTAGTACATCGTAGAGCAAAAGTTAAATAGGGTAGACTGTTTCCGAAAACCAAAACCGAAACCACATGCTAAATTAAGGATCATGCGTTCTAACAAAAATCTAACAAAAACTTGGTGATGGTAATGAGAGCACGGTTCCACCGTTACTACGTCTTCGGAGGCCGCCGTGGTGTGCGAGGGAGGAGGCCGAAGAGTAAAATCAAAATAGATTTCAACGAACCATGATAACACGTCTTTTTTATATAGAGTTATGCAATTTTTTTGTAAATAAACTCAATTTATAAATGATGTAATTTCTAGATATAAAATATAATAATAACTCAACCAATAAGATAAGATAAGACAATACATGAATATAAGGGTGCTATTTGGCAGCGCAACATACTCTAGCTCTAGGCTGGTGGCAACCGTGGCTTTGTGCACATGTATGGTGATTTCAACGCCATGGCATCATCATTAGTTTTGTCACTCACGGTTGGTATGTGATTGTATTTTCCACGTATGTGGCGCGACGCGAGGGTGTGCTCGTCATCCTTGTTAAGTTGTCATATGAAAAGAAAAAAAAGAAATCAAAACCGGTGATTCTGTGATTAACCAAAACCATTAAACCATAGGGTGTAGATCAGGCCGCACATTTCAATTTTTGACTGATTAATTAATTAATCGGCTCTTAGTGTGCAATCCATCCCGTGCCTACTGGACCAGGCCACTCACCTGCATCAGACTAATGTTCGTAAACGTTACCATGATCGAGCCCATCGTGATCAGATGGAGATCGACCGACGCTGGCAATGACACAGACTGAGACAGCCCGGAATGAACTGGTGACCGATACTTCCAAATCAAGGACATGATCATCCAGGGAGTGAGGGAGATCTCAGCTCTTCAACGCCGGCGACGATGGAGGGCTCCATCTCAGCTAATAGTAAGTCTAGGAAGCACAGGAAAGTTTCACGCGCGCACGTCACCATCGTGGTAAGCGCTCGCCCAGGACAGGAGAGAGATACGCGCATGTCCCGGCCGCGCGGCCGATACGCGGCGTCACCCCGGGCGGGAGCGGCGCCCAGGCGCGCGGGCACGATCACCACGTGATCGATCCGGAGCCAACAATTCGAGAGCCCGTCTTCGTGTACAGTGCATTTGTTTATGCGCTGGGATTTCCACTATTTCTTTTCATGTCTCTTTGATTTTTCTTTTAAAAAATAGAGCCATTTGGAGACTAGCCTTAGTTAACCAATTGAATCTAATTAATTACCTTTTCTCCAACCTGTTTTCGTGTGTGTGTGCGTGCGCTCATGAATGAGGTCTCGGTATAAAAACATCAGAGACGGGGGGACTCTGGAGTCTGGAGGAGCCTGTGCTCTTGTCACCCTTGCAGTGACAGAGCATCTCGTAGCATTGAACAGAACCGAGCCAGGTGCTCCGTGCTCGTGTACCAGGAGGCCTGGCTCGAGTTCTTCTCCTTCCTTCCTCCCTCCCACGAAGCCTAGGCTAATTTCTTTTTGAAATAAATAAGCCTAGGCTAAATGGCTGGTGAAGAAGTGTATGTGGACTGGAGAGGGAATGCGGTGGATGAGAGGAGGCACGGAGGCATCAGGGCGACACTGTTCCTCTACGGTATGTAAAGCAACTGTGGCAACCATCTGTGCTAAGATAAAGTTCATGGATGCATGGCTTTATTCAGTGGCCGATCCTGTTTGATTTGGATTGGCTCCTGCTCCTTGCGAAGTGCTGCACGAGTGCTCTGTTTTGTTGTGTCCTTGCGATCTCTTGCAGTGCTTCTCTTCTTCCTTCTGCCTTGATGATCTCATGATCTGCTTCAGGATTTGTCGCTAGCCGTCGGCAGCGTTCTGCACCATTGATTGCATGTGTTGTGTTTGCGAAGTAGAAGAAGCTTGTTTCAGTCATTCGTTGCTGCGTGTTTAGCTTTGGAGTGTAGATGGTTGAGGGTTGAAACTTGAAAGCATGGTCTCACTTCTTTTGTGACAGTGATGTGAGTAAAGGCACGGCATGGTAACTGATCCTGCTACAATGACAAACCCCTAGCGTGCTACAAACTCGAGTTATTTTTTTTTGTTCTTTTCATCCACGCAAATGATGCGGACTGATGGTTGTTGCACTCGCGCACTTCTTGATCTTGTTTGCGAGCTCTGTTCTGTTTGCTCTAACAAAAGCTAAATATGAAATCGAAGACAAATAGAACGCCAAGGTTTCTCTTTTATTTGAACTTGGGGGATATCGGAACAGCCCTTCCTCTTAGAACACGAGAAAGAGGCATTTCATTTTGGCAACTGCCTATTTGACCTCTTCGATTAGTTGTTTAGAGTATCTGACTGGTTTTCATCTGGATCCACAGCTGTAGGAATTGTATGAATCGAAAGTAAAAAAATGGGGACCTACAACACGAGGTATCCAAAGCCAGATAGGAAAATAACCGACAATTTGACCTCGAAAATAACCGACAATTTGACCTCCTCTATTCTTTATCAGTGGTAACTGACATCTTGATCTGTGCTCTGTAGAAGCAGCTGCAAGAGTACACTGACTGCTATAAACTCCAAACTATTGCTCTGTTTGAAGAAGGGTGCATTTGCATCGATGATAAGCTATCACGATAAGATGTAATCCAGTATAAAAGAATTCATCGATTTCCTTTTCAAAACATCCGCAGTAAAACAACATGATTTGCACTGAAAATACACTGTATCACTATACCGTTGGACTAGCCACCAGTTGGCACGTTAAATCAAAATTAGTTCTATTAGAGCCCTTTTAGCTAATGTTATAGATCATATTTTGTGTTATAAGTTTCAGCTATGTGCCAAATTTGACAAGGTTATGTAATTTTCAAACCACGGACATAATTGATTTTAGATAAAGGATAAAACTGGCCTTTTATATCCACGGTGGATATATACGACCAAGGATTACAAGAGCTTTTAGACTCTAAACCTCAAAATAAGAGGTTAAAAGTACAAGAAATAAAGCTCTAACACAAAGAAAGAAAGCTAGAAGACTACACTTCAATATTCTTCTCTGTTCACGTTTCAATCTTGAAATGTTTGATCTCAGCAAAGAATAGTCTTGGTTTCAGAAAAGGTTCAGAATAGTCACATCCTTTTCAAAATGCTGCATGCACAGACAAATCTACCTGAATATGTAGAGATTTGAGAATGTTGGCAAGCCAGCAAAAGACCTCACCTTTCTTGGCTCACGTACAGCTACACTTGGTAACCGGAACTAGTCTTGATTGGTCCAGAACTCTAGATCAGTATTTCTTCCGGAAATTAGATGTTCAGCCTCTTCGAACCAGTTGCAACCAAAAAGTTTGAGCTGAATGTTATGTTTTTTGCAGTTTTATTCATGCTGAGAAGCTGCCCTAGCAGCTCAAACTTCAGTGTGGTGGCCTATTTCCAAGGGACGTTGCATCTGGATATTGTGACCTCATCAACTGTGATCGGTTACCTGGTTGGCACCGTGTTGATATCTGCTGCACTGATGAACTTCATCTCTGATGCATATATTAAGCGAACCACTGCTATATTTGTATTTGGCCCCTGTGTGGTCCTGGTAATTTACCTCTCAATCTAATTCCCTAAAGAAATTTTTTTGAGTCAGTTATACTCCCTCCGTTCCAAAATGTAGGTCCTTTGATATTTCTAGATTCATAGTATTTTCTATGTACCTAGATATATTGTAGGTCTAGGTGCATAGCAAATCTATAAGTTAAAACGATCTACATTTTGGAATGGAGGGAATATCTTTTTTAACTGCTCCCTCCGTTCCAAATTGTAGGTCGTTTTGGCAAATCTAGATACATAGATTTTGCTATGCATCTAGATATAGGGTTTAGGGTTTAGGGTTTAGGGTTTTAGGGTATTGTTTTTATCAAACAAAATCATTTCTATTTTGGCTGCAATGTGCAAGTAGAGCTACCGAAGCAAAAGCATAGCACGTTGATTCAGCTTCTTCTTTTAGGCTATGCCATAACAATACAAGATAGACATAATTTAGTAGTTTGTTTCATAAAAATGCTTTACTATACGCAATAGTAATAGCTCTTAGAACATTTTTTTTCTTTCCAAATTGGAAACCAGAAGTTGAAAACTGCCAAATTATAAACATTTTCTGTTGGATGATGCAGGGTTATATGTTGCTAGCACTGCAAGCTCATTTTCCTTCACTTCATCCTGAAACTTGCGAGATAAAGAAAGAACTAAACAACTGTAAGCCAGCTAAAGGTTGGAACTTGATATTGCTCTACATGAGCTTACTATTGTTCGCTGTTGGTGAGGGCTGCATGCGTTCTTGCATACCATCCCTTGGTGGAGATCAGTTCAGCAATGATGACCCAAAAAAATCACAGCTCAAGAGTATGTTCTTGATCTGGCTCAAGTTTGCAAATTCTCTAGGAGCAATAATTGGCTTGGTCTTCTTGGTGTGGATTGAGAATAACTTGGGTTGGAACATTGGATTTATGATATGTGCTCTTGTTGTTCTTGTAGGGCTGCTTGTGGCAGCCAGTGGAATGCCTTTCTATCGAATGCAGAAGCCTATCGGAAGTCCTCTAACTAGAACATTGGAGGTAAAAGTTCCTGCAGCACTTGTCATATGGAATATACACCTGTTGTTGTGATTCGTATACTTGTTAAATTCCAATCAATAAATATAAAAGGTTTCAATATGTGATTACTTTGCCTTCAATGCTTAATGCTGAAAGATTATTGTATCCTATTCATAAAGTTTAAATATATAGCAGATAATTACTCAAAAGCAATAAAGGAACTTAGACCTTTTCGGTGTATGAATAAAAAAATAAAATAAAATTTATTATCAAGATCAGCTGGTTTGTAAGAATTCAAGATAAAAGGGGGAAAAAACCTGACTTACGGAGGTTCTTGAGTTCTGACCCTGGTACCACCTCTACAGGTTCTTGTCATTTCATCAAAGAAGAGGCAAGCCATTGTAGATGTTATGGAGCTGCAAGAAACCGGCAGAGCAGACTGCATCCAAAAATCTGGGTAAGCTCCTCACTGATCACATTTCCCTGGAAACTTACTCACTTAACAAAGAGTTACGTTTATTTGTATCCCAATCATTATCTCCAGGAAACGATTGTTGGACAAATCCTAGATACATGGTGGTGATAACAGCTCGATTTCATTTTGCAGCATTACTCAAGTTGATGAAACAAAGGCTATCACCCGAATGCTTCCAATCTTTATCAGCTGCTTGGTAATCTACTTGCCATTCACGCTGTTGATGACATTAACCATACAAGTTGGCAGCACAATGGACAGAGGGGTAGGAACAATCCAGATACCTTCTGCCTCTCTCATAGCAATCCCAACAGCATTCCATGTGCTGATGCAGCCATGCTACAGCCAAATCTTGACACCTCTGCTGAGAACAACCATAGGCCACGATTGCAGTATCACCCCACTGCAGCGTATTGGTGCTGGTTCAGTTTGTGGGACAACAGCGGCATGCATCGCCACATTGGTGGAGGTAAAAAGAATGACTATTGTGGAGCAGCACGGGTTAACATTGACAGGAACCGCTGTGCCAATGTCTGTCTTCTGGCTGGTGATCCAGTTCTTCCTGCTAAGTATCATGGATGCAGCATCCTTCGGTGGATTGGTTGAGTTCATCAAGAGTGAGGCGCCTCCAACAATGAAGCCGATCGCACCAGCAGTGCAGTCTTTTCTGGCTGGACTGGCTGCCTGGTCATGTTGCGCCTTCATTCAGCTCGTGAACAGAGCGACAAGGCATGGAGACGGCGGTAGAGGATGGCTGGATGGAACAAGCTTCAACAGAACACGCCTTGATCACTTCTTCCTGTTACTGGCAATCTTCGAGCTGGTGGCATTGATCAATTACACTTTCTGGGCCAGGCGATACACGAGGAAGCTGCAACGCGTCAGAACTGTCGGATTAGACGAGGACAACTCAAGAAATTAAACTAAACAGCCAAACAGTATCAGTGCAGTAGATAGGAGCAGGTCGTAAAGACCACAATTTTGATGAAAATTTATTGTAATGAGATCATAGACAATATATAGACTGTGGATCCGCGAAATTCGACAATATGTGTCAACCAAATAGCAGGTCAGCAGCAGGAGTTATCTAATCAATGTGCGAAATTTTCTGCAGATGCAAACAATTGCAAGTGCAGAATCCCATCAAGCAATCATTTTCCATAACCCTTTTTCAATCACCATTTGCAGAAAATAGAAAGACCAAATTCTTTTGTGGTAACCACCTTGCAAGGGTGCCAGGATCTGACCACATTCGAAGGGAAAGAAAATGCATAAGGATCCCTGCTTTACCTCTCATGGCGGAGTTTGCCATCGTAAAATGCAGTCGCGGTAGCGAGCGGCAGACTGGGAGGGGCGCTCGCAGTTGGTTACCAACCAACTATGCTGCCATTCCTGGCCACGCGAGCTCGAGCGCGCGGCTGCTCCCTCTACTCGGGTTCGTCGAATCGAGCCGGCGTGCCTCCACTCCTCTGTGCTAGCTGCAGAAGTAGGGGAGCAGAGAGCTGGTGCTAGCGCCTGAACGGTATGGGATTTTTCGGTTCCGCCGGCTGGAGAGGACGGCGGCGGCGGCGGGCGGATCGAAGGACGAGACTATCCCAGCCCAAACCAGGGGTCCATCTGCAAATATTCGGATCGTGATTATTAATTGCGATCCGAACCAGGGGTCTTTATGAAAAAATTGAGGGTTCATCTGTAAATATTCTGATCACGATTATTAATCGCAATCCGAACCAGGGGGCTATATGAAAAAATTTAGGGTTCATTTGTAAATATTCGGATCGTGATTAATAATCACGATCCAAACCAGGGGCTGTACAGAAAACTCAGGGTATATTTATAAATATTTGGATCGTGATTAATAATCGCGATTCAAAAAAGAATTCTTTTTGTAAAACTGAAGGGGGCCATATGCAAATATTTGGATCGCGATCCGAATGAGGGGCCTTTTTGAAAAATATTGAGGTCGGCTACATTGCAACCGGTGAGGTCGCCGGCGGCCGCCGCGGTGCATCCAACGGAGGTATCCTCCGGATCCCCCAAGCGCTGCCTCCGCTTACGGTCCGATCTGCTCTGTAAATGCTGAGGCAGGTAGCGGCGGCGGCGCGTCGAGAGCGCGCGTTGCGCAGACACAGGAGGGCGCGTAGAAGGCACCTACCGGCTACAGCTCGCCGAACAGCGACGCGGCGCTCGCAGATTCCGGTGGCGTGGCTCCATCATTACAAAGCAGGTCACAGGGTCACAGCTCATTCTGAAACTGAGCGGATCATTCCCTGACCCTTTTCTTTTCTAATTTCTTTCTTTTATTGTTCGTCTTGAGCAACAAGAACTGCAGAAATTCTGGATGCCATACGCTGGTCCGCATCCACCTTCGCGCTGCTTACCCTTCCTGGCACGTGCGCTGCTCTATTCAGCCGTACCAGAACTCCACAAGAGCGGCCGTGATGGCCGTGCGAGCCAAGAGCCAGAGCCGGCAATGCATCAGCTTCGGGTTCCTCCGTCAGGAATGGTGGTGGCTGACCGCCGCCACTGGAGATGCTGCTCCCGAGTCCCAGTCATTGCTTCCTCGCGTCACCCTTTTGCCTGCCTGCACATTGTCCAAAATGTGTATGTGTTTCTCAATCTGCAGATCAAATTTTATTTGATTTATTCCTCCAGTGTGTATGCAATAACTGAAGAGGATATTAAATATAACATGCCAACCTAGAACCTGAAACTGTTGATGGACTATTTTGAACTTACTTCACGCAGCGATGATGAATTAAGGCAATTGTACCTACTACCGGATAAGTTCAGTTACACAGCGTATGTGTGGAAATTGATTTTATGCAGCCTATTCTGCTGGGAGATGATTTATTCAGCAGCCAGCTAACAACAGATCTTGCATCCAAGAATTATCTACTCAGGTACTAGTAATGGCGATACTTGTACTAAATCCCTATTTTCTGATTGCTAGAGGTGTCTCTTTCTGACACAATTTGCATTTGTTCTTGTCCGTGATTAATTATTTGCTAGGCTTTGTCTTTTAGAAAAATTGTTCTGGGACACGAGTTGTCTTTTCTGTTGTACTGTTGTACACATTTGTTATCTTGCTTTCAGACATCAGCTTTTCATGTACAAGTTTTAGTTGCTCAGAACGATCAGCAATTTGACAGTTCAATTCCAAAACATCAAATTCAGTATTTTTGGCATGCCGAAATCAAGATCTGCTATACTGTAGTACTTACAGACCCCTCTTATAGTAAAAATTTCTCGTATTTTTGCCCCTTGATGTTAAGAATGCTTGTTTTAGTGTGATTGCTTGTCGTAATGCCCAAATTGCAGTCAGCAGGAAGTAGTTGAGTGATTAACTTTAATGGTAGTTGGTATCTCACGGGCCTGCAATAGCAATTGTATAAAATAGGCAGAATCTTTGATTGATCATGTTGTTACTATCAGTCTATCACCCTTTTGATTTTGAATGTCCATCTGCTTATCTATATAGTTTTATATCCCTCTTGTCTGTGATAGATGCAAGGCTAACAGTAATCAAGAGAGAGAAGACAAACTTTCAGGCAGTACCATGTCATTTAGAGGCTCTGTAGACTGGAGAGGAGACCCCAACTAAGAAGATATGTTATTGGAGTCAGAGCATTATGCTCCAAGTCTCCATATGCTGAGTTCCTTGTTTTTATCTATCTTTCCCCAAATATGTGTATAGTCATGAAAAAGTATCCATCACCTTACCATAAACCTTATTGGAACTGAATCCATGCCATTACCATGAACTAAGGTAACTGTAACTCTGTAGCAAGAAACTCATTTATGCTGGCTTAGTGTTGGGAGAAGAGTTTATGCAGTTTATTTCTTCTGGTTTTATTTCAGGGCTTCTCTGCTCAGGTATGGTGATGGTTGCATTTTGACTTTTTTGCTTATTACTGGTATTGTGTCATTCTAGCACATCTGGTAATTGTGCTTGTCCACGACTAGTTATTTGTTAGGTTTCCGTCTTCTAAACAATGTGATTTGCAGGACTTGTATGTCTCTTCTGATTCCAATATACCTATATATCCTGCTTCTTTCAGACGTAAGCATTTCCTGTTCATAAGTTATTAAGTTGCACTGCTATGCAGAGGAACTTCGCTTTCAATGCTCAACTAATTGATTATTGACATTTAAACTACAAACATCACACTCAGAATGAAGGAATGCTGATAGCAATGCTTGCTTTTTTCCCTCTCTTTTTTTACTTACAGACATCTTCCATTTTCCATGCCCTGGTTATTTTTTTATTATATGTTATGCTTGTTGTAGTGCCTAAATTTCAGTCAGTAGGAAGTAGGAGCAATGGAAGTCAACTTAATGTTGATAGTTGGTACCATACGGGCTTGAGTAGCAATGGCATAAAATAAGCTGAATCTTTGGTTCATCAACCACTCACTTTGAGTTTTAATATCCAGACCATCTGTTTACTTATACTATACCCCTCTTGTTTGCTAGGGATGCATTGGGCGGACAGTAATCAAGAGGGAGAAGAAAGTTTTCTGTAGTACCATGGCGATTGGTGGTTTTGTGGACTGGAGAGGAAACCCCATCAAGAGAAAGGTGCACGGAGGGGTCAGGGCAGCATGGTTTATGTACTGTAAGTCTCTACACACTAAGTTCCATGTATAATCTATCTTCCTGAATTACATTTTAGTCATTTACAGACATGCATCCTGGATGAAATGTATTCTTATTTTCAAACTTCCTCTCCTCCACATTTTCCCCCTTACAGTCCTGACAGTTGCAACAAACATGGTGAATGTCCCAATTTTGCTGAATTTAGTCACCTATCTCCGAGGAACAATGCATATGGGAGTATCGGGCTCAGCGACCACAGTCACTAATTTTGTTGGTGCCACATCTGGATTTTCTTTGATAGGAGCTTTCCTCTCAGATTCTTATATCACTCGTTCTAAAACTATACTTCTGTTTGGTCCATTGGAGTTTCTGGTAATTTTTTTCTTGGTCTTTTCGACCAACTACAGCCTACAAAGATATTTTGCATTTTCTGTTGCTTTACTAAATGTGAACCTACCAATAGTAGAGAACACAGTTATAGTTTCAATTAGATAATTGAATAAAGAACTTCAGTATCTTAAGATTGATTTTGAAAAGGGCTACCCGAATTACTTTAAATTGTGGATGAAGGTTTCTACCTTTTTTTTATTTGAGAAAGGTATTCTTGATTCCTTTAACAGAAGCCACACAATTTTACAGCTAGTTCAGACCAGCCAGGAAAACAACTGAATGTTGCATAGTCGTACATGCTACTACTGCATCTGCAACAAACTATACCAGAACAAAATCTATATAGTATCCAGTATTTTCTACCAAAAGCAGAAATGCCATGCTAATGAGATTCCAGAAATTGACACCCAGCGCCATTTTTTCTGCCGAAAATCATCAGCTAATCCTCTCCTTACAGTCAGACTGCCCTCTTCTTGTATGGAACAGCTCAATCGCCACTTGGCATAGAAAATGGCCACACAATATTCAATTTTGCATGAGTTGCTTTTATTTTGCTATAGATATGCTTGTTAGGATCTGATCTGACTAATACTGATGCAAACTATATCTGAAACTGAAGTTTTTGAAGTACTTTACAAACGCTCAAATGTAGGTAATTATAAACATGTAAATTTCAGGCCATCTGGCTATGTGGGAATGGTAATTGATTTACCTTACTAAAACATTGATAGGCTTCAAATCTATTTGGGAAACAGGTTGAAACTTAAAACACACTGGGAGCCTGCCCTGTTTTATTAAATTCAATTCATGACAAGTAAAGAATACCTGCTCTGGCAGTCTTGACTGTAAAGTCCACTTAATTCAGATAGAAGCTGCAAATAGTTTCAACAACAACAATAACAAAAGCAAAGCCTTTTATTCCAATCATGTTGGGTTAGGCTAGAGATGAAACACAACACGAGCCACAAAACAAAGGGTAAAAAAGCAAAAAGAAGTATCAGAAATAGTAATAATAGTAAAGAGGATGGATAGCCTAGGTCTTGGTTCCGGCATGTCAATTGCTAATTTCAGTGTGATCCTATCCAAAGCTAGCTCTCTAGGTATTTCCAAACATTTTAACTGGTCTATATTGTAAATTTTTGCTACCCATATTCACTGTCAGCTTTGAAAAGCCACTCAAACAGTAGTACCACATTCAATGAGCTTCGAGTTGTAAAGTTGGATTTGTTATTGATCAAACAGGACTGGTAACAGTTATTTTTATGCACCCTTTCTTGAGAACTATGTATGTATTATTCAGATTAAACAATCACTTGTGCAGGGCTATGGATTGCTTGCACTGCAAGCCCACGTTCCATCACTCCATCCACCACCTTGCAACATTGAAGCTGAACTCAGTAACTGCAAAGAGGTCCGTGGCTGGAACGCTACACTATTTTATACAGCCTTGTATATCAGTGCATTTGGTGAAGGTTGCATGCGTGCTTGCTTGCCATCCCTCGGAGCAAATCAGTTTGACCATGAAGATCTCTCTGAGTCCCGCCAACAGTCCAGCTTCTTTAACTGGTTCACCTTTGGGATCTCCTTTGGAGGTTTTGTGGGGCTAATTTTCATGGTGTGGCTTGCGAACTACAAGGGGTGGGACATAGGACTTGGCTTGTCTGCCATCCTAATTCTGCTTGGGTTGCTTGTGGTCGCAGCTGGCCTCCCTTTCTACCGCAACCAAGTACCTGAAGGAAGCCCTCTAACTCGAATCCTGCAGGTTGTGCTCTTTCCTAGCTTGGAACAGAAAATCTGACCTCAATAATCAACAAGTGTGTTTTAAATGTTGATTATCTACAATCTTGCCTCTCCAGGTTCTTGTGGTTGCATTCAGAAACAGGAGGTTTGAGCTGTGTGAGGAGCTGGAAGAAGCACAGGAAAGCAGTGCTGAGCGAGGCTCTACTAAAGTACTCTCCCAAACAAATAGCCTCAAGTAAGATTCAGAGAATCACATACAATTTTCGTTGTAGATTACTAGACATAGGGAGCCTTGCCTTGTTTCTGGTGTTGCCTATTATAAAATATTCCATGCATCCTTCCAGATTCCTCGATAAAGCCTGCATTAACCATGGCAATGAAGGAGCCTGGTCACTCTGCAGTATGACGAAGGTGGAAGAGACAAAGATTGTGCTCCGAATGCTTCCTCTGTTTGTCAGCTCCATGATTGGATATGTATCGAACCCTATCATCTTCACATTCACCGTGCAGCAAGGTGGCATGACAAACACAAGGCTGGGCAAGATCCATGTTTCCCCTGCAACACTCTTCATCATTCCCATCACATTCCAAATGGTAATGCTTGCAATCTATGACCGGTTCATAGTGCCATTCTTGCGCAAGCGCACAGGCTATTCCAATGGCATCACTCATTTGCAGCGGATTGGAATAGGCTTTGCCTCCATGGTTCTTGCATCGATAATCGCAGCAGTTGTTGAGAGAAAGAGAAAGGAAGATGCAGTGCAGATGTCCCTGTTCTGGCTTGTGCCTCAGTTCTTCCTTCTGGGCGTATCGGATGTCACGTCATTTCCTGGGCTCCTTGAGTTCTTCAACAGTGAGGCGCCTCGGGGCATGAAGTCCATCGCAACAGCATTGTTCTGGTGTGAGATAGGTCTTGCATCGTTGCTGGCCACCTTCCTGGTGCAAGTGGTGAACAGAGCCACGAGGCATGGGCACAAGGGAGGGTGGCTCGAGGGAACGAGCTTGAACAACAGCCATCTTGACCTGTTCTACTGGGTTGTGGCTGTTGTTGGATTACTTGGATTCGTTAACTACCTGTACTGGGCAAAGAAGTATGTCTACCATCAGGATCCACGCATCATCGATGAGCCATCGGTTGATCAAGATTCACCTTAAACTGCTGCACTAGAACCATCCTTTACTACAGAAAGGTGAAGCGAGAGTCTCGTTAATGTGCCACTTCTGAGCTGGAAAGTAGTGTCTCAATTTCATCCACGAGATTTCACGGTAATTTAGGCGTTTATGAAATTGTCATTTAATTCGTAATGGAAATGGGGTTAGCCTCGGTTCGAAAAAAATGAAATTGTCATTTAAAAAGGCAATCGCCTCTGTTTGTAATAGATAAATGTAACTGGGTGTTTCTCCATGGCATGTTTGTAATACATAAATGTTAAAAATATGCCAGATCTGTATAGCCCTGTCAGCTTGGATATGTATGTATCATCATCACTGGCAGTGGCTCACCATGAAATGAATTGTCTATGGACATCATGGTTCATATCATCATCAGGCACCGTTGTGCCGCACGTCCATGTTCTTGGCTGGTGGTCAGTTTGTTACTGCTAAGCATCCTGATAATATACACAGCATCCTTCAGTGGCCTAATTTTAGGTTCTGATTTTTCTTGTTTTCTTTTTCTTTCTTTTTTTGTAAGGGCAGAAGCTCTGCCATTCATTGGAAGTGAGAAGAAGAGAATTACAACACCAGACCTGCATGGAAGTGAAACACCATTGCCAAGCCCGGGACTGCATCTGGAAACAGATTGAGTTCATCAAGAGCGAGGCGAGATCATATAACAGAACCGATCGCACCAGCAGCTGGACTGGTAAGCGTGCGGCTCCTTTAAACTCAAAGAACGGTGTGACAAAGCGTCGAGACAGTGACAGAGGATGGTTGGAATAATGGAATTCAAGGACCAAACTCTCAACAGAACACGCCCGGGTCGCTTCTTCTTGTTGCTGCCAGCTTTCGAGCTGCCGAACCTGATGGCGTTGATCGACTACACTTTCTGGGCCAGGAGATCTGCCAGGAAGCAAGCAACAGCACATCAATAATAATATAATATCGGATTAGACGGCGACAATGCAGAAAATTGAGCAGCCAAACAGTGTTCAGCAGATCGATCATAAAGATCACGGAATTTCTATGATCTTTTTATACTTTGTCGACGGATACTAGATAGGAGCACACTGTATTGATCATGTAGTGCAACCGAGAAATATCTTCGATCTTCATCGATCAACAGCAGTTTGGCAGCCCGGCCGTCATCTGTCCAACATCGCATAGATGTTGATGTTCTCATCAGATGCAGCAGCAATCGTTATCTTGCAGTGCATAAATGTGCCCTCCCATCAACATCAAGTGATCACTTCTTCAAACCCTTTTACTACTAATCAACAGTTGCAGAGAATGAAAAGGACGTCAAATGAAGACTCTTCCCCCACTGGGCGTGGGCCGGCGGCGCTAGGAGCAACAAAGATAAGCTTCGTGATTGGGCAAGTGGTCAGAGGCGAGATAGAGCCATCGCATTCCTGAGCTTCCAGGTTGTTACCCGAGTAGCCGCCGCCCGGAAGGAGTCGTCGAGGCCTCCAACGTCGGTGTCGCGGACGGCCAGATCAGCGACGGCGCCGGTGGTGGAGGAAGATGGAATCACGAAACAACCGTACGGGTGTTGAGTGGGCGAGCTTGTCGCGATGGGTCACCGGCGGCCGCGGAGGATGGAGGTGGACGAAGACGGCGGCGGTGGAGGCAGGCACTCCGCGTGGATTTTTGTCGAGCGCCCCCTTCGCCGCCGCGGCGGCTGCCGTGGCCGTGGAGCCACTACCCGTCGGAACTTCTGAGCGAGACCCAACCGAAACAAGGGGGTATAGGGTGGTTTTTGTAAAATATCGGAGTCGCGATTAATAATCGCGATTCAAAATAGGGTGGTTTTTGTAAAATATTGGATCGAGATTAATAATCGCGATCCAAAATAGGGGCTATTCGTAAATTATTAGGGGGTTAAATGTAAAATTCTGGATCGCAGTTAAGGCCCCAATATGTAAATACTTAGAGGATTTCCGTGGCCGCCGACGGCGCACCCCCGCCGCATAGCCGCCGTGAACCCCATGCGGCCACGCCCGTTTCCACGGCGCCACCATACATCCTGCGCGCTGTGCAGCCACCTTCGCCACGGCGCCGGTGCGCCTCTACCTCCGGCTTCAGCTCCTTTGTAGCATGTGCGTGGCGAGCCATACCGGATGGATTCTGGCGAGGGCCGTGCTCGCCCACATCCGGCGCGCCGGCGTCCTTTTCGTTTTCTCCGTCACAAACGGCGGGTAGTCGGTCGCCACCGCTGGAGATGCTGCTCCCGGACACACCTTTCAGCTTTCACCCCTGCCTGCCTGCGGAGAGAATGGACGAATCAAGTTTGCAGACAGGTTATTGTGTACTGTATTTCTCAATCAGTAGATCAATTTTATCTGGGTTCTCCCTCCAATGTCTGCAATGAATGCAGATGGTAATGAAATGCAAACCCAGCATGAATTCTGCAAATTTGGATATTGCATAAAGTGAGAATTTGGATAAGAGGCGTCTTCGTTATACTCTTTTTTGTGTGTGTGTGAACTGTATCTATTAGGTACCTATAACGTGAAATACCTGATTTCCCTGGAAACCTCCTAGTTTCTGTACTCGGTAGTGTACAATAACACTGGAAATTCATGATGTATGGCCTGCACTGCTACCCAATTACCCAAGTGAGGGTGGCAGCTAGTATTATTCGGAATTTCGGATGCTTATCCTTAGCATGTCAGTGCACACAAAATCAGATAGCACATGGGCGGTTTAGTCAACAGTGGCTGCATGTCTTAACTATATGTCTTCTGACTTCTGAGGGTATTCGAATATCTCATCAATTATGGTAAGGAGGTGATGGTGACAGCAGCAGTTGTGACGAAACCTGCTTTGGTTTCTGCTTTTGTACAATTTCTATTCGTTCTTATTTTTTTACTTATGCTGGCAAGTCAGAATACCTGTAAGAACACTTTCCTTCTTACTACCTATATTTCCTAGAAATTGGTGACCCTTAGGTCTCTTAGAAATTGGAAAGGTGATTTCATTTCATACTTAAGTGATAGAAATCGGCTTTTCAGATGACTGTTACTAAAAACAGCACTTTCGCAGTCAACTGACAAAATATTGCACCCACAAATGATGGCGTCCTGAATACAATTCCTACTATATATTATTAATATTACTTTCCGAGCTCTCTAGTGGTACATGTCCTGCTTAATGTGAACGTGTTGTAGTGTCCAAATTTCAGTCAGCAGCAGCTAGGAACATTAGAAGTCAACTTTAGTATGTTGGTGTTTAGACTATCAGGGGTTGTGATAGGAATGGAGCAGAACAGGCAAAGAAGAAAACACTTTGATTGGCCAAGTTGTTGCTATCACGGTATCACCTCTTGATTTGAATGCCCATCGGTTTATTTATACCCCTCTCATATTTAGGGGACTCAGCAGGGAGCCAGTAATCAAGAGGGAGAAGGCAAAATCTTGATAAGTACCATGTCAATTATAGGTTTTGTGGACTGGAGAGGAAACCCCATCAGTAGAGGGGTGCATGGAGGAGTCAATGCAGCATGGTTTATATACTGTAAGTGTCTATATGCTATTCCTTGTTGCATCTATCTTCCCTGACATGTTTCCTGGATGAAAGTTTCTAATTTTCAAGCTTCGTTTCCTCCACTTTTTTCTTCCTTGCAGTTCTGACAGTTGTGGCAAACATCGTGAATGTCCCAAATATGCTGAATATGGTCACCTATATCCATGGAACAATGCATATGGGAGTTTCGAGCTCTGCAACAACAGTCACTAATGTCCTTGGTGCCACATCTGGGTTCGCTATGATAGGGGCTTTCCTCTCTGATTCCTACATCACTCGTTCAACAACTATACTTCTCTTTGGTCCATTGGAGTTTCTGGTATTCACTCGTCTACAGCCTACAGGAATTTTTCATGTTCTGTTGCTATCGCTAAATGTGAACTAACGATTGTAGAGAATTTGTGTGACATTTCATAGTTTTGTCAATTTAGATGAGTGAATGAAAAAAAAGATATGCTAGATTACTACCAAAGTTTACTAGCAACATGGATTCAATTTTTGCATTAAGTTGCTTTTATATAGTATAATTATGATTCTCAGGATCTGGTCTGGTTGATGTTAAGGTTAACTGTTGAAAGTTTGCACAAGTGCTGCTGAAGCACCTTGCCAGAGCTCATTTCTAGTTGGGTATACATGTAAACCAATTCCAGGAGTCTGGTTAGGTAGGAACAGCCTTGAAGATTACATAACATCAACAGTGATTGGCTTAAAATGTATTAAATTAACAGATCATATGTAAAACTTTGACTTACTTTGTCTCGTTTTGTTACATTTCAATTCATAAAGCATGCCTACTCCATGGTAATCTTGCTGCAAAGTCCACTTAATTCAGTTTCAAAAGAAATGGATCTGTATTCAGGTGTAAAGGAAAAGTTGGCATATCCATTTTTTACCCTTAGCTAAGTAAAACCAGCACTAACAATTTAACATCCTCCTGCTATTTTACTAAAAACTGATACCGCACAAGGATCTTCTGAAAGCCACTAAAAGAGTAGCCCCTGAATTTAGGGAAACTTTGGTTGTAATTTTGACCAGTCCATAAGCAAATGTGCACACGTTGACCATTTCTTACCTTTATCCACTGTAATTGCTATTGTGATAAACATGCAATTCTGCAGGGCTATGGACTGCTTGCACTGCAAGCCTACCTTCCTTCACTCCGTCCACCTGCTTGCAATATTGAAGCAGAAGCAAGTAACTGCAAAGAAGTCCATGGCTGGAATGCCACCCTGCTGTATGCAGCGTTGTATATCAGCGCACTTGGTGATGGTTGTATGCGTGCATGCATGCCATCCCTCGGAGCAGATCAATTTGACCATGAAGATCCCTCTGAGTCGCACCAGCAATCCAGCTTCTTTAATTGGTACACCTTTGGGATATCCTTTGGAGGTTTTATAGGGCTAATTCTCATAGTGTGGCTTCAAAACGACAAGGGGTGGGACATTGGATTTGGCGTGTGTTCCATCCTAATTCTGCTTGGGTTGCTTGTGTTTGCTCTTGGTCTCCCTTTCTACCGCAACCAAATACCTGAAGGAAGCCCTCTAACTCGAATACTGCAGGTTGTGCTCCTTCCTATTTTATTTAGACCGTAAATTTTTCTCTCAATTATCGAGAAATGTGTTGTGAATATTGATTAGCTGCAATCTTGCCTCTCCAGGTTCTTGTGGTCGCATTCAGAAAGAGGAGCCTTGAGCTTCCAGAGAAACTGGAAGAGGCGCAAGAAAGGAGTGCTGAGCCAGACTTTATTGAAGTACTCCCTGAAACAAATAGCTTGAAGTAAGATTGAGAGAAACACAAACCATTTTCTGTGCAGCCTACTAGTTATGAAGAGTGGAGAGCGTTACCTTGTTTCTCGATTGCCTAGTATAAACTATGTCATGCATTTTGTCAGATTCCTGGACAAAGCCTGCATCAACCGTGGGAAAGATGGAGCCTGGTCACTTTGCGGTACTACGAAGGTGGAGGAGACTAAGATCGTACTCCGTGTGCTTCCTCTGTTCATCAGCTCAATGATTGGATACGTATCAAACCCGATCCTCTTCACATTCACCGTGCAGCAAGGTGGCATCACAAACACAAGGCTGGGCAAGATCCGTGTTCCCCCCGCTATACTTTTCATCATCCCCATCATATTCCAGATGGTAATGCTTCCCATCTATGATCAGTTCCTTGTGCCGTTCTTGCGCAAGCGCACGGGCTATGCCAGTGGCATCACTCATTTGCAGCGTGTCGGCATAGGCTTCGCCTCCATCATACTTGCATCAGTCATCGCAGCAGTTGTTGAGAGGAAGAGAAAGGAGGCTGCAGTGCAGATGTCCCTGTTTTGGCTCACGCCTCAGTTTTTCTTGCTGGGTGTGTCAGACGTGACATCCTTTCCCGGGCTCCTCGAGTTCTTCAACAGCGAGGCACCACGAGGCATGAAGTCAATCGCAGCTGCCTTGTTCTGGGGTGTCCTAGGGCTCTCGTCATTGCTAGCCACTTTCCTGGTGCAAATAGTGAATAGGGTCACAAGGCATGGGCGCCGTGGAGGGTGGCTGGAGGCTGCAAGCTTGAACAACAGCCGTCTTGATCTGTTTTACTGGGTTGTGGCTGTTGTCGGATTGCTTGCCTTCTTGAACTACCTGTACTGGGCCAAGAGGTATGTCTACCGGCACGATCCACGCATCGTCACTAATCAACTATCGGTCAATCAGGGTTCACTTTGAAACATCACAAGATGCGCACTCAGATCATCCTTCAGTTCAGCAAAGGCAGGATATTTATGCTCTGGTTTACCATGCCATGGATTAGTCTGTTTCTCTGTTCTGAATTCTGATCCCTGATTGTATGCAGCTAATTGGCTGGATATCATCCGTGATACTTACCAATAGTTACATGTGTGAAAACCTCATCATCAAAGGAGATGTTCATATAGTTTATATTGTGGAAGTGCCGAAGTGGGTGTTTCTCTGTGACTGAAAGCTTCAGATACACAATTATGTCAAATTACTATAAAAAATATGTGAAATTGGTAAGATCTGGCATGCCAGCTTGAATTTATTGTGTAATTAAGCTACCCCTGTAGAAAATAAGGTTCGCCACAAATGGATTTTCAGTGTATGTTCTGCAGAGTAATGTCAGCGCGGCCATCCATTCTTTTCTTTGAAGTAATCAAGGAAGATTCATCAGGCAGTAGCAGATTGGCAGCACCAATGTGCCCCATAGTGATGTTCTCCACGACGCCGGCATTCAGCAATCCATCTCTTCAAGCAGATGCAGGCATTCCGCACCCTGCAATGCCCAAACTGTCATCCTCCCTTTAAGCGACTCTCCAAACCCTTCTTTGATCGCCATTTGTGATTGACCAGGGCCATTTTCTTCGAGTTTCCGGATTGCTGCCATTGCAGCCTTCCGCTAAGGGTCCCTGACGCCTCCGCCGTCATTTGAGAGATTGCTGGGAGTGCGTCTTAGGCTATCACTTAAGTCTACGGATTCATTTATGTATAAAAGATGCTGAGTTAGGGGTCTTTGTTTGTGAGGTTTAGGGACTTAGTTGCAGCATTCAGGGATCTGTTTGTAAGCTTCAGGGACTTCTTTGTTAATTCCAGAAACCTTCTTGTAATATCTAACCCTACCAATGGAATAATTATAAACAACCGTCTCCTCCTCCCTGTAAAGGTGTGTTTGGTTGGGGAGCCAACTTAGATGGAATGGCTCTATTCCAATTTCTGATAATAGAGTCGCTCCGTTCTACTTTGGTAAGCAGAACGGAACCGCTCCATTTTTGTTTGGTTGGAGAGTGCGCTAAAGTAGAACCATTACATTCTGTGTTTGGCTGGAGAGCCAGGTGAGTGTGGTTACCTCCTCCTTTGTTGGGTGAGTTTACCACCATATTTCAGTTAAAATGCACCATAATTAACTAAGTTTCAACATGATATAATATGCAATATAATTAATTGAGTTTCAACATGACATAATATGTAGAATTAATACCAAGTGCATTGTGTAAGGACACAGGCAAAAGTACAACGCATGCATAAGTTCAAATCAACCGAAATAACTAGACTAACCAACAACATAAGGGCCACACATCAACCACAGCCCAACATCTTTCCGCATCAGCTGGTTGATAATTTTACCATCTATGCGACTATGCGCCACAACTTTCTCACCCTAAACTTCGATTTTTTAGGAAAAAAGGTTACAATCCACACCATCCAAAAAGTAAATCAAGGTGATGATGTATAGATGCTTGTAGTATTACTTGGTTGTAAATACATCACAATGTAGCAGCTTATACAGCATCGTCTTGAGGCATAAGCCAACTCGATCTTCCACACCCAGCCTCGAGAGCATCAGCTCGCACAGCACCTTTTTTCCTACCGCACCATCTAGCATGTGCAAACAGAACAGGGCATAGGCTAATTTGATATTCCCACAACATCAGGCTGTTCGAGCATCAGCTCACGCGCGGCAGCATTGTTCTGAACATCTGCATTGCAGATGACTGAGCCGATCTAGACAGATCGACGCTAGGCTGGGATCCGCCGCCGGGGGGGGGGGGGGGGGGGGGGGGCGCCTCTCGCGTGCGGGAGACAAGCGCTCGCGTCCGGTCGTTTTAAGCGAGTGTCTCTCGTTTCGCATACTAGAGTATATTCCTTTGTTGGAACCGCTCCGTCCCACCGTTCCTCAACCAAACACCGGAAAAAATGGAGTCACTCCATTTCATCTCCATCCATCCTACCAACCAAACACACCGTAAAGAGAGCCAAGGTACGAAGGAGAGGATTTTTGCCCATTTGCTCTCTTGCTTATCTATTTTGCTCTCATTCTCACTCTATCATCTAAGGTTGCTAAGTTTCTCTTAAGAAAGTTCTTTTAGTACCTTTCTTTCTGGATTCGGCTCGTCCAAACCCAATAATGGCATCTACCGTGGTCTTAGCTCGAATAAACAACGCACCACAGAGAAGATTAAGATGGTTTTTTAGAGAGTTGGCATCGTACTCAGCACATTATTTTTTATCTGGAGGGATGAGTCCAACAAGGAAAAAGAAGATCGAAGGTGCTAGTAAAGTTGGTAATCATCATTCTCATCCCAGCGTCACCTCCGCTCAACAGCACTCATTTCCTCTTAGCGATGCCTAGTAGCATACAGCATGAAGAAGCTGCAGCCTAGTGCCGTCTAAACACCAGGGGAAGGTTATGCTCCACGTCTCCATACAAAAAACTTAAATCTCATCACCTTCGTTGTTCTTGAATGCAAAGCACAAAGTCCAAGGCATGCATGAAGCTGCTGTAGTCATCTCTGAATGCATGCACCACCTCCGAACGGCACCGTGGCAAGTCAGGCAACAGCAACGAAGCCATCATTCCGCCAAGCAACGAGGCAGCTTTGCATGTCACCTCCGCACTGGCAGCGAAGCCGCATGCAGCGACGAGCCGCCCCGACGGTCCGACAAAAAATACGCCTCGACAGTCAGTCACAAAGAGCACCTGCACCTTCGATGGGAAGCATGCACTGTCGACGAGTTTTACCGGTCGCCATCTCTGCTCGGCAAATAATTAAGCTCCCATACGGCACGACAAATTCTGACAAGAAAAGTTAATTGAAGCTATCAAACAATTAATCGAAGCATGCATGATTGTAGACGGCAAGAGAAAAGCTAATCGAAGCAGTCCCACGCCGGCATGTTCTGGCAGGAGAAGACAAGCCACACCTTCGCTGATACATGCTCACCACACCCTTCTACCTCACCGGCTGCTCGAAGCTGACGTTTGCCTCCGGAGAGATGATCCGTGCGGGTCATGCACCTTCGATCACCCGCATGACGCGAGGCGAGGACCCAGGAACCTCTGATGATTCCTGCATGGGCCATGCAATCGTTCAACCAGAAGCCGAAAGTGGTGGTCCACTCGAAACTGGCGAGTCCAATCTAAAGCGGCAGCTGATTCGGAGTTAATGGCTCAGACCAAAGCATCAGAGGGTCAGAACTCACGATGACACCACAAAAATAAAAGAGAGAACGGAGCTCATCCCCTTTTTAGCAAATCAACTTATCTTTCTACTCTACACCCTCGTTTACATGCTCCACTTTAATTAGGGTAGGTTCAGTACAGCTTTCTATACCAAGCAATTCAACACTTGTCAGAACCTCTAGTATGTATGCATCCATCTTACTTTCATATCCAGTAGCAGATGTATCACATATTCTTGGCAACGGAGCTCAACTAGCTCCACAAGTATATACCTAAGCCTTGCGTCACCTTCACTTAGTGTTTCCTTTCTTTCTCAAGTCAAACAAAGCAAAAAATGATGACCACTGTCGCACTAGAAAAAAGGAGTATCAGCCTGACACCACATGGGACGGGCTGCGACATCATCGTCGCTCCCACCGCAAGATACTGTGCAGAGCAAGAGTGCAAGAAAAGTCAGTGTTCCCAGCAGCTGGACGAAAAAAGATTTCATCCCAGCAACACTGAAACCTGAAATACTGAAATAAACAGAGATAAGTGATGTGACCTTTTTGTTTTCTAGACAAAAAACTTTGATTCCATCACCTCCGATGGTCTCATTTAACTTTGCTACGGTATGAACGTACCAATTTTTTAACTGCACGTCCCCTTTGCCCTTTGCTAATTTTTCTCAGGAACAAACCTGGCTAGTGCCCACGATGCGAAGCTGCTCATTACCTCCGCGTGAGGATGGCTGACTGCCCATCGGCTAACTGCTCACTCTTTCAAACTACTCAGCACTCATAAGCCATGCATCAACTACTCAGCAAAGCTATCTAGGCCACACCACGCAAGGACGTTCAAACTCTTTCAAAAGGCACAGCATTCATCCGTGCAAGACAACCACAAGAACATCATCGGCATCTTCGCTAGTCCATCCGACGCCGTCCGTTATCTCCACATGAGGTTGGCGGCTCGCACCTGGCCGCATTTCACCTTCGCTGGCAATTTTACGCAGCACATGCTTTGACAAAATGTTCATCGGCCAACTTGGCTTCCCGTAACAAGGGTGTCCGGGACCTTTTCGCTTCAGCCTGCGAAGGTGACCAGGACCTTCGGGCTCCCTTTCTTGAACCCTCTGATATATTCACTCACCCATCTGGTCCTGTCCGCTACCTCCGCATGGGACGTCATGCGAAGGTTATTATGAATAAAGTGACGAAGTCACTATCACAGATAAGTAATCAATGCACACGACTATTCAATTTTGCTCATGCATGCATGCATAGGTCCGCGACGTTGAATTCTTTTAAGAATGGCTCATTTGTGCAAACATTATTTTTGCTCTTTACCTATCACCTTCGCATACTCATATAGACCATGCATTTAAATCATTTATCCATTCCTTTGAATCAAAAGCAAAACCTCTATGAAGAAAAGAAGAGGATCCGCAAAGTGTTCGGGATATTATTATTAAATTTTTACTACCTTCATATAATACAATGGTTGCTCAAACCTATCTTGCTTATGGATCAATTCTGTAAAATCCATGAAATTTTCTCTCACTAACATCTGTGTTTGCAGGAGGTATCCTTTAAAGAACTTTACTCATTATTTATCTGTTATTGTATTTGCATGTTCTAAGCTCTCTAAGCTTATCATTCTCCAACCAAGTTTGTTCCACGTGATGAAATTAACTCACTAACCCCTCTCTTGAGGATAATTTTTCTTCCAAAAATGCAGAGTTATCATACTTAGTTTCTGGAGAATGTTATGACCTTATTGGTTTTCTACCCTCATTAATCTCTAGATAAGGTCAGGTTTTTCAGAGAAGGTTATAACCCTATCGGTTTTCTACTTGTATTGATCTCTAGAGAAGGTTATGGCTCTCATTGACCTTCAGAGAATGTTAGAGCTCTTGGAGAAGGTTATGACAAAGGTTATCATCTTATTGATTTCAATCTCTATCAACCGTCAGAAAAGGTTATGGCTCTCACCGACCTCCAGAGAAGGTCAGAGCTCTTGGAGAAGATTATGATGAAGGTTATTACCTTATTAATTTCAATCTCTATCAACCGCCAGAGAAGGTTATGGCTCTCATTGATCTCTAGAAAAGGTCAGAGCTCTTGGAGAAGGTTATGACAAAGATTATCACCTTAGTGGCTTTCAATCTCTATTAACCGTTAGAGAAAGTTATGGCTTTTATTGACTTCTAGAGAAGGTTAGAAGGTCCTTGACTTAATCGACTTTCCTTAGTCATGGATGGGGCCTCTCTTCAAGCAAAGAACCTTCATCGGCAAGGGAGTATATGAGAAGTACAAGTTAGAAGGTCCTCATCTAACCTGGTCACGCACAAGAAGTTTGTCCATAACCTTAGATCATGGACTCATCATGTCAAGACGGCTACGAACCAAGAATATATTTTAGAAATTGAAGTGAGAAGGTCCTCGAGGGACTAAGTCATTTATAAGGTGATTGTCGCTCACCTTAGATCGTGTCCTTTCCAAACAAGTAACCTTCAGAACTAAAGGATATATTTTGGAGACTAAGGTTAGAAGGTCCTTGAGGGACCAAGTCATTCGCAAGGTAATCCCCACCAACCTTAGATCGTCGTTTCCTCAAGCTAAGAAACTACGTAAGTAAAGAATGTGCTAGAGGTCCAATAAAAATACCGTGAAGGTACCACACCTACAGACACCCACCTACCTTGCTATGCTCAATTGTTTTTATATAAGTACATCTTATCATGGTTTTGTACTAACTTTTTTATTTCTTGGGTCAAAGCAACGAAGAGTTGCAAACATCGATCGTCGCCCTTCGAAGGCTCTAATGGTGTAAGTTAGTAAAGTTCGCATGCCTCGCAAATTTTGCATACTTATCTAAAAGTGCAACAAGCACTCAAATGGCAAGGGGCTTCCGGACCTAAAGGTCTTGAAGCCAAAATATCTTATGACCTCCAATCTAGACTTCACCCAAAATACTTAGCCAGAGGAGCTGTTCTTGAAAGTTATACATTTTTTATACAATGGAATTTGCCTTCACTAACATGCAGGTTTTTTCAAGATAAACACTCCTTTTTCGCCTTAGGTTAACCCCTTTATGCTAGACCTTCGCATTCATTTCGCAGGAATATTGGTTTTCATCCAAACCTAAGTGCTTGATACATTGGTTTACACGATATATGGGTTTTCATCAAGAGATATCTCTTATTGACCTCCGGCTCTTACTGGATATTGGATTGGTTTCTTTTGGTGTTCATCAGTCATTGACTTCCATTATAATGATATTCATCAACAGTTGGATTCCACCTTAACCATGGCGATTCATCCGTTTTGATATTCAAGAGCGCTGTCTTGACCTTCGGTCCCTATCAGCTTCAAGGATTTGGAATTGGCAAACCTTGCCATATCTTTGCAAATGCATCCATCTCCATTCATATGCATCAAAAACATACATCAAATCATCTCATTGCATGAAAACATCATCATGCATAGCAAAAAAAAAAAAAGGAATAGCTCCGAGGAGCAAAGAGGCTTATGACCTCAAAAGAAAGCCAAGGGGCTATCGATCCTAAGGGATGTGAAGCCGAAGCACCTTCGGCTAAGAAAAATAAAAGTACAACAAGCACAGAAAAGCTAAGGGGCTGCCGATCCTAAAGGATACGAAGCCAAAACACCTTGAACCAAGAAAAAGTAAAGTGAAAAAAGTACTTGTGTTTATGGATAACTTCAAGAAATGGTCGCCGAAACATTTTATACCCGTTGCAAATACATCACCTCTTTCAGGTACAAATTGTCGAATCAACTTCACTTAAGTTGAAGATTCGACAAAGCTTAGCACTCAAAGCTTCACCCTCGCCTCCAACATCGGCTTGAGGGGCTCGCTGTCACCTCCGGCATCGCCGTCACCGTCGGCCTCGCCATGACTTCGGCTCGAGAGGCCCGCCGGGACCTTCGGCTTCGCCCCTGACATCGTCCTCGCCATCACACTCGGCTCGAGGGGCTCGCCGTCTCCTTCAGCATCGCCTCCGACTTCGGCTCGAGAGGCTCGCCGTCACCTTCGACATCGTCAATGACTTCGTTGTTACCTTCGGCTTCGCCCTCAACTTCACCTCTGCCGCTACGTCGACTCGAGAGGCTCGCCGGGACCTTCGGCATAGCCTCAGACTTTGGCTCGAGGGGCTCGCCGTCACTTTTGGCATCGCCTCCGACTTCGGTTCGAGAGGCTCGCCGTCACCTTTGGCGTCGCCTTCGACTTCGGCTCAAGAGGCTCGCCGTCATCTTCGGCATCAGCAACGACTTCGCCGTCACCTTCGGCTTCGCACTCGACTTCGTCGTCGCCGCTATGTCGGCTCAAAGGCTTGCCAGGACCTTCGGCTTCACCCTCAACTTACCCTCGCCGTTATGTCGGCTCGGGGGGTTCGTCGATGATCTTCGACACAATCATCAACTTCATCATCGCCGCTACTTCAGCTCGAGGCTTCGACCTTCACCACAACCTTCGCCTCAATCATCACTTCGGCTTCAAGGGCTCGTGGTCACCTTCGACTTCATCGTCACGACCTTCGACATTACCATCAACCTCTCCTCCATCGCCAATTCGGCTCGAGAGCTTGCTGGCTCACCATCAACTTCAATGGTTCAAGTCCTCGACAACGGCATAACCTTCGACCGCTACTTGGACCTCTACGTCATCTACGTCGACTACTTCAACTATATGCGAAGCTTATCTCACGAGCACCAGCCAAGAGGGGCTGGGGGTGTGCTGGAGGACCAATTCATCTCGGACGATGGAGTCTTGTCCGGCGCTCATGAGAGAAGACTTGAAGATGTAGCGGTAACCTTCGACCACGACTACTCCGACTAAGTTGGCTCTTGGAGCAGGGCCTACCGTGGGGGTGTACTGGAGGACCAGTTCATCTCGGACGATGGAGTTATGTACGAAGCTCAGAAGGGAAGCCACTCGCCGATCAAAGCTCAAGAGCGAAGCGGCCCTCGAAATCAAAGCTCCGTAGGGTCTAAAACTGGCGCTTGTGTAAATCAAAGCATGTGCGTGCTCTTTTCTCCATGCCCTTTTTTCCATTGGGTTTTTGGGATGGAGTTTTCAGCGAGGTGTACATGTATAGGTTGCAAAGGACATTCCTTGCAGCCGAGGGCCGGAATGTAGATATGCCTCTTTTGGTTGGATCAACTACTCGGTGTCGTTGTGCTAGTCAAGACCGAATAGCTGAGGGGCTACTATTGGGGGTGCGCATTAGGCCATCACTTAAAGTTAGGGACCCCTTTATGTATAAAAGAGCATGAGTTAGGGGTCAAAGAGCTTGTTTGTGAGGTCTAGCGACTCAGTTGCAGCTTCTAGGGATTTGTTTGTAAGCTCTAGAGACTTCTTTGCTAATCCAGGAACCTTATGGTAATATCCGACCTCACTAATAAAATAAATATAAAAGCAACCACCTTAGCCCTAGGGTATGGAGGAGAGGATTTTTGCTCGTTTGCTCTCTTGCTCATCTAGTTTGCTCTCATTCTCACTCTATGATGTAAGGTTGCTACGTTTCTTTTGAGTCCTTTTATACTTTTGTGTCTGGATTCAGCTCGTTCGAGCCAACGGACATGTTGCTTCCGCCTTCCGGCCATCCTTTCTTTCATGCCTGCCTCCGACGAGAACAGAAGTATGCAGGCCTCCCAATGTGTACCGCATTTCTCTCTGCCTACATGAATTTCATTCTACCCTTTTCTCCAATAAATGCCATGGTTGCAGGTGCCTGTTAGGTGCAAAGCTTTGGGCCTGAACTGAGACTGTTAGGTTCTACCGATCTAGAACTGTACAAGTTCTGCAAATAGGATTAGTCAAGTCTGCAAAACAATTCCTGTGCCAGTATCTTTGCCGTATGCTGCTGCAGCGGTGTCCGATTGTGTTCACTGTTTAGCTGACTGATTAGATTCCAACCAGCTCGAACAGCAGCCACAGCACGAGGCACGAGCCCACACCCCAATCCTTCGCCTCTGCCTTCCCAGCCACAAATCTCACGTTGGAGTACATAAAACCGTTGCGGTTGCAGCGCCGGGGGAAAAAAAACAAACCATAACGTGCACGGTCGATCGCACACCCAACCAAACGCCACCCGATAAAAAAACAGGGCCGCAGCGATGCTCCAGGTTCGCGCGTCCCCCACCTTCCTCCCCTCCACCTCCTCCTCCTCGCCATCCTCGGCGCAGGCGCCGACGCCCTCCGCGTCCTTCGGGAGGGGCAGCCACCGGCGCGGCGGGCTGGTCTCCTTCGCCGCGGCGGCGTCACCGCACCGCGGTGCGGCGAGGCGTCCCGTGATGGCCGCGGCGGGGGCGGCCAAGCTCGAGGACGCCGACGCGCTCATCGACTCCGTGGAGACCTTCATCTTCGACTGCGACGGTGAGTGCGGCATCGACTTCTTCTTTGGCGGGGTAGCCTTTCGCTTAAATTCCCGCGTTCTCTTCGTGTGCCGCGCAGGCGTGATCTGGAAGGGGGACAAGCTGATCGACGGCGTGCCGGAGACGCTCGACTTGCTCCGATCGAAGGTCCGTCCCAAACCGCAATGCTCTTCCTGACAAATTCACAGCTCCTCAACTTCCTCATGATTGGCTGACGCTGTTGGTACTTGCGGCGTTGCAGGGCAAGAGGCTGGTGTTCGTGACCAACAACTCCACCAAGTCGAGGAAGCAGTACGGCAAGAAGTTCGAGACGCTGGGACTGAGTGTCGACGAGGTAGTAGGGTTCTTCTGTTCTTCAGTTATCGCCGTGAACTGCTTCTTCTGATCACCTCCTCCTTCCTCCTGCTAACTGACGAGGCTTGATTGCTGCGCAGGAAGAGATCTTCGCTTCATCCTTCGCAGCTGCAGCCTACCTGCAGTCCATCGATTTCCCCAAGGACAAGAAGGTACATCGCATCATTCAAAAAGAAAAAAAAACTGTTACTGCAGTGTTTCACATGATTAGGTACGAACTATGCCAGAAGTGTGACATTGTTTTTGGGGCGGCTTAGGTGTATGTCATCGGAGAGGAAGGGATTCTGAAGGAGCTGGAGCTGGCTGGGTTTCAGTACCTCGGCGGACCCGTAAGTAGCAAAGAGTGCTCGTTGAGTCTTTTCAATGAAATTTCTTCGAAATTTGCAGTTGTGTAGACAAGTTTGCCGCCATATTAGAATGACAAGTTAGCCAGTGTTGCATGCATTACATCAGCATTGGCTGATTGATGCGAGAGAATCTTGATACAAACTTACGCAGCTTGGATTTTATCATTGTGCAGACAGATGGAGACAAGAAGATAGAGCTCAAGCCTGGTTTTTACATGGAGCATGACAAAGATGTATAAATAATAATCCTTTTGTGTGCGGTATCTAGTGAGAACTGCTAAACCCAATGATGAACAATTTGGTTTTCTTACAGGTGGGAGCAGTTGTGGTCGGATTCGATCGCTACTTCAACTACTACAAAGTTCAGTAAGTCTCTTAACTTTCCATTGCTTCAACCTAAATGTTACTGTGTTATCCTCTTTCTTCATGTTCATATATAGGTTTCATAATAAACATTGTACAAGACCTGTAAACCTACTGTTAACCATTTCTAGGTACGGGACACTTTGCATCCGTGAGAACCCAGGTTGCCTTTTCATTGCAACAAACAGGGACGCCGTCACTCATCTTACTGATGCCCAAGAATGGGCAGGTTAGTGAGCAATTTGCATTCTTTCTATATGCTATGCAGAAACATACTAGTTGTTCAAATTATGAAACATTTGGCCTTGATCAGGTGGTGGGTCAATGGTCGGCGCAATTCTTGGTTCCACTAAACAAGAACCACTAGTTGTCGGGAAGCCATCCACTTTCATGATGGACTACCTGGCAAAGAAGTAAGAGGCTTACTGTCTCAAAGTCTCAACTGATGTGTAGTTGTTTTTAAGTGTACATCATACAACTAATTGCGAGTTTCAGATTCTTACCTTTCTTCTCACCTACGCAATAGGTTCGGAATCACAACATCCCAGATATGCATGGTGGGTGACCGGTTGGATACGGATATCCTGTTTGGCCAAAACGGAGGCTGCAAGACTCTCCTCGTTCTATCAGGTTTCATCAACTCTTCAGTCCTAACTCTGATAGACGACCTGCTGATTCAACATTAGCAAAAGCATTGAGCTTGGCTATCTCTTGCAGGTGTGACTTCCCTGCAGACACTTCAGAGCCCCGACAACTCGATCCAGCCAGATTTCTACACAAACAAGATTTCGGATTTTCTCACCCTCAAAGCAGCAACTGTCTGAAGGGCGAGCCCACCTTATTTTGCATAGGCAGCATCGGCCATTTTTCAGCAAATAAGAAAACACAAAGGATGGATTTGTTTTCAAATTATTGTGTAATCCTGAGACATGTTCATATGTAACAACTGAAGGTCATCTCAAAAGATGGCAAGAATTACTCCGAATTCTCCATGATTTTTTGTTTGCTTTGAATAAAATGCATATAGGTACAACATACAAGCATGAGCAAATCAAGAAAATGAGGATAAGCTCAAAGTTGATAGTTGGCAACATGACCTAAAAAGAATATCCTGTTGCTTGTCTACTAAAAGATGTCATGAAGAGGCAACTTCTGTCCATGGCACCTCTGACAATATGTCACAAACTATTTCACTAAAATGTGCCATAAGACACAATAATATTATTATAACTACATTTCCATTCATATCAATGTGTTAACAGTGTTATATCTTGTATGTATGTACAGAAGGTCAATAAAAAACACACTTATCTGGCTCAAGTGCTCCCTAAGTTCAAGCTAGCATCGCCCACAAGCACAAACACACTGGGAATTTCACTCTCAGCCAACAAGAAAATGCACTTTACAGTTCATGATAATTAAGTCTTGTTCCAAAAATTGCATGGCGAAAATCTATACAGCTCCAGTTGTAAAGTGTTGGCCATTTATTTTGCTGATTTCTTCAAGCTGTTCATTAAAGCTTGTAAAGCTTCTTTCACATTATGGTCCTTCGTTTGTCTGACTTCCTGAGATGTGAGACGCAAGCCCTCAAGGCCACGGCCCAGAGAGGCAATCATTGGAACAGAAGGTGCTGCCTCGGCTGCACACTCAATCCCATCTCCATGCATCGCGAGGCCAGCGCATGCAACCATGCTGCAGCCAAATGTTGCCCAAGGAGTTATTCTGAAAGGTTGTCTATGCCTCTTCTGCATTATTTCATAGAATGACGTCCGCATAGCCAACAAGCTCGTTCTCTCAGCTGATGATATTATAGTGTGAGCCACTGCTCGGATTTTCTCTGCTGAAGCCGTGAACTGTAGAGCGGATGCCTTTGAACCAGCAGTAACAAACCCATGAGGGAGAATCTTGCTTAATATAATGGCAGCATGTCTTTGTAGCTGCATTAATCCATACTTTAGGACCACTGGACTTTTGTACGGAGCCAGCTTAAGGATGGCAGAAGCCTGAACAGTCTTTGACAATGATGAAAAGCCCAAAATTGCTGTACCTCCTGCACCAACAGCAACCACAGGCTTCTCAGATATCCAACTTTTTTTATCGGTACTGCCTGCTGAAGGTAGCTCAATTTTGTCATCATTTTCATCACCATAATGGTTGAAGCACCTGCTAGCTAACTGAGTAATCTCTGAAGGAACAGGGGTTTTCCAATGTCTCCTTATTCCAGCTAAGCAGCTTGCATCAACAACAGCCACCACAGAATTAAACTCTTTTAGTTGGCTCCTGAGAGCTTGCACAAGAAGAATGTGGCACTTCTCATCAGATTGGAGGTCTGAAAACTCCAGCTTTTTTGAATCATTCTTATCTCTGGTATCAATGTGACACCTTGCTGCATTGTTTAAACCCATTCTAAGGGCCTCTATTGCAATTCTAAATATGTACACATCGGATAACATGTCACTGCTGATTGGCTCCCCCTCGTGAACTTGTCTAAGCAACTGCTGAGCAGAAGCCATAGCCCTCCCGATCGACGGGATGTCAACAAATATATGATAAAGATCAGCAAGTAAAGGGTAGACAGACTGAGCAAATGGTGGAGCCTCATATCTGTCAGCCGGCTTGCATTCAGATGGCCTGCACTCAGTAGCAGCACTGGAAGTGATAGCTTGGGACATCAAGAAATTGAGACTTGGAGCCAGGGACTTCAAGAGTTGTCCTCCGTTATCATCCATAAGGCATATTTTCCTACCATGGGAGCTAACAATTGAAGTGGCACTCCTGGGAAGCAAGCAGCTAGCCTGCAATTGCAAACCTGATTCATCATCTGTGGTGCTGTGAGGAAGCGAGCAGCTAGCCTGTAATTGCTGGGCCGAACCATCATCTGCAGCACTATTCTGGCTGTCCGACCCATTGCCACCGCAATTCCTCTCATACGGAGACTCGAGCAAGAGGAAACACGAACCCGTCTCCTCCGCGGCTCTCTTGGCAGCAAGCAGATGCCCGTAGAACCCAACCCCGAAGATCTCCTGCAGGACCTGGCAGGCGGCCGCCTTCACATACTGGTCCTTGCTCCTCTTCTCCGTGACGCACTGCTTGATCACCTGGAACGGCGACGCCGGAACCGGAACGCCCTCGCCGCCGTTGCCAGCCAGGCAGTCCTCCTCGATCCGGACTTCGTCGAGGGCCGCGCGTGCGACCTGGGTGACCACGGCCCCCGGCCGCACCTCCCTGATCAGGTGCTCGGCGTCCGACGCGGACTGCTCCGACAGGTTCTGCGCGGCGAGGATGTAGATCACGCCGCCGCCGTCCCGATCCCGCGGCGACCCTCCCGGCGGCTCGCGGAGCGCGAGCACGAACTGCTTCGTCTCCTCCGGCACCGAGAGCGCCCCGACCAGCCGCGCGGACGCGCGCAGGTCGTCCTCCTCCCTCACGAGGGCGGAGAACGGCCACAGGGCCTGCAGGTACGAGAGCAGCGCCGACGCCATGGCCGGCGCCTCAGCATCGGCGGTGGCGAGTGCGGCCCGATCAGGCGGCGAGGAGGGCCGGTTGACTTAACCCCCGCCTTCGCCTTCCCTTCCCCTTTCCGATGGGCCTGATTGGATGAGGGCGGATAATGCGCGCACGCCCCGGCTGATTCTGCAGGGACCGCAACCGCCGCCGCCGCCGAGGTCCTCGCCGTCGTCGGCTGCGGGGGGAGGCTAGAAGGGCCGGGAATTTGGGTGGCGTGGTGTGGGTGGGCGGCGTGAGCGTGACCTAGGATTGGGTTCCTTTTCCCCTTCTCCCCGTCGTTTCGTTTGCTGTTCTGGGCGTGACGGCTCCTTGCAGAGTCCAGCCAGACTCCGTTTCGCCGGGAATTTGGGCGCGGGCCGGTCAATGGCCTCGGCGTTTGGTCGAACCCAGAAGCCTGCCTGCCTGGCCCATGTCAATATGCCCGCCCACCCTGCTGCGCAGGCCGCAGGCTCCAGCCGCGCTAATTGGCAAGCAAGATGCAGCTAAAGATGATGGTTTGCATACAGCCATACAGAATACGGAACTCTGAAAACGCACTAATAATAAAAGGAAATGGGATAATGTGCGCTAATATTCTTAATCCTATGAAATGAAAAACACGAAATTGTAGAAAGAACAGTTTGTAAGGAGTGGGGGAAACATGGGAATCCGATGAGAGGGTGACATAAACGAATTTTTCCGTGGAATTCAACCTCTCGGTAGAATTTCTCTAAAATTCCCGTGGAACAAGTCATTCGATCGGAATTTCATAGGATTTGTACAACACAATCCTCTAAAATTGCTTAAATTTTCCTTTGCTCTAAATGGGCCTTTTAAAGTGTTATTTGTTGGAGGTGAAATTTTATTTGTTGGCTGCCTCTCATCTAAAGAGCATTGCATCACAAGTTTAAACCTTTGGTGGAGTCGCTATTTTCGCTACGCTAAAACAACTTATATTTCCATATTCAGGAAACTTTTGATTTATTTTACTTTTGCACACAAAAAAAGAAGATGAAGAAAGTATTTTGCAAAAACGTCGACACTGATATTATTGTTTATTAAAGTATTAGGGGTACTTTTCTTTTGTAAAAGCATCAGCGGGCAGTGGTCCGTGCAACAATGGCCGCAAGCACCTTCGATTGAAGCAAAAGCAACTGGATTAAACGGTTCGGATGAGCTTTGTGAAAGGCGTAATCCGTAATGCCGTCTTAGCGACAGTTAGCATGATAGCGTTAGGCATTTAGCTTCATTAGCATGATAGCGTTAGGCATTTAGCTTCATTTCTTTGAAAAAAATGGAAAAAGAAAGGCAATAAAACAATTAGGGAGCTAGCTAGAAGGATAATTGAGAATATTCTTATGCAGTAACACTGGTGGTGTGTTTGGAGCCGGACCTAACATGGCAGGATTTCAAAATGAAACGCCGGCAACTTGCTCAAAAAGTGTACAGGCCACAGAAAAAGAAGTGCCAGTAGCTTGCACGAGCTGCAAATTGCCTGTGGAACGCGACGGCCAAAAGCGACCGGGTACCCAACTCGCCCGGAACCAGGAAGACGTCAAGAAGACAAGAACTCGCTCGGACAACGCAAGCTTGAAACGTGCGCGTATATCCCTTCTTTTGCATCACACACCCCTAGATATCTTGTATTTGCATTCTTTTCATACGTATTGGTTGTTGAATTATTAGTGTCTGACATTGCCACTGAATTAATTTGCCCTTTATTATTTCTACAATGCTTATTGTATTTTTCAAGGCCTCCTTATCAGTGTTTTCAACAATAACAACTGCGCAACGAGCATTGTGAAATCTAAAGGTAACTAGTGACAGTGGCGGAACCACAAATTTTCTAGAGCGCGGGCCCACGCAGCAACTCGACTGCATTAGCAAAATATATTGTGCATCTTTGCCATTGATCAAGTCTTTTTTTTCTTGACCGAATTGTGCTGTGCAAGGTGCAAGTGTGCGCCCATTCGCCAGGGAGCCCGAGCTGGTGGGCAGGGTGCAAGTGTGCGCCCATTCACCAGGGAGCCCAGGCCGGTGCTCAGGGTCGCCGGGCCCTGGGACCATCCCCAACTAGTGATGAGGTTTTATTGGTGCCAACTAATGATAATCACACAATAAGATCGGCACTCACAAAAGCGTCCTACAAATTGAAAAAGATGTAACTCCCTCCGTTCCAAATTATAGATCGTTTTAGCATTTCTAGATGCATAATTTTTTCTGTATATCTAGACATAGTGTATATTTAGGTACATTGTAAAAAAACTATGCATTTAGAAGATACCAAAACGACCTATAATTTGGAACGGAGGAGTAATTCATTTGGAATAAAATCAAGGGTAGAAGAAAATAATAGCAAATACTAATTGTTGGCTTTAAAGCCAGGTAATAATAGCAAATTGAAGAAGGTGTAATTCACTTGGAATAAAATCAAAAATACTAGAGAAGACAAGTATAGCAATTTTTAATTGCTGGCCTAAAAGCCGGGTAAGGATAGTAGCAAACCTAATGCTGAGTTTTATCTCAGCCTTGGTACATCTTACCATCATGTATAAAGCACAGAGAAGTGTCTACCTTCTTAGAAAGAGTACAAATATTTTCTTTTAGCCAAGAGCTCTGGAAAACGCGTAAACGTGTAAAACGCAGGGTCCTCGGAGCATTTTCCTCGAGCGCAAAAGCGCCAGGCCACGAGGCAAACATAAATAAACGCGAGAGGCTCCACCCGCCTTCTTCCGCTCCTCCCCCACGCGCACCTCGATACACCTCCACCGCCCCCACCCCCCCCCCCCCCCCTCCTCCCGCGCCACCGCCACCGCGCTCGAAACCCCCCTTCCCCTACCGCCCGCACCCTCCCGAGATCTCCGCGCCGACGCCACCACCGCCCGCCCGTCCCGCGCGGCGCGCGAGCGGGACGCGTGCCGGGAGCGGAGCCCCACTCGACCGCGCCGAGCGGGATTCGCTGCGCGCGGGCGCGGGCGCGGTGACCAGGCAGGCTGGGCTAGATCCGCGAGATCCCGCCCCCGCGTTCCCGCACCTTCCGTGAGCCTGTGGTACAGTCCAGCGCCAGCGCGCTCTCAGATCTCCTCGCTGTTCGGCTTGGTTCTGCGATTTTTGGAGTTGGTTTTTGTAGGCTGATTGGGCGGTAGAGGCAGTAGGACCGGAGTAGCTGCATGTGATCGTGATTCAGCTGTGTGCGTGTTTTTTAGTCCATTTATGTTGAGCTGCTGGCGCTGCTGATTTTTGGTGATCTGGTGTGGATTTGGATATAGCTAGTTCCTGACGCTTGCTTATATTGCCGTTTGCAGGGATTACTTCTCAGAGGCTGCAGCTACACGGTGGGGCTGCTGATCCTGGTCAGTCGGAGGAGATGCAGAGGAATGGCGTGCTGGAATGCAGCGCCTGTCGCTCCAAGGTGGCGGTTCCGAGCCCAAGGAGTGTGTCGAGGGCATACGACAAGCACCGCAGCAAGGTGTCATCCAAGTACCGTGCACTTAATGTGCTTCTCGTGTCTGGTGACTGCATCTTGGTCGGCCTCCAGGTATTTCGCTCACCTTAGTTACCTATGACTTCATTTCCAATGATGAAATATGACTGAACTCATCCTAGGAAAAATGCCGTGCATTACAGTTCAACTCGTTTGGTATGCTTTTTTGGATATAGCAAATTCCTTAGGAAAAGCTAGTTCTGAAATCTCCATAGGAAAAGCTAAACCAGGAGATGAGTACAGATAATTGTACCAGATTCTAATATGCTCACTGTTACAACTTTGCTAATAGTTACCCTGATTTTGCAGCCTATCCTAGTCTTCATGTCGAAGGTTGATGGGAAGTTTCAGTTCAGTCCTATCAGCGTTAACTTTTTGACAGAAGTTGCAAAAGTTATTTTTGCCATTATAATGCTAATAATCCAGGTTAGTTTGTGCTCAGTCACGCTTTACTCAAGAGCATGTACTTTGATTCTTCTCCGCTGTGTACAGCCCTGCTGTGAAATATCAATATTTTTCTTTTTTTTGTGTGTGGTGGGGGTGGGGGAAGTGCTGTAAGAAGTTATTTATTTTCAGTGGACCAGTGGCACATCAGTTGATTACATTTGATGGCTTCGATGTAGCTTTTGTTGTGTCGAATTGTTTCCCCTAACTTTATTACTCCTCTATTTTGCAGTCTAGAAAACAAAAGGTGGGGGAAAAGCCGCTTCTGTCACTTTCTACCTTTGTACAGGTGATTTATCTTGTCAAAAATACAGCACAACATGTACACGTGCTCATATATGATACTTGACTTCTGGTTCTCATTTTAGACTGCAATTATAACTTTTTTTCTTCTATTCATTTGAATTCATTCAGATAAGCATTGCTCTTTATTTGGTTATCTTTCTGTCCTAGTTCCTGGTTTCAGTTTTCCTGTATAATCCAGATTTATCTATGGAATTGTGCTTCATATTTCTGTAATTTTTTTAAACTTTTGAGCGATGACAGCTGATCATTTGTTTCATAAATGCTTTCTTGTGTAGGCAGCTCGTAATAATGTACTCTTAGCTGTTCCTGCTCTCCTATATGCCATCAACAACTACCTAAAGTTTATCATGCAGGTAAAATTCATTGAACTGGCTGAGATGTCATTTACTTATGGGTGCACCTGTATTTTATGAGCACATACTTTTGAATGCTAGACATTTAGATCTTATCATACTATACATTTTTGTCTACGTGATTAAATTATTTCGATAAAATATATGCACTTTTATAAAACGGTTTCTGGCAAATTATGACTGATACTAGTACCATTTTGTTGTACTCTAGTGAGTAGTGGCTTATCTTTTGAAGAATTTATTCATGGCAAAACAAGGGATAAAGAGAAAGGCATGGCAATAGATAAATAAAGCATTTTCATTTACTACTTTTCAGGGTTCATCCATCTTTATAATATCTAGTCTAACATATCTTGTTAAGTATTATTCAAAGACAGACATGCAGTATTGTCTTGAGTACCTTTAGGTCCTGGCATATGATGTTGTTTTGTACTTTCAATGCAGTTATACTTCAACCCTGCAACTGTGAAGATGCTAAGCAATCTGAAGGTACTTGTTAGTGTACTGTCATGTTCACATGTTTCTGTCCTGTACTACGTGTGAGTACATGTGCATCTGTGTACACTCTGAGTGAGTACACATCTAATCCTATACGCATGAAAAAACAAGGTTGCTAATATGGCTACTCTTTGACATTCAATTTAGGTGCTGGTCATAGCTGTTCTCCTAAAAATTATAATGAGAAGAAAATTCTCTATAATTCAGGTAAGACTGATGCCAGCATTTTCAATATCACTACATTTTCATTGAGGAGTGAGGACATATTACTTTGATAGTTTGATGGTTAACATAATCTAAGTTCAGCTGTTTCTACACAGCCAAAAAATTGTCTCATTTACATTGTTTTTTTAGTAGAACCACAAAATGATTTCTTATGAATTATGAAAAATATAGTATATCCATTTTTTCTTCAGCTTTTTGGTCCCTCCCCTTTGCTGACTTATTTTCATGGCCTCTGTACTATCTTAATTAAAAGATTGTTACCTCAGCAATATCTAACCCTCCTTGTTTTTTCCTATGACTCAGTGGGAAGCCCTTGCCCTATTACTTATTGGAATCAGTGTCAATCAACTGCGCTCCATACCTGCGGGCACCAATGCTTTTGGTCTTCCCATCACCGCGATTGCATATGCATATACACTAATTTTTGTAAGTTTGTACAGATTGGTTTCATCTTTTTTATTCTTCTTCAGATGCCCGAACAATTGTTGGATGCAGAACCTCATGTACATGCATTCCTGTAAAATTTTAGGTTACCGTCCCATCGTTTGCCTCTGTCTACAATGAGTATGCTCTGAAAAGCCAGTTCGATACAAGCATCTACCTTCAGGTTATTTCTTTTTAAATTAATTTAGCTGGCTTGCCTAATTTTTATCTTCAAGTGACACTGGAATTAAGCATAATTTCTTGATCATGCTCTCTCTTCAGTCCAGTAATTCTTTACGTAATTTGCAGAATTTGTTCTTATATGGTTATGGTGCAATTTTCAACTTCCTTGGCATCTTAGGGACTGTCATATTTCAAGGTAAGCATCTTAGGTGAAGTTTTTTTTTCCCTACTGATAAGTAAGGCTGCTTCACATTACAGCTGCAGTTTTGTAGACTATATATAGGAAGCCAATGGTAAAAATATGGTCCTCCCCATAGTAAGCAGTGGTAGCCAGGTCGGATTATCAGTGGTGCTTTGTAGGTTAGATTGTTAGGATAGGGCAGCTGTTTAAACTTTGTATATTGACCTGTCTATTTCTTGTGTCAATTTTTTTTCCGAACAAAGTGGTGCCGATTTGTCATGCACAAATGCTGCAATGTCATAACCCAGATTTTGAGTCGTGTGTTTATTTTTTGTTTATGACTATTGTTTATTACAGTATAAGGTATATGGTTTGCTATGTCCTGTGTTTACAGGTCCAGAGAGTTTTGATATCCTTCGAGGGCATTCAAGGGCAACAATGTTTCTCATTTGTAACAATGCAGCACAAGGCATTCTCTCCTCTTTCTTCTTTAAGTACGCAGGTAAGGGAAAATATACTCAAATATCTCTCTTTTATCATAACTATTTTTTCAACCCTTTATCTTTTTCATCGATTGTTCTCTTACTTCATACTTCTGAATGATTTACTGATAACACTGCAGATACCATTTTGAAGAAGTACTCATCAACAGTTGCCACAATTTTTACTGGTTTAGCTTCGGCTGCATTTTTGGGACAACCCTTGACTGTTAACTTTCTTCTAGGCATCTCAATAGTATTTATTTCAATGCACCAGGTAATTGTTGCTTTTTATTCTTTAGCTCGTTTTCTCACTCAACTTGTATCAGAGCTACTTTTATTCAGTTTTTCTCTCCACACTTATTTAAGTGTTATTTTTATTCAGTTTTTCTCTCCACTAGCCAAGGTCAAAGATGAAAAAACAGCAGGAACAGTGGAGCTGGGAGATTCACAAAATCATAGGTAAATAAACTGAGAAAATGTTGTTGTTTTGAGCCATTAACTGTTTTATTGGTTCTCTTGGTTGCTACCAAATAAATTCAGAATGTTAAAGGGGGACAGCACAATAACTATTATTAGCACATGTTGTTGACGTCCGCCAATTATTTCCCGACATCTAGCCTAATAAGAAGATTTCTGTTTAGCAGGTCCTCTGAGTCTTCTTTTGTAAATATGGCTGCTGGTGCCGCTGACGATGTAAGTGACTCATTGCTTGACTGAATATATCAAGAACTAACAGTTCTTTTGTGGAGGCAGTTTCTAATTTCTGAGCTGGAAATGGTTTCAGGCAAGCCATCTTAGCGCAAGTGACGAGAGAAAACCACTGCTGCCCATTTAAGATTACATTTTTGAGGTACTTATAACTTTTCGTTTATGAGAGACACTGGTGTCCTACATGTAAATGATAATTTGATGGCACTGATAAATATAAACCTGAAATGTAGTAGTTCGGAATTGGTCACATGCTGGTACAACAATCCATCCACATGTTCAAAGTCTTTTAGCAGTGAACTTTTAATCTTTACGTAGGAACATCTCATTCATAAGGATTTTGATGTGGTCGTTTTCATTTGGTTCTGCAGGTAGATATAGAAGAAATTCTTTTCGCCGAGAGTAGAACAAATTGCTCTTGTAGACTTTACAAGCAAAAGAAATATCATATACATGCAGAATTCATTTCAGGCCATCTCGTTCCTCCGTTTTCTTGTTTTATACTCCGAGCTTTGGGGTCAACATATGGCAGTAGGCCCTTGTTATACAGTATACACAACAAATGTAATGCGTATTACATACCATAATTCTATCCCCTATTTTTGGGGCAAAATATACTTGTGTCGACGATTGTCGTACCATCACATAGTTGCTGATTTATCGACGAGCTTGGTCCCAGTTCAACTTTTGTTCTGTACCTCTTCAAAGATTTTTTTTTTTTGGAAGTAGAATGCCGGAGCACTGCTATGTCATTTAAGAGGAGAAAGCAAGCGAGTTCTTACAAATAGCGATTACATAAAAAAAAACTAGTGAAACTCAAACTCAACCAAAGAGAAAGAGACATAGTAACTAACTAAGCTCGGGACTCCCACAGGCCTGCTGCCTAAGCCCAACTTCAAATTTAATTTCACAAAGGACATCTGCCGCTGTCATGCTCGAATGGATTCACAGCTGCAGTGGTGGCGATGGGCTAGGGCAAAACTTGGCATCTCCGCACGGGCGGCCATCAGACCACGCCCTGCTGGTCTCGCAAGACGGCGTAGTTGATCACGCGGGCGACGGTGCCCATGGACGGCCGGAAGGTCGGATCGTACTGCAGGCACTGCAACGCGATCCGCCCGAGCTGCAGGGGACAACCAGGCTGACGGTTAGGTTCGGGCACAACCAAAAAGAGTTCATGGGTAACACTGTTATCTGGGCTAGAGTCTGGGACCTTGAGAGCTCCGGCAGGGGGATACTGATCGCCAAGCTTCGGGTCGATGTATTCCTGAACCCTGTCCTCCGTCAGCTTTGGAGTCGCCTGATGCACCAACATGACCAGCAAATCATCAGACGTTGTTTTCGCCATGTGATGGTGTTTGTTGGATTTTTTTAAAAGATTTTCTTTTTAAAAAAATCTAGGACTATTGCTAGTGGAGTACTATGTGCGGTAGCATCAGTTTTTTAAGGACGTGACAGCTGCTGCTGTTTTCATAAGTTAAAACTGGATTCTGTGGGGTACAATGTTTGAAGGTACTATCAAGATAACCCATTTGGCCACATCACAGCTAACTGCCTTCTGTTACAATATTCTTTGCTTGTCACAGTTCGAAGGTCAGCTTCATAAAAAAAATAATCTGGGGCTAGAAGTTTCTTGAACAAACAAAATACATTTCGATCAGTGTGACTGAACACCAGCTAAATCTTCCACTTAGTTGGGTCTAGGAAGGTAGCATCAGTTATTCTCAGCTCGTTAGGTATGAGAAATGCAGGGGGAATGGTTGATAAGTAGGGATCATCAACTGGTTGAAATTATGCCAATTTGGTCTAGCGTTTTGGTTTGCCTCTGTAATAAGTCGTAACCATGTTGTTTGGGGTGGGCGACCTACAAGAACACCCACCCAACAAATCCTTACCCAGATTTTGTCAAGCTACAAACAAAGCTACAAGAACAACGCTCTTACCCAGTTCACCAGGCTTCGCTGGCCCTGCGGCAGCGTCCGGTCCAACGGCTTCCTCCCCGTCAGGAGCTCCAGGAGGACGATCCCGAAGCTGTACACGTCGCTCTTGTCCGTCATCTGCCCCGTCATGGCGTACCTGAAAACCACCAGCCCGTCAGAAACCACCCGACTCCACCCAGCGGCACCAGCGAGACCAGGCCAGGCACGTACTCGGGCGCCTGGTAGCCGAAGGAGCCGAGCGTGTGCGTGGAGCGGTTGAGCCTGGCCATGTCCGCGGCCTGGCTGAACATGTTGTAGTCGGCGAGCTTGGCGCGGAACCCCTCGAAGAGCAGCACGTTGGTGGAGCGCACGTCCTTGTGTGTCACCGCCGGCCGCACCAGCTTGTGCAGGTACTCCAGGCCCCTCGCCGCGTCCAGCGCGATGTGCACGCGGTGGATCCAGCTCAGCACCGGCCTGCCGCCGCCGCCCTGCCCCGCCAGCGCCTCCCTGTCCCCGTGGAGGACGTCGTGGAGGGTGCCCATGGTGGCGTATTCGTAGACCAGCACGCGGAGGTCGTTGCTGATGGTGTAGCCGAGCAGGCGGACGAAGTTGTCGTGCCGGAGCCGTGACGCCACCGACAGCTGCTTGAGGAAGACGACGTTGGAGGCGTGCTTGGAGGGCTTCTCCAGCCGCTTCACGACGGCGTGGCGGCCGCCCCGCAGCGTGGCCAGGTACACCTTGGCGTAGGACCCCTGCCCGATGAGCCGCTCCCCCGAGAAGGACGCCGTGATCTCGTTGAGCTCGCGCAGCGGCACCTCCGGCACCTCCACCGTCACCACCTCCTCCGGAGCGGGGCCGCCGCCGTGCCCTTCTGAATAATGATCATCACAGTAAAAAAAATTCACCGAGAGGCAATCGAGATGCTGAATTGCGGCAGGGGATGTTCACAACTTTCCTTGTCAATAGCTATCACAATTCAGAGCAGAGCAAAGAACACACACGCAGAAGAAGAAGAAAAAGAATCAACGTTGAGTTTTCTCTGTGCTGACTACACAAAGCATGAGGATAATCCTAGCAGAATCTAAAACAATCATAGCAAAGAAAACAAAAAAGAGTGACCAACAAAGTACCCGGATCCGGCGTGTAAGCGTACGTGTTCCTGGACAGCTTCCTCCTGATCCTCGGGAAGCAGCCGACGCTCCCGCCGTCCTCCTCGCCGTCCTCGCCGTCGTCCCTGCGGTCGCCGAACACGCTCTTGGCGCTCTCCCACCACCGCCCCATCGCCGGCGAAGGCAGCACGCCCCTGCTCCTGCTCGTTCTTTTCGCCGCCGAGCCCGGGCTCTGCTGCTCTCGGTTGCAGAAGCGGAAGTCACTCCTGCCCTCTGAGCAACCGGTGGCTGGGTGTCCGCTTATGTACCGCACGGAATCTGCTGACGGTGTCGCTCCAGTTTTTTCTCCAGCCCGTTCTGTGGACGGCAACGCCGCTGCAGGAGCAGGAGCGACGGGATGCTGACAAAGCTCCGAGACCCGGCAGCTGGGGCGGGCCAGCGATGTGAAGGTCCGGCCGTGACATCTCGGTCTCGGCCTGAATTTTCTCGGTCGCGGGGCCCGGACAACGGCGAGCCGAGCAGGTCCGGGCGGTGGTGTTTGGACCGAGTCCGCACTGACCGCGCTTCACCCCCCACAACGACGCCCGTCGCCCGGTGACTCACGGCACGGCGGTTTGCTCATCTCATCTCGTCCTGCCCGGGAGGCCGGCAAGGGAGTTGTGTTGGACCAGCGCTGCAGCGTAGCAGCGGCGGCTGGCCTGCTGCTGGCGTCGCTTCCGTTGCTCCCATTTTTGTTCCCTTTTCTTTCTGCTGACTGGTGCAGCGACGTGGCTAGCGTGTCGCCGGCGCGCACCATGGCTTTGATGAGGCGCCCTGACTCTGACGGCCGATGGGGTCGCGCGAGGAGAATGGCTATGAGCTTGGTCCCCGCGGACCGCTGGTACGGCGGTGGCTAGGCCGCCGCGAAAGCTACTTCGCAATCCACTCGGACACGTCTGCCGCCGCTCGTTGCCGCGTCGGCACCGCGCGTCCTCTACGGAGGCGGCGGGCCGACGATCGACCGAGCTAACCGGCCCGTCGAGCTCGCTCCCGTCTCCCCGCGGCGCAGCATGCATGTGAGAGGAGGCCGGGGCCGGGTGGTTTCCTCCGGCACAGGGCGCGCTTGTTGTGTGGATGGCACAGGCATCAGGCATCGCATGTCTCCGTCGCGGTCGCGGCTTCTGGTCGAATTCAGACGGGAGCCAATGCCGGGTTGCTACGTTTGGTTGAGGTCATTTGCGGCCGCGCTCGTGTTGGTTGGCGGAGTGCAGTTATGGGGTGAGCCTCCAAAGTCCAAGCCGCTGAGATCAACACGGATGGCAAAATTAGCAAGATTTTCTGAAAGCTCTGCGAGACTGCGACCCATCCACATCCAATCCTCCACAGCGATCCAAGCAACAACTCCGTAACGGCACGCTGTCATACTGATCACTCCAACAACTTTGGGCTGTAAAGGCCCATTAAGAGAGACCCGCGGCGAAGACAGCAGCAGAGCGAGCCCACTGGACGAACTTACAACGAGAGACGATCCAACGAAGAAGCGGCCATTCTCCGTCTCGCCCCCAAAGGGCGGAAACGGGTAAAAACCCACGGAACAGTTTGCGTTGCAAAACCCTTCCTCCCGTTTTCACCTCGCCGCCGCCGCTCGCCGGCGGAGCCTTCTACAGTCAGGCCAGCTCGGCGGGACCCCACCTCTCCTGCCCTTATGGCCCTCCTCCTTCGCCGGGGCGCGGCGCTCGCCGCCCGCTCCTTCCGCGCCGCGGCCGCCGCATCATCCGCTTCCACCGCCGTGCACCGCCTCCCGGCCGCGGGATCCCTCGCGGGCGTCGCGGAGCTCGCTCCGGCGCGGCTCTTTCTCCTCGACAGCCGGAGAGGCTTCGCGAAGGGGAAGAAATCGAGTAATTTGCGCACCCGCCCCCTCCCCGAGTCACCCCCTCGCATATAGTTACATGTTGTAAAATGGCAGCTCAGTTCCTGTTGTGTTACTAGTAGGACTTGCTAGGTCACTAGATTTGATATAAAGTGCTTGATAAATCAGGGTCTCACGATTCACGATGAGCAAAGATGGACGATAATCCAAGCATTGCTTTCGATTAACCGATCACGTTTGTTTGTATGTGGCCGTGTAGAGGATGACCGAGGCGACACGGTTCAAGCCGCTCCTGACATTGGGCCAACCGTCAAATCAGCTGCCACTGCGCAAATGGATGCTGCAGTGATCGCGCTATCGCGAGAGCTGAGCAAACTGCGGACCGGAAGAGCTACTCCTGGTACCATTGCATTCCTGCCTTTGCCATGCCGCTGCTATTTTTCTTTTGCTGGTCAGTGCAGTTTCTCCCATAAATAAAAATACAAATACGCACTGTTCTGCAGGTATGCTTGACCATATCATGGTGGAGACTGCAGATTTTAAAGTTGCGTTGAATCGCATTGCTGTTGTTTCTGTCCTGGATGCTCATACCCTATCAGTGATGCCTTATGATCCTAGTGTAAGAGCCTCTATTTCCTTAAATTTGGCTAGATGAATTAGTACATTCGGCTAGCATATAGATGCTTCTTTATATCAATAGTTTGTTGCCCAGATAGTCTAGTTAAACTTCTTAAAATGCTGAAGCTGTGATATGTAATATGTTTCTGTTGTTTTAGGCCTAAATGCCATTTCCAAGTGTCATGTTAATGTGTCTGTTACTTGTTGCCCTGAACTTACGTAGCATAATAATGTGAATTGTTCTTTGGCTTTTGCTTTCAGGCTTCCTTTGACTAATCCCTAATCTATTTCTGCACAGTCTGTGAAGTCTATTGAGCATGCTATTATCTCATCACCCTTGGGCATTAATCCAACTCCTGATGGAAATAGGATTATTGCAGCTATCCCTCCGTAAGTGTTTCCTTTAACGTTGCTTCTTATTGTCTATCGTAGGTCCCTACCTGCTAGGTTCGTTACAACACTAGCTGTGTATTCTAATTCTATAGTTGGCATATAACGTTATGTTGTACCATAAGCAGCGGTTTCTGTACTGGATGCCAATGATGATCTAGTGATCCACTAGGCAATAATAAGTTTTTGGGAACCAGATTGTGAGGGTGAAACTGATTCTGTATTGGCTTTATTCGTATAAGTGATTTGGAGAGGTTCTTGCACGGTCAACTATAGTGTACAAACTTGAGATCCCTTCCATTCAATATTTATGTAGGGGTAGCTGGAATAGCTTAATTTATATTACTCAGTGGCTACAGTCTCAAATTTGCTTCCTTCTGCTAATTTACTTTTCGTGCATGGCAGGTTGACAAAGGAGAATATACAGGTTAGGTTTGCTAACTTAACACTAATCCATTTGTATTCCTGAAACAACTAACCTTTTTTTATGCCAAGTATAGGCACTATGCAAGGTTGTTACTAAATCTGCTGAAGATTTTAAACAAAGTATTAGAAGAGCACGCCAAAAGGTAAAGAAGGCTTGTCCTTTTTTTTTCTTCTTTTATTTGTTCTGGTGATGACAGTGCCTCTGTACACAGTAAATCTGGACTACCTGATGCTTCATGTTATCAACTAAACATTATTTGGAAACTTGGAATTTAAGAGACAAATGTTATGACAGGGCTATTATCTTTTCTTTTGTGATACTTGAATATCTATAGTTCTCTGCTCTGTTGCTGTTAGTGATATTATAAGTAAGAAAACCAATTTGTGATTGAGCTCATCCGGTCTTCCAACAATTATAGCTGCGATCAAGATATCAGAACTGAAGCCTAATGGCTTGATCTATGTACTCCCTCCATCCACTTATGTTGGGCACATTTTACTCCAGAACTTGTACCAGTGCTCCTCTTAAATTGACCAGAATGCTACTAGTTAACCCCTGAAGTGCTATCTCTCAATGCATTTGCATTCCAGTTTAGCTTGCTGGTGCCAGCTGCATGTACATTTTAAAACTAGGGGCATTACTGACCAACACAGATTTTGCATGGGGAAGGCAAACAGTCCTAACAATCTTGGACAGCTAAAAGAAAAACATAGACCCAACATAAGTGGACGGAGGGAGTAGCAATAGTGTTGATCTGTATTAGTGATGAACCCTGCTATTGTGGATAATGTTCACTGGGATGCCAACTATTTGGTGATTTTGCTTGGCGTAGCATCTCAGTCTAAGCTTCAGGGATAACTTCTTGCTCTCAAACTAAATTTATTTTGTTCAAAATCTTCCATTAAACTAGAGTTGCTATGAGCATAGGACTGTGGGTACTGGATTCCAGTTTCTATCAGCTCCAGTGCTCGATGCTGGTATTAGAGAAATGCAACTTAGTAAACTTTCCCTTGTGTGTCCAGGCACTTGATACAATAAAGAAATCTGCATCTAGCATGCCCAAGGATGATGCAAAGAGGCTGGAGAAGGAGGTGAGTAACTGAAACGATGCTGTAAAAGGAATACATTGCCTGTCGGTAAACATTTAACCTGTTTATCTTCGCTCCAGATTGAAGAATTGACCAAGAAGTTCATAAAGTCAGCAGATGACATGTGCAAGGCAAAGGAGAAGGAAATCAGCGGAAGCTGAAGTCATACATCTTGCTGAAGTAATGTTTTGTTCCAATTCCAACGATGTTGTGACTGCAATTGCGCAGCCGAATCAAAAAAATATATTTCCTTTCGTGCCATTCTAACTACACTGTTAGCAGTTGAAAACGGTGTGATGCCCAGGGCAGGGTGGCCTGTGGTGTTGTAATGAGTCCCGCAGCCACGAATCCTTACAGAACGAAAGTGAGTGTAGTTTTGGGTATGATTTACCATGGCTTATTTTCTGTGAAAGAATCTGATGTCACTGTTGATTTCAATTGAGCCACCTTTGCCTGTATACTCCATCCATGATCTTGCAAAGTGCAAATCCATCACGATACTGAGCGTGCTGTTGCGGTGTTTGCTTTTATACCTATGTGGGACTTTCTTCGAGGAAATGAAAGAATGGCTGATTGAATTTGTTGTGTCGCTCTGAGCTGAGAAACTTATTTACGTCCATTTCTTGATCTATCATCTACTCATCTTTCTCATGATGTCATCAGGCATCCACTCCAGAATCCTTATTCTAGACATGGATCGTGTGATCTTAGCGCGTTTCTCATACGATGGAGAGACACTACGCTGTTTAGGTATAACTTTCAAGTTGGAACAGCTCAAACGGCGAGTTTTCCAAAAGAGGATGATAGGTAGTTCTGATAGAAACAACTACAAGCGAGTTAAGCTAAAGCAACTTAGCCAAGATAACACCAAGCTATATACACGCAACACAGCCCCCATGCACCTGAACCAAAAACCATCATGGCAAGCCACACCAAGCAGCCAAAAGCCTTCGAGCTGAAGACCAGCGCAGCTGCACACCACACGCCCCTCTACGGCTCTACGCCCGCTACAACTCTTTCCACGCACGCACTCGCTGCAAACCTACAGAGCCTAACGGATAGAGCGCGAGGCCACGCGCCCGCTCACTCCTTGCCCCTCTTGCCGAACGCCGCCCTGGTCACGGCCCTGATGCCCCTCACCCACAGCTCCGCGGCCTCCTCGCCGCCCTCGCACACGAAGTGCACCTCCCTCCCCGTCGCCGTCACCACGCGGAACAGCCCCGGCTCGTACGCGTCGCCCTTCCTCTGCCGGTGCCGCTGGAACGCCGAGCTGCCGCCGACCTCGGCCTCCCGGCAGATCACGTTGCGCCGGCTCGACCCGCCCCACCGGAGCACGCCCGCCGCGGCCACCATCCGCAGCGACTTGCCGTGGGGCTTCCCGCGCCCGCCCTTTGTGTGCTTCCGGACGCGCACGCCCTGGAGGACCGCCTGCCGGCCCAGCTCGTCCATGATCACGTCCTCGGCCTTGTTGAACGCCGCGGTGGCCAGCGCCGCCCGCGCCAGGGAGAGCGCCGTCTCGCCGCGGGGCGTCTCGAGGTCGCAGCGGGCGCCGTAGGAGATGAGGAACTCGCACACGCCCGCGTGGCCTTCCCTGGCCGCGAGCATCAGCGGGGTGTACCCGTCGCCGTCGGGGACGTTGACGTCGCAGCCCGTGCTCACCAGGTGCCGCACCGCCGCGGTGTCGCCGCGCCGGGACGCGCAGTGCAGCGCGTAGAAGCCTCCCGGCATGCCCTTCTCCAGCGCGAACTCGAGCATGACCTGCTCAAAGAGGTCCCTCTTCTTGCTCTGCTGCGCCAGCCCCATGGCCGTCTCCCCGCGCTTGTTGCTCAGCTTCACGTTGGCGCCGGCGAACACGAGGGCGCGGAAGGCCTCGACGTTGCCCACCTTGGCGGCAGCCATTATGGGCGAGCACCCGTCCGGGTCCTGCTCGTCCACGTCCACCTCCGGCTGAGCGAGCAGCACCTCAATCGTGGCCGCGTCACCGCACCGCGCGGCGAACATGAGTGGCGAGAACACGCTCCGGTCGCTCGAACGCGGGATGGTCCCGGACCGAATCGCGCCAAGAACAGCACGGTCGAAGCCGCTCTTCCATCCACCGGAAGAAGCGACGGAAGCCGCGGACTCGCCGGCCGAGTTCAACAGCGCGACGTCAGCACCGGCGGCCACGAGGACTCTCAGGCAGTCCTCGCGTTTGTGGCGCGAACAGAGGATGGCGGTGGTGTCGCCGGCCTCCGCTCTCACGTTCACGTCGCAGCCCTTGTCGACCAACGTCTGCAGGATCTCCGGCTGGCCGAGCCGCGCTGCCAGGTGAACCGGCCTGGCCCTGCTGCTCCTTGAAGTCTTCACAGGAGCTTCGGAGTCCGCACCAGACGCCAGCAAAGTCTGGACGGCGCCGGTGCTGCCACAGAGGATGGCGTGGTGGAGGAGCGTTCTGCCGAGGTGCACCGTGCTCGACGCGTACCCGTTCTGGAGGAGCAAGCGCAGGATGGAGCCCGTGGACTCGTAGTACTCCACGGCGCACCAGACGGCGTCGTAGGGCTCGGCGAGCCCGGCGCCCACGCGCAGCTCCTCGCCGGTGGACGTGTCCCAGGACCACGCGCCCAGCCTCACCTTCGTGTCCCTCTTGACGCCGGCCTGGACATGACACGGGAGATGGTGTCTTAAGCGTCAATTGCTGTGCTGATTCTGCTGAAGACTGAAGAGTAGTTTGTGCAGCTGCAGTTCAAATGATGCGTCACCTGGAGTAGATGGCGGACCACCGCGACTTGGCGGCTCACGATTGAGGCGAAGAGCGCCGTGCAGTCGACGTTGGCGTGCAGGGATGGTTTCAGCGAGCGCAGCAGCACCCTGGCGGTCGCATTTGGATCAGCTCCGCGCTGCAAAATAGACACGAAATCAGGGGTTGAAATTGAATTTGATGTCCGTTGAAGGCTCTCTTAGAGCAGAAAAACACTTGCATATCGTTACGGATAGCAGAATAGAAAGGTTTTGTGTAACTGCGAGCTGACGCCCGTAGAAAATGAAGAACAGAGGGCCAAAGTGCAAAAGAATGAAGAAAAGAGGGCGAGCAGACGCAGAGGGTCAAACTGCAAAAGGAAGAAAAGGAGAGGACCAAAGCGCAAAAAAAAATTTGGGTAAGATCCGCCTCAGCGGGTAAGCCTTAACCGCAATGTGCTAGAGGAATGTCCGAAGACAAATCCCGTCCCTGTCAGGGGAGATGCCAACCGTCTCTCCTTTCTACGAACACGAAGCGCTGTGCCGCGCTCCACAATATAAACTGAGCAAAGCTATCATCGGGTGCCGAGGTGGGACTAAACGACCGCCTCTGTTTCGTGTCCCGACCCGTTTCCCCATCAGGCCATCACCCCGACATGTTGCGGTGGCCCATATGGGAGCCCAACTTCTTCGGCACACACAGCTTGCAAATTTTGGGCCGAAACACACGCACTGACCATATACGAGCACTCGTCCTTGACTCCATGAACAGTTTCTGAAGACGGATGCCAACCACGCGTAAACACTGTACCAAGTAAGCGAGCAGGAAGGCACTGTACCTTGATGAGCGTGTCGACCACGTCGACGAAGCCGCGCGCCGCGGCGGACACGAGCGCGTGGACGGCGACGCGCGGGCGGACGAGGTCGGAGCCCATGAAGATGGCCGCGAGGGCGGCCTGGCCCTGCAGCGCCGCCTCCACGACGGCCTCCTCGCAGGCCGGCTGCGACGCGCCCGCGCGCACCAGCAGCTCCGCCACCTCCGCGCGCCCCTCCCGCGCCGCGGCCGTCGCCGGGTAGCCCCGGAACACCTTCCCGTTCACGTCAGCCCCCTTCGCCTGCACGCGTAGCACGCCATGTAAGAACCGTGAACCGTCAGAAAACGTGCGACAGAGGGATTGATAGCACACTGGTAATTTGAAGTTTCAACACAAAAAATCAGCCAGATTGTACATGAGAAAAAAAATGCTTGTGAAACCATCAACGAAAGTTTGTACATCAATTCAAGCGCAAATTGATGTTTACCGGTACTACGACATTTTCTTCTTCACTCATTTTACCTACACTGTGAGTCCTTAGTGCATTTCTTTTCTTTTACTGTCGCATTCACAGTTTTACCTTCATCCACTGCGTCCTACTCCTACTGCCTACTGTTCCTTTCCTCCACTCTCTTTGACCTACACTGAAGATGAGATGGGAGTAACAGCATCCACAGAACAGGGCGTGGCAGCGACCATCGGGACTCGCACAACAGCTGTCCGGGTAACAAATGTCGCTGCTACTACTACTATGTCCGCTCAGGTCGGTGCTGCGCGGGCCACCAATGGAGTGGCCGCGCCGGATCACCGGAAGCAACCGGAGCAGTGGCGCGCCGTGGCTGGAACTCATTTACGCGAGAGACAGGAGGGGACCGCGCCTCCCTGGAAGGAGGAATCTGGTCAAAATTCTGCAGGGCGATTGCTATCCTATCCGCCGATGACATCTCGTGCGTGGTGTCACCGCCAATGTCAACTCGCCCTCGCCGCGTACAGTGGCAGTAGTGCCCGGTGCCCCCCTGTACTCTAGCTTTCAGGATTGCCGCAACTGCTGCAGAACACAGCGTGCTAGTGCCTCCGTCGGCTTCGCAAGTCACGTCTGCCGTGCCTGGTGCACTTGGCACAGGAAACGAACTTGCCCCCGCCACACAAGCAAACGATGATGCGATGCCTGGCCACTTCGCCACGGACGCCGTACGATTCGCGAGATCCGGCGACAAGAGTTGCTGCGTCGGTGTCACGATCCAACAATCATCAGGCATCGAGTCACCAACAGGTGCCAGGGACGGATGGATGCTCCTGGTTAATAACCACGCATTCACATTTCACCAAGATTTTCTACCTAGCAAGGGCAACACGCAGTGAACGCGTCACTATTCGCCGCACCAGGGTGATGTTCTTCGCAGGCACCCACCGTCCTCCCTCCCCGTGCCATCATCAGTATTCCGCTAGGGGTGCGCCACAGTGCACGGAGGCCAGGCCATGGCCATGAAGCACGAGCTGGGGCAAGGGGGCCGCAGGCAGGCAGGAGGGCGTGCCCGCCGCTGTGCATGGGCGCCAGGTGCGTGCGTGCGTGCCCACCAGACCAGGATGGAGGAACGGGGGGAGCAGGCAGCCGCGCGGGGGATACAGCTGGCCGGTGGCAGGCGCGAGGGGGCTCAAGGGCAGATGGCTACAGGGCAGGACAGGGAAGAGCCGAAGAGGACACGGCACGATACGGACGAGCTCGATCGCTCCGTACCACGCCCCAATACACCGCACCGCGCGGCGCGGCGCTGGGCCGGCTCCTGCGACACATGCGCCGCCGTCTTTAATACAGCAGAGAGATGGGGGCAGCCGGGCGCTTGGGCTTGGTCGAGGAGAAGCATCGCCGGCCGGCCCTACTACCTGGCCTGGGACCGTGAGGTGGCTTCCATGGCGCGATGAAAAATACGCACAGCTGGTTCGGCTTGGACGTATTGGGGCGGCGGGGAGCACCGGCATCTGGCCTCGGATGCAGGTCATGTGAGCCTCCTCCTCTGCCCTGGCGCGGACGAGATCACTCGACCAGGTCCTATTTTGCCACCGTGGAGCGATCGGAAATCCAGGATCAGAGCACGCGCGCGAGAGCAGACGCTGGGTAGCCTGGGCTACACGACGTATGGCTGCACTCCGTGTGATTGATGACCGCCCTCAGAGATTGGGACTGGCTCTCATCTAAACCCGCCAAAAGACTGGCGTCCCACCTGAGCACGCAGCGATGCACGTTGGAGCCATGATTGTCCGGCCGAAGAGGGCGGGATGGACGGCCACACGGCCGCTGCGCTCGCTCCATGCTGGCCTGGCCCGACGAGGCCAGAGCTCAACGAAGGAAAAACAAAAGAGATGCTTCAGCGTGCGTTCCGGGACAAGGGCCATGGGCGGGCGCCTGCCTGCCCCGTGCAGCGGCATTCATTAGTAGGCTTCCGGCAGAGGAGGGATCAGGGAGGGGAAGAGAGCGCCGGTGCAGGCGTCGCGCGCGCGCGCAGCAGCGGAAGTACACGGCCGATGCCGGGGCGCAGGAGCATGCAAGCGGCAGCGCAACCACTCCCATTCAATGGCGCGCCAGGCGCGGCGCCCATGACGCCGGCGGATCAGCCGGGCCTCGCGCCGGACGCCCCGTGCCACGGCACGGCACGGACCCAACCGGAAGGACGCACACCATCTCGCCTGCATGAGGATGTGCCGTCAGCCACACCCTTAGCCACGTTCCGCTGACACAATCATCTTGATCCTTGCAGGATGCTGAGTACTAGTCCTATTCTACTACGGAGCACAGCCAAGAGGTCACATGTAGGGCTTGATCATTTCCATCAGAACAGGTCCGAGGCGGGGAAGCGTGACAGACAGGTGGGGCCGCAGTGATTGATTAGGCTCGAGGCGCAGGTGTTGAAGTACCATAGGATCCCGTACCAGAGCTCAAGATGACACTGCACACGCCGACGGAGGAGAGTAGGAGACGTGGAACGTGGCCGGAGCGGAGTGCGGAGACCGGCCGGCTTCCGGGCGGGGAAGGTCACGTGATCGGCGATGCCGCCCCCGACCGCGCTCACGAGGGGAATATATTGGTCGCTACCAAAGTGCTGAGCTGGTGGTACTTGGTCGCACTAGTATACAAACCCCGGCCAAGCTTGCTTTCTACTCCTGATTATGTTACTGTCAGCAGTAAACAAAATTTGGGCTCAAGTCAAACCCATCCGCCGCTGTCTCCCAATCCTCCCACTAAAATACTCTCCGGTCCAGGATGTATTTTTTTAAAAAAAATAGAGTAATTTACTCGCCTACAGTTTACAGTTATGGATGCCCAGTTTCGTGACGCGACAACACGGTGGAACAGTGGCAGCTCGGCAGGGATAAGTTAGTACTTGGACCCCCGTATGTATACTTTAATATACTAGTGTACGTACACCACGACCAATGCCTACGTGCTACACGTATACCAAGGATATCGAAGTGTGCCCAGGAAGCTTCCCCTGCATAGATTCCCATTTGACGATTTCCATTGTGGCTGGCTAGAGAAGAAGAACGAGAACGTCCGTACTAGTACGCAATAAAGAGGAGCTGCAAGTCTGCAGCACAGGTATGGTCCCGTTGCAGCGCAGACTGCAGACGAGAATGGGTAGGACCGTAGGCTAATGGTACTAGCTGATGAACTAATTGATCCCAGATAAAAATGTTCCAAATGATTTTAGGCTAGTAATGAGCTGCATAATTTTGTCTCCGCCATTAGCGAAATTCCTCATAATGAGCAGCATTTTTATTAAGATTTATACTCTAGTTTTTTGTTGAGGAAGTTGGCAATAGAAAGTGAATACTAACATATAGTACTAGTACTAGTAGCATGAAAAAGAGCAAGCAATGGAGAGGGAGGAAGTTGAGTACAACTAGTATCGTATACTCTGCCTCTGCTTTGCATCCCTCTCCCCGCAAATCCGTACTCATGATCTCGAGAGATGAAAAGGGGGCGAAAGGATTTCAAGTGGGTCCGGTAAAATCTCTTTGGTTCCTACATGTATTCATGTACGCGCTTAAAGGATGGGATTTGTCCTGCGCGTGCATTTATACAGTACGTCGAGCTATGATTGGCGTGGAGAAGGAACTGAGTTGGTGGTTGGTACTTGGATGAACAGTGCGGATAAGCACCAGCCTTTTTCTAGCAAGCTGAAGCGAGGCAAAGATACCCTGGCACTTGAGAAATGTTGGAAGGAAGCGCCCGCTAAAACCATTCGAAAATGCCGTGTGACCTTTTTACGAACCAAGTAAAGTGGAGGTGAATATAATGGGCCAGTGGGGCTAGGCAAACCTTAACCTATTACCCTGCAAACTTGGTGAAGCACAAACTCTTCGGCGCTCGGCAAATTTGAATGCAAATTCGCACCAAAATCGCCGAATATTTCAGGGATAAGGCTACGCACGGACGCATAAGGGGGCTCGAATTGCAACTTGGGTAGCAAGACAAATCTGGTGTTGAATTACTCCCTGGACGATTAATTCTACCACCACCCAAAACGCGACAAAAATGCAGAAACAAACAAGCGAGATGCGGATAGAAAAATTACGATGCGAGGAAGCAGAGCAGGGAGGGAATGCAGGTGGGCGGGGATTGGTTCGATCACTCACGAGCAGGGCGCGGACGAGCGCGACGTCCCCGTTGCCGGCGGCGAGGAAGAGCGGCGAGACGTCGGCGCGGATCTCCTCGTGCACGGCCCGCGCCTCGGCGGCGGCGCCCTCCCGGGGCTCCGCCTCCGCGACGCGCCGCGCCCGGAGCCACACCACCCCGGCATAGTTCACGTCCGCGCGCCCCGCCGCGAGGAGCTCGCGGGCCTCCCTCGCATCGCCGCGCGCCACCGCCTCCACCAGCCGCTGCGACGCGGCCTCCGCCTCGCGCGCCGCCTCGTCCTCCGCCTCCGCCACGGGCCACACCTGCCGGCCACCGGCGATCGCCGCAGGGCGGAGCAGCACCGCCATTCCCGAAGCTTTCCCTAGAGGGCTACAGGCGCGGGGCTGCTCTGTCTCTGCTCTGCTCCGGCCTCCTCGGTGCGCGTCCCTCCCTGGGTGTGCGGGCAAACTTGAAAGGGGGAGGCGCGCCGGCACGGGGCAATATATAGGTGGAGACTCGGGAGGCGAGACGAGGAAGGGGGAGACGGGCGGTGAAGTCACCGCGCCGGTGAAGATGGGCCTCTTACGGGGGCCACCTGTAAGTGGCGGAGGGTTTACGGATGGGGCGGCAGTGGGGCCCGCTGCTCATAGAGTGGGCGTGAGTGGTCGTAATTACAACATGCTCGGGCGCTCCTCCGCGGCTTGGCTCCCGGCTCGGCTTGAATGGGCGCCGGCCAGGAAGCTTGGCTAGGCTAGAGCCTTTGTTCAGGCGTTTGGGTTGGTTGTATAAACCGACATGAGGTGTTTTTGGGTAAAAACAAAGTACCTCCAGGCACGTTTTTAAGTTTTCAGCAGAGCATTAAATAATGGGCATCTGAGAGCTGTTGTAATAATCATTGCAACAAAAATAGTGGACTAGCGGCTCCTTTAATAGTCGGAGAAGGCTGCTTCTGCTATAACCTATCATTTAAAATACTAGTTTTGAGCGACTTGAAAGTATCTTCATTATGAATTTTGTATCATAATTCGGCTTCAATATCTTCTGTGTAACTACTAATAGTAGTCATTGTGTTGCAATGGTCATTTGTACTTTTGATCTAGCTTTAAAACTAGACTTTGCAATGAGAGCTGGGAAAAAATGATAGTTTTTGCAACCTTGCTTTAGAGAAATCCAATTTCCTTAAAGTGCAACGAACAAATAATTTAAGACACAGTTTCTTTAAATAAAAGTTCATCCACGTTATGACCTCTTTCTTACATGTCCAATATATTTGTAGATAATTATGTTTCATAAGAAGCGTGGTAGTTGATAACAGCTTATGCCGCAGATAAAATAGAAATAGATGCATGGGTTGAATGGCGAAATATGCAATTGCTTACTTTTGCAGTCTTGAAAACACAAAATCTTTATGAAAGGGCACCATGTAGAATTATTTAAGAATTTTTTTGTTATATAATTTAATAAGACTTTTTACGTGGGACTACGATCCGATAATATGTGTGGCCCCGTGACTCATTGCAAAGTCAATTGTTCGAACTTTTAGTTTATAAAAAGTGTGTTACCTTCTCTTCTCACGCATCAAACGAGAACACGGAGCGAGTGAAAATGGTAGCCCCGGTCTAACCGCGGGTACACTGGTACTACAGCAGGTGGCAAGCTGGGGGTCTAGGATACGGTGCCCTCGCTACGATCCAGCGCTACTGCTCCCGTGACAAGTCTATGCAGCGCGGCTCGCCAGGACTCGTCGTTGCCACTGCAGACGATCGGGTTGGCGTGTTCCGAGCCAGACATGCGTACTTCGATCAGGGGCGGCCGGCCGCGGGCGGAGCCGGGGCCCGCGCCAGCACGGGCCCAGTTCAAATGCTCTGATATACATTATGTAGTATTTAAATTTAAAAATATTAATATCCAGTCTATTTTTATGAACCTAAAACTCACTTATTTTAGCTCACCCAGGCGACTCCGCCTCCCAGAAGTGGGAGCCAAACTCGCGCCCGTCGATCATCCATCACCCTCGAGTTGTCCAACGACAGCCCTCGTACGCACGCGCGCCGCTCGACACGTACGCCGTCCTCTTCTTCCATGTAAGCTGCTGTAGCCTGGGACAGGCCCGTCGATCGATAGGGCACGTACCGGCGACCACTCTACCGTACGTGCCGTGCCGAGCGGTCGCGTCCGTGGGTACAGTAGCTCTCGCTAGCACGATCATCGAACGTGCCATGGTTGGGTGCACGCGCATCGCATGCACGTGCGTCCGGTTTTTGCTGCGGCGCACGGCAGCGCAGTGGTAGGGCAAAGTAGTGGTAGCCACAGCTGCGCGCCACTGTCGCTGTGCTGCCATAGTGCCATCGCAGCAGCAGCAGCACGCTCGTCCCGTCGTCGCAACAAATCAGCGCGCCGCGCCCACGCACCACCAACAGTGTTCGCCCCCGCTCGTACGCGCGCGTCCCGGCGTGACGACGGGACAGCACGGCCCCGGTCGCAGGATCCCCCGCACGCCGCCAAGCTCAGCTGGCGTCTCGATCGGCTGGCTCCGATCCGATTCGGCGCGGCTTGGCTCTGGGGCCTGGCTGGCGGGACGAACGGGGCCGGGGCCGCCCGTTTCCGCTGTGGATCGATTTGTTTATCTACAGGGGAGGGACTGGGGAGGGGGCGGGTGGCGTCGTTGCCCCCTAGAAAAGCCGCGGCCGGCGCGCGCGCCGGCGCTGCTGGAACGGAAGCTCTGTGCAGGGCTGCCGCTCTGCCTGCGTACCATTTGGTGGGGGCTCAAAGCCTGTCGCAGATGCTGTCACTTCTGGTACCGTGCGCCGTGTTCTTTCTCCTTTTCCCCCCGCCTCCATTTTTACTGCTCCAAGCGATTGAGCTCGATCCGGAGCACGGGCATGGACTGCCCGCGCCAGCGTATCGATTGATACACGAAGCCACAAAGGGGAGGGCACAGCACTGGTGCCTGCCTAGACCCTAGTAGTAGCTGCGTGCCGCGTCAGCTCATTACTGCCGAGCTAGCCCGTATGGCCGTATGGAGTGGCCGCTTCTACCAGACCACCACTGCGTTGTACGACCCGTGTCAGGGAATGGGTGCGGTGCTTCTCCGTTGAGCGTACGCGCGCGATCGCTCCCGGGCTCCCGGCCCCCGCCCTCCTGCTGTCCTGCATCGGTCGTCCGGTCCAGACATCTAGTTTCCTGCGTTGCGGTGGTTCAAGGCCTAGCGATGCGCGACAAGTCGAGCGGCCGGCGGTGCCCCGGGCCGGAACGGAAGCGCGATCGCCCGCCATCGGCAACAAAAAATACGCCCATGTCGATGCCCAAGGGGGGGACGTGGTGCGACCGCGCCAGCGCTGGCCGATTCCTCTCTGTGGGATCAATGCAAACCCGCAGGCCGCAGCGCGTAGGTGGCGCGTGTAGAACGGGTCCGCCATTTGCCGTGTCCTTCCGACGGCCGCTTGCGTCGCAGCTTGCCATGGACGCAGCGCAGGCGCCTTGTTGTTTGGCCGCCGCCGCCGGTGTTCTCCGGCCTTGGAGAGATCGCCCGCCCGTGTACGCACGCACAGTACCAACCAGCCCAGATCGACGCACTGCCGCCGCCACTTGCCGGTGCTACACATGCTACCCGTAGATCACAATCTGATGTGGAATCCCCGTGTTGTAAGCTGCTGCCGGCCGTACGTGCTAGGGGACAAATGCTGGGTCCGTACCCGGCTGCCGCGCTGCGCAAAGTTCCTACAGCGCCTTGCCCGCGCCTCGCTTTCTCCTTTTTTTTTCTTGTCACCCTGCAGAAATTTCACCCCGTCCATCCGATCCTGACCAGCAGGGATTACAGGATTAGAAAGAAGAAAAGGCAAAGGGAAAGTCGCTCGCCGTCATCTACCGTCCTCGTCTAGTCGTCTGCGCAATTCGCGCTCTCCTCCTCTTTTGCTTCGTGGTCTCTGCGTACGTGACGTGATCGAGACGGAAGAGAGGAGGGGATACCCAAAAGCTCTCGCCACCGAGGTAACAGCTGAAGTGCGGTGGTCAGTGAAAGGTGAAAAAAGAAAACAGATCTCTGCGGCTCTGCCGTGGCAAAGGTGAAGATCGATCCCTGCGTGCCTGGGCATCACTGCGTTTGCGGCGTCTGTCGCAGTCTCGCAGAGACCGGCGGCGACGGCAAGAGTCAACTCTTGATGCCGCTCGGTTTTAGTAGGGTTTAGTCCGGCTATCATCTGAAGATCTGCTAGCTAACATAAACATTGCATCGGTTAGTTAGACACTGTTAACCGCATGCCCCGCATCGCTGAACACTAGCTAGTAGGCCTAGCACAGCTACTAGCTTGTAGCTGGATGGAACTAAGCAGCATCATTACGAGCTGTGTAATGGCCAATGGCTTCTTAGATGTTGCCGCAGCTAATCTGTACTAGCTGCAACGCTTGACATGTACACGTACGTGCGTGCGTGCTCCCGGCCGGGCCGGCTCTGTTTTGACACGACGGCGCATCTTCGAGGAAGCGACGACGACGCTCGGGCTCGATAGCTCCGAATAAAATTCTGGTAAACGAAACATGCCTACTGCTAGCACTAGTAGGGGATCGACCGTATTGCTCGTGCAGGTGTAGCCACGCCGTGTCCGGGATTCCTGTACTTCCCGTAGCCAGCAAGGGGAACCACATTGCCTGCATTTTTTCAGATCCAGACACCTGCCTGCACATACAAGCATATTAGCATGTGTAGCTCATGCAGTAGCATATATACAACATGCTGCAGTACTAGTGTCTGGTGACATTTACGCATGTTCAGCGGTATTTGGACACGGTCCACGGCATCGCATGAGGTACGGGACACACACACACATGGATGATGCAACTGGCTCGTACACTTGGGACATCTTTGCACTGGGTGCATGCCAGGACGAGTGCAGGAACAGTAAAATCTGTGCCGTAATGCTCCGGTCCAAAGGCTACCGGACCACGCGCGTACCAACAAAATGGCTCGCGGATAGAGATTTTTAGGGCTAGAGATTTGCTTGAGCTAAGGCGCTGTAGTTTTTTAGGGCTAGAGATTTGCTTGTAGTTGTAGCCATGTGCCACAAGGAGCTTGGGGCTGAGGATATTCACCGGCAACATCACAAAAATGTTTAGGCCGGTGGCACGTTTCACTGAACTAATCATGGGTGCTTTGCAACGACATGGACTACAGGGGGGTTTGTCTTCTCCTGTTGGCCATCTTGCTTTGAAAACGGCAAGGTACGGACTACGGAGCTCAACTACTGTCGAGACCCTCTTGGTTCTTGGCCCTAGCCCTGTGGCCCGGGTGGCTCCTTGGTCCACGGCATTGAACGGATCAACACAGTGCTGGGTTAAGTAATCTAGGCTTCGTAGGCAAGATTACTTTTAGTCCTTCAATGATGCTCCATGCCTTTGCTTACAACAATGTTGGTATCGCAATCACAGCTCGAGCTAACCATTTGGCGCTTTTAACCAGAATCCAGGCTGGGGGCGGCATTGTTGTTGGTTGACTGGGTACAAGTAAGCCAACTATACAAGGCATTGCTGGAAGCAAAACCCCTGTTTATTATCTTGTTCAGTTCTTTTGTTGGCTGTGACATTATCATTTAACACAACCAGAAAAAACATTTGATTTGATGAGAAAATTGGTTTACAGTGACAGCCGCTGACAAACGACTTATAAGCATGCGTAGCTAAACTGCATTGCTAAAATAATGGGGACAGCACAATACAAATCATAAGCAGGCTGCTTCATGGATAAGGTGGTCAATTGCAATAATCCATTCAGTCCTTCAGACATGGAAAAAAAAGATAGGGAACAACACCTAACCTTTAACTTTCTTATAGTAGCTCCTTTTATGGCCAGTGGCCGCCATGCATGCTCAAATGCTGATATAATACTGGGAAGGATGTGCCCAAAAAGAAAAGGGCAGCCAAGGACATAAAGCCTCCCAAGGACAAGGAGTGCCCTACTCATGTTTGCTTGTGCCCTAAAGCTCCCAGGGCCAAGCAAATGCGTCTATAAATTTTCGCGCGCCGAGCCAAACCCAAATACAATTCCAGGCAGCAAAGATCCAAGATCTGTGCGCCTCGACGTGTCCCTCCTATCATTCACACTCATCCCCTTTTAGCAGCCGCACTACTTGGGAAAACCATGCCTTGCGTTGCATGCAGGTTTTCCGTTCCGATTGAACTGGAGAGGGTGCACTTTGAGTTTGAGATGAACACACCTTTCTGAAACTACGAAAAAAGAAATGATGCAGCAATAGTGCTTGTATGAGCCAAACCCAAGCTTCAAGCATCGTGTAATCCTTGTATGGCCCATGGTGGTTATGGAGTACTCCCCACGTCAAAAAGAGGGGCCGAGGATAAAAGGGGAGGAGCATCATGATAATGCACACGGCAGCGGGGCACGCATGTCGTACAAGCGTATCTTTTACCTGGATCCTCACCAGACTTTCAGTTTGGCCGCAAGCTGACCTGATCCACCGAGCTTGAGGGTGAGGCCGCGACCTTTGGTCAATGGGGGATGCTATCAGTCACTCCTCCAAGTGGGAAGCTATCAGCTGTCCTAGAGCTACTATCTAGTGTACTGCAATTCACCACCAAGGACTAGGAGGGCCACCTGCTTCATTTGCCTTATAGCCGTCTGCAGATGATTGACCAGACAACTCATTTTGAAGTGTTTAACTAATAATGCTTGTCGATGTCTGCAAGAAGTAGGGTTATGTTTTTATTCAATATCCACAATGTCAATCAAATATATAATTGTACGAGTCTGATATACGATTTCCCCCCCCCCCCCCCTTTACTCTTGAGCACCGTAAATTACAATCTGGGAAAGGCTGTACTCCAAAATCATAATGCACAAATATTACATGTCTAACACAACATATATTTTCAAACATTTTAAAAAATAAATTTATTTCCAGCAGCATGTGTCAAGGGTCACTTGTGGGGAAAAGAGCATATCAGCCACCAGAACAGTTATTTACCCTCATTTCTCCCACTCTACACATGTGACTACACTTCTGGTCGATGTTTAACAAAGGTCTACAATGCATGAAGAGGTTCTGAGACTGCATCACGACTGTTTCGGTTATCCATGAACTGAGGGAGTTTGTCAGCCATTGCTAGAAAATAGGTCAGATACCTTCAGTGTGAATAGTTGTGCTTGGTGCGAGATTCAAGATATGAGATTGCAAGGTCAGCAGCCTTGCTTCCTGAAGCTATAACATTACCAACAGCCAGCCCGTCCTTGTTATTTCCTATACGAAAGAACAAAAAAGGTCACGTAAACTTTTTCAAGCTAACACAAAGATTAGGGTTATTATTTATTGTTTGCTAACTGTTTAAATTGTTTGTACATGTTTTCTCGGATAATAGAATCCATTTCATAAGATCTAGAAATAACGTGGTAGCAATGGGAAACTATAACTGATTGACGAGAGATATTGCAAAAATATTGTGGTGGCCCAGTCAACAAGGGGCGCAGTTCATATATCTAGCATTTGTTTTGAACAAAAGAGCAGTGGCTTGCCTGCGTAGAAGAACCCTGGAAGATTGTGCTCCATCTTCTCTATAGCTTCCAATACAGAATTGTAGTCACGGTCATACAAAGGAAAAGCATTTCTCCAGTATATATGCCTGAGCACATAAAAATATAATAACAGAAACATGAACATGTGGTGGTTAAATGAATTGCACAAATCTTACTCCCTACAAAATGACAGATCATAAGACCAGCACGAGAAAGGAAAAAAAGCATATAGCAATTGAGTAATATCTACATTTAGAATACCATGTTTGGGAACTTACTTCACAAAAGTTGGCTGCCCCTCGACACCCAAGAGCTTTTTAAGGTCAGAAGTCACAAGTTGCTTCAAAATAGACCTGTACAGGTATATTATCAGGAAAATCTAGCTAAAATGGAGAAAGAACATGAACAATCAAAATAAGATTTATACGTTGGAGCTCCAGCAAGATCTCTATTGTGGCTTCCCCCAACAAATGTAGTATACAAATATTGGTCATCAGGAGCTCGATCTGGGAACATCATTGAGGAGAACAGAGTCCCTACACGATAAGCAGAGGCATGAGTAAGGATGAGAAACAGAATACTAAAGCAAACCAAAGTATAAATGCAGAGTCCAAACAAAAACAGGCAAGCTGCTTTATACCAATAGGCTCAAAACAACAAGATTAGTAAACTGAGAACAGTTCAAATAAAGCTAAGCTGACCTACCAAGGGTTTTCAGACCATGCTTTTGCTGTTCCTTGTAGGGTATCAAGACTCCAAATCCTTCCAGAGGTTTTTTGACATCTTCCTTCTTAAAAGCTGTCACCATGAGAGATAGCGGGAGATAATTCACCTGCATAATTAAAAGAAATACCAAAAAATGAAATGTAGATAATGAAACCGGTTGCATCTCATGATGGTAAAATTGTAATATGATAGCCTGCAAGAACAACAATGTCCATTGCTGCATTTTTTAACCTAAAAGGGTGATCCTAACCTGACCTTAGGAAGAAAGTCTAGCACAAAGGGAGCTCCACATTTTCCAAACTTCATCCTCTGGACATTAGACAATGGAGCCTGAAGGACAGATTACAAAGGGAAAATATTATGGTTCATCACTATACTTGATCTCATAAAAGCCTGACTGAGTACAAAACTACCAATCTGGCAAACTCTAGATCAATTGCAAGAAAGTATCAGATCAGAGACCAGAACCCAGAAGTTCTAAAAGACGAATCCAGGTTAAAGTTCTTACTGTCATTATTACAGCATCAAAGGTTTGGTTTTTAACAAGATCCTTGCTGCCAGCATCCTTCGAATCAACAGAAATTGACCACCCACCGGTCGCAGGGAGCCCATCAAAGGTACATGCCAATGACAATACTTCTGTACCAAGCTTCACATTATCATCCCCAACTTCATTGTGAAGTGCATTTATTAGTGACTGAAAAATAACAAATAACGTTTACGCTTTCCCAACCAGAGAAAAAATATAGAGAACTTTAACAGCATAGATGTTAGATGGCACTGATAAATATAGAGAACTTTAACAACATAGATGTTAGATAGTACTGATATTGTACTACAAAAAATGCATTCCATACAGTGTGGAAGGGTTTCTTAGACATAGATAAAAGGACAGGGCAGCATTGAATCTGAATTACTATTATTTCTCACGATAGATGGTATATTCAGGATTCATCATTGCTACCATGCAATCTATCTAGAACATTTTACTTTCTTGAAAGACATATTTTACACTGGGACATATATTTGCTCGTAATACATATATCTTTGCAAGCTAATAAACCTGTATCAAGTCTAAAAATAATGATTGCGGTAGGCTGTAACAGGGTGACTGGAGCAGGACATGGATATAAACCATAACAACACCTTTTCTGGTTTGTGAGACTTAATAAAGAAGTAATACTCTTTCATGGAAGTAATGTCCTCAAGTGGTATGAACAACCAACTCTTTTAAATGCACGATCTGTAATCTGAATTCACTATTTTTAAGTGGCACCAACATAATTAATAGGACTGATGAAAATTGAAGGGTTTGCCATTAAGATTGTTTGCAGTACTACAACAGATGATAGCATTTCTATCAAGGAATTATAGTTTGAAAAATAACAGGGGAGGAATACCTGCATTCCACCATGAAATGAAAATGATGCACGTCTATTCCTTCTTTTCCCTGATGAATCACTTCCTGTCTTTACTGGGTCACCTTTAGCTGTTAGCTTAGACAAGATAGCACCAACAATGATAGAACCATATCTGGGGGCGTAGAAGGAGAATGAGGTAACATGATTAGAAAAGAAAAGAATTATTAAAAAACATAATTGAACATAAAAAATGCTTTTGACCATGTTTATCACAAAGAGGTGCTGAAATCTAAATGCCAAGGAAAAACTGTACCAGGTTGTCAGAAATATGATTAAAAAAAGACTGAGTATGGTGCAAATAATAGCATATCAATAGGTGTTCGTCTGCCAGTGCCCAATTAATGAAATTACAGCAGAAAAATAAGAGCATCTCCAATAGGAGTCCTAAATTGGGTCCTATCTTGAAATATAGGGCTTAAGAGAAAAAAAATAGCCTCCAACAGGAGTCCTATTTTACAAAAAACTGGCAAATCAATTTAGGACTCAGTCTCCCGGGTCCTAGATATAGGACTCAATTGGTTGGGTCCTATCTCCCTTTTGCCACGAAATCTAACTGACAGAGACTTCTTTCCCCAATGCCTCCGCTCCAATCTTTCCCCAATTAGTTGTAAATGACATGATTTGAGACCCCGCTGTTGGAGTATAAGCTTTTTTTTTGGCCCTAAACACATCAAATATGTCCCTAATACAAATTATAGGACCCAAATATAGGACTCATGGTTGGAGATGCTCTAAAAGATGCAGTAGCCAGCTTACAGCACGAGCCAATAAAGACATGTAAGAAACTAAAATGATGATGATATCATGAACACTGACTTGGAAGGATTTTCAAACTAAAATGATTATATGATACATCAGTATGAAGGTTTTAACATAAGAATGCACAGAAAGGAATGAGATAGCAAAAAGAAAGAATATGAACAAGAAACTATATTGAAAAGGTAATAAAAACATATTAAAGGAATGAACAGAAAATTGACATGTAACGTACTTTCTTTCCAAATTCCACAATGCTGGAAATGCATGACGAATCTGCACAAAATGAAAAATTACTCAAAATCGACATAGAAGCTAATGATATGATCTGATCATATGGGGCAGTAATTTTGTGGAATATCTTCACGAAAACCACGCCACACAATCAAGGGATGTACTGTTACGCACCAGAAGTTACATTACTGCAAAAATACAGAGCAATTTGTGTCCCAAATCTATAAACGCAAATGATGGGGCATAGTAGCTCACAGATAATGACTCCGGATCTCCTGCACTGGTTCCAGCTACAAATGGATCAATAAGGTAGTCAACAACCTGTAAGAAATTTAGAGCTATAAGCAAATGGCTAATTCTGATGTTCACAAAAATCTAAATCTGTTGATTTTCAGTCGCTTGATTATCCATAGTTTCTTCAAGAAACAATAACTTACTTCTCTTCCAAAGTGGCGTTCAAAGAAGCTCCCAACACTGCAAATGTTTTGAGATGAGACAATTCTATTATCTCCTCAGCCAAAAGAAAGCAATGCAATGATGTAACATATTGATATGCAAGGATATGTGTATTAAGGAAACACTAGGCATATAGCTCAAGACTTAAAACAAGAGTTTATTATATGATTGCCATTTCTAATTCCGCACCAATGCAAGACACCAAAAGTATGAGGGTTCACCTCTCACTTAAATGCTCATCAGACACTTTCCCAGAGTTTCTTGTCTTACTTTTCTTGTACAGAAAAGGCTCCAGAAACAATGCAAGCTGCCAAGAGACAAGTATAGAACATAATTCAATATAAAGAATATAATATAATCATAATTACATGGCTTGGAGAAAAAAATCTGAATGAATGTAAAATCTGTCAAGTGGTTACATTAAAGTAACTACAAATAATGGAGGTAGGCAATGATATGGTATTTTGTTATGTGAACCAACCTATCAGGTAACTTTTGTATTTAGTAGCTGAGCATACCTTTGATTTTGTAGAAAGAACACTGCTTTTCATTAGCGAAATGGGATCCGAAGGAATCTTGTGAAACCAAAAGGCAGGTTAAGTTGAGGTACAATACAGGGGGAAAAGAGAGACACACATGATTACATGGAAGTATTTTTACCAGTGCTGGTGCTCCATCTTTAACAATGTAACGCTTATGTTGGGAGTTAGGCTGAAACATATATTAAATCATCAGACATATGTAATGGAAACAAACTAAAGAAAGCATTTGAAAATAGTAATGCTTCGTTGGGAAAAATTGCACATACATACTGCTGTCTGTCTTGTAGACCAAGATCATCAATCAACCTGCTGGCCTCCAACTCACCTTCTGTCTGCAGGAAAAGAAATGAAGTAACCCCATCAACTAATCTGCTAACCTCAAACCAATTTCCATGCTGGACACAGAGAGAAGTCCATGCTAACCACCCAGAATGCACAATCTGCAGTCCAACTGCACACAGAAACACATGCTTTCGAGATGATGGGGCAATGCGGACTAACCGCTAATGCAGACAAACAGCAGGTTGTGCAATTGGCTCGTTTTAATGACTACTGACAAGTGGCACGATTACAATCATGCGGGAGAAAGCAGCAATGCAATGCAGACCAGACTAGCGCAAGTGAAGCCCTCAAATTGTAAGCTCTAAGCTGAACCGAAATGCACTTACCATAGTGTTAGCCCCTTCATCCCAGAGGAAGCCGCCCTCGGAATTGGTCCGTATCTTCCCACCCGCCCTGTCGGCCGCCTCGAACACCGTCACGTTCACGCCGCTCTTCCTCAGCCTGTACGCCGCCGCGAGCCCGCTGCACAAAACAATACGGAGCACCGCCACCGCCATTTCATCAAACACCTCACAGGCACAAGCCCAGACCAAAACCAGCAAGCCGCGCGCCACCGAGGCACGGAGAGAAAGGGAGCGCCTACCCACCTGACCCCGGCGCCGACGACGGCGACCGACCTGGCGGGCGCGGCGCGGGGGTCGTCGGAGCCCGCCATCGCGAGGACGGGGCGGAGGCGGGGCCGGCTGGCGCGCGGGGAGGCGGGGCGATAAGGATGTGAGGAAGCGGAGGAGGCGGTGGTGGTCGAAGAGAGCATTTGATTTTGGGGTTTGGATGGGGATTTGCTTGTTGCCTTGTGCGCGGCGCGGATCGGAGTTCGCTGGAGCTTGCTCGGAAAAGGGGTGGCCTAGTCGCCGTCTCGTGGAGGCGTGGGGGGCTTTCAGGTCAAACTTTTCCGGTGGGTTCTGCAGTTCGCACGCCGTTTCGCATGGCTGGTGCCGCTGAAACCCGCAGCGTAACGGGGAAAGTGGGGGTATTTTCTGCCCTTCGTTATGAAATCAGTCATGATTCTTCTTTCGGGTACACAAAGAGCATATCTTGCACAATGGATTAAGAAGAGGCAATAAGTGCAAATGTGCAATGGCACCAAGTATCAGTACACTGCACTCGAGCCTCAACCGATAACGAAAGAAAAAGGCTACTATGAAAGTGCTTACAAATGTCTTGAAAACGCCTAGTATTCCATTTTAGCGTGCTAGAAGAAAAGCCCTTCTTTTTTCAAGCAATTCTGCCACATTTAGAGGTATCCTTTGCTCAAAAAAAATGGTGGACAAACTAGAGGCAGGAATAACTCCGAGCGTAGGCCAGACCCCTGGTTTGGATGGCGCTTGGCACATCCAGGCACAGGTCGATCCAGCCGAGTTGGCCTGGGCGCCATCCAAACAGTGCAAGGGCCCACCGCAGCGACGGAGCAGCAATTCTATTTAACGCGCGCTAGTAAAATATGAGCTATGTGAGCTATATTTTTATTGGGTTCTCTTAGTAACATGAGCTATATTTTTTAATTATATTTTCATAATATTTTTAATTGTTCTAGAACATTTGTCCAGAACAATTTCTTTTCTTAAAATATCTTTTCTTGTTCTTGGAATATTTTATTTTGATGTGATAACATTATTATTTGTTCCAGAACTATTTCTCTGATGAGTTGTTATAGAACAATTCAACGTAGATTACATGTGCACTGCGTAATCATATTTTCTGTTCCTCGACATGGAGCCAAGAGTAAAAAAAGCCTTTTTGCATTAGTTTAACATAAGGATGAGTTTGATTAGCTAATTTGAAAGTTGATGGATGAACTTGATCCATGAGCGAAAGTTTAAGGATGAGATCGTCTATTTTGCCAAAATTAAATTTCAGTATATCCCAATGCCCCATCCTATACGTTTCAAAAAAAAAAAAAAGCCCCATCCTATGACCAAATCTGAGCTACAGAGTACAAAAAAGGATAGAACAATGGGCAAACATGCTAGGCCTGACGAGTGGAGGTTTTCAGTAGCGAATTGTGCTGGCTAGCTACAAGCAACTGGAAAAGATACTGCTTATGTTTTCATATTACAAGACCACAAGGGCAGCAGGGATGACATGGCGTATTGACACGCAGGATTCGATCAGTTTCAAAAGAATGCAGAGACAGAGTAACGAGAGAATCCTTAAACGAACCTCAACCTCTCCAAGAGCTTATCCAGACTGTCTGAGACTGGCCGTTGTATGGAAGCCCGATCATGTATTTCTACTGCGATGACTGCAGTAATGGATCCTCCAACCCCGGCGACGGCTCCTCCGATCCCGGGGATGATATCGGCGGCGGATTCTCCTCCAACCCCGACGACGACACCGGCATTGGTGGCTCCGCTGAACCCGACGGCGCCGGCGACAGCGGCGGCCGCGCCTTCCACGGCAACACGGGGAGAGGAATCCTGCGGCAGATGGGGCAGATCATGCTCTCCTGGACAAGCCACCTGTCGATGACGTTCCTGCACTTGTCGCTCTCGCGGCAGTGGAACACGTGGTTGCAGGAGAGGGTGCGGACCTCCTCGTGGGCCGCCAAGCTGTACTGGCACATGGCACAGTTGTAGCTCAGCTCCCGCCGCAGGGTCGTCACGCCGCCGAGCGCCCTGACCCGGAGCCACCGCCAGCCCCTCGCCAGCCGGCCGCTGACGTAGGCCTCCATGGCCCAGAAGCTCACGCCGACGACGACGAGCATGGAGACGCTGCCCACGGCCACGACGGCGACGGCCTGCCCGAGGTTGACGTCGTCGTCGTCGGCCATGGTGCCTTCTCACCCCCGACCTCTTGATTGCTGCTTCTCCTCTCGCGCTCTCTTGCTTTGCTCTAGCTGCTCTCTTGTTCGAACGGTGGCCTTGGCGCGGTGGCGATTTGTAGACGAAGGGGGCGTCTGCATATAGGCAGTTCGTTGGTTGGCAGGTGGGCCGTGGGCCCCTGGTCTCAGATGTGGCCAATCTTGGATAATCTTTTTAGATAACTTGGAAATGATAGGTTAAATCGTCATATTGGTGGATTTAGACATTTCTCCAACGATCTTCAACGGTATGGATGAGCTTTGCGGGCGCAACAATTTGACCCCACATGTCATTGACCGTAGACACCACAGCGGCCCAACCCAAATCACGTGTCCAGTTCACGGGCAACCAAACGTGCCCAAAGCGTACCCACGAAGCCCACTAAGCCCACACAGACATTTCATAGAACACATATCGCTGGTACGAAGGCCCAGAGCCCAGACAGTGTGCAACGCATAAAACAAACTGTGTCAGGCTAGGCTGCAGAACACTGACAGAACCAGCAACTCGCAACTCGGAATTCTGAATCGAAAAAGCATGTGAGGAAGATGAGGAGCAGAACGCAACGGCATATGCATATGCCACCCAACGGATGCTGTGCTTGTTAGTTATCGCAACGGAAGCAGTGCTACTTGGCTGATCGGCCAGTCTGAAGAACTCTGAATGCTTTGACACACTGACACTGAAGCTATGAGGGGAATTCAGCACTGACCCCAAGTTCATTAGGAAAGGAAGCCAATGTGAATCAACAAATAACACGTGAACCGCAGGAAAAGGAGAGTGGACTGTAACCTAAATCCAAACAAATTCAACTGAATTTAACTGCAGGGGGTGCTCCAACGCCAGTGCCTACAAGAATTCTGAACCTAAGAATATAAACAAAAGTTTATCACTTGGAATGAAAGTTAGGGTGTGTTCGTTTGGTACCAGAGGGGTCTAAAATATAGATGGATAAATTAGAGGTGTAAACATTTTAGAGTCTATTTAGAGGGGCGTTCGTTACCGGGGCGTCTAACGCGCGCACGCGGGGAGGAGCAGGGGCGCGGCGCGGCTTGCGGGAGGAGCAGGGGGCGGGGCGGCGGCGCGCGGGGGAGGAGCGGGCGGCGCCGGCTAGGAGCGCGAGGGCGAAGAGGAGCGGGAGGGCCGCGGGCGCAGGCGGCGGGGGAGGGGCCGCGGCGGGGGCGGCGCCGCGTCGGGGGGGGGGGAGCAGGGGCGGCGGCGGGGGAGGGGCCGCGTCGGGGGACGCGGGCAGGGGCGCCGCGGCGGAGGGGCGGAGCAGGGGCGCCGCGGCGGAGGGGCGGAGCAGGGGCGCGGGGGGCGCGGGCAGGGGCGCCGCGGGGGAGGCGGAGCAGGGGCGCCGCGGGGGAGGGGCCGCGGCGGGGGAGGGGCGGCGGCGGAGGCGGAGCAGGGGCGCCGCGGCGGAGGCGGAGCCGGGGCCGCGGCGGGGGAGGGGCGGAGGCGGAGGCGGAGCAGGGGCGCCGCGGCGGGAGGGCGGAGCAGGGGCGCCGCGGGGAGGGGCGGAGCAGGGGCGCCGCGGCGGGAGGGCGGAGCAGGGGCGCCGCGGGGGAGGGGCGGAGCAGGGGCGCCGCGGGGGAGGGGCCGCGGCGGGGGAGGCGGAGCAGGGGCGCCGCGGGGGGAGGAGCAGGCCGCGCTGGGAACCGTGACCGCCGGATTAGAGGAAAAATAGAGTGGCCGGTGCCTCTAAAAGAAACGGGGGCTCTAAAGTGAACAGTACAGCGAAATAGTGGGCCGTTCGGTACCCATCCTCTAAACTTTAGAGGATTCGGCCTTTAGATAGCGGTACCGAACACACCCTTAGGTACCAAGGTGTTTTGGTACCTAACTTTTAGCCTGACACACAATGGTCTTTCAGTACCAAGGTGTGCTGCTACTGCAAAAGAAATTGGAAAGACACATTTAAGATTAGAGAACCACAATGACAGCAGGAAATTGGTAACTTCTTCTGCAGAACGTCATATGGGGCAATCAGAGCCCATCCCCTACTGAAATTTGGGAATGTCTCACTGGCATGATGGGAATAGAATATCAGATTCAAGAGAATCGATTCGTCCATCTGGCAGCTTCTGGCTGGTAACTAACACACCATGGAATGCTGGAACCTAACGTTATCACCTAATTAGCCATTGCATAGATCAAGACAGAAGAGAAGTCATGAAACTGAACATGGACAAGGCACATTCCCCTACTGCTGCATGAGATTAATCAATTGGCACCATCAGTCGTATACTAGTCTTGGTGTACGATAACTGCGCAAGCACAGGTCCTGTTGCTATCATTCAACTAGAATGCAGGAGCAACCATATGAACAAAACAAAATGACATCAAAATAAGCAAAGCAGGTCAAGGTCCATTAATCCTATGTTCGACAACAAAATCTTCAGGTTTTGGGAACTTAAGCAAAGAATTACAGAGGATGTCAAGCACTACAGCAAGAGAAATCAACAATGCATTCTGCAGTTCTGACCAAATCCTACATTTCTCAGCATAAGATGCCTTTCTAAGCAGTATAAATCTCCCACTGTGGTAAAAAGTAATGGTGCAGATTATTAAAAGCGACTATCCAAGAATCTATCAGCTTTCGTCAGAACATTATAACGGATCCAAGAAGTAACAAATCGTCATTTCTTGACCACATTCAGATGATTAGTACATCACAGGTGAACGCAGCTCTGAACAAAATAACAGAAACCCAGGAAACTTCAATCCTTTCTTGACCAAATTCTTCAGATGTTTAGTTCATCAGAGGTGAACAAAAGACAGCTCTGAACAAAAGAACAGGAACGCAGCTAAGCTCGACCAGTTCCAAAGCAAAAGACCGAAACAACGAAGGAATCGTTCACGAACTAATCCAGACCATCAGACAAGACGCGCTACCCTACACCAGTTCCAGGAACGCAGAATAAGAAACGATGGAAGAATCCTCCAAGAACTGATCCAGACCGCCCGAAAAAACGCACCGTCCAATCCAAGCTCGATCATGCGTGTCTACTCCGACTGCGATGGCGTCCGTAGTGTATCCTCGAACCACAGCGACGGCGGCGGCGGCGGCGGCCTCTTCGGTGGCGCCGTTTCCAACGCCAACGGCAGCGGTAGCTGAGCCTCCAAATCCGTCGTCGACGGCGACCGAGGAGGCGCTGGTGGCGCGGATGTCGGCGGCGCCTTCCACGGCAGCACGGGGTAGGCGATCTTGCAGCAGACCGGGCAGCGCATGCGGTTCTCGCGGAGCCAGTCGTCGATGGTGTTCCCGCACTTGGCGCTCCTGCGGCAGTGGAACGCGTGGCCGCAGGAGAGCGTGCGGACCTCCTCCCGCCGATCCAGGCTGCGGCGGCACAGGGCGCAGTCGTAGGCCAGCGCCTGCTTCAGGGTCCTGACGCCGCCGAGCGCGCCGACGCGCATCCGCCACCAGCCCCTCGAGAACCGGCCCTCGCGGTACGCCTTGAGCGCCCACCAGCCGCTCGCGCCGGTAGCGAAGGCGGCGGAGGCGCCGCTCCCGACCGCGACGCCGATGAGCTTCGCGATGGTGGCCGCGTCGAAGGCGTCGTCGGCCATGGCGCCGCCTTCGCTCCCCTTCCTCCTCGCTTCCTGCGTCTCCTCCCCTCGCTCACCTCTCGCGCTCTGGCCTTCTTGCTCGCTCGCGTCGCTCTTGGATTGCGCTTGTTTGAGAGATGGCATTGCCGTGGTGGGTATTTGTAGACGAGGACGGCTGGCTGATGAGTTGGCTAGTCGGTTGGTTACCATGTGGGGCCCAGGTCTCGGTTCCCGATGACGGCCGCGCTGCCAACCGGACGCCAGAAGAAGCACAGGAAAATGAAATGCGTGACTGCGTGGGGGGAGGACGGGAGGGGATGCTGCGCGTAATTGCGTGGCGCTCAAGGCATCCTTGCCACGTATATGTCCCGGCGGTTAGATTTCACCGGACATGTTTTTTTGGGCGTGTGCGTGCGTGTGTGTGTGAGAGAGAGATAGAGAGAGAAGAGAGGGGGGGGGGGGGGGGGAGGGAGGGAGAGAGACCGTTTGCGGCCCAATCCGTCAGCCCAAAGCATCTATGCCGGCATGCCGCTATTCGTCGAACATCTCAACGGCACAAACGCCGAGGCAGAGTCGCCTCGAATCCGGGCAAGGAGGTTCCCGTCTCGCTCTGGCAGTCCGAGGAAGGAGATACAGAGAGCGCTCAGCCGCTCACCGAACCAACGCCGTCACCGACGATGGCCAACTTCTTTTCGGGTGCGGCGCGGGGATCGTCGAGTTGTGTGACCGGGGCAGTCACAGCTATCAGGGCGAGAGCCGGAGAGGTAAATAAGGATAGCGTCGAAGCGTAGCTGCGTAGGAGAAAGCGGAGGTGGTGGTAGACGAAGAGAGCACTGATACGGGGTCTCGATGGGGATTCGCTTGTTGCCTTGCGCGCCCCGTTTTGTTGAATAAACTAGAAACTGCAATCTGATTGCAAAAATGTTGCAAACCACGAAACGTCGACGAGCTACTCTGAACACTGAAATACTGAAGAAAGAAGCGATGAGGAGAAAGGGTAGAACTGTAGAAGAGCGCAAGTCGCCCAACGGAGGCAACATGCATGACACATTAGCATCAGAATCAATGACGGACTGCAGACTGCAGTATGAAGAACATGCAGACCCTACGGAATCTGAATGTTCTGTGCTGTAGACAATCTGATGCTGAAACCCACAGTTTCAGAAGAGAAGGGGTACATGGTCAGGGCTACTGATACTCGGACGGAACTGCAGAAAAAGAATGGCGGCAAATCAAACTGACAACGAAACTAACCGATTGAACAATTCTTGGGCGTACTCCAAGACCGATGCATATGAGTGCATCTAAGAACGAGTACAAATGCTTAATGGCGAGGTGTACTTCCAAGTAGCACATGCTTCACCGAAAGGGGCATTTTAGAGCAAACAGTTTTCAGATTAGAGAACCACAAAATTATGCAGATACTGAGTATCACAGACCATCTTTAGTTCAGAGCCAAACCAGATTTGCTCCTTAACTGAAATTTGACCTGTGACCCGTCGAGATGATGAGTACACTACAGATGGGTGAGGCCAAATACCATTGCTCAATTGGCCATGAAAAGTCATCAACTGAACATTGCGAAGATACAAGCTCCTGCTGTTTGTGCACATACAATCTTCAGCTATCATAACTGTAGCAAACAAGAACATCGTATATACTAATCTTCAGCTATTATAACAGAAGCAAATTCTTCTGTTTGTACAAAATAAACTGTAATAGTTTTTTTCATTGGATTTTTATGTTTTTTATTAGAAAAAATAGAACAATGACGGTTGGGGATTGAAAATAACATTCAGGGGTGAATTCAGATTTTCAGAAAGACCATCCCAAAAAGAAAGTAAGGAAGCAACTGGTGCAAGCACTATAGCCAGAAATTAGCAAACATTGTTGGGAAAAGTTTATAACAAAATGCTGCAATTCTCATCCCAAGATGTCCACTCAGCAGCATAATTTTTGGCATTGGGATAGAAAGAAAAGGGTTCAGACTGCCAAACCAATTAACCAACAATCTATTAGTAGCTTTCGTAAGTACATTAGAACTGGTCCAAGGACGAACAGATGACTGTTTCCTGGCCAAATTCAGATGCTTAGTTCATCAGAGGTGGCACAGCTCTGAACAAAAACACAGAAACAAGCTAATCTTGATCAATTTCAAGAAACCAAAAGACAGATACACCTAAGGAGTCCTTCAAGAACTGACCCAGACCATCATACAAGACGCACCACCTCGATCAGTTCAAAGAATGCAGAGACAGAAACGGCGAAAGAATCCTTCAAGAATCTCTTCAAGAACTGATCCAGACCGCCCCACAAGACACGCCAACACCGTCCCATCCAAGCTCGATCATGCGTGACTGCTACTGCGATGGCGACCATAGTGTATCCTGGAACCACAGCGACGAAACTGACGCCTCATCGTCCGGCGCCAACAGCTGCGGTATTTGAAGCTCCAAATCCGACGGCGGCGGAGCTGGCGCTGGCATTGGCGCCGATGTCGGCGGCGCCTTCCGCGGCAACACGGGGCAGGCGGTCTTGCAGCAGGCCGGGCAGCGCATGCGGTTCTCGCGGAGCCAGTCGTCGATGTTGTTCCGGCACCTGGCGCTCTTGCGGAAGTGGAACACGTGGTCGCAGGAGAGCGTGCGGACCTCCTCCCCCTGATCCAGGCTGTGGTGGCACAGGGCGCAGTCGTAGGCCGGTGCCTGCTCCAGGGTCGTGACGCCGCCGAGCCCAAGGACGCGCAGCCGCCGCCACCCCCTCGAGAACTTGCCTTCGAGGCAGGCCTTGATGGCCCAGCAGCTGGTCGCGCAGACGAAGACCGCAGCGGAGACGCCGCCTGCGACGGTGACGCCGATGACCATCCCGGCGCTGACGTTGTCGCCGGACATGATGCGTTCACTTCCCCTCCTCTTTCTTGCTTCTTGTCTCTCGCCCTTTCTTGCTCCGGCTTTCTTGTTCGCTCGGGTGCTCAAGGATTTGTGCGCGTTTGGAAGGTGGCATTGCCCCGGCGGGTATTTGTAGACGAAGGGAGTTGGCTGATTAGAGTTTGTTAGTTGGTTGGTTACCATGTGGTCCCCATGTCTCGTCTCCTGACGGCGGCCGCACATCGTCGGACGCCGGAAGAAGCACATGCACAGACAGCTGCGCCTGGTGAAATCCTTCAAGTTCCACTGCAAATATGCAATGTGAGGTCTGACCAACTGCAGTCTGAAGAATGCGCAGGGTGAAGAACACACCGACAGCAATACGGAATGAGCACAGGCTGAACCTCTGACCAACTGCAGTTTGAAGAATGCGCAGATCCTACCAACTCTGAATGTTACTCAGAGACGGGTCTTTTTTTTTTTGAAAATAAGAAGGTTTTCCACATGGCCAAGGCTACTGATACTTAGTACACTGGAATCACAGGAAAAGATAGCAGGGCCAAAATTTGAATGGACCGCGAGACTAGCCGATTGAATATTCCGGGGGTATTCCAAGATCAAGTCATATGACTGTATCTGATCTAGTAGTACAATTGTACAAATATGCAACAGCAAGCTGCAGTTTTTAGTCACACAAGCACAACATAATTTTTTTAGAAGCACATTGTGCTTAGGCATTAAACTAAAAGAAACTTTTCTGATTGGAGAACTAAAACTCAACAAGGAAATAATATGCAAGGACAGCCATGGTGTATGCACAATCACAATTCACAGAGCATGCAGATTTCAGAGTTCAGATACAAAAGCAGTGTTCGTTTTCTTGAAAGAACTCTGCAGTTTTTGAAAGCAGAGTTCGTCAACTGAAACTTGACCTTTGATCCGTCAACTGAAAATCTGAATTGACCTTTGATACGTCAACTGAAAATCTGAATTGACCTTTGATCCGTCAACTGAAAATCTGAAAAATGGTAAGGTGGTACAGCAAAACAGCTGAAATATCCTGAACAAATGAACAATTACAGTATATACTATACTAATCTTCAGCTACCATAACAGTATGATATTCTGATGTAATTAGCAGCGGACTAGCAGCTCTATTGTATTGACCTGGAATGGAAGAAAAATTATATTCCGAACAAGCAAAGCATAACACAACATTTTTTTCGAACAAATTTTAATCATATGTTCAGTTCAGCAACCAGAACTCTGCTTCTGTCAAGAAAAACGTTTACAGTTTCATACCAATCACCTAAACTCATCTTTTGACATCTCGATGTGCCCACTAACGAACAATGCAGTATCAGTTCAGAGTTCAGACATCGCAGCACGAAGAAATGGCACAAGATTACCAAAGCAATTAACCCAGAATCTATTACTATATTAGTTTTCGCAAGTTTACAAGAACTGATCCAAGAATTGACGATTCACCATTTCTCGGCTATATCCAGATGTTTTGTCCAAGAGGGGTGAACGCGGCTCTGAAGAAAAGAACAGGAACACAACTAAGGTCGACCAGAAGTTCCATGAAAGCAAAAAACTGAAACAACGAAGAATCATTCCATCAAAGCCCGATCACGTATGTCTACTGCGATGACGGCAGTAGTGGCTCCTTCAACCCCGACGACTACTGCGGTGGTGCTGTCTCCTCCAACCCTGACGACGACTCCGGCGGCGGTACCTTCTCCAGTCCCGACGACGACTGCAGCGGTGGCATCTCCCCCCAACCCTGACGATGGCTGCGGCTCCGAAGGCGCAGACGCTGACGGTGATCACGGTGCCGGCGGCGCCCTCCACGGCAGCACGGGATGAGGGATCCTGTCGCAGATCGGGCAGACCATCCTCGGCGCAACGAGGAACCATTTGTCGATGTTGCCCTGGTACTTCTCGCTGTCGCCGCAGTGGAACACTTGGTTGCACGAGAGAGTGCGGACCTTCTCGCCGGCCTCCATGGTGCCCCGGCACATGCCGCAGAGGTCGCTCAGGTTCCGCTCCAGAGTCGTGACGCCGCCGAGCGTCGAGACACGCAGCCCTCTCGGCAAGCTCCTGTAGCCCACGACCAGCATGTCGGAGACCATGGAGACCCACAGGGCCACGCTGACGACGACGTAGAAGACGTAGATCACGACGACGACGACGATGGCCACCACAATGCACAGGCCGGCGAACATTGGTCCCCCGCTCCCCATGGTTCTTGCCTCTTCTCCTTTCGCTCTGGCTTTCCTGCTCGCTCTCGCACGTCGTTCTTGGATTGTGCGGTGCTCGTCTAAAAGGTTGGCCATACATCGTCGCCGTGACTACTTGTAGACGAAGAGGGCGCCGATTAGTCGGTTAGTCAGTTCATTACCACGTGGGCCCCGCATCTCCTCCCCGTTCCCAAGGCGGCAGCCGGTACTGCGAGAGCAGCTGTCAATCTGATGTGATTTTGTAGATTCTGTTGTATCAGCGTATTCACCTCCATTTGAAAATGGAAAATATATTTTTTTAGACTTGTTTTGAACTGCGTTTCTTTAAACTTGATTTAGAAGCGTGGAAGTCCAGAACTAAAAAATCGGTGAGAACACTACTTAAATGAGAGACTGACTTTATGCAAGATGCGTACGCTTTTGTTCTTGAAGCCAAATCATGTCTTCCGCCTATAGGGTCATTTAAAAAAAACGAAAAACTTTCGCCTAGGCTTATTGTGAATGATGTATTTTTTTACGAGGATATTTTCTATCGAATTCTCCAAGATAAAGATATACTCACTTCTCCAGTGTATTCTTGAAATATTTTGAAGAATCTAAGTATTCTCCAACATGTAGGATAGCTAGTATAATTTCTAATTGCGTCAATAGGGCTAGTGCAAAATAAAGAAACATTAAATGCTAAACACGAGCAAACCACATACTTGTGCCTGTATTTTGGTGATTAGAAAAAGCTTACAGCCTGGGGGGATGGCAGTATCACTGAAATCAAGCATGACTTCAGTTTTCCCACAGCTTTGTTCCTATACATAGTATTTGAACACGGTGGCATATCGCCTTATCGGTCTCTCCCTTCAAAAGGCGTAACTCCTATTTTCTTAGGCCATAACATGTAAATACAAATGCCAGAGTAGTTCAGAAAACAAATAGCGTAAGAGAGGGCGACAGAACATGAATGTGCTTCAGAAGTCATTTGTCATTTATCTTGCTTCAGGTCTTCAATGGAAGTTGCCGTTTTTCAACAGCATGACGTTAATGCCTCAGTCACATATAGGTTGACATAAAGCCTGAGAAAACAAGATTGCTCAACATTACAGGTTCAACTTTTTATCTTTCAGCTGAAACCAAGTCAACACACGGTCTTAGCTCCATTTTTTTTTAACGAAACTGGCAGAGAGTGTGCCAACTTTCATTGCATTATTTGCATACGGAAGGCAAGCTTAAGCCAGAGGCCGTGGGAAGCATAACCTTAGCCCTCAGCTCCTCTCCTGTTCAGGTGCTAGCATCGACAATGAAGAACTACTGAATCTTCAGAGTTGTAACATTCTTCATTTGCTCAGTTGTAACAATGTTCAGGTCCCTGTCACTCTTAAGTTTATTCCACATTGCTCAGCCGAAGAGGATTCTTTATTTGTGCTTAAGTTTCTTCCATCTGCTCCGACTGCAAGTACAGATCCTTGCAAATTGACCTCCATTTTATCATACTGTCAGTACTTTTGAGCTGCCGGAATACACTCTTCAATGTCAATGGCCGGCAAGATCTGCGCATCCTGGGAGAAAATCAGCAGGCCGCTACTCCACCGCGCCGGCTCATCATCTGGTACAATCTCCGCCTCCTCCGACAGTTGCCTCCGATGTGATCTCCACGATGTCCATTCGCGTCGCGGCGGTGGTATGAAGAGGGGCCGTCCGGCGGAAATCTAGATTAGGGGATGGTCGGAGGAGAGGAGGAACGGGAGTACATTTGGGAGGACGAGGCGGCCGTCGCCATCACCGCCGCCGGACTGGAACGGGACGCCATGAGCAACGAGGGAGATGATTAAGGCATGAGTAAACGAGGGGCTAATTTGAAAATATTCTGAACCGAAATAGGGGTCATTTTGCAAATATTCCGATCGCGATCAATAGTCGCGATCCATTTTAGGGGGTAATATGTAAATTTATGGACCGAAACTAAAAATAACTATATATTTTAGGAATCTTTTTGTAAAATTGTCATTGACCGAAGTCAGCCCTCTGTCGCGACCTTCTCCCCCATTTGCCGCGGCGGCGGGCCGGAGAGCTCTCACGCCGGCCGCAGGTCCCCGACGTGCGGCCTCCGCCACCCATCTTATATCCCCACCAGATCAGTGGCAGACTTCTTCTCGGCAACTGCAAAGCACCATGCCGACCGGCTGCCTCTGCTGGACCTCGACGTTCAGCGGCTCTCAGCTCCGCGGTGCGCCCCTCAAACTCGAGGTCCGCCCCGAGCTTCATGGCGCGTACCTTGCTGCGAAGTGCGGACGAAACGCATGCGCGCGCGGCAGAGACCCACGAAGAGGCTGGATCCTTGCCCTCTCGGGCGGAGGCAAAGGCTGATGGCCTGCACAAAACCTGACGCCGTTCTGCACACTTGGTGAGCTCTCGCCCAGGTCGTCGACCCTCGGCGTCCGAGACTGCAGACGGGCAGACGGCCATGAAATTGCTGACGGCTGACCGCTGACGAACGAGCTCTTCAGCGCAAAACAAATTGCTAGTGTACCATGGGCGGGCCCATGGCAGCGATGAGGATGGGGCGGGCTGCTCTGTTCTGCCTTTGAATCAGGATAAAACGGATCGCCTTTTGTGGGTTTGCATGCCACTTTTATTGATGCCTGGATCCTGGTGTAGCTTCCTAAAACTGCAGCACGCGAGTACTTTCTCCAAAACTGAACTGGAGCAAAAGAATTGGGCAGTTTGGCTTGCAAGATCTTTGGCTGGTCTGCAGGACGGCGTGCAACTGCCAGTTTCAACAGCTCTGAACACTGAATACTGGAATACAGAATACTGAATGCGAAGCGCGAGTTGGCAAGCGTTGCATCTCAGCATCACACGAACATAACTTCAAAACATCCTGAAGAACAGAGATCCAATGAAGTATGACCAAGAACTTTAGCGGAACTCCCAACTCTATCAATCTACTTTACAACAAAACCAGGATACAGTCTGACAGAACACACTGAGGGTGTTGCAAGATCTTTGCAGGTGAATGCGTCTGAGATGAACAGTAGATCTGAAGAAACAAAGGGCTGCTAAGTAACACGATCTGATATAAATGACATTTTCAGTAGCAAATTGTGCTGACTGTACACAAGAAACTGGAATGGTGCTTAATGGCAACTGGGAATCTCATAGGAAATAATATTCAAGGACAGACTTCGCACTGTCATAAGATTTTCAGAACGACTAGTCATATCATCAACATCCAAATCTATGGGGTTTCGGCAGTTGGCACACAACAAAAGAACAAGTGAACAACCAGAGAAGTAACTGATGTCAAGCACTATTGCAAGAAATAGTAAGCATTGCTCAGAACAGTTTATACCAAACTGTGTCAATTCTCATCCTAATTCCTAATTAAGATGCTCACTGAGAAGGATAAATTTTCACATGGAGGCACAGAGAAATGCTTCAGACTACCAAATCAATGAACATGAATCCATTATCTTTCGTTATAACACTGAAACTGATCCAAGAACGATCAGATCATAGTTTCTTGGCCAGATTCAGATCTTTTAGTTCATCAGAGATAAACATAGCTGTGAATAAAACACATAAAACCAGCTAATCTCGATTAGTCAAGTAATCACAGATACAGCGATGGAAGTCAGGAACTGACCCAAACCATTAGACAACATGCACCGTCCTCGATCACTTCTAAGAACGCAGAAACAGAAATGACGAAAGAATCCTTTTAGAACTGATCCTGACCATCAGACAAAACGCACCAACCCCGACCAATTCCATGTATGCAGAAACAAGAAAACCAAAGAATCCTTCAAGAACCTCTCCAAGAACTGATCCAGACCGCCCGACGAGACGCGCCAACACCGTTCCATCCAAGCTCGATCAAGCATGTCTACTGCGACGGCGGCAGAAGTGGCTCCTCCAACAATGGCAGTGGTGGATCCTCCAAATCCGGCGACGGCTGCGGCGGTGCTGTGTCCTCCAAGCCCGACGACGAGTCTGTCTGTTCCTGGTCCGCCGGCGACGCTGGCGGTGGCGCCTTCCACGGCAGCACAGGACGAGGGGTCTGGCGGCAGACCGGGCAGAACATCGCCGGCTGAGTGCGAAGCCACTTGTCGATGCCTTCGTTGCACTTGTCGCTCTCGCCGCGGTGGAACACATGGTTGCACGAGAGCGTGCGAACCACCTCGAGGGCGTCCATGCTCTCCTGGCAGATGGCGCAGTTGTAGCTCAGCTTCCGCTCCAGGGTGGTGACGCCGCCGAGCGCCGTGACGCGCAGCCTCCGCCACCCTGTCCTCAAGCTGTCGCGGTAGGCGTACGTGGCGCAGATGCTCCCGGCGATGATGAGGGGAGCGGAGATGCCCACGACCAGGGTGACGACGGCCGTCCCGGGGCTCATGTCGTCGGCCATGGTGGCTGCGCCCCCCTGGCTCTTTCTTGCTTCTTGCCTCTTCTCCTGTCGCTCTCTCTTGATGCTCTGCCTTTCCTGCTCGCGCTCTCGCGTCGCTCTTGGATGGTGCGTGTTGGGATGGCTGGGCATTGGTGCGGTGGCTATTTGTAGTCGAAGACGAAGGGGGACGGCTGATTTGTTCGTTGGTCGGTTAGTTACCATGTGGGCCCCGGGGCTCGAGTCCCCATGGCGACCGTACGGGAACGGTTGGAATGGAAGGGCGGAGAGGGGAATGGAGAGTGGTTCTTGCAAGAACTCCGCCGTTGCTACTCACTCGATCGGCACATGAGCTACGCGTAGTGTTCTTGAGAGGAGAATAGTCCTGCACATGAATTACGCGTAGTGATCATTTCTTCGAACAGCTCGCGGGCAGAAACGCAAACACCCAAACGCAACTCCGGCACCCCGCGAGTGGGCTTTGGTTTACGGCAGCGAGTGGTTCTTGCGAGAACGCGGCCGCTGGTGACTCGATCGGCCAGAGCATGGCGACTAGTGCTGCACATGAATTGGTCTTGCATAGTGACCATTTTCTCCTCTGTATCATCTGTCTTTAGATTAAAATGGAGCACATCATTTTCAGTTTTCGTAGCCAATATTTTCAGTTTTCGCAGTTCGCCTGGTAGTTTTGCTGCAGCTACTGCAAGCAAGAAGACTGAAGACTGAACGCAGGTCGACGAACACACAGTCCGTACACTACAAGCAACTCCGAAGACTGAAGCGGGGAATAGATTCATAGTCTTTGATACCTCTAGCTATATCTCAAGGTCGATTCAGCCTGACGAACTCTCAAAGTCTGAATCGCTTTGACATTCAAATCCTACGAACAACTGACAGAAGCAAGAAACATCGTCACTGATCTCTGAAAAAGGAGTGGCACTGACAACTGAATTTCTAACGAAACGAACCGTTAGTGAAGAAACAAATCGATGAAACATATTGTCAGTTCATCAATTGACGGAAAATTAGTGAAGGGCAGCCATAGCGCACTCCTAAGAAACATATGCATGACGGAGGAGCTTTTCAGTAGCAAATTGTGCATCACAAGGAGATTCCAGAGTTTAGAGTTAGAAGCAAAATCAGAGGTCAAATCCTGATGAAGTTTTATTAATATCCCAAATTGATGGGGAGAAACACAAACGGAAGCTGAATTTTAACACCATTGCCCGATTTAGTCATTGCATATAGCAGATGAGTCGTGGATTAAGCAGCATGATAATAACAATGAGCTATCATAAATTCATGATGATAGTAATGTAAACAGTAGCTGTTTTACGCATCATTCAACTTTGCTTCTTTTTTGCTACATTAATATATAATAACCAGTAGAGGATTTACCACTACCGTTTCATAAAAAAAACAGAACGACTAGTCGTATGTTTAACAGCCAAATCTACAGAACTTTCGCACTGAAGAAAACTACGAACAGAAGCAAGTAATGCCCCATGCCATGAACTACAGCAATAAGTTACTAGCAAACATTTCGGTGAACAGTTTATACCAAAATCCTGCATTATCATCCAAGATGCACACTCAGCAGTTCCAATTTTCAGAGTGGGGCATAAAGAAATGGCACAGACTACCAAATCAATCAATAAGAATATGTAAGCTTTCTTCAGAACAGATTGGAACTGATCCAAGAACGAACCGATCACCGTTTCTTGGCCACATACAGGTGTCTAGTTCATCAGAGGTGAGCACATTTCTGAACAAAGCTAAGCACAATCAGCTCCAAAAGAAAAGAAGGCAAAAGACAGGTACAACGAAGGATTCCCTCAAGAACTGATCCAAACCATCAGACCCTAGAATGCAGAAACAAACACGACGAAAGAGTTCTTCAAGAACCTCTCCAAGCTCAATCATGCGTGTCTACTGCGATGGCGTCCGTAGTGTATCCTCGAAGCACTACAGCAAGAAAAATCAACAATGCATTCTACAGTTCTGACAAATCCTAAATTTCTCAGCATAAGATGCCTTCTAAGCAGTATAAATCTCTCATTCCGGTAAAAAGTAATGGTGCAGATTATTAAAAGCGACTATCCAAGAATCTATTAGCTTTCGTCAGAACATTATAACGGATCCAAGAACTAACAAATCGTCATTTTTTGACCACATCCAGATGATTCGTACATCACAGGTGAACGCAGCTCTGAACAAAATAACAGAAACCCAGGAACTTCGATCCTTTCTTGACCAAATTCTTCAGATGTTTAGTTCATCAGAGGTGAACAAAAGACAGCTCTGAACAAAAGAACAGGAACGCAGCTAAGCTCGACCAGTTCCAAAGCAAAAGACCGAAACAACGAAGGAATCGTTCACGAACTAATCCAGACCATCAGACAAGACGCACTACCCTACACCAGTTCCAGGAACGCAGAATAAGAAACGATGGAAGAATCCTCCATGAACTGATCCAGACCGCCCGAAAAAACGCACCGTCCAATCCAAGCTCGATCATGCGTGTCTACTCCGACTGCGATGGCGTCCGTAGTGTATCCTCGAACCACAGCGACGGCGGCGGCGGCGGCGGCCTCTTCGGTGGCGCCGTTTCCAACGCCAACGGCAGCGGTAGCTGAGCCTCCAAATCCGTCGTCGACGGCGACCGAGGAGGCGCTGGTGGCGCGGATGTCGGCGGCGCCTTCCACGGCAGCACGGGGTAGGCGATCTTGCAGCAGACCGGGCAGCGCATGCGGTTCTCGCGGAGCCAGTCGTCGATGGTGTTCCCGCACTTGGCGCTCCTGCGGCAGTGGAACGCGTGGCCGCAGGAGAGCGTGCGGACCTCCTCCCGCCGATCCAGGCTGCGGCGGCACAGGGCGCAGTCGTAGGCCAGCGCCTGCTTCAGGGTCCTGACGCCGCCGAGCGCGCCGACGCGCATCCGCCACCAGCCCCTCGAGAACCGGCCCTCGCGGTACGCCTTGAGCGCCCACCAGCCGCTCGCGCCGGTAGCGAAGGCGGCGGAGGCGCCGCTCCCGACCGCGACGCCGATGAGCTTCGCGATGGTGGCCGCGTCGAAGGCGTCGTCGGCCATGGCGCCGCCTTCGCTCCCCTTCCTCCTCGCTTCCTGCGTCTCCTCCCCTCGCTCACCTCTCGCGCTCTGGCCTTCTTGCTCGCTCGCGTCGCTCTTGGATTGCGCTTGTTTGAGAGATGGCATTGCCGTGGTGGGTATTTGTAGACGAGGACGGCTGGCTGATGAGTTGGCTAGTCGGTTGGTTACCATGTGGGGCCCAGGTCTCGGTTCCCGACGACGGCCGGAAGAATCACAAGCCCAGACTAAAGATGCGCCATTCTGATTTCTGAACGCTGCATACTGAAGATAGAGGTGATGAGGACAGTTCATTGAACGGAGGCACCAAGCAGCAAGCATGACACATTGACACCAGCATGGGATTAATTTCGCGAAATTTGTGGAAAGCACTGACCAACTGCAGTCTGAAGAATGCACAGATCCTACGAACTCTGAATGTTCCTTTTCAAAAGAAAAAAAAGGAAAAAAATAACTCTGAATGTTACTCAGAGAAGGTGCTGCTTTTGACATGGCCAGGCCTACTGATACTTGCACTGGAATCAGAAAGAAGAGCAACACCAAAATTTGAACTGACCACGAGATCATTCTGGGGGTATTCCAAGATCCATTTAGATGACCTTATCTTATCTAAGTTCAATTATGCAATATGCAACAGCAAGCTGCAGATTTAAGTAACAAAGATCTGTTAAAAGAGAACTACAATTTCAACAAAGAAACAGTTAAAAGTATTTGTTAGCTAATATAACAGTCTGATACTCTGATGCATTCAGTAGCAGGCTAGCAGCTGTGCTGTATTGACCAGGAATGCAGGAAAAATATATTCCAAACAAGCAAAGCATAGCAAAAGATTTTTTCCGAACAAATTTTAATCATACGTTCATTTCAGAAGCCAAATCTACGGTAAAGAATTACCATACGAAGCGATTGGTGTCAGGAAATATTGCATGAAAAATGCAAGATTTCTGGGAACAGTTTCTTACCAAAACCCTGCATTTGTCATCACAAGATGCCCACTGGCACTACGCAGTATCAGTACAGAGTTCAGACATTGCGGAACAAAAAATGGAACAGAGATTACCAAAGCAATAAACAAGAATCTACAGAACTCTTTCACTCAAGAAAACTTTGAACAGAAGCAAGTGATGCCATCTACTACTGAAACAGGTTAGCAAACATTGCAGCGAACAGTTATACCAAATCCTGCATTTTAATCCGAGATGCCCAATCAGCAGTTTCAATTCCAGATTGAGGCACAAGGAAATGTTACTGACAACCAAATCAATCAACAAGAATCTATTAGCCTTCGTCAGAACAATGTAACTGATCCAAGAACGAACATATCACCGTTTCTTGGCCAAATACAGATGTTTAGTTCATCAGAGGTGAACTGTGATCACAGCTCTGAACAATAGACAAACCCAGGCTAAGCTTAATCAGTTCCAAGAAAGCAAAAGACAAACAACTAAGGAAGCCTTCAAGAACTGATCCAGACCATCAGACAAGAGGCACTACCCTTCGATCCGTTCCAAGAATGCAGAAACAAAAACGACGAAAGAATCCTTCAAGAACTGATCCAGACCGCTCGACAAGACGCTATTACACCCAGCACCGTTCCATCCAAGCCCGATCATGCGTGTCTACGGCGATGACTGTGGCCGTGACTCCTCCCACACCGGCGACGACAGCGGTGGCTCCTCCCCCGACGCCATCGTCGAAAGCGGCAGTGGCTGCTCCTCCGACCCCGAAGACGAAGCTGATGGTGATGACGCCTGCCGCATTAGCGGATCCTCCAAATCCGACGCCGACGGCGCCGATGCCGGCGGCGCCTTCCACGGCAGCACGGGGAGAGCGACCTTGCAGCAGACCGGGCAGGCCACGCGGTTCTCGCGGAGCCAGTCGTCGATGACGTGCTTGCACTTGTCGCTCTTGCAGCGGTGGAACACATGGTCGCAGGAGAGCGTGCGGACCTCCTCGCGGGCGTCGAAGCTCCCGCTGCACATGGCGCAGCTGTAGCCCAGCGCCTCCTCCAGGGTCGTGACGCCGCCGAGCGCCCAGACGCGCAGCCGCCGCCACCCCCTCGCGAGGCGGCCCGTGCGGTAGGCCCTGTAGCCCACGACGATGATCACGGGGGAGGAGACGCCGAGCAGGACGGCGAAGGCCCTCCCGAGGCTGAGGTCGTCGGACGCCATGCCGCCTTCGCTTCCCTGCCCCTTTCTCATGCTTCTTGCTGCCTGCTCTGGCTTTCTTGCTCTCTCTCTAGCGTGGCTCTTGGATTGTGGTGTGCGCGATTGGAGGCCTGGGCATTGGCGCGGTGGATATTTGTAGACGGGGGGGAGGGGGTGGCTTCCGACTTCCGAGTTTGTTGCTCGGCGGTTACCCGGTGGGCCCTGCGTCTCGATTCCCGACGACGGCCGGGCATCGAACGCCGGAAGCGCTGCAGAGGGGAGGGGGATGGAAGGGAGTGCAGGCGGCGATCTGGCAGCGGACGCTGCAGGTGGCTATCAATGAAATCGAACGCCCATTGGATTTCACCGGACACCAGAAGTTCCATTTCATTGATAGCCCATCATCGCCTGTTCTCAACTTGGGCCGAGCCCATTGCATCCATGGGCCAGTGTAGGTTTTCTCTCTCCAAGGAGGAGGAACCACTTCCATAGTAGTTCATTAGTTCCATGAGTCGCGCGCTACTGCGATGTGACGCGTCGCTGAAGCTGCCCCATCATTGCTTCAGGTGGGTCCGAGCTCCTGTTGTTCTTCCTCCCCGAGCAGCGGCGGCCGGAGTTCGGGGAGGGGGACTACCGAGTGTTTCGATGGCCGCGGTGAGGGAAGCTACAGCCTACAAACAAGCATGTTCCGAGGCGGGGCGGCTTTCCGTCGAGCAGATGGCGAACGGCCCAGACCAGCTGCAAATGCCTGCAATGGGAGAAGCGGACGGGGCCGGCGGCCGGGCGGAGAGGGAGCTGAACGTGAACGGGAGCGGCCGGGTGCCATGCTTCTTAACAGCAGCAGGAGGGCCGATCACCAGAGGCTGGATGCAGCAGAGACAGCCCCTTCGTGCTGCTGCTTGCCCGCCGTGACTATACATCGCGTATGTTACAGGATTCGAATCCATCGCCTGAAGGCTCATCCGAGGTCGCATTCGGCCCGATTTGATTTCCGCAGCCTACGATGGCCTTCTTCCTCCTCTCGCGACGCGCCTTCTTCCTCCGCTCGCCGCTGCCGTGTTCGGGTTAGGGTTCGGGACTTCGGGAGGTTCGTGTTGCCGGGATCGGGGTTGTCTCCGGTGTGCCTAGCCATAGAGGGAGATTGGTGGCGGCAGGATAGCGGACGATGGTGGTGGGTTGTGGGCGGAGCGGCGAGGTGGCGGGAGCCGCCGGCCGCGGGCCGTGGGGACAACCGGATGGCTTGCGGAGGCGGCGGGGGAGTCACGGTGGGATCTCCGGCGTGAGGTAGGTTAGGGGGCGGCGCGTTTGACGCGCAAGGACGAGCAGCTCCAATGGTGACAGTCGGCGGAGGCGAATCCGGTGGTTCCCGCTGCCGGAGACGAAGGGTGGAGGGCGGGGCGGGGGCGATGACGGAGAGCTTCAACGGCGCGAGGAAGAAGAAGCCCTCCTGGACCGCTCTTCAGGTGATGGACGCTTGATTGATCACTTGAAGCGATGCCCAGCCGCACCCCCGACCGCCGCCACATACCTCCGGCATGTAGTGAGAACTATCAACAGCTGCGGCTGATTAACTCATTTACGAATTGTCGATGCCTGATCATAAACTGTTACGAGTTTGCGATGCCTGATTATGAGATCCATGCGTACGCCCATGTGATTCTAACCCCTGTCTGAAACTCTGAATGAAGCTCGCATCAAGGTGAACATACCTTGCATGTGAATCTGTTGCACAAAGATATCAGGAAACCCAGGAATTCTCTGCCCAAACTTTACTAGATGAAAAGGGGAACAAACTGTTCCTGAACCGCCTGTTTACTCTTACAACTACCTAGACCCTCTGATTGTTACACAATAATCTATCCTCAAGATGTCAAGATGTTATACACCCCCGCAATAAAAGAAGATGCCTAAGGAAGGGGATACTCGGATGAGTGAGAGTAATAACTCTAGCACAAGTGCACAACAGGCTTCAGATGCAACATGTGGTCTGATGGGTCCATAAGAGACCACATTCGAAGATGTCGCCAAGCTGATCTCCCCCAGGTTTCAAAATTTCTGGTATCCTCTCTTCAATTTGGATAGCCCAACCAGTGACGAAGCTCACCAAACGTCCAAACATGTGAGATCCAGAATGCCTAGATCAGATAATGTGTGTTCCGGTAATATCTGTTGATGTACTTTGACTGTGGAAAACAATAGATACAAAGTTAGATCTGCTTCAAAACAGGTTCGGATGTTTTGACTAGTGAAGACAGAGCACCACTTCATACCTTTACACTGTCAACATCTGGTGTGTCCGGGGTTTTCACAGGATAAAATTTGTAAAATTTGATATTTTCAAATGCCTCTTTTTTCTTAGGATCCATATCATCGATGGCTTTCTTCCTGGCTTCTTTGGCCTGCAGAAGTTTCAGGAAACAGTGAATACTAATGCAATAAATCTCGTGTAAATCTAGTAAATATGTCGGGTATTTGTGGACCTGTTTCAGTTCTCTCTTCCTTTCTCTAACCTTCTCCTTTAAAAATTCCTGTTAAATAAACGCAGCGGCAAAACTAGGTAGGTTAAGTAACTAATGCAAACAATGCTAAGTTTAGCTTATTATGGATTAACCACAAAAACTAATGCTGTACCTTAAATTTTTCTTTCTCATCCTCCGGCAGGTCCTCATCTTTAACTTTCTGATCAGCAAAATCCTGCATTGCAACACAATGATTCAAGCCATTCTCATATGGACATTCATGGGTGACTACTCTAGAGTATCAGACTGGAGCAAAGCAAACTCCAATACAAACCTCATAATCATCCATTTCCCAGTTAAAGTCATCTACTATCTGAAGAAAGCAGCACAAAGTAAACATAGTGATACATGGGAACAATCTACAACTATATGAAATCAGAACTCATGCATAAATTAGGAGGCACTAAATACACTTATGTTTGAAGGATCAGCTAAAAGTGGAAAGCAGGGTGAGGAGATTTAATTGCCACTCCACATAAATAGAGAGAAACTTCAAAATAACACATCCCTCCATTTACATTTGCACGATTAATTGTGATTTGGTAAATAGCTTAGAGGTCAAGCATCCAACGATTGCGACACAGGTGGCAATATTGAAGACAGCATGAGAACAATGACCACATGATTATGTACAAGTCAGGGAAGATGCAGAGTGGTCGTCAAGATTTGGGACATCATAGATAGTATTGTTTTACAACATGAAGTGCCAGATCAATTCAGGTGGAAGTTGACCCAATCTGGGTCCTACAGCAGTAAATCTGCATATGCGGCTTTCTTTGTAGGAACCATTAAGATGGGCCCTTGGAAAAGGATCTGGAGAAGCTGGGCACCTCCACGTTGCAAGTTCTTCATCTGGCTGTTTTTTCACAATCGGTGTTGGACAGCCGATCGCCTTGCTAAGAGAGGACTGCCACATCCGGAGGCCTGCCCTTTTTGTGAACAAGCTGAGGAGACGATTCAACATTTCTTGGTGGAGTGTGTTTTCACCCGGCAAATCTGGGTATTGATACTTCAGTGCCTGGGTCTGCTAGATTTGGCACCTGGGCTTTTGGATTCTCACTACTTTGGCTGGTGGAGGAAACCCATCTCACAGGGTTCCAAATGACAGCCGCAAAGGACTCAACACTCTGATAACTTTGGTGGCGTGGGAGATCTGGAAACACCGTAATGCTTATGTATTTGATAACGTTCAGCTATCCAGGAGGTTCTCAGGGCTGTTGGCACTGAAGGCAGCCTTTGGTGCATGGAAGGTGCTTCTAAGTTCCAGGAATTCCTGGCTAGGCCGCTGACCTCGAGAGCTTAAGCTCTTCAGGGCTGGTCGGTTTCTTCTTACTGTTCTTGCGGCATGTCCATAGTGTAGTGTTCTGTTGTGTGTGCGTGTTGTGTGTGTGTGTGTGTGGGGTGGGGGGTTGTACTCGGGTTGGGTATTCCTAGACTTGTGTACACCTTTTTTTCTACCTTAAATGAAATGACCTGTGCAGCTAGGGTGATGGCAGACGCCAGAAGCACAAAATATCCTATTAAAAGATATACACCGATGATCACGGGATAGGCATGACCGCATGAGTAGCCTAGTAAGCATCATATAAGCCAGAGGCAGTGAGCTGTAATGCAGATGCTGATATTTGTGGTGAAAAATTAGGTCAGTAATTATTCGACTTCATTCAATAGAAAAACATCACAAATACAAACCTTGTTAAGCATGCAATTGAATAAATTTTTTTGTTGAAAGTGCAGTAGAGCTGCGGGCTGCGCATCATTATATTATGAACAAAAAGAAGAGTCTAAGAAGACTCATACAAGCCCAAGATGGCAATTGAACAAATTCATATTAGGTGTAAACAGTGTTGCAGATGCTGCAATTTCTAAATTTATTTCTCTGGAAATTATGTCCCCTCCATGATATATAACAAATAATGTATGACCGGTAAATAAAGAAACAATTCTTGATTGTTAGGTAATACTGCTCAACAAAACAAATCCACAGAAGGAATCTTACCGGTGGTTCTAGAGGATATAAGAAATTGATAACTGTGTCATCTTCATCTTCAATAGGTTGCAATGGCATGTAATCTGCAGCAATATTAAAAAAAGGTTTGTACACATATGAGGTTACCCGGAGAAAAAATCATTGAAACAATATAATGCCATACGTATTTAAACCAGACAACTTAATGAACTAGTAGAAAGTTCGAGGATATGTGCAAGTATTCGAGAACACATGTGCCGCATAAGGGTTCAATGGGAATGTTTTTATTTCAAATGATTAATGACATTGCCATGCCACCACCATGACACCTAGCTTATGCTTCCTGCCCAGGTGGCTGCCTCGCTAGGTGGTCATCAGTACGCACTAGGCACCACCTCATCGCATGCCTAGAGCTTTTGTAACATAACATGCTTGGATTTACATCACGACTACAAAACGTGTTTTGAACACCTTAAAACACGTTGCAAAAATTATCTTCAAGGCATAAACAACAACCAAGACCAATCAAACTTAAGATGTGCTGTTACGTGCTATCGAATTATTAGGAAATAACCGAGATGTGGCTGTACATGATGATTCGGTAGCATGAAATAACAGTCAGCAAAAAACGCAAAACAGCCAACTAGGTACATCTTAGTTTAGAAGACAATACGTTTGTTCGTGAGCATATTACTTCAACTGCCATTCCAATGAACGAACATAGAGATGCTTTGCAACCATTTAACTTAAACGTGGTTGCAGCTCCACAGAATATTATGCACACATTAAAGTAGTGTCATTTACATGATCTTGGAAAGCATTGCCAACGGCATGTACAGCATTTGGGCCTCAGTCTAAGGATAACAGGTATTTCAAGGATCCTAAAGTAACAATGGGTATTCCCAGAGAAGCAATACAAGCCTGTGAAAAATAAACCCAATTCAGCTTACAGGGCATGCAGTAGTCAAACTTCTTGACTCTCTCAGTTTTGAGATGCTTCAGTGCAGACCTGCAAAACAGCAAAAGGTATAACAATCTGAGATTTTGTAAAATTGTGACCAGTGTAATTGCAAAGCTTAAAAATGAAATATAGCACCGCACTGGATGAGAATGAAAATTCCATGCAAATGAATAACAACAGGCATGAAAATATATACCTTAACGCATGAAATTTCAGAAATGTAAATTCATAAATCAACTGACCTTCGCTGGGTGCAACCGAGAGTGAATATTTTTGTTTCCAGGCTATCAATCCTGCTGAGCCTATAAATAAAGCAATACCAAAGTGAGAAATATAAGTTCTGATAACTCGACAAAAGGTATATGTAAGCAATGAAAACCATAGGCTACAGATATCGCTCAATATAATAACATAGAAGTACCGGTCCTCAAGGGGAACATAAGGCACCCATGCCATCTTCATCGCCTTCATTGGCAGTATTTCTTCATTTTCCCTTTGGACGGAATTAATGCCAATCTTATCTGATGGAGGGAAAAGACAGTCTACCTGCAAAATAAAAAAAAATAAAGTGATAAATGAGACCCACCATCCAGCGATAGATAGCAACATATTTAGGCCTTAAAGGGTCACAAGCCGTCACAAACTACGATTATGAAAAAAAAATCATCACTGCATTTAAGAGTCAAAACACCAGTGAAAGGGTCACAAGCCAAAAAATTTTGACCAGGACACCAGGTAATCCAATAAAGAAAACTTCAAGCACAAAAATATTACAGAACAACTATAGAAGGTACTACGTGCCTACCAAATATAGTCCCCTTAGTCGTATCACCAACAGGTTAAGCGAAGTTTCTTACCCATCTCTCTTTTCAAAAGGCTTGTCACAAAATTATCTTAAACTCTGAAATATACATTTTTCATCTAGTGCAATCGATAATTTTACATAAAAATATTAAAGAATAATATATACCAAAGATGGTATGAATTGTTTGGTAATGCAAAAGTATAAACATAATTGCTTGATTCTTTAGCTGATATAGTCATGAGCTCTTCAGCTTAAGATGATGTAGAACTACAGTACCATTTTCCATGGTGCATTTTCTAATAACAAGTTTTGGGACTCAAATAGTAGAGTGATATAATCATCGTATAGGTACAGCCAAGATGGTAGATATAAACTTACAACAACTATAACTGGAATAAGCACTATCTTCGATTCACCATTAACATACAATAGCTGAGCTGCATGTCAACAAGAGTGAATTAGACATTTATAGAGCAATATTCTACAGGCTAGTAAAACTAGTAAGCTAAGCAAATAAAACAGATAGTCTATACTAAAATCCACTTTTATACATCCAACATAACACTCTATCGATTCCATCTTAAATGAATTGACAGTGCTCCTGCCTTATGTTCAAAAAAAGAAAACATCCAACACATAAACAGTACTGCATGGATAGAATTGTGAAATCTTAAACCAGACTAATGGCTCTTCAAGATAAAAAATCAGACTAAATTAGCCCAGATAACAATAGTGTGCTGCTGGTGTGCTGATTACTGAAATGTTACAAAGATTAACAAGCATGCATCAAGGATTATTTAATGGTAGTAAAAGTAACTTCAGAAAGTAGCTGAGAAGAAGTGCACTTACGCTCGGTGCTTCCAAACAGGTATACTGTCTTCCCATAAAGTTCTCCCCCTTCTTCTAATGCTTTCTGTTCACCAACAACGGCCACATATCATTGTAAGGGGAGCACATTCAAAAAGCAAAAGGAATTTACAAGATTAAGATCGGTCACCATACCTCTAAGTTTTCAAAGTTCCAGTTGAATTCCTTTATCTTATCAATGTTTTCCCACTGCAGATGATATGTCAAGATACATAAGTTGTTAAGGAAAAGCTATAAGCTATGTCCAGATGTGCATCTCTAGCATACACGTTATACAAATAAAAGAAGGCAGGGATGGGAGCAAACCTCAGTGCCAACAGGAAAAGCGGATAACCACAGATCCTCCTAAACATAGCAACAAACCATTAGTCAAGACGTGGATAAGTAAAATAGCAAGGATACAGAACAGTCAAGCACAATCAAAATCAAAATCATATAACAGTTTTTTCCAAAAATAAACCTGTTTGGGACAACCGCGAGAAAATGTTTCTGAAGTCGTCATCTTCTAATCGTACCTGAAACTTTTTTAGTGCTAATCTGTTGTGATTCTTGAACCTCGTGTAACAACCACTAGCAATGGACAGAAGAAAATATTGACCTAATAAACTATCACTTCAGCACAAGGCACACAGATTTGAAAATTTTAATCAATAACGAATTCTGTATCACCACGGTAGAGCATTCCAATTTACTACTCAGATGACGAGAATCCAATGGCCGAACAGTCTAATCCTACATAACCGTGAGATGCCACATTTGAGCATCAATGCCGGCAGACAGGAACCATCACCCGCAGTTTTTTGACCAATCCAGCACCAATTTCGAAAGCGGGGAAGTCCGCGAGCTAATCAGACCAGGACCAATCGATCGAAGATACGAAAACCTAATAACAAATCGAAGCACGCATTCCAGACAGGTCATCATGAAGCCCACTCACGAGATTCCTCTTCTCGGGAAAGTAATCCGTGGGCCTGGGCGGCGCCTTGACGCGCTTCCCCCGCCCCCGCTTGGCCGGCTCCTTCGCCGCCGCCTCCGGCTTGCTCGACTCAGTGGCCGCCGCCTCGGCCGCCGTGCGCTTCTTACCCCTCGGGCGCGCCATAGCTCCCGGTTGCTAGGGTTTGGGCCTCGGCTCGCCTCCGGATTGGGAGCTGCACTTGTGCGGCGTTCGGGGAGGGGTGCGTCGGCCGGCAGATTCTAAGGGGATCGGGGCGTGAAATCAACGCTACGCAAATTTGAAAGGGGGGAGGCGAGGAAGGAAGGAATGGGCAGGCGGCGCCCGCCTGGTGTGCGTTCGGCGGGCTGCGGGAGCCGTCGATTTGAACACGAGGCCCGGTTCTAAGGATGTGTTTGGTTTGAGGGATCGGGTGGAACGGAACCGTTCCATCCCACTTTTTGAGTCGTTTGGTTGCTGGATGAGATGGAACGGATCGATTCCGGAATGGAATATTCTACGCAGATGCGGAACCACGGCGTACCCAGAAATCGGCGGTACCCGCTCGTCCCGGAACGAGCGCGTCCAACCCCGCGTATAGCAGTGACACCGCCCGTACTCTCTCTTCTCACCGCCCCCATCCCGAATCCTCTTCACCGCCTGACCCCGTCGCACGAGGGCCGCCGGCCGCCGGCCGTCCGTCCTTCCTCCGGTGAGATTTGCCGCCTCCCCTCCTCTGCCGCCGTAGATCTGCCACCTCCCCTCCTCTTTTCCCTCTTCTTCCTCCTCATGGATGCCGGATGGGAGCAGGCCGTAGGTCCGCCGTAGATCTGCGCGCGGGCCGTGGGGGAGCAGGACGGCGCGCGGGGGGGAGCTGCGCGCCGCGGCGGGGGCGAGCTGGGCGCCGGGCCGGGGGGGGGGAGCTGGGCGCCGCCGGGGGGGCGGAGGTGCGCGCCGCGAGGGGGGAGCTGGGCGCCGCCGCGGGGGGGGGGGGGGGGGAGCAGGGCGCCGCGCAGCCGCGGGGGGAGGGAGCTGCGCGCCGCCGCGGGGGGGGGGGGGGTGGAGCTGGGCGCCGCCGCCGCGGGGGGGGGGGGGGGGAGCAGGGCGCCGCGCAGCCGCGGGGGGGGGGGAACGGGGGAGCTGCGCGCCACGGGGGGAGGGAGCTGCGCGCCGCCGCGGGGGGGGAGCAGGGCGCCGCGCAGCCGCGGGGGGGGGGGGGAAGGGGGGAGCTGCGCGCCACGGGGGGAGGGAGCTGCGCGCCGCCGCGGGGGGGGTGGGGTGGAGCTGGGCGCCGCCGCCGCAGGGGGGGGGAAGGGGGGAGCTGCGCGCCGCGGGGGGAGGGAGCTGCGCGCCGCCGCGGGGGGGTGGGGTGGAGCTGGGCGCCGCCGCCGCGGGGGGGGGAGCAGGGCGCCGCGCAGCCGCGGGGGGGGGGGGGAAGGGGGGAGCTGCGCGCCGCGGGGGGGGGGGTGGGGAAGGGGGGGAGCTGCGCGCCGCCGCTGGGGGGGGAGCAGGGCGCCGCGGGGGGGGGGGGGTGAGCAGGGCGCGCGCCGTGGGGGGAGAGCAGGGGGGGAGCTGGACGCCGGCCGCGTTCTTCTTTGCTGCCACTTGATTTTATCCTGTGCCACTGATGCAAACGTTTGATTTTCTTATCTTTTTTCAGGAACGACCTCCCGTTTGTAACATAGGCAACGAGTCGCGAGCTCAAGGTATGTATGAAACTTAACATTTATATGTCGTGAATTTATAGTTGGTGTGTTGCCAAATGATTGTATGTTTGTTGTATAATATAGATGATGGATAGTGAGAACCAGCTAGTAGTTTTTGTCGCTGCGGCACATCATTTTCTTTCGATGATGGCCTTGGTGATTGAATCTGCAAAAAGAAAACGGCGTGCTCCTGTAGGAAGGATTACTTATGCTCCAATTGATGAGAGGGATAGGATAAGACTCGTTTATCTCAATAGTAAGATATGGAGGGATGATGTAACTTGTGTGAACATGCTAAGACTTACTAGGGCATCATTCTTCCGTTTTTGTGAACTTTTTAGAAACCGTTGCCTTTTGGAAGACACCATTCATATGTGTGTCGAGCAACAAGTTGGCATGTTTTTGCACACAATCGGTCACAATGTTAGGAATAGGGTAATTGCTACCAATTTTGGTAGGTCTAGTGAAACTGTTAGTCGCTACTTCAACAAAGTATTGCATGCTGTTGGGGAGCTACGAAAGGACTACATTAGGCCACCATCGTCAGCAACACCAGCTAAAATTGCAGGGAACCCGAAGTGGGATCCTTATTTTAAGGTTCAGCTCTATCTTTCATATCATTTTTCAGGGCACAAGTCATTTTTAGGGTGCTTATATGCTCTTATACTGCTACAATAGGATTGTATCGGTGCTATTGATGGTACACATGTACGAGCCACAGTTCCTAAGGCAATGGAGGCTGCCTTCCGTGGTAGGAAAAGTCATCCTACCCAAAATGTAATGGCAGCCATTGATTTTGATCTTCGATTTACATTTGTCTTGGCCGGATGGGAGGGGACAGCCCATGATGCGTATATTTTACGGAATGCTTTAGAACGACAAAATGGTCTCCGTGTCCCACAAGGTAAACATTAATATGTTAGCTCAACCATTTTAATCATGACATAGCCATGCTAGCATTGTCACACACATCTCCCTTATATGATAGGCAAGTTCTACCTAGTGGATGCCGGATATGGAGCTAAACCAGGATTTTTGCCGCCTTACCGTGGTGTGCGGTATCACTTAAATGAGTGGGGCAACAATCCTGTGCAAAATGAGAAAGAATTGTTCAACCGTAGGCATGCATCTCTCCGCCAAACAGTAGAACGCGGTTTTGGGTCATTGAAGAGAAGGTTCAAGATTCTTGATGATGCTACTCCACATTTTCCTTTTCCTACGCAAGTTGAAATTGTTGTTGCTTGCTGCATTGTTCACAACTGGGTTATAGATGATGGGGGTGATGAGATTATAATTCCAGAGGATGAGGAAGTGCCTACTATTAGCCACGAAAGATCATCACATGGGCAAACTGTTGAACATGCCTTTATGGTAAATTTTAGGCAGGAAATTGCCAATACCATGTGGCAAGACCGACTTAACTCTCATGGCAACAATATGTGATCAATGTATTTTTTTTGTTTATGGACCTGTGTATCTTTGTGTGTTTATGGACCTATGTATCTTTGTGTGTTTATGGACCTATGTATCTTTTTTTTTATGGACCTATGTATCTTTGTGAGTTTATGGACCTATGTTTGCTCAAATTTACTTTACTTTGGTGTTACAAAGCTTCATCCAATGGAGGTAGAGTCCAAAAGTGCTGCTGGGCAAACAGTTTGGACAGCAAGCCAGTCAACCTTTGTGCACACTTTTCTTGCAAACTTTATAGAAGAGGGCCTCAAAACATCTACTGGTTTCAAGAAAGTCCATCTCAACAAGTGTGCTGAGGCTTTGAATGAAAAGTTTAAACTTAATAGGACAGGTGATCATATTGGTAATCACTTGAAGACATTGAGGAGAAGGTATGTCAAAATCAACCAACTTAGAAGTTTGAGTGGTGCACTTTGGGATGAAGAGCAATACATCATTTCTCTTGATCATGAGCATTACCGGAACCATTTTGAGGTAAAAATGTTGCTGCCATCTTCTATTATAATTGCATATATTATTGCTGCTATCTTCTATTATAATTGCATGTATTGTTGCTGTCATCTTCTAATAAATATTCTGTTTGTTGATAGAATCCTAAAAACAAGGGTGATGATGAATACATTAACAAGCCTTTGCCTTACTATGGGAATCTAGCAACAATATTTGGCAACAGTGTTGCTACAGGGCAGTTTGCAAAGAGCTCAAATGAACCTCTTGGTGTAGATGCGGATTGCACTGCTGAAAATGATGATAATGGGGCTGCTACAGTGATGACTAATGGACAGGCACAAAGTGATGTAAATGATGCCAATGGGGCATCATGTAGTGCTGCCACTAGACCATACAAGAAAGCCAAGGTTGTGGAGGCTGCAAACGAGAGTTTGGCTGCAGTTTTGGAGCGTAGCACTCAAACATTAGCCAACGCCATCAAGGAAGCTGCTGTAGCAAACCGTGCTTTACCGGAAGGATTGTTTAGCATTGTGGACAATTGTAAGCATCTAGGCCCTTAAGGTATGTTTCGGTGATTAATGACAACCATTATTGTGACTAATGAGTTTGTGCAGCTTTATAAATCATTATTGCTCATTTGGTTATATGTCAAAAGAGACCCCTAACTTTCATTATTCAAAAAGGCGATCTCGGCATTCAACTCTATAACATGTCAAGACTAAGGATCTTTCTAGTCCTAAGTGTCATAAGGTTGAGAAGGACACTTAGGTTAGTATAGGTTTTATAGTTTTGTAGTGATCGCTCTATTAAGAGGGGTTTAGGCTTAGTAACTTGAGCATGGACATGGTCATTTGAAAATGGATGCACACAATGGTCACTCAGGTTTCTAGAAGCTCAAATAAGTGGTTCTCAACTTATATCTCAAAAATATTTGGATTTCATTCAAGATTCAAGTCAGAAAAGACAAAACCAGAAAAATCCTTATCACCGGATTAACCGACGCCTCAAGTTTTCTATACGTCGGTTAAACGAGGTCAGCTGGTTTGGACAAGTCAATACACCGGTTAAACCGACGTTATTGGAAATTGGACGTCGGTGCAGTTGTCCAGAGACTCGGTTTTCAGTTGATCATTGGACAAATAGACTCACCGGTTAAACCGACGTTATTTGAAATTTGACGTCGGTGCAGTTGTCCAGTGACTTGGTATTTCTGTTGATCAATGGATGATTACACTCACCGGTTAAACCGATGTAACGACGGTTAATCTTCCCAAACAGTAACGGCTAGTTTTTCAAAAGGGGAGTTTTACATTCACCGGTTAAACCGACGATGACTATTGGAGGGACGTCGGATTAACCGGCGCTACGCAGTTTTTCTGGCAGATTTTTCTCCAACGGCTCTATTCGTGTGAGCTGCCTATATATACCCCTCCAATGGGTCATTCTACTACTCTTGGCACCAGGCAACATCCAAACACACATACTTTAGCCAAGAGCCACTTTGAGCTTCAACATTTCATACACTTGTTCATTCAATCATTCAAGAAGCAAGATTAAGGACTTGAGTAGAGAGAAGCTTGTGTGCATCCATTCTTAGTGATTGGTTCTTGCTCAAGTGAAGGCCTTAGCTTGTTACTCTTGGTGATTGGCATCACCTAGGCGATCTTGGTGATCGAGGTGATTCTCGCGGAGCTTGCCAAGGATTGTGGAAGCCCGGAGAAAAGATTTGTACGTGGCTTGATCTCCACCACACCGGGATGGTGAACGGAGACTCTTAGTGAGCGCCCTCGTCTTGGTGACTTGGGAGGTGACAATACTCTTTGTGAGTGTCACAACGTGGATTAGGGGTGTGTGCCAACACATCGATACCACGGGAAAAATCCGGTTGTCCCTTGTCCATTTTACTTATTTCAAGCATTATCTTTCATGCAATTCTTTCATGTGCTTGATTTAGAAATCACTAGTTAGCTCTACCTTGCTAGGCTTTATCTCTTTTTATCTCATCTAGCTTGTGTAGGTTGTTTAGTTATCCGGTTGGTGAATTGGTGCCCTTCTAGTTTTGCATAGGTTAAGGTTGCTTTATCTTGTTTTAGAAATTGAAAAAGGCCCAATTCACCCCCCCTCTTGGTCCATCGATCCTTTCAATTGGTATCAGAGCCTCGTTGCTCATTTGGATCATTAGGCTTCACCGCCTAGAGCCATGGCCAAGATGGGTGGTTCGCCGCCTCACTTCGAGGGCAAGAACTTTGCCTATTGGAAAGTTCGCATGGCCGCATACCTTGATGCGATTGCCCCGAAGTATGGTTGGCAATTAAAGTCGGATTCACCGGAGAACCCACCCCGACCAATTAAAATGGAATGCTAGAGCTAGAAATGCAATTTTCGAAGCTATTAGTGAGGAGGTCTTTGCTAGAGTTAATGGCATGGACCTAGCAAGTGATATTTGGAAGGAACTCATTGAAATACATGAAGGCTCCACCAAGGTTCGTGAACAAAAATATCACTTGTTTAGAGCTAAGTATGATTCCTTCAAAATGCTAGCTCATGAAAATTGCAATGATATGTATTCTCGCTTGAACGTCATTGTCAAGGACATTAATGCACTTGAAATATCCAAAATTGACAGTGCATCCATCAACCGCAAGATCCTCATGCTACTCCCGAAGCCCAAGTATAACATTATCAATGCTATGCTTCAAAAGGAGGATCTCGCCGCAATGGAAGTTGGAGAACTTGTGGGCGAAATTCGCGCTCATGAAATGAGCATTCTTGGTATGACCGAAGAGCCAACATCAAGCAAGTCAATTGCTCTAAAGACCAAGACAAACAAATCCCGCAAGCTCAAGATGGTCAAATAAGACTCAAGCTCAAGCAATGAAGAAGATGATCACCATGAGAGCTCATCCGATGTTGAAGATGATGGAGAACTTGCTCTCATGATGAGAAAGTTCACACGCTTGAATGAGAAGATCAATAAGAAGGGCTTCAACTTTGACTCCAAGAAGGGAATGTTCCGGCCAATGGATGTCAAGAACAAGATTTGCTACAATTGTGGCGAAAAGGACACATCCGTCCAAATTGCCCCAAGCCGGACAAAAGAAGCAAGGACAACAAGGGTAAGCATCGCCATGACTCAAGCGATGATGAAGAAGAGGAGAGGAAGAACAAAAACAAGAGATTTGGGAAGAAGAAGACCCATGATAAGAAGACCAAGCTCTTCCCAAAGAAGAAAGGGCACACCAAGAAAAGTTTCTTGGTGGAGAAACAAGAATGGGTGACCGATGTCTCATCAAGCGAAGACTCAAGTGATGAAGAAGACATTGTCACCATCGCCCTCACCAATGAAGAACCATCTCTACCTCCGCCTCCTATGTGCCTCATGGCAAAAGGTAACACCAAGGTATGTGAGGTAGATAGTGAAGATGATAGTGATGAAGAGCTTGATCCAAATGAATTTACTAACCTCATCAATGAGTATCCATCCGTCATCAAGAGGGAAAAGGGCAAAGTTAAAGTTCTTGAGAGCACTCATGCCAAGTTAGAGCTTGCCCACTCCGACTTACTTAGTAAGTACAATGACTTGCTCAAAAAGCACAATGAGTCACTTGTACTTGCTAAGCAAGTTGAAGAGAGCCACAAAAAGCTCAAACAAGAGCATAGGGAGTTGGCTCACAAGTATCAAGAACTCGAATTTGCTTATGAAGTAATTGACCCAAGTCTTGAGAAAGTTGTTAATGAAAAGGTCAATGCTTCTACTTCATGTGATGACCTACTCATTGATGCATATGCCACTAATGTTGTGCCCAAGCTTGCCTCTTCTAGGGAAAAGGAATTGATGGATCAAGTGGCAAGCCTCAAGAGTAGTGTGGAGAAACTCTCAAGGGGAGAATACATCCACAAGGAGATTCTCTTCAACAATGCCCGTGACTATGGTAAGAGAGGTCTTGGTTCATTTCCGGAGCCAAACATGGCTATAACTCCTTCTTAGGAGATCAAGACAAGCTTCATCAAGCAAGTTGGTTCATATTGCCAACATTGCCAAGTCACCGGGCACCACACTAGGGAGTGCACTTTACCATCACGTCCTCTTCCTAAATTACCCAAGAATTACTCATCAATGTTTCAAAATAATCATTTTCTCTTGAGTAAAGTGAAGGGCAAGGTGAAGGCCAAGTTCATTGGCAAAATTGCTAAGCAGTCAAAGAAGAAGCTCCCCAAGCAACTTTGGGTCCCAAAAGCTCTTGTCACACATGTGCAAGGCCCAAAGCTTGTTTGGGTTCCGAAAACTCAAAAATAAATTCTCATGTGTGTAGGTGAACTACAAAGCCGGTGGAAAACATTGGGTACTTGATAGCGGTTGCTCTCAACATATGACCGGCAATGATAGCATGTTCACCTCACTTGAAAACCCCGGCGATCATGAACATGTCACCTATGGTGATAACTCTAAGGGGAAAGTCTTAGGTTTGGGTAGAATTGCAATTTCAAAAGATTTATCCATTTCAAATGTTTTGTTTGTAGAAGCACTTAGTTTTAACCTCATTTCTATTGCACAATTGTGTGATCTTGGACTAACGTGTGCCTTTGACAAGAATGGTGTTGTAGTGACTCATGAAAAAGACAAGTCATTGGTATTCACGGGGTTTAGGCATGGCAATATCTATTTGGTGGACTTCTCTTATAAGCAAACAAGCACCATGACTTGCCTCTTCACCAAGTCGTCTCTTGGGTGGCTTTGGCATAGAAGAATTGCTCATATTGGCATGAGCAACCTCAAGAAAGCCCACAAGAGAGGGATGATCACCGGCATAAAGGACGTCACTTTTGACAAGAACAAGCTATGCAAAGCATGTCAAGCCGGGAAGCAAGTTGCAACTCATCATCCTATTAAGACGATGTTGTCTACCTCCAAGCCGCTCGAGCTACTACACATGGATCTTTTTGGTCCAACTTCATACAAGAGCATCGGTGGTAACCTCTATTGCCTAGTAATTGTTGATGATTTTTCACGTTACACTTGGGTCATGTTTCTAGGCGATAAGGGTGAAACTCCGGAAATCTTCAAGACATTTGCAAGAAAAGCTCAAAGGGAATATAATTCCCCAATCGTGAAGATTCGGAGTGACAACGGCACCGAGTTCAAAAACATGAAGATTGAAGAATGGTGCGATGAAGAAGGAGTCAAACATGAGTTTTCCGCCACCTACACGCCTCAACAAAATGGAGTGGTGGAAAGGAAGAACAAGACACTCATCACCCTAGCAAGAGCAATGTTGGATGATTATGGCACGTCCGAGAAGTTTTGGGCGGAAGCAATCAACACGGCGTGTCATGCATCCAACCGTGTGTATCCTCACCGACTCCTCAAGAAAACTCCATATGAGCTCATTACCGGGAAGAAACCAAATATATCATACTTTCGGGTCTTTGGTTGCAAATGCTTCATTTATAAGAAGAAAAGGCTCGGTAAGTTTGAAAGTAGATGTGATGAAGTTTTCTTTCTTGGTTATGCATCAAACTCCAAAGCATATAGAGTATTCAATCAAACCTCCGGGTTAGTTGAAGAAACATGTGATGTGGAGTTTGATGAATCTAATGGCTCCCAAGAGGAGGTTGTTGGCTATGAAAATGTAGGGGATGAAGAGATTGAAGAAGCCTTGAAGAAGATGTCCATTGGGGATATCAAGCCGGAAGAGGTGCATGAAGGCAATGTTCAAGGGGGAGGATCTTTCTCATCTACACCAAGCACCTCCACGGCACCCCTAGTGGATGAAGATCAAGATAAAGTTGATCCACCACCTCAAGAAAATGTGTCAACGCCAACACCCCAAGTCCAAGAACAAGAAGAGCAAAATGTTCCACCACAAGCACAAGTCACTCATGATCCACCCCAACAAGCATCCACGCAAATACCGCTAGTGAAGCATGATCGCATCTCCAAGGATCATCCAATTGGTCAAATCATTGGTAGTCCTTCCAAAGGAGTAAGAACTCGTTCTAAGCATGCTTCATTTTGCGAACATCACTCGTTTGTTTCTTGTATTGAACCCACTAGCATAGAGGAAGCACTTGAGGACTCGGATTGGGTGATGGCCATGCAAGAAGAGTTGAACAATTTCACCCGCAATGAAGTTTGGGTCCTCGAAGCTCCTCCGAAAGACAAGAACATCATCGGCACAAAGTGGGTCTTCGAAAACAGCAAGATGAACATGGGGTGGTGGTACGCAACAAAGCAAGACTTGTGGCAAAAGGGTTTTCTCAAGTCGAAGGTTTGGATTTCGGTGAAACTTTTGCTCCGGTCGCAAGACTTGAAGCTATCCGCATCCTTCTTGCTTACTCTTCACATCATAATATTAAGTTATATCAAAATGGATGTGAAAAGTGCGTTCTTAAATGGCTTTATTAACGAACTTGTTTATGTTGAGCAACCTCCCGGGTTTGAAGATCCGAGGAATCCTAATCATGTTTATAGGTTGCACAAGGCACTCTATGGGGCTCAAACAAGCTCCAAGGGCTTGGTATGAGAGGCTTCGTGACTTCCTAATCATGCAAGGGTTCAAGATCGGGAGGGTGGACACCACCTTGTTCACAAAAGACGTCAACGGGGATCTTTTCATTTGCCAAATTTATGTTGACGATATTATCTTTGGCTCAACTAATGATTTACTAAGCCATGAGTTTGCTACCATGATGTCTAGGGAATTCGAGATGTTCATGATTGGCGAATTGACCTTCTTCCTTGGTTTTCAAGTCAAACAAATGAAGGAAGGGACATTCATTTATCAAGAAAAATATACTAAAGATATCTTGAAGAAGTTCAAGATGGATGAATGTAAGCCAATCAAGACACACATGGCAACCAATGGGCATCTCGACTTGGATGTGGACGGTAAACCGGTTGACCAATCCCTCTATCGCTCTATGATAGGATCTTTGCTTTACCTTACCGCATCTAGGCCCGATATAATGTTTAGCGTGTGCTTGTGTGCCCGTTTTCAAGCTAACCCTAAGGAATCACATCTTTCGGCTGTGAATAGGATCCTTCGGTATCTCAAGCACACTCCTAGCATAGGCTTGTGGTACCCCAAAGGCGCTAGCTTAGATCTCTTGGGATACTCGGATTCGGATTTTGCCGGAAGCCGTGTCGATCGCAAGAGTACCTCCGGGGGTTGCCACTTGCTTGGGCGTTCTCTAGTTTCTTGGTCGAGTAAGAAGCAAAAATTCCGTGGCTTTGTCCACCGCGGAAGCGGAATATATAGCTGCCGGTGCATGTTGTGCCCAAATTCTATATATGAAGCAAACCCTTTTGGACTTTGGTGTGAAACTAGGAAGAATACCACTCCTTTGTGACAATGAAAGTGCCGTAAAAATCGCCAAGAATCCGGTTCAACACTCTCGCACAAAGCACATTGATATTCGCCATCACTTCTTGCGTGATCACGAAGCCAAGGGGGACATTTCCCTTCAAGGTGTGAGATCCGAGGAGCAATTGGCGGATATTTTCACAAAACCTTTAGACGAGAGTACCTTTGTTAAGCTAAGAAATGAGCTAAATGTGTTAGATGCGGCAAACGTCATGTAAGTTGCCATGTCATATAGAAAAATGCATACATATAGGACACTTGTCTAACCATGGTAAGATAGTGATGAGCAAGGGTTTAGCTAGAGGTGGTGGTCCACTTGTTTTCCTCTAGGCTTGTAGAAAGGCTCATCATGATGAAGCTTTCCGTGGATCAAATTTGACAAGTAGATCTTAAATTCTCGTTATGCATTTCTTGTCATATAGTTGTGCATCTCATGTTTACCTTTTCTTCGCATGTGTTTGTAATTTGCATTATCATTGCATGCGCAAAAGTCACAAAGGAGGTCACTTGATGAAAATGAGACTTGTTTTACGTGCAAGATCTTAATTCATGTGAAGTGAAAAGAGTAAAGTGTTAGATGCGTTATTGCCTAGTGAGCAATGTCATTGTAAGTTTGAAGCTTTACTCCTTCAATATTCCTATGACACGGCTCATACATTTAAATTTGGCGCTTTGTCTCTCTTGCGACTTATCCTTGATTTAAAAAAAAAAAAAAAAAACTATTTAAGTTATTAAGCTATTCTATTTTGAGGGGTAAGGTCGCCTATGCAAGTCCATTAACTTGAGTTTAGTTGAATCTTATAAGTTCATTGGACTTAGCATAGAAAAGTGAGCTGAGAGAGGTTTTTGAGTTCACCGGTTAAACCGACGTTCAGTGGATCTATACCATCGGTTTAACCGGCGTTACTAAGTGTCAGCCATAACTCAGTCATTTCAGGCGTTCAACCGGCGTATACAAAATTTGCAGCATCGGATCAACCGGTGAACAGAACACAATTTTGACCTGAAAATCAACTGTTATTTGCATCGTTCAACCGACGAGTTCATTTGTCAGATCATCGGTTCAACCGGCGTACAGATACAGATTTGGCAGTGTTTCTGGTAAACTACACCGACGCAATCAACCGGTGCTCAAAACCTAAGCGTCGGATCAACCGGCGATAAGAATTTCTGCCGGGTCCACATGTCATATTCCTCTCTTGACCGGTCACAACCCTTCACTCGCGCTCGTGTTTCGCTTGACTCCTCGCCTTCGCACCCGCTCCCGCCACCGCCGTCGCCGCCCGCCGCCGTTGCCGTCCGCCGCCGTTGCCTTCCGCGCCGTCTGCCGCTCGCACCGCCGTCCGTCGCGCCGCCGCCGCTTTCCACCGCGCGCCTTCGCACTTGCGCCACGCCCGTGCATTCCCGTGCGCCGACGCATTCCCGCGCCCGCGCCCGCGCCCGCGCCCGCGCAGCAGCCACCGCCGTCACCTGCCGCCCGCGCGCGCGCACCGCCTCTCACTTGCGCCCGTGCGCCACCTCGCCGTCGCCGCCACCACAGCGCCGCCCACGCTCCAAAGTGCCGCCGCCAGTGCTGCTCCACGCCATCGCCAGCACGTCCTGCAGCTCCACCGCGTCTTCTGCCGCACACGCGCCGCCGCATTACACCGCTTTCACGCCGCGCTCTCTTTCGCTAGCCCTAATTCGCAGCGCCGCGTCTTGTGTGATCGAGATGGGTCGTGACAAAAGGAAGGGGAAGGAGATAGTTGTTGAGGAGCCCGCGCGCAAGCGGACTCGCGCAGCGAGAGAGGCCGAAAGGGCCGAGATGGTGGCAAAGGCCGCCGAGGAGCAGGCGTCTGGCCGTGCTCGTCCGTTCGCGATCAGAGATCCGGCAGCCAGGGGCAGAGGCAGAGGCAGAGGGATGGGCAGAGTCAGAGGAGCCAGGGCCACCAGAGCCGCAGCAGCAGCAGCAGAGTCAGCACAGTCAGCTTCAGCGGCAGAGTCCGAGTCAGAGTCAGCGACAGACCAGTCTGAGCAGTCTCAGGGGCAGGCTACACCTCAGTCACCAGCTCTACGACGTTCTGGCCGCACTCGGCAGACGTCCCCTGCAGAGCAGCCCTCACCTGCGACCGAGCGTCGCACTGGACCTAGGACGCGAGGAGGTCACCAGCCACAGGAGCCTCGCAGGTCCACCGCAGCAGCAGCAGCAGCTCGTCGAGCCGAGGCCCTAGCGGCCGAGCGCGCAGTGTTCCGCATGGACACTGTCGTGCGTCTGGAGCCAGGTGTACTGCTCCAGAACTTGACCAAGGCCAATGCGGCGAAGGTCAAGAGGCTCAGGTGGAGTGTACAGGAGGAGGAGTGGTTCCCAGTGACGCGAGACAGCAGGGTCGATCGCAGATTCTGGACACTTCTACAGGCCAGTTTCTACGAGATCTACCAGAGGCGGGGCCACAGGATATTTCCGCACAGAGTACTTGACTGGGTTTCACTGCGGACAGCTGCAGGGGGAGCCGATGTCCGCGAGCACTTCGAGCACTTCAGAGGTCTGCCCAGGTTGCTCTCGATTGAGAGGAACAGGTATATTGAGGACTGGGTCAGAGTCTTCTACGCCACAGCTTGGATTGCCCCAGAGCGCAGAGCAGTTCACTTCATGTTTGGGGGCAGGTATTTGGATTGTCCAGAGCGACACTTGCTGGGATACTTGGAGTTGACCTTGTTGACGTCTCTCTGCACGAGATGGTCTACGGTGATGCAGATCCACCACGCAGGGCTATGATTGGCGGGATTGCACCTTCTCACGAGGCGATCTCTCAGTGTTTCCGTCAGCCATTCCCTGCTTCCTACGCCAGAGTCCCTAGCCTGCTGACCCCAGAGGCTTACGCAGTTCACATGGCACTCCGGAGGACTTTGCTCCCGAGGAGTGGCTACCCAGAGGGGTTCACAGGTCTGCAGCAGCTACTGCTTCTTCACATCCTTACTCATGAGCCGTTCGACATTGTTGACTTCATTTTGGCTGAGATTGAGGATGTCATCACTGACGGGATGGGTGTCGTGCGTCAGTTTCCATATGCTCACTGGATCAGCTTCATTTGTTCTATGATTGTGCCAGCTGAGTCCCCCGTCAGTGCAGTTTACAGACAGGACGAGGTCCCATGGTTTCCAGTCTACAGACCGACAGCACCCTCAGACAGGAGGAGAGGGAGACAGGCAGATCGTGCTGCCATGGCACGTTTGTCACCAGAGGTACAGGCCCGAGTGGCCCAGGAGGATGAGGCGTTACTTGCCGCCGAGGCACAGCTTCCAGGAGGAGAGGATGAGATTCACTGGTCCGATCTTGAGTCAGACTCCTCCGAGGACGAGGAGTACTTCCCTGCACCCGCTCCAGCGAGTCACGATCACGAGGCAGGGGGGTCCGGAGAGCCAGCTCCAGTGACAGCTGCTGCTACTTCTGTCTCAGAGTCACAGGTGTCTCAGCCGTCTGAGCTCACCGCACTACTACAGCAGCTGGTCACACAGCAGAGGGAGGATCGCCGTGCTCAGGAGGAGGCCAGGAGAGCCCATGAGGCCCAGCTTGCACAGATCCAGAGGGAGGCCGCCCGAGAGCGAGCTGCGACTGAGGAGCGTTTCGTCGGCCTTATTGATAGAGTCTCTCAGAGGACGGACGCTCAGTTCCAGCAGATGCAGCAGGGCATGATGGCGATGTTCGGGATGATTTCACAGTTATATTCTCACACCGGACTCGCCCCTCAGCAGCCAGGACAGTCAGGCCTTCAGGGCACCGGAGCACCTCCACTTGCAGTCACACCAGCTCCGGCCACTACTGCTCCAGCTTCTTCCGCGACTCCGGAGATCATGTTCTCACTGTCAGCACTTCTCGGGTCTGCGGGTCGTCCTATCTTCTCTCCTCTGCCTGCGACCTCACTTTTCCAGGAGTCACCCACAGCGGTGCAGTCAGTTGGCCTCCCCGCAGTACCACAGTCATTACCTTCAGGGGGAGGCGGAGAGGTGTCCTTAGCCCAGCAGTCTTCACAGCCGGCAGCTTCAGCACTCACCACTTCAGATGTTGATACATCTTCTGCTGAGCCAGCTACTACGTCCACGGACCCTCTCCCAGGCAGTGCTAGCACCAGGGCCTCGACGACAGCCTCGACTACAGCTACACCTCCGGTCAGCTCAGCACCAGCAGGCCCTTCAGACCAGCAGCTACCGGCAGTCACTGAGGATCCTCCGTCTGACGACGACGACGACGACGATGACCCGGATCGCTTCCTCGCCGTCCCGCGGCACCCCGATCAGTAGCCTTTTTGTGCTTTGATGCCAAAGGGGGAGAGGGAGTCAGGGGAGGGTAGCTTTAGAGAGAGCTCGATCTGACTTTTGATGTTTCTTATTGTATTATATTTGATGTTAGTTCATGGATATGTACATTTGTCATTTGAGCATGCTGAGCTTTTGAGACATATCTATGGATTTCGTTTGGTTCCTTTCTTTTCGAGTTTGCTTGTGTTTATTCGTGCCTTATCTTTCTCGCTCTCTCGATATCTATGTTTATGTTGTCATCAATCACCAAAAAGGGGGAGATTGTAAGCATCTAGGCCCTTAAGGTATGTTTCGGTGATTAATGACAACCATTATTGTGACTAATGAGTTTGTGCAGCTTTATAAATCATTATTGCTCATTTGGTTATATGTCAAAAGAGACCCCTAACTTTCATTATTCAAAAAGGCGATCTCGGCATTCAACTCTATAACATGTCAAGACTAAGGATCTTTCTAGTCCTAAGTGTCATAAGGTTGAGAAGGACACTTAGGTTAGTATAGGTTTTATAGTTTTGTAGTGATCGCTCTATTAAGAGGGTTTAGGCTTAGTAACTTGAGCATGGACATGGTCATTTGAAAATGGATGCACACAATGGTCACTCAGGTTTCTAGAAGCTCAAATAAGTGGTTCTCAACTTATATCTCAAAAATATTTGGATTTCATTCAAGATTCAAGTCAGAAAAGATAAAACCAGAAAAATCCTTATCACCGGATTAACCGACGCCTCAAGTTTTCTATACGTCGGTTAAACGAGGTCAGCTGGTTTGGACAAGTCAATACACCGGTTAAACCGACGTTATTGGAAATTGGACGTCGGTGCAGTTGTCCAGAGACTCGGTTTTCAGTTGATCATTGGACAAATAGACTCACCGGTTAAACCGACGTTATTTGAAATTTGACGTCGGTGCAGTTGTCCAGTGACTTGGTATTTCTGTTGATCAATGGATGATTACACTCACCGGTTAAACCGATGTAACGACGGTTAATCTTCCCAAACAGTAACGGCTAGTTTTTCAAAAGGGGAGTTTTACATTCACCGGTTAAACCGACGATGACTATTGGAGGGACGTCGGATTAACCGGCGCTACGCAGTTTTTCTGGCAGCTTTTTCTCCAACGGCTCTATTCGTGTGAGCTGCCTATATATACCCCTCCAATGGGTCATTCTACTACTCTTGGCACCAGGCAACATCCAAACACACATACTTTAGCCAAGAGCCACTTTGAGCTTCAACATTTCATACACTTGTTCATTCAATCATTCAAGAAGCAAGATTAAGGACTTGAGTAGAGAGAAGCTTGTGTGCATCCATTCTTAGTGATTGGTTCTTGCTCAAGTGAAGGCCTTAGCTTGTTACTCTTGGTGATTGGCATCACCTAGGCGATCTTGGTGATCGAGGTGATTCTCGCGGAGCTTGCCAAGGATTGTGGAAGCCCGGAGAAAAGATTTGTACGTGGCTTGATCTCCACCACACCGGGATGGTGAACGGAGACTCTTAGTGAGCGCCCTCGTCTTGGTGACTTGGGAGGTGACAATACTCTTTGTGAGTGTCACAACGTGGATTAGGGGTGTGTGCCAACACATCGATACCACGGGAAAAATCCGGTTGTCCCTTGTCCATTTTACTTATTTCAAGCATTATCTTTCATGCAATTCTTTCATGTGCTTGATTTAGAAATCACTAGTTAGCTCTACCTTGCTAGGCTTTATCTCTTTTTATCTCATCTAGCTTGTGTAGGTTGTTTAGTTATCCGGTTGGTGAATTGGTGCCCTTCTAGTTTTGCATAGGTTAAGGTTGCTTTATCTTGTTTTAGAAATTGAAAAAGGCCCAATTCACCCCCCCTCTTGGTCCATCGATCCTTTCAACAATCTTCCAGGTTTTGAGATTCAAGACAAGTCAAGGTACTTTGCTCACTTGGTGGCTAATCCTGATACTGCTAGAGCCTTTGCCGAGCTGCCACTGTTGTACAAGATCAGTTGGATGACCATGTTTATTAATGCGAACTTCTAGTTTATTGCTTGTGTATCTTGCTCTAATATGGATCTATGTACTTTTAATTAAGTAGACCTATGTACTATTAATTAAGTGATCTATGTACTTTGTGGACCTATGTACTTTTTAATTATGTGGGCATATGTGCCTTTGAAATTTGGACCCATTTGTATGTGTTATTGTAGAAATGTGCAGAACAAGGGGGCACCAAATTCTTCTTCATTGTAAACATACAGGTGAGGTATTTTTTGGGTGTACAGATGGGATTTTACTTGATATATCACATGTTGTACAATGATTTAAATCCTTGCTTATAACCTGAGCGTTATGGATCTATGTACAATGATTTAAATCCTTGCTTACAATGATTTATATCCGTTAGTATAAACATGTGTTGCCTCATGCAGGATAACACATATGAAAAGAGCTCCAAGTGTTCTTCCTACGTACCTGCCGAATTCTCAAACCAAACAAGAAATGGAACCATTCCGTTCCACTTAAATTCTCCAACCAAACAAAAAACTAGAACGGTTCCGTTCCGGCTACCAAACAAGAAATGGAACCATTCCATTCCAAGAATCTGGAATGGAACGGTTCCGTCCTACCAGGTTCTCGAACCAAACACATCCTAAATGGCACAGTTGGTGTGCTTTGTCGAGCGGCTGCGGGATGACGAGAGGCAGGGGCCGCGTGGAAAGAACGCTTTTGGACGCTCCTGGAGATCTGCGTGGTTTGGCAGCGGGATTCAAATTTAGTGCGGCTGACACGTGGGCTCCACCTGAAATTAATCTCGATTCACTGGTTCAGACCTTATTTTAAGGTGCTGTCGGGCTGCCCCTTGTTTTGTAGCCCGTCTTTGTGCCATTGCTCGGATATTCGTACATTCTAGCACGTTTTTTCCCTCGAGAAATTTCAGAATTTAACACCCAATTTACACGCCTCACTAAAATTGATATTCAATTCGCAAGCCTTCTAGAATTTAACACCATGCACGCGAATTCTTTAATTTTAGGTGTTTCTCTTCTTTTTCACCATTTTCTCTCTTTTTTCTTTTATTTTTATTCTTCAGGTCACGGGAAAATATGCTTCTGCCCTTGACCATATCCGTTCAAGTGAATTGATTCTCCTGGCGTCCTCTCTGGTTCCTCTCTATGTCTCCCTCTCTCTTCACTGGTTGGACGAAGAACAGATGCTCCCGCATCCAAATCTCGTGCTCCGGCATCCAAATCCGCTACCACTCGCCGGTGGCTTGGACTTGGCTCCCTGCTACGAGCAGTCTAGCTGCTCTTGCGACACACGCTCGCTACCTGAGCCCGCCGGCGCCGCCCACGTCACGCGCTTGGCCGCGCGGCCCCTCGTTGGCTCTGTGCATGCGGTGCTGCCCCCTTGGCCGCCAGTGCCACCCGCGTCGCGCGCTTGGTCGTGTCGTGTCCTCCGGCCCCTTCGTTCGCTGGCAAGCACCCTAGTGGCCTAACTGGCTGCACGCGCGTGGTGCCGCCCACTCCCCTCCGAGCTCTTGATCCATATCTGCTTTCTCGCTCATGAATCGGCGGTTGCCCCGCGGCGGCGCGGCGCTTTTCTTCCCGAGGGAAAGGCGGGAGAGAGAGGAGGAGGAGGAGGAGGGGAAGAGGAACCGGGAGAGCATACGGCCAAGCTTGGGACCGATTTTCACTTGAATGATAAGACCAGGGGCAGAAGCGTCGTTTCCATGACTTGGAGAATAAAAACAAAAGAGAAAAGAGAGAAAATTGTGAAAAAAGAGAGAAACTCCCAAAATCAAAGAATTCACGCGCGCATGGTGTCAAATTCTGGAAGGCTTGCGAATTGGGTGTCAATTTTCAATGAGGCGTGTGAATTGGGTGTCAAATTCTAAAATTTCTCGTTTCACTCCTGCTTCGATCTCTATTGTTTCCGTTTTTTCCATGGGAGAGATTTTTAGTAGAAAAAATAAAGGTGTATTTTACAATCTACCATGCCATCTTAAATCTAAAACTAACCATATTCTCATTTTACTCTTATAACTATTTCAATTAGTTCAATCTATCTATAATGAGATTTTCCTTTTGAGAATTTTTCTTGATTATTTTCCATGCAATTTTGTATCTCTAGATCATTGTGTCATGTTATGATTTCGCGCCATCCGCTTATGTTGCCGCATTTCATCTCCTCATGAGTTATGACTCTATCCACTCTCTACCTTCCGTATCTAATCCGTGCTCTTGCTTCCTATGAACCAGCACAATCTCGAGCCACAGTGCATCGCCTTTGAACATTAGCTATCTAGTCACACGAAGAATCAAACAAGCATGCACACATACAAAAGGAGGTTATATTGGTAAGCTATCCATGATATCCATGTCACCATGTGCCATGTGCTAAGTTATGTATATGCCCGTTATAGAGGTGTGCAACCACCTTTCAACCTTTGCCCATATAGCTGCAAGCCCACATTTTGGAGAACCATGTAGACGAGCATTTCCTCATGTCATATATAAGAAATAAGACTTATTTAGAGTACAAATTGCATGTATTGTCGGACCTGCATAGAAAGCGTAGAAGTCCAAAACTAGAAGCTCAAACCTTATGGCACGGGCTCTACTTCCATTCACACGTTTGTGTCAAAGTCAACTTATTGCTACTCCTCTTGAATGTTGTTGAGAGAACACATAGTGATGTTCCCAGATTCCAAGAGCTATCCCCACCCTTAGCAAAGTTTTGGACATGGAATTCCAAACAAATAGAGGCTTTGATGCCCTTAATTATTGAATGTCTTGTTTAGAATGCAGAGCCATCCCGTTTCAGGTGTATGTACACAACTCCTTGTTTGTTTACTTAAAAAGAAAACTCTTGGGTTAGTAACTAAAATCTTCAAGCTATATAACATGGCATGGTGACATCATCATCAATATTGCAAATAAACCAAAAATGGTCAAGGTTCTTGTTTTTCAACCATTCATGAAAATACATACTATAGATTGTCATTGCAAATTCAACATTTCTTTATTTTGGGTTGAGAAATCTGGAGTCCTTTTAATATAAAATCAAATCTTTCCTAATATTCTATAAGAAAAATCTTTCATTTAAAGAGTTCCTTTTAATGACAAGCCTTTTACATAAGCCAAATAGAAGACTCCTTGCTTTTGTCTTCCTTCATCCCTCCCTCCTCCGGTTCTTCTTCCTCACGCATCCGTATCGCCGCCCCACTTCTTCATTCGCCCACCCGCTCATTGGCGAGGGCCACCATCCCCCCTCCCCCCTCCTTCTGTGCCTTATCCTTCACTAAATTTGAGTTCCTTTGCCTCCACCTACCGCTCTCCCAATTTGATGGTAGAATCGTTGCCGGATTTTCCAATTGAAATTGAACTCACCAAAGTTGAATCCGTCACAAGAGAAGATGGGGGTGCCCGACGTAGAAGAAGGAGATCATGAAAGAGGTGCTTACCAGATCTGGAGTTATAGTTAATTCTATGTTTTCTTTTTAGCTTTTGTTTTGATTCCTACATTTTATTTACTTTCAGTTTAGGAGAACCCTTTCACTTTAGATTTTATACATATATAGTGTGTACCCCTCCGCTTCAAATTATAGGATTTTTAATTTTTGTATCTAGATATATACCTTTATATATATATGTAGAGATAATATTTATTTAGATGTATAATAAAAATGATCTATATAGAAAATCTAAAATAATATATAATTTGGGAGGAGTGAGGGTGGTGTGAGAGAATTTCTCAGTCGACTTGGAATCATCGGCCCAGTACCTTCTTGTTGTCTAACAAGATTCGTTGAACACCCAGCGACCCAGCCCAAAGATTCTTAACTCTTGAGCAAGTGACGCGACCTCCCTACCCTCGGCCCCACCCGTCATACACGCGTGGAACCACGTACGCACGGAGGCCGCGGGTTCCTCGAAGCCCGAAAAGGAAAAAGCTGAGAGCCGAACCGAAACAACGCGGAGCGGCCGCCCCAGGAGCAGTCGCTTCCGTCCCCTTCCTCCTCTCTTTCGCTTCGCCGCCGAACCAACCACCGCACACCCAGTCACCCCTTTGCCGCCGCGTTCCTGACCCTTCTCGCATCCTCCTCCCTGCGCGGCCGGCGGCCGGCGTCCACGAGGCCGCTCGATCCAAAAGGTCAGATCCGAACCCCATCCTGGTCCGAACCCGCGCCGAATTTTTCTAGGTTTTGGTACGGATCTAGGGTTTGCCGCGGAACCTCGTGCGGCGCTCGTTCGGTTCGCTTATGGCCGCTGGGCGCCACGGAGGGTACAGGGACTACGAGGCGAGGGAGCGGGAGCTCGATGCGGAGGCCTCCAGGAGGAGTAAGGAGCAGCACCACCATCTTGGCGGCCGCCACCGCGACGCGGACCGCCGCCGCGACGGCGGGCGCAGCAGGGGTGGCAGGGACTTCGCCAACGGCCACGGTCGCCGCCGCTCACCCCCACCCAGGAGCCGCCTCGCGGGCAGGCTCGGTGACCGTGAGCCCGGTGAGGTGCTGAGCGGCAGTGCGTCCGATGACTCCGGTGGGAGGCCGCATAGAGGAAGGGAGAATGGCGTTCCCAATTCTAACAGGGAGGGTGAGGCTGGGGCTGCATCGGCTGTGGCTGGTGCAGTGGTCTCGTCTCCAAGCAAGAAGCGGAAATTCTCGCCTATAATTTGGGACAGGGATAGCCCAAAGCCGCCACATTCTGATGCAACAAGTGGCAAGAAAGCGGTAGAATCTGAGCCTGCTGAGCTCCCTCCACCTCCGCCATTGCCTCCGAAAGACCACGTCCCAGTGATATTAGCTGTGGAGAAGTCACCTATGGATGTGGAGCCTACTGTTGGTACAGAGCGTGCTGAGCATTTGCCGGAACATGAGGAGAATAGGGTGGCTGAGGAGGAAGAGGAATATCCAACAATGAGGAACATATCAACTTCAAGATGGGCTGGTGCTAATGATGATGAGGAAGATGTTGCAGCACCAATGAAGAAGAAAAGTGCATCACCCGCAGACTCTTTGCCAGGGCAGTGGAAAAGGGCAAGCCCAGAACTTGGTGAGGTTGTGGTCAGTGATATCTCTGGAGGAAGGACCATGTCTAGGTCATCTGACTCAGGGAGAATGGGTAACGACGAGAAAGAAGATTTTGAAGTAGATAAAGATGACTATATGGATGTTGACAGGGGGCAGGCCAGCGACAGTGATGCACAAAATAGAATGTCAGATACCGATTCAGAGGATGAAGCACGCAGACCTGAAACCCCTGAACCAGTGAAGGCACCACACAGGTGTATCAATATGCTTCAAGGTTGCAGAAGTGTTGATGAGTTTGAGAGGCTCAACAAAATTAACGAGGGCACATACGGTGTTGTATATAGAGCAAGGGATAAGAAGACAAATGAGATTGTTGCGCTGAAGAAGGTAAAAATGGAGAAGGAGCGAGAAGGTTTTCCATTAACCTCTCTAAGGGAAATAAATATCCTCTTGTCTTTTCACCATCCTTCGATTGTGGATGTCAAGGAAGTAGTAGTTGGAAGTAGTCTAGATAGTATTTTTATGGTTATGGAGTACATGGAACATGATCTAAAAGGTGTCATGGAGACAATGAAACAACCATATACCCAAAGTGAGGTCAAATGTTTGATGCTTCAACTATTAGAGGGTGTAAAGTATCTACATGACAATTGGGTACTTCATAGGTAATTATTGTTTACCTTCGTTTTTGTTTGCATATGTTGAATCTGTTCTTGTGTTGCTGATACACGCACACCATTTTCTTCAGGGATCTGAAGACATCAAATCTTTTGCTGAATAACCGCGGTGAGTTGAAAATATGTGATTTTGGACTGTCTCGTCAATATGGGAGCCCACTAAAACCTTATACTCAACTGGTTGTGACTTTGTGGTACAGGTAGGTCATCGGCCAACATCAGATTCCTCAGCAGTGTTTTGGTTTTCTTCTAAAGTTGTTCATTGAGAGTTCCGTTTGGTCAACCAAGGACTCACCTTTATTGCTCCTTGTGGCTACAGGGCCCCAGAACTATTGCTAGGAACAAAGGAGTATTCTACTGCTATTGATATGTGGTCCGTGGGCTGTATAATGGCAGAGCTTCTGGCCAAAGAACCATTATTCAATGGAAAAACAGAGTTTGAACAGCTAGATAAGGTATTTAATTTGTGCTGATCTCCTATAGTCCTGCAGCTCTTGATATAACTTTTATTTGATGATATCTCACGTTGAAGCTACTTTTTGGCAGATATTTAGAACACTTGGCACACCTAATGAGAAGATTTGGCCTGGCTATGCTAAATTACCTGGTGTGAAAGTCAACTTTGTCAAACAACCGTATGTGTATACATTTATACTTTCTTTTGTTGTTATTTTGCTGAATGTGCATTTCCGTTTGACAGTATTGGTTTTTTTTTTGTCTTCACAGGTATAACAGGCTAAGAGATAAGTTCCCAGCTGCATCTTTTTCTGGGCGACCAATTCTGTCTGAAGCTGGTTTTGATCTGTTGAACAGTCTGCTAACTTATGACCCTGATAAGGTGCAATTCTTAATCTTCAATTGGCATTTACTTATGTGTTCTTGTATTCTCATCATGCATACCTGTCTGAGCTACCCTTGTTTCTCTCGTACAGCGTATATCGGCAGATGATGCTCTGAAGCACAAATGGTTCTCTGAAGTTCCTCTGCCTAAATCCAAGGACTTCATGCCAACATTCCCTGCACTTAATGAACTGGACAGGTAATTTTTGAATCACGTCTTCCACTTTGGCCTAATGTTACATGGTTCTATTTCATACAGCAAAAATTGATTTCTTATAATTTTATTAAAATACACAGGCGTACAAAACGGTACCTGAAGAGTCCTGACCCTCTAGAAGAGCAACGTTTGAAAGAACTGCAAGGGAACATAGGCAACCGTGGGCTTTTTGGCTGAACAGAACCTGATTGGGTTCCTATCCGTTCTAACTGTTATGCTTCACCCTGAATCAGCGAGGTCAGATATCTTCTGAGGTGAGATGTGCCATGGACATGAAGTATCAATCTTCTCGGTGTCTAGCAGCGACTGATAGTATTCTTTAGCAGGCTTGGTGCCGGTTTAAGTGGATAAGGTTTCTCCTTATGGTCCATCATAGAAATTTTGTTTGGCAGGAATTAACACAACATCCAGATTGATCCTAAAAGCAAATATAATCTGCCTGCATCGTAAGGTGTGGCGTGTTGGCTTTTATTGGTTACACCAGTTTCACCTTTGGAACTTCTGTATGTAAAATATTGCAGATTGGTACGTTGTAAACAATGTTCAGTGCGTTGGATTAAAATAAAACATCATTATTGTTATTCTTTATGCTTCTCGTGCCTTTTCTTTTGATCTTTGCATTTTGTTTGCAAGAGACGAAAGAAGCGCAGGGGAAGGATGCCTTTTGCTTTTCACCAAATCACCAGGAAATCAATGGGCATTAATATAACGTGGAAGGTAATATATTCACAAGCCAATTGCTACAAGTGATGTATTGCTGACTAAAACCTGACGAGCGTGGAACTTATCTTCTTTCCTGAAAGATCAGTTATGCTTGTATGAAATGTGTGATCCTCTTAAGACTATTTAGGTGAACAGTCCGAATATTAATGTGATATCTTCCATTTTGATGTGTCTGGGTCATGCACATAGCATTTATAGAGCAGCTGCTTCGATGTCAAATTCTAAATAATAAGTTGCAATGGAAAATGGCTGAAAGAAATGACCAGAAAACTGTGCGAGTGAGATATTTCTTGCATAGACGTTTTCTCCTTGCCATCTCAACTACAAGAGATCAGTGGCATTTCATAGCTGAGATCGAAGCGCTTTCCTGACTTATTTTCACTACTAAAATATATAGGTGGATTAATTGTGAGATATGTCCATAAAACAAATTTGGAACTTGGACTTAATTTGTGGATCTAATTTCTGCTTGGTAGTTAACTTTGAACTTGATGTTAATTTGGTATCAAAGAGAGAAACCGCTGCAGATTTATTGCAATTCATCATGTTGTGCATCCCTTCTTGTATGCTCTTTGCTCCCCTGTTAAGTTCATCACTATGCACACATTGCATATGCTGAATCCTTAGAAATACATATTAGGTTCTTCTGTATCCTTCCTAGCCAAATGGCTAGTACTTGAATAGTCTTTCCATTCAAATCGTGATACGTGACTAAGCATTATAAGCATATATGTGACCATGGTTTAAGTTGAATCTGTCTGTACGAGGTATTCATGGTGCTAATGAAAAGCACAGTGTTCTTCTTGTTATTGAGCAATGTAGTTTACCTGTTGCTTGCGACACTTGCACGCAGGTTTTTAATAGCCTTGACTGGGAAAATGCTTTTCTGCTATTTGACTTGTTAGCTGATGATATGTTCCCTTGTTTTGTACTTTGCACCTGGTGATAATTGCTTCTTTCTACCACCCAAGAGCTGGGAAAGTTTTTTAAACTCACTACCATTGTTGTATGACACGTCTGCAGCTAAGCTGTGGCTGCTTCAAGATAGGAAGCTTGATGGCCGTCAGCTTGTTGCACCTAAGTGACTAAATTTTGTGGAGGGCCTTCAAAAGTGTTCATCTTTTACTATTGAACCATGGTGGTCAGTGTACTATCCTTCCTTGTACATTAATATAACCATTCTTCTAACTGATTTGTAGATTATTCTTCTACAATTTTTGTTTGCGTAGGTAGCATGTGTTCACTTGACAGTTCTAACGTAGCTTACTGAAAAACACAGCGAGGTGGTTCCCCGTGATAAATAACAGTGAATCAGGTGAAATTTAGTCTGTAGAGTGTATGGTGAGCTTACATGGAACAGAGCTTTTAGGGGAGTAAAGAAGTTTTATGCTTTTGTGTCTCTTAAAGGTGTTTTTTTTTGCTGTTCCCGCATTATGGCTCACTTAGATTACAGCAAAGGTAAAATTCATGTAGACTGATTTTCTGCTGTTTATCGAGCGAGCTTCGTTGGCCTGTAGTGTTAGGTTGTCATATTAGTATCCAGTAATCCAGGCTTGGGACTAGAGGTGCAGTATAGCTGCCCTCCAGTACAACGGGACTGTGCCGGAGTTGAGCTGCATTTGCGCCCTGTTGCTCACACGGCCTGAAGTTAGCCTCACGAATTGTGCTGCCACTCTGGTTTTTGCTTCCCTTTGCATCCATTGTTCTCCGCTTCACGCCTTTACCGCCTGTTTCGCTCCATCGCTTTTGCCATTTGCCTGATAATACTCCTGGTTGTGAGTACCCGTCTCTTTATGTATGCAATGTAATTGCAGCGGTTGTTGTAACTTTGGTGTCCATGGCTGTGGAGATCTCTTCGGAAATTGACATGGGAGGGCAGCTCACGCGTCCACAACTACACGCGGACAAAAAGGGGAGCATTTGCATCATCAGTGAGGAAGCAGGGCTCATGTACGCGCACTCTGGTATCTTAAGCATGTGCCGCTCGAAAGTCTAGTGTAGTAGTAGTGATGTACAGTTCCCTACGTTTGCCCTTGGAGTTCGGAAGGAACTATGTACTGGTAGCTTCACATTATCATCACAATATGATTGATTAGATTGTGTTTTCGCTGGGCATTGATTTGAACCAATGTTCCCCATTGGTGTGGTAACTGGAATACTGGATAACCACCTGCTGCCGGTAGCGACTCCAATGACGAGACCGATGGTTTACTCGTGCGTCGCCGACGACAGGACTCGCCGGTGCCGAGAAAGGTGAACGGGTCCGGCTCCTGCACGTGTCCTGCACGTGTTGACCACCCAGCGGGCGTCGCAGGTCGGTAACAAACAATGAAACGATGCGCTGCTGCAAACTTGCAAAGCCGTCGGGAGCCGCCTACGTGCCGCCGGTGAATTCAGGGTCACTTACCGGTAGCCCCGTGCCCCCTCCTGGAAGCGAGTGTGATTCACCACCTGAGCGGCGACGGCCTCTTCTGCATCTGCTTCGAGTTGGTCCCGTCGTTTTACTTCAGCGGATCACGTCGGCCTCTCCTGCATTTGCCTCGAGTTGCCGTCCCGACGCTCGCTCACCCGAAGCTTCATACTCATCCGAGTCTCCGAGGAGAAATTACCGCAGAGGGCTGCTCACCGGCAGAATTTACAACGATCAGCTGTACGGGCTTCATGTAGGTTCCAGGCCCCCAGGTTTAAAATGTGACTCACCAGTCACCGCTCACCGGTGAAGTGCCCTGCATTCGGAATATCAGCAAACCGTCTAACTGTAATGCACTATCTAATTTATATAAACAAAACAGATACTTTTTTATGAACAGCAGAACAAGGCATAGGCACCGCCGGTAGCCTGGTACTACAATGCGCCGTTACGAAATGTGTAAATAAAATATTTAAAATTTGAAATTCTTTCATTCGCTTGCAAGGTTGTCCGAACGGGCTGAAAGAGTAACTGAATGAGCATACACGTGTAACTATTAAATGACGTGTGATTCAACAATTTATAGTCAATAAGAACGTCAGTTGAATATATAAATAATTATCTAGTTTGTTGCTCCACTAAATACCATATCTCAACATCCAAAAAATTCTGGAAAACCTGGACTAATTAATGCAAACATATCTGGTCTTATATATTTGATTTTGTTTGCCTCACCAATCTCATTAGTCATTACCGTTTATGCTCTATTATAGTACGTGGGTTGCCCATAAAATAGGAGGCAATAACACATATCCAACCACAGGCCAACAGAAAAAAAAGAAAGAAAAGAAAAACAAACCCAAAAAGTTTCCAAAAAACCTCCTCAATGTCTCAACGTCTCAAAACCGAGGGGCAATCACGTCACTTCCGCACGCCCGCGAGCCGTTTCACTTCGGTTCTCCCCCTCCCCCCTCCTTCCCCTTGAAGCCACTCGCTGTCCCCTTCCTTCCTCTGCTCTCGTCAGACTCTCCCAAAACCAACCAAAAACCGCGCAGCCGGCGGCCACGCCTCGCACGCGGACTGCGCTGTCTTCCTCCACTCTCGGCGGCCGTTGGGCAGGCCTGGGCGGGCGCTTGCATTGGCGCGGCGGCAGTAGAAGCGGCGGCGGCGCTCGTTGTTCAAAGCCAGCGGAGATGTCCCACTCCAAGGCCCTGCTGTCGAAGAAGGGCCCGCTTGGGACGGTGTGGGTGGCGGCGTTCTGCGGCGAGGCCGCGCTCACCCGGGACCAGGTCGCGCGCACGGACATCGTCGCCTCCGTTGGTAACGACTCAGTGTCAACTCCTGCAATGCGAGAGGAATCCCCTTCTTTTCATTGGATTTTTGGGGCAGTTTTGGTGGGGATAAGGGTTGGCCAAGAGGGGGCCTCTCGAATCTAGAAATTTGTGATGTTGGTTTGGAGCAGTGGGAGAGGGGAGAAGGAAAGGGTTTATGTGGGGGTTTAGGTTTTAAAATCGGCATGCGAGGGGGATTTGGGCTCGAGAGCATGGCCACAATAGCGGAATGGCTCCTTGTGTGTTTGGTGCCAGTTCATGCGGTGTGGTGTTTGTAACTCTGCTTGTCATCTCAGTTTTGGGTGGTGTTTTTATTGATGGTTTTGGCCAGTGTAAGGTTTGGGGGTTTTAGGTCAGGGAGGGTTTATTGATGGCACTCGAGCTTAATCCTGAGAATCGGGTGCGCCAACCAGATTTACCACGTGAACCAATTGGCTATATCGCGCACCAATTTATAGCATTGAATTAGATGATGATCTGTACGAAGTGTTGTTAAAGCTGCTGGTGATGTTGGTAGAAAAGGGGCAACTTTCCTTTTCTAGACCAAGCTATCTTGTTCAGGAATTCTCCTAATAGGTTTGTAATGCTGACGCATTTTGTTTCGATGTTGGCAGATGAGATTTTATCTGATATCCAGGGCCCACACAGAATACTGGCGCAGCTTCTGTTTGGTATTGTTAGGATATACTCCAAGAAAGTGTATTACCTGTACCATGATTGCGAGGAAATTCGCTCATTGCAACTAAGACAATGTGTGGAACCTAGCGCATCAACTGGAGGGTTGACACATGGAGTTTTGAAGCAAGTGAATAAAGCTATCCGCGCAGGAAGATCAGTGGCAGGCCATAAAAAAACTAGCAAAGTCAATGAACCTGTTAAAGCTGTGAGAACAACTGAAGTCTCTAGCCCAGTATCAAGTGAAGGCCTCTCTGTAAGGGTGGAAACAGAAGTTATTGTACGGACATCTGTGGTAATCCGGAAAGCACGTGTGCCTGATGATCTGCCAACCTTCACAATACCAAAAAGATTTGAGCTTGACTCTTTCGATTTGGGGATTGCTGAAGATACGTAAGCATTCCTGATCATATACTAGTCCAATTACTTTGTTACATGGAACGTGGTTTCTTATGTACCCTTTTTACCTTTCTTTGCAGAGATGATGAAGGTGAGGATTACCATCAGTCAGCACGTCAAGGTATTGATGCCATTAGCATAGCCTTTACTTTTGTTGCTTTGCTTTCCCATCCATTTTGTTTCCTTGAGATACTTCAACCAGACCTCTGCATTTCGGACTAGCATGCATATAATTGAAAAGTTGCAAATACGTTCCCTGCTTCCTTTTGATCGTGAAACATTTCATACATTTTTTTTTGAAAACAAACATTTCATACATTCCCTGTTTCCTTTTTTGTATAGATATTCTATTGGAGGATGAGCGCCATCATGCCCCGTATTTGTATGAGGTACCCAGCTCCCTCTTCTTGCCTGATCACATTGGCATGCGCATGAGCCCATTTTGAAATTCTCCCTCCTTCCTTTTATATATGACGCTGGGTAGTTCACTATTGAACTATTCAACATCATATATAAAAGGAAGGAAGGAACACATTTTTTTATCAGTAACATCCGAAATGAAGAATCACTGCACTAACCAACTGTATGAACTAAGTGACACTATGCACCTACCAGACTCCCAAGCATTGGAAGGAAGGTGTCACTGGGGCTGCCACCTAATGCGATGCAGAAGTGTGACAGGCCCCAAGCAGGCCAAATCGCAGCCAACTTTTTGTCCCCAATAAACCATATTCCACATGAGGAACCGAATCCACAAGCATCGAGCAGCAGTCCAACCTGCCCAACAGTTGCAGACATTCCTTATGCGTTAAATGACAAGCTGAAAGATTAGTAATAATGCTTCAACATCCTACCACAGGCCTGCGGTCGATAGGGTTTTAGGGTTTGGTCTGTTCAACAGGCACTGCTCTAGGTGCCCCCACTTGTGACCTGTGCAGCATTCTAGCCTGCTGTTGTATCATGTGGTGTTAGTTTTAAATATATGCAATTACAAGTTAAGTTAGTTTCAGCTCTTTCATGGACTATTTTGCAAAATAATTACTCTCAAAATTGCTCCTTAGACATGTTCTACTCTTTGCTTTTCCAATGTTATGATTCAACTTTGCTGGCTTCAACTTGTTTTTTTCATCTTATTGCTTTGAAAAACTGAAGCTTAAAGTTTATTCGTTGCTACAGTCATATCAGATGGCATCATGTTCATACGATGTTGATTCTACATGTTTTATGCCGGAATACATGTAAGAACTTGAGCATCTTCCTAATGATTGTAAAAGAAGGTTATGTCCATAGGATTTCTGAGCTTCCTTGTGATGCAGCTCTGTCCCACTTGACGTGATGCCAGCCATTAGTGAAGCAAATAATATTCCGGACTTGAGTACCGAAGCGGATAAACCTGGAAGAGAAAACCAGAATGCCGATTCTGCTTGGTTCACGCCAGTGAAGGAGTAAGTACACCTCGCTGTTGCCTTTCTGTCCTAACAGCATAAGAGCACATTTCTTCTGTTTTTAGTTCCTAAAACAAATTTGGAACAGTGTTCTTCCTCCTGATATGATGGATATGGTGGCCGAAGCAAACTATCCTTCAGATAAAAGCAAAACTGGGGATGATTCTATAAGAGAAGTGAATATGGATGAGAATAATGGGGGTTCTGCCTGTTCTATGACTCGTATCCCTCTGCAAGAGTGAGTAAAATCAACTTTCTTACCAACAAATTTTCTTTTGGCACAGCAAACCTTTTACTTCCAGATTTTTAGGTCATACTGTTGATAGATATTGATCAGATTAAGCTTGCTTTGAAACAGAAGTCACGAAGAGCAAAACTCCGAGAATATTCTGGAGAACATGACTTGTGGGAGTCTTGGTGCAAATAACCCCACAATTGAAGCATCAGCGAGTGATTCACTGCTAGGAAAATCGAATTCATCTCTA